>NW_024349800.1:2443580-3040738 GCF_902729225.1 Pteropus medius | reverse complement strand
TAGTACTTAGATGGGAGACCACCTAGGAATACCAGGTGCTGTAGGCATTAAAAAAAAAAAACCGCACGTTTAAGTAGAAATACATATAGCATAAATAGACTTATGATTATGTCATCTAAATCTTTGAAAGGCTTTATGTAGTCAAGTTGGCCAAGAAAAAGTTTCTGGATTTTTTTTCTGGGAAAATGGAGGTTACCTATATTCTGCCTTAGGTTCAAGTCCATATAATAAAATTTAAAGTAACAGTTATTGAGAGCCCTATACACTAGGCACTGAGCCGAGTGCTTTCATGTGTTAATTCAGGGTTCAGTAAACTGTAGCTCACAAGCCAAATCTAATGCACTGCCTGTTGGTATAAATAAAGTTTTATCCAAACAGTCAAGCAATTCACTTAAATAGTTTGCTGAACCCTGCCTTTTTACACAGAGGAATAAACTGGGGCTCGAAGAGGTTAAATGACTTTCTCACGATCATAGTTCAGGTGGCAGAGCCAGGATTTGAACCCTATCTGTTTGATCCCAACACTCATATCCTTACCATATCATGCTGCCTCCAAATATATACTTAACAGAGACAATCTAAGTATCTAGTCTGTCAAACTGAAGTTTTGGTATATAAGTGTAGAAAGGTCATCTATGCAATGGAATTCAAGGTAACCAAACAAGATGATGACCTACATTAAACAGAAACATAGCCATTATAAATTTAGTAAAGGGTAGTTCATAAACTCTACTGTTCTTGGAATTTACAATTAAATAAAGCATATGTGGTTTGTCTTTCCTGTCAAAAAAACTCTTTGGAAATGGACCTGAAAAGGCATGAACCTACAAAGAGAAAGCATATAGAATAAACAGCAAAGCAAATTAAATAAAAATTAGATGCTAGAAAGCAGATAAATAAACAGTTATTAGATAAGCAGATCACAGATGGCCAAAAATCTAAGACTATAGTGAGAAAAACCCAGAAACAGGCTGAATCACACTACAGAACCCCAGAAGGACTCAGGAATTGGAGGTACTAGATCTCAAAATGAAGGTGAAGGTGGAGATAACAATAATAAAATGAGTTGGAAGACTGTGAGTTTAGATCCCCAATTCCCTGCTCCCATCCTGTGGGAGCCCTTTCTCCATTCAGCAAAAGACTTAAGGCTCATGCCTGGAAAAGTTAAACCAGGAAGGCTGTGGAACAATCAGAGACAATGGACGCATAGTCAAGTGGAGGGGCAATCACATGTTGGACAGTGAGAGCTTAGGCACCTCCCTCAACCTGACTCCCAGACACCAGTGCCTCCCAGGGAGATTTCTCTCAGGGGACACTGAGCGGCCTCTGAGGATTAAGCTACAGATCCAACTGAGAGCCCAAAAAGTTATCCAAAGTCACTGCCCTATGTTGAAGTCAGCAGTTCATGAGCTTATCTATGTACTCTGAACTTCCAACTGGCTTTTTAACGCTTCATCTTCAAATATGAACAGATAGCCAAGACATGTGAGGAAAGCCCTATCACAAAAGAAACCAAAATATTTAGAGAAAAAAATAAAAAGAGCCAGAAGGAAACTCAGAGAAAAAGCAGTGTAGAAAGCAGAAGAAAACTTCAAAACAAACCTATAATTAATATTCTCAGAGAGATAAGAGAAGGTATTTTAACCTCAAAACGGCAGGATGTTCTAAGAAAAGAATACTCAAAAAACTAAACCAGTGTTCTTAGAAATTAAGTATGTCAAAATGAAAAAAAAAAAAGTATGTATTATTAATATACTCACCCTATATAATCATAAAGAAAGCAGAGATGAAAAAAATCGAGAAAAAAGGAATCCTAAGGAAACAATTAAGGGAGGCACACCTCCAAGGGAAAAAATGGGACAGATTACTTATTTTGAATACTGAAAAGAATTTTATGGCACCAGCAGTTTGCGGATGAATTAGTGATAGGTACAGAGAAAACTAAAAGAAAAAAACAAGGTACTGATGAACACCAAGGAAAATAAACTTTTATAAGAAAGGAAACGTAACCAGAGTACATTATGTGACTCAGCTATGAACATAATAATAAGTCTTAGATTTAGTCAAAAATTATACTCCAATAACTCAGGGAGCTGCAGGAAGGAAGGAATATGTTCATGGTGCTGCTTAAGTGTAGGAAAATAAATTCTTATCTTCTTTAGTAGTCCACAGACGTCTAGAATTGAAAAATCAATAAACAGTACAAAATTACTTAGAAATATGGACGTAAGTACTAGAAGAGCTAAACAAGATGAAAGGGCTGCCTCTGAGGAGAAATAGTAAAGGATGAACAGAGATGAGTAGAACAGAGGAATGGTTCCCTCCGACTCACCAATTGTAAGTTATGTTAAAAATTACTACTTTTCCTCCAATATCATTTTCTCCTTCTTCTATAGCAATAGAAGTTAACCTCGGTGTCTAAGTCTGCCCAGATGGAAGTTAATTTTCCAGACTCTCTCACAGCTAGGTGTTGGCCAGGTTTCTAGATTCTTGTCAATAGATATGAGCAGATACCATGTGGACAACTTCTAAACCAAGCTTTTAAAAGAGAGGAAGTGTACTTTCCCCTTCTCTTCTCCTCTTCCTACTGGCTAGACTATTAGTGGAATGTAGTGACTCCTATCAGGGTAACCATCTCACGCCACAACATGGAAACTGTTGAGGGGCAGCAGACCATCAAGAGAGAAGGCATCAGGGTCCCTGACACTGGAAAGCCATCTTCCTAAACCAAACTTCTATTTTCTGTAAGTCACTGTTACTTTGGCTTTTATATGGCAAGCAAACCCATATCCTAACAAACATATAGATCCTAGAAAAAAGATAGCACTGAATTGAAGTTTCTTAATAACTCTGAAAAGTATGTTAGAAGAGAACCATCAATTTTTTCCTAGAGTCCTAGGTAAGTAAATTACTGCTTTTAATGAGTAACACTTAGGATCAAACTAGAAAGTCCAAATACTACATTTAATCAAGAGCACTAAAAACCCCATGGTTGGCATGAGCTCAACTCACCTTTTGGCTTTCTAAATGAGAGTCGGAGTCATCCAAAAATACTAGGGTTGGAGAGCACTTGTCAATGACTGTCCTTCGGTCACCAAGTGGCTCCTCGCTGGGTTTCTCCTGAGGGTCTATCACCACTCTCCTGTTGCAGAAGTTGCTCTTCTCCAGCACAGCCTTTTCCTCCTTTGCTATGACCTCTGGGGCTGACTCTTTCTCTTTTGGAGGAGCAGACACAGTAACGCTTCTGGCTGGGCCTTCTCCGCGGCTAGGACGCTCTCCTGTGTTTGGTTTTGCCCTAGTGACAGCTTCTCCCTTCCTTTTTGGCATTGACTTTCCCAAGATACCCTGGATAGCCTTCAAATAGATCATTGTAGAGCCTTGATCTCGAAGTCTATCCCTCTTCCTTTTCTGAACCTTGTTTGGTTCTTCGATTGTATCATTTTGACCGTCAGCTTCAGCTGCAAACTCAGAGTTCATGGAATTACGAGAACTATCTTTGGAATCAACCTGGAAGAAAAACCAGAGATCATAAAAGGGCAACTTCACGCATGAAGCACTTGGCAAATCAGAAATCAGTAGGGGCTCCACCAATAAAAGGCAGTGTGGTAGTGGCAAAGACAAAGATTCTCTGGGTAGTAGTTTACATCCCACCCACTGAGAGGTGCCACTGTAGGAAGGGCTGAACTGCTGCCATTTCTTAATATTCACCTTCTCATGCTCATGAGATAATATCCTCATCCTGCAGTGGGAAGGAATGAGCTGACAGATCAACTGTCTACTAACATAAGTCTAAAAGTTCCTTGAGGGCAAGGACTACCATGTACTTCAGAACACACACTGGCAAAATAGAAGCTCAACATTTTAGTACTGGGAGGGTCCCTAGAAACCAGCTAACCCTATCCCACAGCTAAGAGTCAGGGAAACGCAAGGGCCTTGTGAGGAGACACCAATCTACTGACTCTTGAGGGCAGTGTGCTTCCCATTAAACTCCGAGCCTCCTTGAAGTTTTCTAACTCCTTTGCCCAAATCAAAATCTTAGTGTTATAAGATGCTTTGTCTCCCAGAGAATGCACCAGGGTCAATCAAGAGATCCTAACTACCCCTTGACCCCAAATCTCCTCAGAAATTTGGGTGAAGTCTCGGTCCCTTTCTGCTTTTCCCTTCTGTACCCACTCATTCCAGGAGTCCACAGGGAATAAGCTAGACTATTTGCTTACAATATTAATTTGCTGTGAAATTCAGATCCAGTCTAATCCCAGCCTGGTATAATAATGCTCCATAAATCTTCCCCCAGATCCATCCCAAAAGCAGTGAACTCCAAATACCCAAGCTGGATTTACCATCACCCCAAGGGATTCTACAGCCTCTACAACTTGTATCTCTAATTCATCTGTATTAACTTCCTCTCAAATGTACATACAATTACAGAAAGGAACTCCACACTAAGCTTGCTAATCCTTTCCTCTACTGAAGAAAAACACAATCTATTCTAAGAGATGTCCATCAATAAGGGACTGGTTAAACAAATATGATACAGCTTTTAAAAAGAATGAGGGAACTCTGATGTCAATGCAACACAGTAAAAGTAAAAAGTAGCTAAAGAGTACATTGTAATTTTCATGTTTGAAATGCCCAAAATGCCTTACATGTATATATTTTCAAACAAAGTCTGAAAAACAAACTATTTCTAATGGATATCTTTGGGGATCGGGGGAAAAAGAAAAGGGGCTTAGGCTCTTATTTTATACACTTCTTGTATTATTTGAATTTTTTTCCAAAGAAGCACATAACATCTCTGTATGTTAAAAAAAAAAATCATTAAGCCTTTCAAAAAATATAAATCTAGAAAGTAGTATAGGTATAATTTTTTCTTCCTAGAAGTACTCAAATTAGTTATCAACTATTAACACTGGAGACATGGACAGGAAAGGTGACTTTTACTTTGAATTTCTGAATTTTCTAACATGTTAGACTTTTTTTAAAAAAGCTGGCTTCTGGTCAAGATGGTAGAGTAGGTAAATGCTGTGCTCACTTCCTCTCACAACCACATAAAAATTATAACTACAAGACAACTATCATTAAGAATCACCTGAAGTCTAGAAGTCTTATAACTAAGGATACACAGAAGAAGCCACATAGGACTGGTAGGAGGGGCGGAGATGGGGAACGGGCTGGTCCCACATCATATGTGGTAGTTAAAAATTGGGAGAACATCTCAGCTGTGGAGGTCTCCCAGAGAAGTGAGGAGTTCTAGCCCCACACCAGGCTCCCTGTCCCACACCTATCTCTCCAGCCTGGGGTTCCAGTGCTGGGGAGAGAAGTCTCCATAACTTTTGGCTGTAAAATCCAGTGGGGATTGTGGCTGAGACACAGGGCAGCTGAAGTCCCAGGCATTCCTTTTAAAGGGCCCACACAGGGACTTGCTGACGAACTCACTCACTCAGAGCTTTAGCACTAGGGCAGCAGCTTGAAAGGTGCCAAGGACCTACAGAGAGGAACTGAACTGTTCAGCTTCAGGGCGAGGGCTAGAGGGACACCTTTCTCTCAGACAAAAATGCTGGCAGAAGCCATTGTTCCTCTGTTAAGCCCTCCCGGTAATCAGCCTGCACAGGAAAGTGAGCAGCATATCTGAGTCTCCATTAACCTAGCTAACACCTATTGCCCTGCCCTAGTGATTCCCTGAGACCCTGCCCCAACCAACTTTTGGGCCCACTCAAGTCACTTTCAGTGGCTTTTGCATACAAATGGCCTGTCTTGGCTCATGCTGAGGACTTTCATAAAATCTCTCAAAGGCTCACAAACCCCAAACAAGCAGCATCTGGCCTTGGTGTGCCCCATACCTCTTGCTAAGCCAGGCCCTAGCAGCAGCCGGCCTCAGTTCACAGCTTAGCTTCTCCCAGGCACCTCCAAGCCTAGCACAAGTGGCAACCATCTGCAATCACTTTGTAGCTCATACCAAGTGGCCCCAGGCAGTGCACAAGCAGCGGCTGACCTTGGCCTGCACCAGAGCCCCTGCTAAAGTGAATCCTGCCCTGTAGGGTCAGCCCCTACACAACACCTCCTCCACTGTTGTCACGCCAGTTCTCACAATCAGCTTGACAGTAAAGCCCTACTGTTGACATGGCAACAGCAATCAAGGCTCAACTACAACAGGAGGCACAACCCACAGAAGAGATATACCTGGAGCACCTGGCTCAGGCGACCAGGGAGACTGCGTCCCTAGGCTCCACAGGACACCTATTACATAATGCCACTCTACTAAGACTAGGAGACATAGCTACCCTACATAATACATAGAAACAAACACAGTTATGTAAAAACTAAAAAACAAAATAAATGAACAAGCAAAACAGAAACAAATTCATAGATACAAAGAACATTTTGATGGTTGCCAGATGGGAGGGTGTGGAGGGATGGGTGAAAAAAGGGAATTAAGTACAAACAGCTAGTTACAAGAGTCATAGGGATGTAAAGTACAGCTTAGGTAACACAGTCAATAACTATGTATGATGTCATATGGGTACTAGATTTATGGGAGTGATCACTTTGTAAGTTACATAAATGGCTAATCTATGTTGTACATCTGAAACTAATATATGTCAACTGTAATTGAGAAATAAATTTAAAAAATGTTTACAGGAATTATTTGGGAATGATCATGGGCCATTTTTGTTTTTATACCTTTCTATATTTAAGAAAATCTAATAAATATTAAAAATAAACTTGAAGTCTCTCTGGGCCAACCTGACAAGACACAGCCACAACTTCCCAGCCCACTTCTCCACTACTCACTTCTCTGACTGTCATCAACCACCTGCCATTCTTGGCCCATCACACCCTCTTATACACTGTAAATGCCATATCTTATTTCCCCTGCTTCATTCTCATTTTATGCTTTAAAGCCCTACATCCCTTCTTTGACTTCCCACCTCTGCCTGTGGGAACACATGTTCATCTCTTGCTCCCTCAAATTAGGTATAAAACAACATAAGAAAGTATGGTCTACAGCAAAGTGAGGAGCTCCTGTACTTCTGAATGGCCACAGCTCCTCACCTCAAGCAGGTTGAGAGTACAGACCCAGAGTTATAAATTCTGATTTTTCAAGTTAAACAAGAACTCTCAAATTTAATGCATTTTTCATCCAGTCAGCAAGTATTTGTTGAGCCCATCTTATGTGCCAGCAGGCAATGGAGTTTAGCATTCAATAAAACATACAAAAATGCCATGTCTTTTGGAGTTTATATTTTAGTTGGTGAGAGAAGGGAAAACCAGAGGAAAAGCAGTATATATGTTGAGAGAGTGAAAAGTAGCAGGGTAAAAAATAAAACAGGAACAGAGTAGAAAGTGGGAAACGGGAGGAGTTCATTCAAGTCTGAGTTCAAGGCAAAGCTCTGGACTAGAGGCTTATACTTTCAATGTAAACTGTCTAAAAATGTAAATACTAGCAGCCCACATCAGCCTATAGACCACCAATTTACAAACCCTGGTAGAGAAGACCAGGACTATACTTGGGGGAGGAAAAAGGTTAGGAATATAACAATATACCTTATATTTTCACAGGGACTTACGATTTATAGAGCTGCCACAGCTGTCACCCCTCTTTACAGAAAGAGAAAGTGCCACATGGATTGTAAGTGGCAGAACCAGGATTTAAATTCAAATTTCCCTGAACACCCTGGAAACCAAGGGAGAAAAGCGAAAATATGGAAGTTAAGAAACACTATCAGTCTACAGCTATGCTACCCTGAACAAGCCCGATCCCATCTGATCTTGGAAGCTAAGCAGGGTTAGGCCTGGTTAGTACTTGGATGGGAGACCACCTAAGAAGACCAGGTGCTGTAGGCGAAAAAAAATTAAAAAATAAGAGATTGTAAATTGACAAGGTCTTTGCAATCTGTGAGGTCAACCAAGGGTTGCTCGCCTGAAAAAAAAAGAAACACTATCAAAGGCTGAGATGTCAAAGACCATGAGGACCTAAGGTGGATCCAGGTCACCAAAGAAGAGTTTCAACAGCGAATAGGTTATTAAGGAAATATTAGGCAGAATATACGAAAGCAGAAACAAACGACCTGGCCTCAAAAAGCAGAGATCTAGTTTTTCCTGGTAGTACTGCTTAGTGAATTGCGTACCTCTGAAGGCAGAAGGGAAAGATCAAGTAAGTGGAGATGTCATTCCAGCTCTCATCAACACCAGCCTGAATAGTTCCTAATTAGCTCCCTGCCTTTTCCCTCCCATCCTTTCTCTACAGTGAACCAGAACAGAAAGAGTTCTAAAATCTGGCAATGTCACACCTCTGTATAAAACCCTCCAATGGCTCTGCATTTGCCTACAGAATACATCTCAAACTCCTTAGTACGACATTAGAAGTCTTTTCCAGGCTGGCCCCCAACCTTCCTTTCCAGCATCATCTCCTACCCTTCTCCACATACCCAGGTGTCCAGGAAAGAAAGGTGCTAGAGAAGAGAGGAAGGAGGACCCATAGGAACTTGTAGCGTCCCAAGCACTTCAAAACAGCAATATTTCCTGACATTTTTTGGACACACATTGTTCCTGTTGCCTGAAATGTCCTTTCTTCCTCCTTGTCCCCCAGAATCCCAAAGGCACCTCTTCTGTGAGGACTTGTCTATGGTTTGCCACTCATTCCTCTGACCCTTGGTACTTCAAATATCGAGGTTACAATATTCATTCACCGCAATAAATGATTTTTTAGTCTGTCAACCAATGCCTTATTCTTTGCACATCTAGCCCAAGATCTGGACACCTGCTGAGGGAAGATGCAGGAAACAGGATCACACGTGAAAGTTCTAGCATTCAAGAGTAAAGATACACAATGGGCTGTCACCCTGCAGAGAGCTCAAGGAAAGAATCTTGCCTTCTTCATCTCTCCATCCCACACATCTAGTGCTGGGCCAGGACAGAGCAAGTGCTCCATAGGGCAGCAGTGAAAGAACCCTGGCTTTGAAGTCAGACTGATCTAGATTACATCACCGCTCTGGCATATACAAGCTGCATGGCCTTGGTGAAGTTATTTAACCTCTATGAGTCTCATTTTCCCAGTGCCTACAAATAAGTAGGTGCTCAAAGATTTGTTAATCAATATATAAATATTTGTTAACTGATATGCAAAAATAATACTACCTAATTCACAAGACTGAAGGTTATATGAAAGTCTATAGGTCAAATATTGAGAATCATATTTGATCAAGGTCTATCACATCATAAATGCTAAAATTTTCCCTCCCACTGTTCCTTCCCTATAATGAATATAAAAATTTACATGTCATAATAAAGATTAAATATAAAGTAGGTGAAGGTGCTCGTAATAGACACATTTAACCTCTGTAAATAAAGACCATCAGCTACCATTAGAATTTGAGAAAACGTCTCAAAGATGTTAAGGAAAAAACAATGTGAGGATGGCCAGCAGGAATCTCTAGTAATTCCAAAATGCCCAGTCTAGCTATAGTCTGAATGTGTCCCCCAAAAATTCATGTTGAAATCCAACCCTCAAAGTGATGATATTAGGTGGAGCCTTTGGGAAGTGATCAGGTCATGAAAGTAGAGCCATTATAAATGGGATGAGTGTTCTTATAAAAGAGGCACCAAGAGAGCTCCCTTGACCTCTTCTGCCATGTGAGAACACAATGAGAAGCCCTCACCTGACCATGCTGGCACCAAGATCTCAGACTTCAAGCCTCCAGAACTGTGAGAAATAAATTTCTGTTATTTATAAGCTACTCAGACTGTGGTAGTTATTACAGCAGCCAAAACGAACTAAGACAAATCTCTTCCCCCTGAATATTCTGACCTGGCACAG
This sequence comes from Pteropus medius, assembly GCF_902729225.1. NCBI lineage: Eukaryota > Metazoa > Chordata > Mammalia > Chiroptera > Pteropodidae > Pteropus > Pteropus medius. The sequence goes on along the minus strand of NW_024349800.1, from coordinate 3,030,921 downwards.
AAATCTCTGTGCTGAGACGGGAGGGGTGACCACATACAAAGCCAAGTGTGTATCCCTCAAAGATCACAGAACAAATGCAAAAGAGCGGGTAGGTAGGTAGGTAGAATCGTGGTGAGGGGACTATGGAAGGACCTACAGGAGAACATGTCATTTTTGTGAGTGCCCCTCAGCTCTGCTTGCTGACAAGACTTAGGACTTACTAGATAAACGAGTTCACACATGACTGCAGAGAAAGCAAGGAGGAGGTATATATAAACTGAGGAGAAGATAAGAGACATTTTATAATTCATCAAAATGAGTTAAATACTGTATACCTTATTTTCAAACTAATACACTCGAGGGAAACCTCTTAGCAGTGCTAGAGATGGACATTGGGATTGATAATATCAACATTCTCATTCTAACTTCACTCAACATGAGTTATCTTTCAAAAATGCAAACCTGCCTTTCCTCTGTGTAGAGTCCTGTATAAACTCTCTAATGGCTTAGAATAAAATCTAAATTTCTTTGGCAAATAAAACTCTGCAGCAATCTGCTCCCTTTCTAGTTCTCTAGCCTCCATTCTGGGCTCTTTGCTCTACCATACATTGTGAGAAAGTATCATGACTTCTCCAACCCTTTCACCAGACCGTGCTCCTCAGAAGCCATCTCATAACTCCAAAACCCAACAGAATGCTTGGCACACAATAATCCTCACATGCTCATTGACTGAAAGAAAACAATGCAATGATGAACCCAAAGACTTCTGATACAGGCCCGGAATACTCATTGCTCTATGGTTAACCATTAAATTGATTTTGGCAAAACAGGCCCCTTAGAGCTAAATGAGGCAAGATGAGAGTCCATACCAGGATAAGACCCACATGACTTAGAGGCCACACCCTAAATCTTGAGTTCCGGGTCTGCAGGACAACCTGAGCCTGGGAAGCAGCACACCAGAAAGACTAAGCCCCTCCTTATACCAGGCTTCACTCTAACTTCAATGGCAATTACAGATAAAGTTAATGAACTGACATTATTCTACACTGCACCCAAATCCACTGAACTTATATCAAGGATTAATGACAAGATTAAATTGCATGAGCAAAGCCCCATATTTACCTTATTTACATCTGAGTCATATTTAGTATTCTTATGCCAAAGAAAAAGCTTTTCAATTTACTGTTAAAGTAAAAAAAAAATAATAAAATTCCAAATGCCCATACAAGGGTTCTTCGAGGTCTACAGTGAAATCACCTGGGGCATTCGCCCAAGAGTTCCCAAAAATAAACCCGTAAAAACAGCCTCATTTCTCAGTTCTACATAAGAAACCACTGAGCAAAGACTTAAGGACAAACCTACTTTTCCCTGGGGCCTTGTTTTTATTGCTTTTGTAAAATAGCTTTTCTAGGGACAGCCCATCTCCTCCAAATAGAGACTTTTCCTCCACTCCTAGACATGCAGAACTCACCTTTTAAGACCCAAAGCTCCAAAACCTACAATGCGAACCCTTAAGAGGGCAGTGATCTTTGTTTTGTTATTGAAGAATCCCAAGCAACTAGAACACTGCCTGGCACAAACTAAGCCCTCAATAAATATTTGTTCAAAACCTGATTGAATGAGTGGATGAAGCTTACACAGTATGGCCAGTGACATTAGCTAGTGCTCGCTCTACTCTCTCTAATGGAAAAATAGCAAACTACAAGAGACTGATTGTATTTGCTTCTATTTCCAACAGACTGACGCTCAATTTTCATACACGCAAAGCTGTATTACTCCTTTTTAAAAAAAGGTTAATTAAGATGAATGAGTGGATAAAATGAACCCCATCTGTGAAGCACTCCTCAGTTCACTTGCAAATACTGAGAAACCCTCCTGTGTGTCCCACTGGGAGAATTAAATGTTTAACCTGAGAAACTATCCTGCCCCACCAACCAGAACTCCAACATGCTAGAAACCCTAACTTTGGTGAAGTCACACCCAAAACCAAATTCTTATTCTCTGGTTCTGTGATTCAGAGTGGTTCAAAATACAACATAAATCCCTTAAATTTACAACAAAATACATACATCTGTGTCTTGAGCATGCACTCCACCTTCTACTGCAGCGATTCTCCAATCTGGGTGCACATTACAATTACCTGAGGAGCATTTTAAAATGTGGAAGCCCAGACCACACTCTGGCTCAGTTAAATCAGGGTGAGAGGCAGGCACAGTATTTTAAAGCTTTCCAAATAGTTGCAAAGTGCTGCCAGGTTTGAAAACTACCTCTAGGGTACTTTAGGCCATCCCCCCACCAACTACTCGGTCTTCCATAGTTACACGAAGTAGATCTCTGTGAAGACCCCAGAGACCCTAAAGGACATGAGCTTTTTTTAAGTCTCCTTTCACCAAAATTTCCCATCCTCAACATCTCAAGTCACGTGGAATGGGCTTCACCGCTTGCAAGGTGTTGCAGCCGCCTACCTTAAGGCTGCAGGCTTCCTCTAGAGAAGCCATTTCTTCTAGAGAGGAGTTGGCAGGGCGCAGAGGGGATCCCCCTGACGAAAGGAACTGTCCAGTGCTCCGAATCAGGCAGCCTTTGGAGGCAGCACTGTCCACACTTGGGCCTGAGGAATGGGAGGAAGAGGAGGAATTTCTGCGGCGGGATGAGTCCCAAGACAACCTAGGTGAGCAGGCCACATCGTCCTCCTTCTGGGCTTTCAGACGCTTGGGGCTGCTGGCCCCTCCAGAACGCGACGAAGAGCTACGAGCTGACCGTCTGGAGGGGGCCACATCACTGGGCTCCCGGAGGCAGCTGCGCTTGCGGGAACACCCTTCCGAAGTGCTGCTCCAATGGTGCTTGACCTTGTGCCGCTCCGACGCCATGGGCACCTGCAAGGTAAAGAAGAGGGCCTGATTCCAACACCATCACTCCTATATTCCCCTCAGAATCCCGCCATCCCGGGATCCCTGGACGAGGGCAAACCAGAAGGTCAGAGCCAGGGGCTGGCCTTACTGACCTTTCCCCTTTCTTTCCACTGCCCATCACAGTTCTCTAGGTTTCAGGGATGCCAAAGCGCTTCGGAAAAGTCAAAAAGCTGCAAAATTTACTAAAGGCTTCGGTTCGGTTTCCAAGCCCACAACGTGCTTCCGCGATTACCAATCGCTTCAGTTTGCACAGCGCTACTTCGGAGATGTCAAAGCGCTTCCGGGACTACAAAGCGCTTCGATTTAGTTTGCAATACAAAGCCCTTCCGAGATGTCAAAGCGCTTCAAAAGGCTACAAGGCGTTTTAAGGTCCACATATGGCGGCCGTACCCACAGTCCTAGGGCGGGCGCGCGGCCCTGGGGCCCGGAACACCGATGGCGGGCCGCAGGGCCGCACCAGCGCGCAGCCCGCCCTGCTCCCGCGGCCCCGCCGACCAGCCCGGGCCGGAAAAGGCCCGAGCCGCCCCTCAGGAGCCTGCGGCGCCCGGGTCCGCCACCTGAGAACACCCCCTGGACGCCCTGCCGTCCCTGCGCCGCGGCCCAGAAGTCGGTCCCGCTGCCCCCACGGCCCGGACGTCCCGCCCCGGCCGCCCGCTCGCCACCCGCCCTAGTCTTGCGGCCCCTGCCCGGATTCCGCCCGAGAGCCGACCACACTGGCCTCCGCAGCGCCCGCCTCCCGGAACGAGCCCTGCGGCCCGCAGCCCGGCGTGCGGCGGGGGCGGGCTCTGCGCTGAACGGAGGATACCCATTGCTCCAATCGGCGAGGGGGCGAGACTCCGAGCAAGACGGAGCTCACCCGTTGGTCAGGAAGCTGGGAGGCGGAACCTTACGCCTTATGAAACTCGTCAATTGGTCAGGAGCGATGCAGAGCGGAGCCACTCACATGGGTCCCAAGAGCGCGAAGTTGAGGCAAGGCTACAGTTCCTCAGGCAGGCCCTTTTTTGCGTGTAGGGGGCGTCCGTGGACCAGGGTGCTGGAGAATGGCTCCCTGCTGCTCAACATCGCCATCCTTAGTTGGACATTTCAGATCTGGATACGTTCATCGAACCCACACCATATACAGAGCAGAAAACCAGGTGACACACCCAGAAAGTGGTAATAGAATTGGAATTAGATGTTAGAAGCCACGAAAAAAAAGACTACCAAAAAATGTAAAATATCCTCCGAGCAAAAAATGAAAGTCAAGAGACAGGTACAAACTTAGAAAAATATTTGCAACACATGGCAAAGGGCTGAGGGCCTTACTATGTAAAAACTCTCCCGATAATTAAAATGGACAAAGAAGACGAACCAATGAACAGAAACAAATTACGAAAGCTCTTTAACATATTAAAAAATGGCTCCACCTGTTATTTAAAAAGTACAAATAAAATTGTTTTCACCCATTAGAGTGAAGGATCGAAAAAGCATAATATTCTTTGCAGCTGAGGATGTGGGGAAATGCATTCCTATATGTCACTGATGGACATTTTTTAAGCTAGTTATATAAACTACAGAATATACACCCATACAACGGGATATCAGGCAAAAAGAATGAAGTGATCCAAAAGTACTGTTGAGAAAGAATAGCCAAGTAAGGCATGAAATAGCATAGGATCTAGAACAATGAATTAAATGTACATAGCAAAAATAATAAGTGGAGCCTAAAAGTATTTTTAAATGTCCGAGAATAATCATTGTGTATTTGTTTCTAAGAGTTTTACTGAGATAATTTACATACCATAAAGTTCACTCATATATAGTTCAATTTTTTTTAGTATACAAATGGTTTTTAGTATATAACTGTTTTTAGTATATTTAGGGTTGTGCAACCATTACTATAACCATAATCTAATATTAGAAGATTTTCATCATCCCCAAATCTTGTGACCATTACCACTCCCCTTCAACACGCCCCCACACACACATACACACACTCCTAATTTCTGCCTCTGTAGATTTGCCTGTTCTGAACATTTCATAACAACGTAATCATAATATATGTAATTGGTTTCTTTTACTTTGCAAAATTTTTTCATGGTTCATCCATATTGTAGCATATATCAGTACTTCATTCCTTTTTATGGATAATTTTTAATTAAAGTATATGAATAATATTCCAATGTAAGGATATACCACATTCTGCTCATTCATCTGCTGATAGACATTTGGGTTTTTCTACTTTTTGGCTATTCTGAATATTACTACTATGAACAGTGGTGCACAAGTTTTTGTAAGGATATATGTTTTCATTTCTCTTAGGTAGATATCTACCAGTGGAATTGCTGGATCGTATGGAAACTATGTTTAACCTTTTAAGGAACTGCCAAACTATTTTTCCAAAGCAGCTCACCATTTTACAATCCCACCACCAAACTACGAAGATTCCAGTTTCTTCACATCCTTACCAACACTTATCTTTTTTTATTCTAGCCATCTGAGCAGGTACAAAGTGGTATTTCATTGTGGTTTTGATTTACATTTCCCTAATGACTATTGCTTACTTTGGTTTGGTCCTCAGTTCATACGGAGACTGCAGTCAAGAAATCAAGAGAAGGCCTAGAGTCAGAAGGGCAGCAATATAAGAATTAGGAAAGATCACTCAGAGCAAAACTGTATCATTAGAGACCAAGGCTAAGATCATCCATACCCTCATATTCTCAATTACTATGTATAGTAAGTTGGATGGTAAAGAAGGCTAATAGGAAAAAAATGATTCATTTGAAATATGGTATTGGAGGAGCGCATTACACATATCTGGACCACCAGAAAGACAAACATGTGGGTCCCAAAGCAAATCGAGACTGAAATAACATTCATGACAAAGATGACAAAACTGAAGCTGTTTTACTTTGGCCACATTATGAAAAGGCAGGATTCTTTGGAAAAGACAATAATGCTTGGAAAAATAGAGGGCAGCAGGAAAAGAGGAAGACCAACTATGAGATGGACTGACTCCATAAAAGAAGTTACAGGCATGAGTCTACAAGAGCTGAGCAGGGATGTTGAGGACGGGACATTGTGGACCTCACTCATTCATAGAGTCACCAGGAGTCAGAGCTGACTCAGCATGTTACACAATGACAAAGTTGAGCAACGAAATTTTTTATCATCTCTGGAAGAATACCCCAAATTAGTAAAGGCAGTTGCCTCTGGGGAGAAGAAATGAGAGATTAAGTTCCAAGTGGTTAAAAGGCTTCTTTTCCACCATGTAATCATTTGTACTGTTGGATTTTTCAGTCACGTGCAACTATTAACTTAAAAAAAGTCAGGCCATCTGTCCCTCTGGGGATTCATGGAAAGGCATTGTGGTGCCCGTGAACCCCTGAAATTCATATATGAAGTTGTATATGTATGTATTTACAGCTTGCCGAGGGGAGGTCTGTAGCTTTCATCAGATTCCCAGTTAATCTCTCCAGAAATGTAAGAAACCCTAGTCTGGAAATGCAAATATGCCAGTACCCTATTAGCATCTGCCCTCTATTACTCAGATGCCCCTAGAAACACACTACTCATAATTGTAAGGTGCTTACCAAATGCCAGGTTCCACTTGGGACACATGATACACTTTAGTTGAACCCTCAAAGCCACCAGAGTTGAAGACATGAGTGTCAGTACACTGTCCACCTGGGCTGGAGCCCACCTGGCTTTGTTACATATCAGTACAAAGCTGACATTGCTGGGGGTGGCTGTTGAATGCTTACAGCAGGCAGGATCTCCTCTTGCCATGACAACAAACCTATGTAACAGGTACTTTTTATTTTCCCCATTGTATAAAAAAACAGAGGCTCAGAGTAACTCCCTAACTTGGCCCAAGATCACGCAGCTATAAATTGCCAGCATTTACAGCCAGCGCCCAACTTCTTAGCCACCCCATAATACCCCACTCATGGATGCAGAATAACTTCTCCAAACAAATTCATCTGGACACAAAACTAATTACAAGACATCTGTTGACTTTATCAATGTGTTTTATTTTACAAAAAAGAAAAAATCACTATAGTACAATTATTTAAAATAGGGCACAAAATTTAAAATAGCATGTTTCACAAAAAGATCTGCAATATGACTTTTCAGAGATATACCCACTGCATAAACATTAGGTACATAGCAGAAATATATGTTTAACGTCCATTTAATTTATTATAACAGGACAAGTGTACTTTCAAAATACAGTACTTCTGTAACCATGTCTCACCTATTCTCAACAGCCCAGAGAGGAAGAATGAACAGGTGTTACTTACAAGGAAACTGAGGTTCCAAAAATTAAATGACTGACTGAATTAGCAGCAGAATCAGAAGTAAAACCAGTTCTCCTGATTCTTCATCCAGCCATAAATAATGCATATTCTCAAAATAAAAGCTCCATTAAAAATAATAGCATTAGTGGGATGGGAGGATAAAGGTATAAATAAATATCTGTGGGTTGCAAGATTTCCGATAGAGAAAACAGAAAACTTATAGTCTTTTTGCCAGTGTCTGGCATTTATAAAACTTGAGACCTTGAGAAGTGAGTCAAGAACTACACTGGGACACAAGGTGAAAATCTTTCAGGTCATGGAAGCTTGCAGGCAGTTGGCAAATATGACCCAGAGATCTTAACTTTGGCGTTCAGAATGCTGTCACTTGTAGAGGGGTGAGAACAGGGCAATGACATCTGTTGGGGTGGTTAACGTCACTCTCCCCGGAACCACGAAATTGCCCACATCCTGGGCCTGTGTACCAGGGTTTCTGCTTCAGTCTTGTGATACCCAGCTATGACTAACAAATCCCAGAAAAGAAGAGAACTTCATGGATTTTGGTGTCTCTAAAAGCTGAGGTCTCTTCTCCCTTGACTTACTCTGGAATATATAAGTTTCTCTTCTTACCCCCTCAGGAAAGCTGATGTTTGGCTTGTGTTTCCTGGGAGATCTTGGATTCTACCTCAGACTTTTTCTTGATTTGACAGTTGTCTTTCCAATTGAGGACAAGGGTCCTCAGCTGTGTTTTGCTCATCAGGGGCCAAAAAGCTCAACACTGTCTAGTTTCTCCTCTTTGTAGAGCAGGATATTCTCCATCAGTTTCCTTTTGGCCTCATTAATTTCAATTTTCCACGAAGTCTCTGTAGTTGACATTCAATGAAAAATAAAATTAAAAAAAAAAAGCCATTTGAACAAAAGGCATTTGGAAATAGGTACTATTATAATTCTTAGAAAGTCAGACTTGGTTAGAGTTTCTCACATATCAGGTTTCTGAATCAGGCGCTGAGTATAATGAGCATTTTCATCACCTTCTGCCTTTGCAGGGAAGCTCTGCCATCTGCCCCCACCTTTCAGAGAGGAAGGGGCTTCCATGCTCCTCCTCACGGATGCAGGGAATAGAGTGAACACTTAACACCCTCTTGTTCTTCTTCCTCTCTCTTCCACATGGAAAGAGGAACAATAGGAGTGGTCAGAGCTTGAGACAGTTATTGAACCACATTTGCTAAGGGACAAGGACATTGGATTGAAAAGGCCTTCCAAATTTTTATTTCAGAAGGAAACCTGGTATATTCGAACCTGAGAGGCAGAGATAGAAGGTATCTTTAGAAGCAAGAGGGGGTTTGTGTTGTGAAGTGAGGATGGAGAGGCAGGCAGGGACAAACCACACAGGGCCTTGCTGGTCCAGAGGAAGAATTTTGACTTGGTCCGTAAGTTTGATGGGGAGCCACACATAAGCTTTAAGTGAGGGGTGACATGAGTTGTTTTTAAAAACCCCTCTGGTTGGCCCCTAGAGAAAGGACTAATGAGAGGCCAGAGTGGATCAGGGAGGACAAAGGGAGGCTATGCAGTCATCCGGCAAGAGGATAGTAGCTTAGATGAGGTGGGGAGGTGGGGGCAATGGAGAGAAGCAGATAGAGCTGAAAGATATTTAGGTCAATAAATAGGGCTGAGTGATGGAATGGACACAGCGGGGCCAGAGGGAGGGAGCTGTCAGGGATGATTCCCTCAGGCTTTTCTTTGTGCAGTTGGCTGGTAGGTGAATGGCTGAATAACTAAATGATTGAGGGAGATGGAAGGAATAAATGATGGGCTGAGTTAGGGACACAAAAACGAGTGTGTATATGCATTCAGACCTCCACACACTTACCATCCTGGGGAGGCTCTGGACTGGCACAGGCCTCAGAGGAGGAATCAGCCTGCATCCTGCCTTTATCCTCTGTGGGAGCAGGCGAAGCAGCAGCCCCACACCAGGGTGCTGCCCTCACGGAGGAAGAAGCATAGAGGCTGGAATTGTCCACATCATCCGTTTCTTCTGGAGTGTTGGAGGAAGAGCCTGTGCCCTCGGAAAGCCCACTCCAAGGAAGCGATGTCTCTTGACCTCTGAGCCGCTCTTCCACAACGGCCACAGAGCCACACACCTTGTGGATGAGAGAAACAAGAGCACTTACCAAGAATTCTTTCTGTAATCAAAAATCTAACAGGTCTCTCAAGCCTCCAGAGAGACAGACACAGAAGAATCAAATGCTTGTTGCTTTGTCTGGAAGAACAGCATCCTTCCTTTGAAAAGAACTAAACTTCCCAATCCGCCTTAGCCACAAATGACAGCACATGACCAAGACGAACCAATCATACTATCGCATACCTCTGATCTTAATGTTTGGTTCAGGTTTGGGCACATGACCCAAGCAGGCCAATCGAAATCCTTCTCTGGGATTTTTCTACCTAAAGTTTGTGAGGAAAGATTTCCCTTTCCTTTCTATCGGCAGAGCCTCCTCACCACACACGGAAAACCCATTTACAGGTGGTAAAAATGAAGCCCCAACACAGAGTAAAGCAGAGGCAAGAGATGGACAGAGCGAGCCAGAGGCACCTTTGCTGGTTGAGAAGTTGGGTCAAGCTGCTCTAGCAATGCCTATCCTGTCTGCTGTTTGGTTAAATGAGCCAATAAAGTCATTCATTCATTCATTCATTCATTCATTCATCCACTCACTGATATTCTCCCCCATCCCTATCTCTTTCTCTGTCTTTCTCATTTTCTCTCTCACTCTCTTGCTCTTACTCTCGCTTGCTCTTGCGTTCGCTCTTGCGCGCTCTCTCTCTCTGTATATCTAAGAGTTTGAGTTGAATTTCTATCACTTTCAACTAGAAATGCCCTAAGTAATATGGATATTGCCACTGAGGGCTTTTTATTCTGGTTAGGGAGGTTAGAGAAATTAGAGGAAGGCAGAGAAGAAATATTTCTTCTTTACATACGTGCCCACGTGTGCGCACACACACACACGAAATGGTACAACGGGTGTAATACATACATACTCTTAATAATAACAACAAATCTTATTTGTTTGGTGCCTTGCAATTTACAAAGCACACTGACACATGATCCACAACGAGTTCCTATAGATAAAAAAATTAAAAGATTGAAGAGGTTAAGTTTCTTGCCTAAGGCCACCCAGCTAGTGAATGGCAGAGCTGACCACTGAACTCAGTCCTGTTTGTCTTAAAGTCCATGACTCAGTTGACCTCACATACCTAGATTGGTTGTGAGATACTAAAGGCAAGGACCATTCCTCATTCCTCTCTATATACCTTAAGTGTTCTATCCCCTTTCTCTACCTAGCAAACGCCTCCTCAACTTTCAAGGCCTAGTTCAAACATCACCTCTTGAGATAAATCTTCACAGTTTATGGCCGATAAACATTTGCCAAGCTAAAAACAATATTCCCTTATAGCTATGTGGCCATGTAACTAGGTTCTGGTCTACAGGGTGTGAGAAAAAGTGATGTGTGCATTTCCAGGTCACATCTTTAAAAGGAAGGGGGTATGTTCTCCTCTTCCTTTTAACCTCCTTTCAGTGGCTGGCATGCAGATGTGATGACCTGAGCTAGAGCAGCCATCTTGGACTCTGAAATAGAAGCCACATGGTACAGACAGCAGAGCAATAATATAGGAGCCTGGGTCTCTGATACTATGGCACTGCCACATCAGCTCTGGACTGCCTATATTCAAACTGTGAAGCTAAAGAAAACTATATTCTATTTTGTTTAAATCACAGTGTTTTGGAGTCTCTTCATTATAGCAGCTCCTTTGTGAGTAATTTAACTGATACACTGAATGAAAGAATGAAATGATTGAAGGGATGCATGCCTGAATGAATGGTTGAGGGAGAAAGTCTTTTCAGAACATAAATCTGATTATGTCCTGCCCCTGCTTAAAATCCCTACTGACTTCCTCAAAATCCTGACGGCCCCACATGATTTCTATTATTGGGCTTCTCCATCCTCACGGCCTCATCATAAGCCACTTTGCCCCATGTACTTTGTGTTCCAGTCACTCTGACCTTCTTCCAGGCCCTTGACCATGTCATGCTCTCTCTCAACTCAGGACATTTGCATGAGCTGTTCTTTCTGCTTGGACAGCTCTTTATTAGCATACACATCACTTCCTCAGGGAAGTCCTCCTGGGTAGGGCCCCTGTCATACACTATCTCAGTGCTCACCACACAGTCAATTACTGCGCAATGTCTGTGAGCTCCAGGAAAGTGGAACTGGCCTGCCTTTTTCACAGATTTTTCTCCTGGGCCCAGCACACAAATGCTGAATGAATGACTGAACACCATAGCACTTGGACATAAGAAAATAGCCTAGGCCTAGAAAAGTGACTTGAGTCTCTAGCTCCTGCCTGGTCATGATGCAAGACGATAGACATAAAGCTGAACTAGGAATCCAGAGAGCTCTTACAAAACTCATTCTGTGGCTTCATCTTCTCCTCTCTTGACCTTTACAGCCCCATCTATAAAACGGGAGTCTTGGGCTACAGCAGTAGTATTTGAAGATTTTTTTTTTTTTTCAGCTACTAAACCCTTTCCTCAAATAAAATAATGAGAACCCAATATAATTATGAGAAGTTAAAATGGAAGTCATAAGTGGGGCCTATTGCTCCCCACAGCCCTCTTGCTACCAAAAGCAACTCCTGAGGTACTTTCAAGGAGCCCCTCTCTGCCAGATACTACTTGAAAATCACTTAGCTACATGATCTCTAAGAGACCAAGTCCTCTCGGAAGTAATTTTGTTCTTAGAAAGACCTAGTAGTGGTCCCCAAATGTCTACTTGTTACCATGAAAACCACCTCTACATATCTGTTCATAGGAAAATGTTTTATTCCCTGTCGTGGCTTATTTCTGGGTTATCTGCCTAGCCCTTAGGCTAAGGATGTTCCTTTTCTCTAGGACCTGGACCTTCTACCTTTGGGAGTTGACCCCTGACTGTCAGGTTTATACACTGGACCCCAACCCCCTCATCTTACTGATTGGCCAACGGGTGGACACCTGACCCTAGCTAGGCCAGTCAAGTTCTCTCACTGAGATGTTGGAATTGGGACCTGGAGACTTGATCTCTCGGTGCAGGTAGAACTATAGCATATAAATAAATATGGCCACATCCCCTAACCAAGAAGATCAAAGAAAAGAAAAAGGGGACTTACAGAGAGAAGGAGGAATAAGGCAGATTTAGAGAAAGCAGAGTTCTGCTACCATCTGAGGGTATGGTCCTAGACTCCTGAGGCTAGCAGCACACTGTCTTCAGGCTCCTGAGACACCCTTATCCATATATTGCTCTGTTTTGCTGATGTAGGCTCTAACACATTCTGCTACTTGAAAACAAATATGTCCCTGGTTTGAGATCACATCTCGGTGACAGGATTGATCCCAAGTCTTAACCTGGTCCCTGGTAAAGCAGACCCATGCAGCCCTTGGAAGTGAGGCCCAGCTGACCCAGGAAAGGGCTCATCGCAGGAGAAAGGCTGATAGTCAGGCTCACCTCCACCAAGCTGGCGTTCCGCCTCCGCAGGCAGAGGCAGGCGGCCATGGCCAAGGCCTCGGCGCAGTCCTCCGGCAGCCTCCCAGCTCTCTTCTCCAGATATTTCTGGCAGATCTCCTTGGCCATCACTTTCTCCACCTCCATCTTCCCAGAGCAGAGTGAGGTGATGCTGCTTGGAATTTCACTGAGGAGTAAATCCTTCTGTGGGAAGAAGAGTAGAAAGACTCCAGAGTGAGCTGCAGGGGTGTGGGATCCAACACACCCACCTCATAGGCCTCAGTTACCTCATCAGGAAAATGAGGATAATAGGACTAACAAAAAGATTAAATGACAATACATACAAAGCATAGAGTGTGATACCTGACACAGACTAAACTTTCAATAGTCTATTAGTGATAATAATTAATAGTAATAATAGCTATCATTTATATAGTACTTACTACATGCTGAGTGAGCACTTTACTTACATTAATAATTCAATCTTATTAACAATTACAGGGACAATCTTTTATAATATAAAATAAACACTTTTGGATGTAGGCTTCTGACCCATATATTTAACAGGAAAAATTAGATCAGGAGTTGCCAGGGGCTAGAAGTAGGGAAAGGGGACTGATGATATAAAGGGGCCCAAGGGAATTTTCTGGAGTGATGGAAATATTCCATATCTTGATTGTGGTGGTATTTACATAACTGTCTATATTTTTCAAAACTCATATTATTCTGTACACCTCAAAAGTATGAATTATACCTCAATAGAAATGAATGCATATGTCCAGACTGGTACCCACACATAAAGGTACCTAGCAGCTTTACTTGTAATGGTTAAAAACTAGAAACACTCCAAATGTTCATCAACAGGTGAATGGACAACAGGTGGCATATCCATGCAATAGAACACCACTAAACAAAAGAAATGAGCCACTGACATACATGAAACGCATGGCTGTATCTCAGAATAATTATGCTAAGTGGAAAAAAGCCAGACAACAAAAGAGCACATACTGCATAGCTTCATTTATATGAAACTCCAGAAAATGAAAACTTTTGTACGGTGACAGAAAGCAGATCAATGGCTTCAGGGGATGGCAGGGCAGGGAGGGGTGCGAGGGGAGGATTCAAAGGAGAAGAGGTAACTTCTGATGTCGTGGGCATGTTCACTATCTTGATTTGGTGAAACTGTCACAGATATATACATATGTCAAAATTTATCATATTATATGCTTTATCCTCATTATTTATAAATATTTATAAATTCATATTCATAAAGTTATTTATAAATAACTTCATGGTATTCTATGGTGTATACAATTACATTGTAAATTCTTAATCGCCTCCCAACTGATAAATATTTCACTTGTTTGTAGTGCTTCGTTATCAATTAATGCTATAACAAACATCCTAGTCTATCTATGTTTTTCCTCACTTGTTTGTGTGTTTCCCTAGTTTACAAGTAAAACTGCTATATCAGAGGGTACACACATTTTAAATTTTGATGGAAACTACCCACTTCCCTCCGAAAACACTGTGGCCACAAACATTCCCAAGAGCGTGCAAGAGAGGTTTGCTTCCTCCCACTCTGGACCACATCTCTGACTCGAATCTTGATTATATATGTGCAACAGAAGTGCATGTACCACAACAGAAGACCATGAGAAACCATATTTGGGTCTAGAAGAAGAGAAACTAGATTTTTTAAAAATTATATCTTTAACATTTTTAGAAACTATTAGCAAAAAGAACCTTCTAGCAATTTCACATAAGTGTCTTGAAAACTTCCTTCTCCTCAGGCAGCCCCAGAGAGTTGCTGGGGAATACATCTCAAGAAAACTGTCAGGAGATGAGAAAATGCCCCAAACCGCCCAAACCGCATCTGAGCTGCCCAAACCAACCTCTTTGCAGTATCTGGAGCTCAATGCCCAAAGTGGGCGGAGCTCAGGGAGTTCAGCAGAGGGACAAGTTGTGACCCTCTGTGTGTAGGGGAGGCCTTCAGCTCTCCACCCCAAAGCTCAGGGAATACTTTTGGGGCCCAGTCACAAAAAAGCCAACTGTTTCAATGCCTTCAACATCAAGTCAGAAAAGGGGCTCCTCTCTCAAACTGATGAAGAGGACCAGAACTTGCACAGAATTTGGAATCCTTCAGGACACATCAGTTCAAATCCCAATTTGAGCACTTATCTCACTGAAGGATATGAGACAAGCCTCTTCACTTTGGCCTTAGTTTTCTCATCTGTAGAATGGGGATGGTGATAACACTGAATTCATATGGTTGGACTTCCATGAGAATTAAACAGTCAGGAGATTATCAAGGTCGAGAACTCAGGATCTGCAGTACGGAAAACCTGACTCAGAATTCCAGCTCTGACAGCACAACTGAGATCTCAGGCAAATCTCAGAGCCTGCTTTCCTCATCTATAGATGAATAATATAATGTCTCTATCAATCTCTTGGGGATTTTGATATGATTTAGAAAGAAATTTATGGAAAGTGATAAACACAGAGTCTAGCTGTGTTGTTATATTTCTTAAATGGCATTACATATATGATTGTTCTTTGAATCCACAAAAAACGGAAGTTATTGAACTTATTATACAAACCTACTTAAAAGAGTTGAAATTAACTTTTATCAATTTTAGAACAAACCCTATTTGATTGCCTGAGAGAAGAAATGAGTTTTCCCTAAACATTCTAAATTCTATTATCATGAAAAAGTAATTGTTGGCTGGCAGGAGATTAAAGCTTTTTTGCATAGATGCAAATCAAACCCTGGACTGAGGCCTCATTAGCATCTGTAAAATGAGTATAGTGGAGATCTCTGCCCTCCTGACACCTCATAGCTGTTGGCCCAAATGCACTACCCAGCCAGAAGTGACTGGTTCTCTTACCAGGTAAACTGGGCTTCGGTTGTTATCCATTGCAGGGATGCCAGTGAGGATCTCAGCTAACACCTGGAGAGCACAAGGAATTAGCACAGTTCAGGTACTCATGCACAAAGTCAGGCAGGAGATTCTGGCCAAGATGGAATATTTTTAACAAAGCCTGAGCTCCAGATCTAGCTCTACCATTTTCCAGCACAGACACTTGCCCAAAATCTGTAACAGGAGACTATCACTGCACTTCCTCCAACTAAATATGCCACCCATCTGCTAGTTGAAGGTTTGAATTAACTGATAGCAAGGCAGGGAGGATGGAAACCAAATGTATCTGTATTATCATCAGTTTTACATATATATTATATATATATATAATACACATATACATTTATATGTACATATAGTATATACACATATATGCGTATACATATACACACATATGTATATATGTATATTATATAATGTGTATATATACATTATATACGTACACACATACATATATCTCTCTCTATATATATATCTATATACACACACTATATTTTAAAGGTAATTTCATTTAAAAACCCATCAGAAATGGTAAGCAAGCAATATTACGTCAGTCTCGGGAAAGAAGGAATCCATGTGCAGGAATCTGTTCTATATAGAAAATTTCAGCAACATTTATAGCATGTTTCATTCATAGGCCTTTATTAACATCATTTGTTCATTACTTGATCCACTTACAAAAGGAGCACAGACTTGAGCCAGTGTAAGGCACTAGAGAATTGACAAACTGTGATACGTGTCTTAATAAACAGGAAACCTGCTTTGAACAGGAATTCTCAGTAGAGATAACAGCATGGTCGTTAAGAGCTCTACAGTCAGACAGGCCTGAATTCAAATTCTGACTTTGCTCCTTACATGTGCAAGTGATCTTTGGAAAAGTAACTAAAATGTAAGCCTATGTCCTCATCTGGTAAATGGGGATTTAGTGGTTGTGAATATAAGGGAGTGAGTACCCTACCTTTAATGTGAAATCTCTCTCCCACAACCCCTCTAGAAGCAACTCACAGTAAGTTCATATCTACTGCCAAGAAATCAATCCTTCCCTCCAAAGGAAGGGCCCACAGAGTTAATAACAAATTGGCAGTGGCCAGGAGGGGCAGCAGAGGGCACAGCTGCAGCAAGTGGACAGAAGCCAATTGAAAAGGGACTTCCCACCAGCTGCTCCTGCCAGAAAGGAAGGGAATAAGGGAAAATGAATAAACAAACATTTCCTCTGCCTCTTCGACAAGGCAGGCTCTGCACAGGGCCTTTTACAGAGATCATTTAGTGCTCACCAAAAAAACACTGAGAAATGCTATGTTCCCAATAGGCGGAACCAAAGTTCAAAATCATATTGTCAGTTAGTGGCAGGGCTAAGAAAGAGTGCAGGGAGCCAGTGGTCATTCAATGAATAAAAAGGATGGATGGAAGAATGAATGAATGAATGAATGAATGAGGAATCGATTGTTACATCAAGAGCTGAGTTAAGAAGTCAAGAGTAAACAGAAATCAGGAGTGAGGGTATGAAGGTAGAAATAATAAAATAAC
This sequence comes from Pteropus medius, assembly GCF_902729225.1. Classification (NCBI taxonomy): domain Eukaryota; kingdom Metazoa; phylum Chordata; class Mammalia; order Chiroptera; family Pteropodidae; genus Pteropus; species Pteropus medius. The sequence goes on along the minus strand of NW_024349800.1, from coordinate 3,013,774 downwards.
TACTATAATAATAATAATCTTGATATGTGCAAGGTACTATGCTAGTTTATGTATATGAACTTATTAATCTCCATATATATATATATATATATATATATATATATATATATATATATATATATATATATCATTACCCCCATTTTACAGAGGATAAAACTGAGGCCCAGAGTTATAGGTGAAATACCCTAGGTGACATTCCTGAAAGTAACTGAGCTGGGACTCAAACCCATACTCTTAATCTCTGCTCTACAGTGTCTGGCAGTCTTGGGGTTCAATCTCACTAGGTCTTAAAGGAGCAAGAGCCTGGGCAAGCCCTGCTGAGCTTCACCGAGCCACTCAGTGGGGCTGATGGGGGCAAGGAAACCAGAAGAGTTGATGGTCTGAGAGAAAGAGGAAAGCGGAATCTGACATGTGGAGGTCGGGCTAAGGACAGAAGGTGGCTCAGGGAGAGGGCACTATTGGGAGAGGTGGACAGACAGGAGACTGGTCAGAGAGGAGTACAGAGTTTGAGGCAGGAGAGGGAGAGGGCAAGGTCCAAGATACAGCTGTTGGCTCTTGGCAGAGGTCAACCAGAAACTGTCAATTATCTCAGCCAGCCTTTCCTAGACTGGGTTCCATAGGACACTGATGCTGAGAGATACTGAGAAAACAAAGTTCCACAGTCAAATTAATTTAGAAAACATTGCATACTGTTTGCCCATCTATGGTAAATTCACAATTATCAGATTAAAGGCTTATTAGTATATTAAAGACTCTAATTAATTTTGTGGTAAATAAATCCGCTTGACTTTACTAAACCCAGATTTCTCAAACTGATTTGGCCACAAAACCTTTAAACAGACCAAACCTATAGAGATCTCAAGGAACTGGTATTCTGTAGAAATATACACTGGAGACTACTACCCTCAGACCATGAGCTCTTGGGGGAAGGATTGTGTTTTAGCTACACTTGCAGTCCATATACAGTAATGACAGATAGGGTGGGGGCAAGGAGGGAGGTTGAATGAGTAGATGGATACTGAATGGATGGGTATCTATTGGATGGATGGATGGATGGATGGATGTTGAATGGTTAGATTGATGATTGGAAAGATGGATGGACAACAGATATACAAAAGAAGTGGATGAACAAATAAGAACAAACATAATTAGATAGACAATTAGATGGATGACTGGATGGGAAGTAATTAGGTAAGTCAGGAGACGATAACTGTAGTCTACTAGAATCTAGACACTCATGAGTGGCTTTACCTAGAGAGTTAGAAAACTTTTTCTGTAACAGGCTACAAAGTAAATATTTTAGGCTTTGTTGGCCACAAATCAAGTCTCTGCAACATATTTTTCTTTGCTTTACAATTATTATTATTTAATCTTTTACATACGTAAAAACTATTCTTAATTCTAGGCCATGGGCCAGTTTTGTCCTGTGGGCCATAGTTTGCTAACCCCTACTGTATTTTGATGGAACATATATCTGTGAGCCTCTATTATAGCCTGTGATTACAAAGGAGCCATGGAAAGGACAAATGAGTGAAGGCCAAAGTCTTCACTTTGAAGGAAGCTCTTACTATTCCACAGCTGAAGATGTCCACTCGCTTTGTCAGCTGCCCCACCCTGATGAAATCTTCTGGCAGATATGCAGCTGAGGCCTGGAAAAGGTGGGTCTTCATTATGGTGTATTTTGACCTTCTATTGAGAGGACACAGGTGAGCCATTGGATGGGCCAGCATGGGGGTGAAGTTTTGGTCTAGCAAAACATTGGAGCTGTGGAAAAGAAAGAAGAGCTCTCATTTGGGGCTGGACAAGACCCTTAGCAGTGAGCACTGTTGGCCCCAGCAAGTGAATCACTAAAGACTCAATATGGAGTCTCTGAGCCAGTCCTGAAAGGGGTGCCTACTCCCATCAGCAAATGTTGATGGAGCTAAGATTAATCCTGCTGCTTCAGAAATGGTATTTGGTGTGGCCAAAGAGTTGCAGCCATCCTGATCCCCACAGATGTCCACCCTGTTCAATCTCAGCTGGCCAAGTCCTTCCTAAGCTGTTTCAATGCCAAGCTCTGGCTCAGCTGACTCAAGTCTAAATGCCAATACTCTTTGTGACTGAACCTGCCCATGTTGTGGGGAATAAACAATAAAAATATTCTTGGATTCGGTCAACTAAACCATGGGAGTGAACTCTCAGAAAGTACCCCAAAGTGGGGTGGGGGGGTGGAGGGACAAAAAACTAAGCTACATGTGTAAAAATATTTAGTGAAGAACTAACCCCTAACAGTAGCTTTTAAAGTAGACACCAGTTCTAATGTCTACTATTAGGAGTGGGTAAGTAAATTATGGGCAATCCCTGAAATGGAAGACTACTAAGAAGTCATCAAAAATAATGACATGCAATGTGGGGAAATATTTACCACGTTTAAATGGGAAAAAAGAATATGAATTTATAAGCAGATAACCATGCTACCTTAGAGCTAAGACTTCTGTGTGGGAGCCGAAAAGAGAAACAGAAAAATAGGGGGCAGCTTATGAGTCAGGGCTATGAGCCAAGATGACCTCTCATTCTTTCACTTCCTTTCTTGCTATTACAGTTGTTTGTGCAACCAAATAAGAATGAATGGAGAGAAAAGAGGAAAGAGCTTCCCCTTGCCAAATGGAGAGAGGACTTTAGGGAAGTGTGAGTTCTATGTTTTCAAGCTTAGTTTTGCCAAACTCTCTGGTATCTTCTGGAATCTCTCCCCATGCTGCCAGTCCCCAGATGGGGATCTCTTGTGCTTGGATATTTAGGAGCATGATACTGAGATACTGGGGTACACGCTAACCAGCAGGAAACCTTCCTGACTCAAGTTGCTTTCACCAACAGGTACACAAGCATGGGGGAGGGGTGGGAGGCAGGTCTCCAGGAAGACCCTAAGCACGGAGCTCAAAATCCTAAGGGGTCTTGGCAGACATGGTCCAAACTTCAGTGACCAGGTGCAGACAAGCTGGCTGGGTGCTTGTTGGGAAAACACCAACCGAGAAAGACAAATGCGGTGACAGGTAGGCAGTTCATGCTGAGACAGCAGTCACAGACACAACTCAGAAACACTGATTTTGAGGGTATACAAAAGAAAGAGAGACCCAAGGGAGATGAGGTGGGGAGAGAAAGGCAAACAGAAATAGAGGGAGAGGAAGGGGACCCAGGAATGTATACTGTCTCATCCCTGCAGCCTGAGACTTCGGCAGGGTCCAGCCCATCTCCCTCACCTCTTGATGTTGCTGTGGATGATCTCCAGGCCATGAAGGTGCTCCACGGCACGAAGCAGTCCTGAGAAGATGCTGATGCGCTGGGGCCAGGGGAGTGGGTCTGAGCCACCCTAAGAGAGAGAAGAGGACTTTTTAAAGTCTCAATGGCAGGGTGCTGGGCTCCTGTCTCTCCTCCAGCTCTTCATGTCCTCTGCAACAAGGCTTGCCCAGCGTGGTTTACTGGCAGGATATTTAGGAGCATGATACTGAGATACATGCACAGTCATCACAGAGCACAAGCTGCATGACTTTGGAAAAAATGTTCAACATCTCTGAGCCTCGGTTTCTTCAGATGTAAAATGGAAATGTTCAATCCTTATGCTTTAAAGTTGTAAGGGTTCAAAGGAGTGTATGGTATACCCCTAGCATAGTACCTGCCATACAGCAGGTGCTCAATAAATAGCAGCTATTTTTATCATGATTATTACAGCAGCAGCTCTAGAATTTTTCTCTAGGAGGGGCTCGTTGGGAGAGGAGCTAGGGAGCGTGTATTGGCACACCAGGCATGTGGGCCTTACACACTTGGGGAGACTTCACAAGGGCTGATGGGGATTGTGGGGCGGGCTAGTCACCCACCTCACCCCAGGTGCCTGCTACTGTTGTTCTAGGACTGACTCTCCAGGCTAAATCACCATTTATTTTTAAAGTCATGTCTTAGGTTTCACATCCTCTAAAAACTGACCCTGCTAATAGATTTCTTCTCAAAAACTCTGGAATCTAGAGCCACATTAACCCAGTTAAAACTACTTGTCTGGTGTGTTCCTCAGGGCAAATCACTTTGCCTCTCTGTGCCAGAGACTCTTCTTTTGGAAAATGGAGAAAACCTCTTGGGTTGTAGAGGAGACATGTGTAAAGCTCTTATCATAGCGTCTTGCACACAGTGAGAGCTCAGCAAAGCTAAACGAATAACTGCTTTGTCTAATCCCTGCCAAAGGAAGCAATAATTGTGGTGGAATAACTTTTCCCTCTGAGGATTTTATGGGAAGGTTTATTATAAAAATTATAATTTTAATGTTATACTCACACGGTATAATATATAAAAGGTACAAAAGGACATGTAGTCAGCTTCCCTCCCATCCTATGCCACAGCTATCTAGTTTTCCTCCCCAGAGGTACCCAAGGCAGCAGTTTCTTGTTTCTTTCCATAATATATATTCCATAAGTACCCAAACAAATAGGTATATTTAAGAATAGCATTTTTAAATAAAATTGTGCCTCTACTTTTTCATACTTGGTATCTCTTAGTTCTTTTTCTTGTCCTATTGCATTGGCTAGCACCTCTAGAACAATGTTCAGTAACTTAGTGCTCTGGAATACCTTTGGCTTGCTCTTGACTTAAATGAAATGCCTCTTGTCAAATAAAATTTTTGTAGGTTTATTCCTGAAGATGTTTAGCCAGATCTTATCTATCTGCCTAACTTCTCTTTTTCTTTTTGAGCCACCAGTCTCGACATGGCTTCTTCTTTATATCCTTAGTTGTAAGCCTTCTGTTCATCTAGTCTTCACACGATTCCCCAGGCTGATTGTTTTATAATTTAGTTGAAATTTTAATGTGGTCATAGGAGGCAAGTACAGCATTTGCCTACTTTGCCATCTTCCCAACCTCTCTTCTGGAAGGGCCTCTCTGGATAGCCCCTCTCCCCTCTGGACTAATATAAGTCCCTAACCCTTGATTCTCTAATTGGGTACTGCCGGGTCATGTTCTCTGACCATGACCCAGCCCCTTACCTGATCCCAGAGTCTGTCTTGTAAAGAACCATTTGCCATGAAGGGATGAATCAAGCTGTAGAACTGTTTTCCAGAGCAGAAGCCCAGCAGAGGTAAGACGTTGGGGTGGCAGCATCTGAAAACAGGCGTCAGTGCAGGGGTGAGGAGTCAGACAGAAAGAGTAATCAAAGGCTGCTCCACTTCCTCACCTCCCACCCTTCTCTACCACCCTAAGGGCCCAGCACAATGGTAGCAAAATGAAAACTGCCTGGAAGTCAAGTTGTTTGAACTTATCCTATCTCACTGCTCTGCAGATACAACACCTTAACCACCCCATCTTCTGGAAACAAAAGCATAGAGATTAAGGAACTTACTTAAGGTTATAACTAGCAAGCCAGGATCAGATTGCAGGTCTTTGACTCCCAGGACCGGAGTTCTTCCCCAAAATCCTCTTCCACTGGGTTCTAAGTCACCGGTCCCTCCTGACTCTCCTCCTACCTTTCTGACCACTCTTTCTTGGACTTTTTTTTTTACCAAGACTCTCCTCCTTTGCCTCTCTCTCTGAAACCTGACTCTCCCAGGCTAGGCTCGTCATCTTGTCTTTTTAGCTGCTCTTCGAAGTATCTCCCAAATCTCTTATCTCCAGCCCCAATGCTCTAAACAGCCTAGACTCAACAAGTCCCAAACCAGCTTCCCCACCCACAGTTATTATTTCAGCAAAGGATACCACCATCCATCCAATTTCCTAGAAACTTCCTTACATCTCCCATCTAATTAGTCACCATTCACTATCATAAATAGCTTTCAAAAGGTTCCTTTCATCCCGCCCTGGGCTGCCTTGGGTCAGACTCTGATGGACTTTCCCCAGGACTACTGTAAAGCTGCCTGCCTGAAGCTTCTGCCCTCCTCTACTCACCCCAGGCCATCTTACTTCACACTTTGTACATTCATTAGAGTTATTTACACTTCACTCTCCCCACTGGACTATAAACTTCCCCAAGTCGGAGCTGTGACTTCTTCACATTCTGTACTCTCTAGAGTCAGGTAATGCCTTGACAATTCACATTTGCCAAATCCATGAATGAAGGAGTGACTGCTGACCCCAGGAAGGCACTATGCCAAGGTAGAACAGACTTTCAGTTTCCATTAAATGTGTGTGTGTGCATGTGTATATAAGTATGTGTGTATAAGTGTGTACATTCATACACATGTATGAATAAAGATGAAAGAAAATATATCAAAATATTAATACAGTAGTAGTTTGTAGGTACAATGGAAAATAGGTGACTTCTATTCTCTTATTTATAATTTTCTTTATTTCTTAAAATACTCTACAATTATCACGTATTACTTGCCCAAGGAGGCTCATTGGCAAAGAAAACTCGGTAACTTGCCAAAGCTGAATGACAGCTGGTATCAAGCACATGACAGGTGCCCAATATGCATTTGTTAGATTCTTCAGTCAATGATGGCAGAGCCAGGACCATATAGTCCTTCCTCTTTTTTCTTTCCCAGTCCCCACCTAGTTCTGTGACAGAGAGGCTAACTTCACTTCTCCAGCCTGTTATCCTATCTGTAAAATAAGGTTTGAGGATGACTTTTGAAGGCCTTTATTGCTCAAGACCAGAGGTCAGCAAAATTTCTCTGTAAAAAGTCAAATAGTAAATATTTTAGACTTTGTAGGCCAGATGGTCTCTGTTGCAATTACTTGACTGCACACTAGCATACAAAAGCAGCCACCGATGATACAGAAATAAATGAGCATGGCTATGTTCCAACAAAACTTTATTATGGACACTAAAATTGGAATTTCTTATGTCATGGGTCATGAAATATTCTTTATATTTTTTTCAAACCATTCTTAGCTCTCAGGTCATACAAACACAGGCAGGGCCAAATTTAACCCGTGGATCATCATTTGCCAGATACTGATCTAGAGCACTAGGATTTTAAGATGGATTTGCCCTTAGAGTTGGAATCTGTATGTCTCTGCCTATCTCAAAAAACAGGATAGAAAAAAAGAAAAATGGGATAGAAAGATTTCTTTTCCCCCAGGAGGAAAGGAGTTGAGCCAAGTGAACCAAGGTTCTTTTATAATTCTAATCTATGTATATAGTTGCTACATAGACAAAGAATAGGCTGTGGAGCCAGACCAATCTAGGTTCAGATTCTGGCTCTATCACTTACCAGCCTTGTGATTTTGGACGACACACTTAACCTCTCTGTGCCTCAATTTGTCCATTTGTAAAATGTGGTAATAGTAACTACATTACAGGGTTCTCGTGAGGATTAAATGAGTTTATACATACAGAGTTCTTAAAACATGTCTGCCATACAGGAAGCTCTAAGTGTTAGCTGTCATCATTATTAAACGAAGTATTCTCCAAAGGGGAGGCTTACCTATGACAAATTTGTATCTCTGCCTGGAAGAATTTTTCGATTGATCTTGGACCTGAACAGGCCATCTGTGGGAAAAGACAGTGAAACATAAAAATCCAGCCTCACCTGTGCAGCCTCCATCCCCTATCAGAAACCAAGAAGTGCTCACCTCTCTGAGCTTTTTGATGATGATTGGTGTGCCCTGCCCTTGCCCTCTGTAGATGTCAGCAAAGGTCCCCTCACTGATTTTGTGGGTTTGGTTGAAGTTGTCAGTTGCCTGAACCACATCTGCCTCACTCCAGAAAAGCCTATCTCCGGCCAGGCTTAGCAGTGTTTCCTGCTTAGGAATGGAGGTGCTGAAATCCTGGGGGTTCAGAGAGAAGAGACAGACATTAATATTGAATTAATATGGAAAAATAACACCAGAGCTTAAGGGGTTCAGGGGATCATCTTTTCCAGTGAGGAAGAATGGTAAAAAGGAAAGGAATAGGGCCAGCTTAACCCCCAGCTCCTCCTCAACTTGCTCTATGACCCTGGGCAAGTTACTTAACCTCTCTGAACCTTAATTTCCTCATCAACAAAAATGAAGATAACTACTGCACCCTGGAGCGTAATTCTGAAGATTAACTAAAATGTGACTATTCTCAGCAAATGGTTGGTGTTTGCTTTTTTTTTTTTTAGTTTACGAAGGTGAGCACCAAGGGGATCAAAGAGCTGAGGTGAGATCACACAGCTAGCTGGTCAATGGCCAAGTTGGTGCCCTTGGTCCTACGCATAGTACACAAGCTGGGAAGCAAGTTACAGGGTCATATAACCAAACATAATTCTGTAATCAGAGCTTTGGAGACTGCTTGCATGTGTAAGCCTATGAGAAGCAGCTCTGCTTCAATAACTTTTCTTCTTAAAAATAGGTGTAATTAAACTTAATTTTTAAAAAAGTTATATATGCTCTTATAAACAGTTTTAGATAATTGGTGGGGACCCTTGATCTCATTATCCATTTAACGGCTATTAAAGTTTAGTGTGTTTCATGCCAACTAGATATATAAAGATTTATTTAACAAACTGAAACCATGACAAACACATAGTTTTGATATCTGGTATTTTCACTTAACATTATACCATGATCATTCTCCCAAGTTATTAAACCATCTTTGAGAATGACTAACAGTCTTCTTTATGGAAGAGCTTCATTAATCAGACCTACGCAGAGCTGGCTTCTTCACCAGGCACCCTGCCACAAAACTTTTAGGGACCTACGAAATCTTTTTAATTTCTTTTAAAATCAGAAGAACAAAAATGAATTTTTAGAGTCAAAGAAAATATTTTAATTTTTAATCTATCTTGAATTATATTCATCTTTATATCAAAGCAATTATCAAATATTAATTTTAATTTTTTTAATGAAAGAAAGGACCCATGAGGGCTCAAATGCCTAAGACCCACAAAAGTCATATGTGGCCCAACTCATTGAAAATTCAGAATAACTCAGACATATTTGGGATTGAAAAGGTTGGAGGAGAGGTGATTTGTAAGCAAATAACAACTGTAATCAATTTACTTTGGGAGGAGGAAGATGCCAATTATCAGCTCTCATTTAAACACAAATAATGGAAAAGCTCATTAAAAACATATATTCACTAAAGTGCACCAACCCCTGCACCCCCCATCCCACCAATGCCCAGCCCCAGATGTACTGATGGCCAGTACTTACAGCCTTAGTGGCTCTGAGTAATTCAATGGGTCTCCTTTCTTCCCCTCACCCCAGCCCTAACCCCCAAACTGGTCTCAGGGAATAAATGTGTTGCAGTTTTGAGAGAGCGCCATGAGTTGAGGATATTGAGCTGGGGATATGGCTTGTGAGTGGAAGATTTACCTTTGAATCAGATGAAACAGGAAGGCTGGTTTTTAAAGAAGGAGGGGCATTTTCAGGAGGAGGCAGAAGGTTGGTTCTGGCTGGAACTGGCCCTGGAAAGGAGAGACTGTGTGTCAGTAAGTGGCCCGCTGGAGGAAGGCGGGAGGAGTCTCTGTTGGTCCCCAGGCCAAGCCAATCTCTAATTCACTATACAAACACTTGTCTGTAATGACAGCTGCCATTTCCTGACACCCCCAGGTGCCAGCCTACACACTCTCATGCCTTTACCTAAATGAATCCTTATGACAGCCCCACTAGTTGGTCCTATAAATCAGTGGCTTCCAACCTCTTTGGCACCTGGGACCAGTGCTCCTATGAGAATCTAATGCCTGATGATCTGAAGTGGACCTGAGGTGGTGATGCTAGTGCTCGGGAGCAGCTGCAAATACAGATGAAGCTTCACTCACTGCCCACTCACTTCCTGCTGTGTGGCCCAGGTCCCAACAAGCCACAGACCGGGGATTGGGGACCCCTGCTATAAATGATCCCTGCTATAAATGATCCTCATTTAGCCAGTGGAGAAATGGAGGCACTGCAGGTGGCCACTTGCCCAGGGCCACACAGTAAAGTGGCAGAGCCAGCTTCCAAAGGGAATGTCATCTGTGTAACATCTAACCCCTATACTGCCCCACCTCCCTCGCAAGGAGCAGAAAAGAACTCAGAGGAAAATAGCTATGGACCCCTGCCTTCCAGAAACCTCCACCGTGGTAGGAATGGCAATAACCGGCCTCAAAGGTCAGAGGCAGGAGAGGCCAGCCATAGTAGGTTGAGAGATCGTGGAGGGTTTCACAGAAGAAGGAGCATTTGACCTGGCCTTGAAAGATGGAGAACTGTTTCTAACAAGTGGATATGAGGTAGGAGGACACCAGGCAGTGGAATGGGCCTAAGCAGAGGTATGACAGTGGGAAAACCCAGGCGTGCATTAAACATTCCAAGCACACTTAATGAGCAAACATTGACATCATGCCAGGGACAGTTCTAAACACTTCACTGTGTTAAGTGATTTAACCCTCACAACAATCCTAGAAGATAGCACCATTGTCATCTACTCGTTATAGATGGTAAAATTGAGGCCCCTGAGTAACTGAGGACTGGCCCTTCCAAGGGAACTTGGCCTTGACCCCAGGGTTGCTGGTCAAATTCACCTGGTTTATGACATCAGGAAAGGAGTGATTAATCTGGAACTTTGGCCATCAAAACAATAATTCAGAAGGACGAAAACAGTACCAGGGTGAAACTAGAATCAGCCTTGCTAAACTATTAACCTAGGCAGCTGATGAAATAAAACTCACCTGATACAAAGCCTGAGGCTCTTCCATCTTCCACGGAGCCCAACAGGAGGGCCACCCTAAGCCTCTCTCCCTGCGTCTGCCACAGCTTCTGAAGTTTTTGATTTTTCACATTTTCCAGCAATGGCTATATTTGAAAGAACTACACTTGAGAAGGTACCGTGTTTGCAAACCCACACTGCAAATACAAATGAAGCTTCACTCACTGGCCACTCACCAGTGAACTCCAGAATGGGGTACTAAAAATACACACACACACAGGTGCACATACACCCACTCAGTCCATCAGTGCACTATAACTGTAAATTGAGCTTTGGGGTAAAAGCTATAGCGCAGACACTGGAAGTAAACCTTTGGCAAACAAATAAATTATTTAAAAAATCCAGAATGAAAAATAAAATAAAACCAGGAATGAGCTGCAAACCAGCTGCCGGCAGCATACCTGACAGAGAGAGCCCTACTGTTCACTCAGATCCATCCCCACATCTGCACCTGGGCCATGCCTCCCACAGGCTGCTCTCCCCAGTGACTGAGTGCAGAGGAGAGGCTAAGGGGAGACCCAGGCCTCTGATGGTGACTCTGGTCTCTCCAAGGACACCACCTCCTGAGCCTGCCTTAGACAGCAAGCAGGCAGGCAGGCAGGACACTTCCAGCCGACCTTCCCACACCCTCTCCTTCCTTCCAGGCCCAAAAGCTCCCCCAGCCTTGCCCAGCTCCCTCCCCACTTTCTCTCAGGCACTTGTCCTGTGAAAATCCTTGCATGTTAACCTTGGCTTTCGCTTCTCGGGTGACCTGGAGTACAGGACCACACTGACACTGCTGCTCCTGCAATGAAGCATTCTCTTGGCCTCAACCCAGTACCCTTGGCCTGTGTCCCCCAAACTGCAGTCATATTCATCCATCTCCAAGATGTTGGCCATGTCTCTGTGCTGTCTCTCTATGAGTTACTTGATGTTTTCCTTTCAATCCACTTTAATTCATGTAGTATGCATCTAGCCTTGAAATCCCTAGTTTTTTGTGCATATGATATATATTTTTCTAATACCCATGTTCTCATGTACCACACTCTAAGAACCACTGCTCCAAGCTAACTCCATCTTCCTCCTGCTTCTTTCTTCGAGTGCTGCCTTATCCTTGACTTCACAGTAGGGCTGTGCACATGGTCCCTTGTCCTCTCCCTTTGCCCAGTGACTCCAGGGTCACTAATGGTCTCACAGAGCCAGGATTTGCTGATCTGGCTTCATGCCTGGAGTTCACTCTGGGGGCTATACCAAGTCCCTTGGGTTGGGAGGATCAGTGAGGTCCACTAGTTAAAGGAGTGGCTGAGTCTATCCCTGCGGTTTTGTAAAAAAAATCAAATAAAATAGAAAGAAATGAAGTTTGGGCCACTACCAAAAGGCTGACACATCAGATAAGAATTAGCCCTTGTTTTGCATGCTCATGGAAGGACTGAGTCAGGGTAACACTTGGCTACATAAATGTAATTTCCAAAACATCTCCTTTAGAAATCCTAGAATGTCTGCATTCCCAAGCAGAATCTCATCCTGCTGTGTTGCATTGTGTGCCTGAGTATAGAACACGCAGTGGTGGGTGCTATATCTCAACTGGGGTTTTCTGTACACTGCCTGGTGGCTGGCAGTGGGTCTGCCTCTGCAGCCTCCCAGTCTCCTTTCTGTTTATCAGACATAACTGGGCTCAAGTCCTGGCTCCATCATTACTAAAGATTTGACCTTGGGTGAGTTGTGCTTCATTCTTTAGCTTTCTCAAATGCAAAAAGAACAACAATATTCCATTCCTTATAGAGTTCTTGTCCAGATAAAAGAGATGACAGTTATAAAGCACAAAGATGCACCCCTCTCTGGTACATATGGAGTACCAAGGCTGGTAAACTCCATGTGGAATAAGAGGAAATAGATTCTGACTGACCACACAATGGCCTCTCCTATAGCTAAGGCTTTGTGATAGTTGTTTTAGCTGCTCGGAGCCCTTTTATTTGAATTCTAGCTTTGAGAATCTGTTTAATGAGGTGCTCAGAACCTATCTGTGGCTCGTTTACTGACGTAATTCCCTCCTCCACATCTCTCCCCCACTTCCTCCCCACCTAATGTGAGAGGGTCAGTATATACACAGGTTGCTGTGTGGGCTCTAGGCAACCCACCTGAGCAGAATCCTGGCCTCACCACTCATTCTACCAGGAAGCTCTGGCAGGTCATGCATCTTTCCCCAAATATCAAAGGGGACAATAAGGACCCCTGGCTCCCCGGTTGTCAGGGTGATTCATGAGGTACTGGCCACAAACTCCCGGCCCAGTGTCTCCTGCACACAAGCACCTGTCTGTGCCCTCCCCAGCCACCGCTGCCTCTGCATTCCCCACTCCTACAAGATAATCAGCTTGAACTTTGGGGCCCAATGGAAGCTTGGGGTTTTCCTGAGAGAAGAAAGACTTTGGGTCATTTGATGAAATTAATGATTACTTTCTTATTTTCAGTTTGGGCAAAGATAGACAATCAACTTCCTGTCTCTATCTACAGATTGTATTTATTATCTCGACCCACCAGGGCACATATGCTTTCAAGGGCCATTCAAGAAAGTAAACGGTACAAAGGCTAGCAGAAACACATGATGCTTGTTTTTGCAGTCTCCTAGATAAGGAACATCAGAAGAAGTTGCTACACCTGTAACCCTGACCAGCACGATCCTAGAATTTCCCTATTTTATTACTCTGTTTCCCGTTGATCATCAACTAGTATCATATTTGCTTCCATCCTGACCAGCATGTCCCCAGAATTTCCCTATTTTATTACTCTGTTTCCCGTTGATCATCAGCTAGTATCATATTTGCTTTAGGACTATTTCCCCTTATCTTTAATTGTTGATCAAAGTCCTCCACTTTTTTTGTCTTTAGTTGCAGGAAATAATTCAGATTCCTTGGCTAGAATTAATTTTCCAGACTCAACCTATCTGGGGTGTCTGGAATATTCCTAACATCAACTAACATTTAATGAGCACTTACATGGTGAGGTGTATGATTCCTTACCACAACATGATGACGTAGGTTTTGTTACGCCCATTTTATAGATGCAGAAACTGAGGCACAGAAACATTAAGTAATTCTGTTAGAAAGTGGCAGAGTTGGGATTCAAATAAAGGTCTGTCTAATGCAAAAGCCTGTACGTGCTCCTCTCAGCCCATGCTGACCTTATCTTTACGATCCACACTAATAAACTGAGGTTTCATGGATTTGGGATCTTTGGCTCGCTGCTCAGGAGGCTGCAGGAGAGCGAAAGGAAGGCTGGGCTCCAGGGGAAAGGTGATGAAAATGGAGATGTGAGCAAGTGGCAATCCCCCTCAGGGAAGTTATCCACTGGCTGAGTCCTTCTATAATTTGACAAACTGTCCCCAAGCCTTTTCCTGGGCAAAAGGGGATCAGGACAAATCTGAAGTGATCTTTAAGGCTTTGGAATAGCAGTGAGTGCAAGGGATAAAAACATAACTGTTCAGATTATACTGCTCAGATGCTACTTCCTACACATGTGACCTTGAGCAAAACACATTCCCTCTTGGTGCTTCACATGCCATAGAACAAAACAGCAAGTCTGTGACTGGAGAAGAGGAAGAAGATGGGGGACAAGCAGCACCCCTCAGTACTCCACTGCATGGCTGAGGGCGAGGCCCTAGACAGGCCACCAGCCTGTGGAGAGCTGACAGAAAGGTCATCAGGCTCCCAGCCCACAGAAGGCATGTGTTGCCAGCCAGTAATGGGGACTTGAGAAACCACAGGCAAAAAGCCTGGGCCCGGTGCATATGATCTCATGCTTTAGTTTCCTCATCTGTGGAACGGGGATAATCACAGTACTTAACTCAAACAGCTAACTAAGTATTAAATAAGTCAACATCTCTGAAGTGCTTAGAACAGTGTCTGGCACAGAGAAAGTCTTCATTTACTCAGTTATTGCTTTCTATTAAAATGGTAAAAAATAAACCAAATTTATGTTAAAATAGTACATACAAAATTGAGATGCCTTAAAATGTAAACAAACATGCTTAACTCCAAGATTTATAATAAAAAATCACACTAAAAAATGAAATTAATTAATTAATTAATTAAACGGCAAAAAAATAGTATATATTGTTTTGTTATCTGACTTTTTTTACTTTTTAACTCAATACATTGTAAGTATGTTTCTATCATTGTTAACAGTATTCTTATGTTAATAAGATGCTAAAAGTATTATTATGTTATCAGTATTATTGTTATGACCTACTGGCATCAATTTTATCATCCCTACAATTGTTTCTAATTTTTTACTATTACATGCTGAGCTGAATATCCTTAGTTAAATCATTTTCTTAAATAAATTTCCTTTAAACAAAAAAAAATGAAATTTAATTAAAAATACCTGGGCCCTGAAAGGCAGCTGGCCTCACGGGCTGCCCCATTCTCTGTTCATCGTTGGTGTTTCTTACAGAAGCTGGTTTCAAGGCATCTGGGAAATCAGGGCTGGAAGACTTTATTTCAGGAACCGGTTTCCCTGAAACAAATGGAAAGAAAGATGAAGTGGGGTAACTATCCAGAGGCTGGGTCTAGAAGTCAGAGACCTGGGTTCTAGTCTGGACTCTGCTTTGAATTTGCAGTGTGCCCCTCTTTGGGCTTCGGGCTCCCCATCTGTAAGATGTAGTGGTTGCGCATAATAATCTCCTGTGATCGGTCCAGCTCTGACATTCTGAGGCAGATATACCTGGCTTCTTAGCCTACTAGCTATGTGACCTTGGACAAGTCACTTTTCTTCTTGGCACCTGTATCTGCACCTATAAAATAGAGCTGATGATAATGATAATATCTGCTTGCCTACCTAATAGGCTATTGGGAGGGGGTATATGAGAAAAAAGACATGAAAGGGCTCTATAAACTATACATTTCCCTGAACACGTGGAGAAGTTAAAGATATCCATCCTGCTAAGTCTCTAGCTGTGCTCCTAAATATAAAAGTTCTGGCAGTCCTGCAGCTTCCCCCTCTACAAGCACTGGAAACAGAATCCCTGTTTTATAGATAGGAATTCTGAAAATAGCAGCTATGTCAAATGAGTGCCAGCTGTGCCAGGCCCAGGCCAAGCTTTGCATCAAATCCTCATAAGAACTTTGCATTTCATCCCTGATAAGAAAACTAAGGTGTGAGCAGGTTAAGTGGCTTCTCCACGATCACAGGCCTGAGCAGGCAAGACTGGCCGAAGGAGCCTGGGTAGAAGTCAACTGCCTTCATGAGTAATTACTTCCCCTTTCCATAAATTTGGGAATGCCCAAAGGTGCTGCAAGGGTGTGTCTACACTGGCTTCCACCCAGCTTCTCAGAGCCTGCTCTTTGTGAAGGAGCTTCCTTCACCACGGCCCTGATCTCATCTCTCCCGGCTGGCTGCTGCCTCCAGCTCAAAGGGCCTCCAGGTCCCTCCCTAGGCCATCTTACTAAAATACAGATCAAACCTCATCGTTTCCCTGCTTAAAGCCTTTATGACTTCCCATTGTCTGGATACACAGCACATTCTTCACAGGACTCCCTATAGCTCCACATTGCCTCCCAGATCAAATCCAAATTCTACAGCCCTGTATTCAAGGCCTTTCACCCTCTGGTGGTTTAGGGTGGACCAATATTTGAGAACTGAAAAAATAGGGCCACCGAAGTCCCAGGGAAAGCCTCCGACTTGCTAACTCTCACACATGCTCAGGTGGGGCTGGGGCAAACCATGTCCAGCCTTTGAGTCCCCAGTAGCATTCATTCCAACAGGTAAACTACATCTCTTTCTAAACAAAACTGATCATTACCTTGAGGCCAACCTCTTCAAACCCAAGCTTTGGGTCTAGAACAATATTAATAATGCCTAAATGCATGGCACCACACTTGTATAGCACCACACAGATTTATTTGATTTTCTCAACAATCTCTAGCAGTTAACAATTATCTGCATTTTATTTTTGAGCACATTGAGGCTCCCAGGGGCAAAATGATTTGTCCCCGAAACCTGGGGCTGGTTTCACTGTCCCCTCCCATCTGGCTAGGGCAGAATTACTCAAACACCACCATAATCACCACCCCCCCTCCAAACCCCACTCCCCTCTGCTGATGGCACTGCCTCTGGGCCCTGCCTGCAGAAAAGCAGGAAGACAGGGAGGCAACTTGTGAAGAAAGGCTAGAAGGAATGGACAAAACTAACAAGAAGCCTGAATGGGGGATAATAGGTGACTTTCCTTTACTGTCACTGATATATTATTCTTTTAAATAAAACTATCTCATAAAAGAGGTAGCAGAGCTTAGCTGTTTAGGGTTCAGGCTCTGGAGTAGAAACCAGCGCCATCACTTCCCAGCTGTGTTTACTCTGGACTACTTTCATGAGAACTAAGGGAAACGGCAGGTATAAACTGCTTAGCTCAAAACACAGGAACTTCATTATTGTTGCTCTGTTTTTAAATATTGGTTATGTCTTCATAGCCCACATATTGAGTATGAAAAGAATAGGGTGGGAGTTTTCATTTTCATTTAACAAGACTGAATTGTTTACACTTTCTTTTTTAGTTTTATTATATATATTTTTTAATTATGGTAAAATACACAACATAAAATTTACCATCTTAACCATTTTTAAGTGCACAGTTCAGTAGTATTAAATACATTCACATCGTTGTACAACCATCACCACCACTCACCTCCAGAGGTTTTTTCCATGGTCTCAAATTGAAACTCTGTCCCCATTAAACAAGAACTAGCCATTCACCCTCTCCCCGGCCCCTGGCAATCACCATTCTACCTTCTGTATCTGTGAATTTGACTACTCATTTAAATTTTTTAACTTGTGTGCTTTTTTTTTTTTACACTTTAATAGTAACTAAAAAAATGTTATGTGTATATCCATTCATAAGAAAAGGTGTTAATATATCATTGAGTGACAAAAAAGGATTTATATGTTACCAGTTTTTTATAAAATATGTATAAAAGTATAGAAGACATCTATATATGAAGAGAAAAAGAGCCTGAAGGATTTGTTAATAGTGATTATTTCTGGGTGGTGTGATTATCATGTTTTTATATTGTGGGTTTGGGGGGTGTTGTTTTTCAGTTTATTCACATCATAGAATTTTTCAACAGTGATCACGCATTCATTGCATAGTAAAATATGTTTCTTAAGAAAAAAATCAGTAAGCAAGCTAACTAAACTAATGACCAGATCTGAATCTTCTCAATTAAAGTAAGGAGCCATTTGCCCTGGGAAATGCATCTAGCCTAGATTAATAAGATTAATAAGCAAGTGATCACTAGATTCAGATCCAGCTCACTTCTGGTGTTAGCCACCAACTAAGACGTGTACTTGGTATTCAGCAAGAAAGAAAACTGAGACTCAGGGAGGTTAGGAGACCCATCCAAGGGAGAAAGCGGAAGAAAGGGGCATTGAGGCAGGACAGTAGGGTACCTTTCCATAACCAAGGTGGGGAGACAGGACTGTGGAAAGAATGCACGCCCTACAGCATGGTCCTCGGAGAACACACATTTCATTTCTCCCCACCTGCGGTCCTCAGGCACCTCAGAAGGTCAGCCCACGGACCACACTACCCCACCCCAACTCCCATCAGGCCGAGGCCCTTCTGGCCAAAACTGGGAGCCTAAAAGTCGGTTCTTCCTCAACAGCAGCCCTACAGGCAGGACTCATGGAATCACACATCTTTGACTTATGTAACAGTGCTACCTTCCACAGGCAGGGAAAGAGGACACAGTCCCTTGTACAAAATGACAATAGAGAACCATCGCTGGCAACGAATGCTGATTCATGAGCAGATCCGGAACAAAGCCATATGCTCCCAGGTTATACACAGACATGAATACTGTGCCCCTGCTCCCAGAGGCAGGAGCCACCCCATGCCACTCAGAGTCCTCATCTTCCCTGCCCTCCTCCCTCTGCCCCAAGATGGCCTCTTTCCTGGCACCCTTCCCCCACAAACCGCCTGGGGTGGGATCCCATGTTCCTGAAAGGCTACATCAGTAGCATCATCTTGACATCTGTATATGAGGCAAAAGGGCAAAGATGGCTCCTCTGTGTGAGGCCAGCACAGCTTTGGCCTTAGCTCCCCTTGCACTGGGCTGGCCAGGTCTGCTGGCGAAGGGAACCCCAGACTGCCATTTCCTGCAAAGCCAGGCCACGACAGTAGGAGCTATTCCCAGATGCATTGGCTTCCTACAGATTCTACCTGTACCCCACACTGCCTGTAGCCCCAGAAGAAGAAGAACCTTACTCCTGTCTGAGGCCCAGCTGAGCCTCAGTTTCCTCATTAGATGAAGACTATAAGAGGCTTCATCTAAGGAAAGTCTAATTCTTTATTTTTCTTCTTTCTTAGTGACATGCAGTGGCCTACAGCGGGTGCCGTAGGTCATGTGCAAGCACATGGGAGTGGGTGGGGAGAACTGTCACTGGCAGGGGTACAGCCTATGGTTGAGTCTGTCAGCATCTTTTGAGCTGACATCCACCCTCCTACCTATTCACACTTCAAGGGCCACACCCAGCCACAGAGCTCAGCTGACAGAGCCCCATGTCAGGGCCACAGTGACAACCCGATGAGAAGTTTCTGTTTCCTGTGAAACCCCCGTCTTAGCTACTGTGGGTTTTCAGACGTCTTTCAGATACAGACAGTAAAGAAGATGTTTAAACATCTTCGTTTCTACTCTTGAGTTGCTGATGCCAGATTTGAGTTGGAAGGCACAGAGCAGGCCTTTTCTTGCCTCTTTTCCTACTATCAAAACCGGAAGAGGGAGAAACTGGCTTCTCAGCACTTCCTGCCTGGAAACCTGGTCTCTGATAGCTGAACAGATATAACAGTCACTCTATCAGGCTGATACATCAGAGTGCCATGGAAATAAAAATAGAACACTGAGGGCAGGACAGGGCAAAGGAGGCCAAAGTGTTTATGAGAAAAGGTGGTGACAACCTTCAAACCTCATTTGAATTTCCTGTCAGTCAAGGCAGGGCAGGAAATATCATTACTATGACTGATGCATAGAAGCAGTCTCCAGAACAATAACACTCTTTTTCCCCTGGGATTATAGTCTCAAAAAATTCTGCACTTCAAATTATTCTGCAGTATCATGAAATCCAAAAATATAAATTGTGATCAAAGAATAGAACCAAGAATAAGTGTGGGAAAGCTTCCGTTTCCATATCCAGCCTCTAAAATTCCTAGCTGTGTCCAAGGGCAAATTTCCTATCCCTCTGTGCATCATTTGTATCTTCTGTGGAGTCAGAATAATTATAAAATATAGGACTATTACAGGACTCAGTGGTACAAGATATGTAAAGCAGCTGGCTGAAGGCCAGGGCGCAAATTGTACAAATGGTCATCCTCTGTCTTCAGTCCTCTCTCCCTGCCCAAAAGGCCCAGAATAAGAACCTTTGATCCCAACTTGGGGTCTCTGAAGGAAGCATTTGGGGTGGATGACTATTTTCAACACTTTAAACCCTCTAATAGAAACTGACTTTTGGTGGGCAGGGACATGCTCTCAAAAGACACAGTGGCCATGGGGCAGCATAATACAGGAGACTGGCTTGAGGAGAGGTGGCACTTGCTTCTGGCTGCCGGCACCAAAGTAGCCAGCCTTGTCACACACACGGGAAGACAGGCAGCTTGGGGTCCTTCTCCCTGCTGGGACCCCCAGGGATAGGGAGGGGTGCCAGTGATCAAAGTAACAGCTTTGGTGGCTGACAGGTTGACATATAGGTTCTCAAACCAATGAAATTAGAGTCTAGATGTTTTTGAAAGTTCCTTAGGTAAGGATGAGAATTACTGGCTTAACCCAGAGTGATCAGGGTTGAGTTTCAGGCACCAAGGGACAAAGATGGGGGAGCAGAAGCATTTCTCTGTACCCCTTTTGCAGTTCACTGCAGGTAACACTGCTACCTAGGCCTGACTTCTTTTCCTCTCTGCTTTGTATTTTCAGGATGTCCCACCTCTCTAAGGAGCATGAGTCACTTATGCCATGCAGCCAAATGAACTCAACAGCACTCTAGCATGCTTCCAACCAGTTATGCATGTCATAGTCAGGCTCACTGGCAAGGTAACCTTTCTAAGTCTTACCTGGCAAATGAGACGAGGGACTATACTCCCAGCTCAGAGAGTTGTCATGAGGATGAAATAAGGAAGCGCTCGAAAGTTATAAACTATTAGTATTATTTACTATTATTATTATCATCATCCCTAACTCTAGGTCAGGCTTTGTCCTAAGTGCTTTCCCTTATGTGTGGCCTCTTTAGTTCAGATAACAGCCAAGAGAAAAGGTCCAATTGCTATCTCTGCTTTATACCTCAATAAAGTAGTACCTAGAAGGATGATTTATATTTTATTTATGCCCCACTTCCTTCAATTGAAGGGCTCATGCATGCTGGGCCCTTGACAGAGGGGCCTTTGATTCCCTCCCTGGCTGCCAGGAACATTTAACACAGTGGCAAATCCAGAAACCACATACTTGAGCAGAGGGAACTCTAGCTGCTGAAAAAGTCTTTCCTCCATGAGCACACTCTGGGAATCCCCACATACCCACCCTTCACAGCCCTCAAGTTAAATAGTGATGTAATATTTATAGATTTGTTTTTATTGTTCAGCTGACTCGGGTGGCTGAAATGGATTCCTTCCGGAACAAATGAAAGTGATTCAGTCATAACTAAAAGAACCCTGGTGCTCGATGGCTATACCTAACTCTCTGGGCCCTCTCTTTTCCTTTCTCTCCTAAACTCTGGGTTCAATTCTCTTGGGCATCTGAAGTCCACCCCCACCCTCCCCACACACACACACAGGCACACCCCATTCAAAATTCCCAATTCAAGCTAGGCATGAAATTAGACAAATCTGAGGACATGACCTGTTTTCCTAATCACTCTCTCTGGTTCTCCATTGGAGCTGTACTCCAACAGCTGCTAAAATGACTCATCCTTCCTCATTCATTCATCCATTGTGTTAGAGACAAAGGATGCCATCTATTATCAAAACTGACATGATCCTGACATTAAGCTAGCTAAATAAGAGATATCTAATTACGAACTTAGATGAATTCTATACAGAAAACAAACTTGAAGGGAAAGCTTCTGTGAGTAGGTACCACTTAAGCAAAAACCCAAAAGATGAGAAGGATTAGTTATGGGAAGAATGCAAGGGAGATGGGGAAGGACCAGCATTCTAAGGCGAGGAAATAGCATATGCGAAGGTCCTGAGGCAGAAAACAGTTTGATGTATCTCCTTGAATGAAAGATGACTCTGGTGGCTAAGTTGAATGAATGAGGGGAAAGTGGCAGAGATAAGGTGAACAAGCTGGGCAGGGGTTAGACCTCATAGACCAGAGTTAGGTAGAACCTTATAGTCATTTGCTCCCTCTTGTACCCTAGCCTCCCTTGCACTTAGGCTGAGGCCATGTGACTGGTTCCGGACAATGGACTTTAAGTGGAAATGCTATCACCACTTCTGGACAAAGCAATTAAGTGATAGTGAGCCTCTTCCCCCTTTCTCTTCTTCTCCCACAGTGACCTTGGAAACTGCGTGTTCTAGATGACACATCCAGCAACGAAAACATAGGAGGCAGGCTGGACTTTGAGAAATCAATCTTTGTTGTGTTGAACAGTGAGATTTCAGAGTTTAGTTAGCTATAACTGCAACATAACCTGGCCTATCGTGATTAATGGATAATCTCAACATGCATCTAAAACTTGGAACCCAGAGGAGCCTAGTTACAACAGCTTAGCACAGTACAGGAGTTCAATAAATAACAGTTCCTTTCCCTCCAGCTTTTACCCTCTCTCTAAAAAATTGAGGACCGGTTTAGATGCACTGCACATACCCCTCTGTTCATTCTCACACTACTCCCTAGAAACCCATAATGATTGAAGCCTCATTTTTTTCCAATGGAATAACTAATGTGTGGGAGGAAAATCAGGTGACCTGTCCTGGGCCACACAGTAATAACTTAGAAAAAAAAAATACTCATCATCTCTTATATTTTGAAGCTTTCTAGCTTACAAAAAAAGTACACAGGGAAATTATACCTATTTTTCAGAGGGCGGAAGTGAGACTTGATGCCACCTAGCGACCTACTCTAGTAGGTTAAGCAGATCTGAGCTCCCATCCTGGCCCGTGACTTACTAGTATGTAGCTTTGGGCTTTAAGTACATTACTTAATCTCTGAGCCTCAGTCTCCTCATCTATAAAACAGCGATACAAGATTTATGAGATAAGATGCTTGTCTGGCACATATTTAGGTGCTAAATACAGGTTCTAAGTAGAACCCAAATACACTGACTCAATCTAGCGAGTCTTGCCCCAACACAGTGCCACCTCCAGTGGCAAGTTTCCAGTGACCCTACGGTCTGATATCTACCCATGTTTTGTTGTTCCTTGGTGGTTGGAAAGGGGAGGATGCTGGGAAACCTTCCAAGAGTGCAAACACATGAGCCCTGCCTGGCGTTACAACAGCTCGGCCTTTTCAGAAGAGAGACTTCATTCTCTTCTGTTTCATTTAAGGCAGCAGCCAAAAATTCCCCACCGAATAAAAGCCCAGCTCCAGGAAGGAAATGACTTTGTATGAGATGCCAAACCAAAAGTTAGAAATTATCAAAATTGCATAACCAAGAAGAGACTACACAAAATTGAGAAAGTCGAGACTCCCAGAAGGATAGTAGTGGCAGATGGTGACCAAAATATAAATTTTGGTCACCTACCAAATCTCTTCAAATTTCAGAAGCTTCTTGCTTTCCTAATCAGCTGATACCTGGAAATACCTAGGCCCCCCCATTCCACACAGCAGCCAAAAGAGTAGGCTACTTCCCAGGTACAAGCGCTCCAAAATCTTCCCTCCATTCCCAGTGAAAGCAAACTCTTGACCACGTCCTGTGCAGCCTTGGGTGGCCTGACCCTGCCCTCCTCCCAGTCTCAGCCCCTCACACTCCCACTGTCCTCTAGCTGAGGCCTCCATGGCCTCTCTTTGGGTCCTCAAACTATGCTCCTTCCTACTACCAGGCCTTTACACATGGTGTCCCCTCTGTCTAGAAATGCCTATGTGGTCCCTTACTTCAGTTGGCCCACTCATTCTTCGAATGGAGGTTCCAGTTTCACTTCCGTGGAACAGCTTCCTTTGATGAGCTCAAATCTTCCTCTCTTCCCCTCTCCTACCTATCTGCCCAACCTAACTACACTTCTCCTTTGAGCACTCACGCTGCAGTTGGTTATGCATCTCTGTGTAATCATCCTGTTAATATTTGTCTCCCACACTAGACTTCAAGCTCCTTGAGGTCTAGGACCTTGTTTGTATTTTCATTGCTATGTCCCCAGTGCCTAACACATAGCAGGTACTTGATAAATATTTCTTCAGTTCTTTATTGAGTCTCTCGTCCAGCTCTGTGTATCTAACTCCCTATATGGAAACAGAGGGAGAGTGTCACCTCACAAGGAACGAACACCTTCATCTGAGTGGAGCATCAAAAGGCACTGCCTAGAGCTGATGGAAAAAGAACTAGAAATCTAAGGATAGTCATTAAAAGTTGTAAAAGCAATCTATAAAAGAACTAAAAATTGTGAAATGGATGTATGGAAGGATGTGGAAAGGGAGGTGTATATAAGCCAAACTTCTTCTACAAAGTTGGTGGATAATATTTAAGTTAGTAAGTATAAACATAACAATATATGCACAGTATTCAGAGAAAGTTCTAATGTAGTAGAGAGTATCTATTCTCTGTCTTTCTAAATTCTGGAAGTTTCAGCTAGACATATGGCTGCCTGGCTAAAAACTACACTTCCTGGACTCCTTTGCAGCTAAACATGTCCATGTGACTAAATTCTAGCAAACAGAATTTAGTGAAGTGATAAGTGCATCTTCCAGATTGTACCCTCAAAAGGAAAGGAAAGTGGTCTCCCCTTCCTGCTGACTGGAATATGGAAATGGCCGTAGGAACAGGAGCAAGTATCTCAAACCACAAGAGGAAGCCTCGTACATGTTAAGAACAGCAGAATAATAGAAAAAGCCTGAATCCCTGACACTATAAATCCACCATATCAGCCTTGGATTGTCAACATGCACACTACTAATTGAAAGAAACCTTCTTTTAGATTAAGCTGTTGTTACTGGCCTTTCTTGTAGCAGCCAAATAAATATAATAACTAATACAGAATTGGTACCCAACAGTAAAGCTCCAGGAAGCAAGGATCCAGATATCACAGGCCAGAAAGCTGATTATTCTTCACATATCAAAGCAAAAAAGTTGGTAAAACATCACCTGTGACACTCAGAAGGCAGACCATGTGCTGAAAGCACCTATAATTAAAGGGAAAAACCAAGTATGTCCTAAACATTGGTGTATGTGGCTTCTTTTTCAGGAACCTCCAACAAAAGAGAGATGAGCTCCAGAGGAGTGAGACCATGCACAAGCAGAGCTGGACAGGAAAACTCTCAAACTGTAGTTGATAGTCCCAGTTGACTGAGAACCCCCATTTTAGGGGTTCTGAAGAAACAGCCTCAGCAGGAGATAAGACTGTGGCCCTAACTTTCCTCATCACCATTCACTTTTCTCAGTTCCACCACTAAACCTCAGAAGGAATTCTAGATGGACACGGAGAGCCCAGAGGCAAAAGTCAAATTAAGAGTGCTTCCTGCCCATACAGGGAATCATTTCAGGTGGCCTCAAGGGAGGCTCCAGGTAAGTATATTAAATTAGGAGAGGCAAGGCAGGTCTGAGCACAAGGATGCAGGCCACTAAATGGAAGATCAAACATTCCAGAGTTAAAAAAGGAACAACATTCCAGAGTCAAGAGCTAAGATATCTTCAGGCTGGATCAGAACTGATTAGGAGCCAAGAGACCAGAAACTCCTAGTTTTTTGACAGAATTTTATTGCCAAAAAACTAAGGTAGGGAGAGGCAAGATAATTAAAACGTTAATTAAGCTACATTCAGAGACTGCAATATGCTGACGAGCCCAGCAGCCAGGCCAAGAGAACACCTGCAGAACAAAGGAAGATTTCTGCTGGGATAGCGAACGACCCATTCCCCACACCTGTGGAAGGGGACACAGGAACAACAGTCTTTAAGTGGTGCCCTACGCAAATAAAATTATTCATTCCCTATGGCAAAAACTATGAAGAACCTATCTATGGCTTAAAGTCTGGGAACAGTAGCCAGCAGGACTTTCAGGCTACTTACTCTTCTCCTTCCCCTTCCTCACTGTACATCCATATCAAAGGAAATAAGAACTAAAGAATAAATTCCCCGAACACTCAGGGTCTCTCTTGCTGTCCCTCCCACTGACCCTCTCACTCTCTGCCTCTGAGCAGAGACCACACTCTATTTGTGGAGTGTTATCCCTTTCCTAATAAACTTGCCTTTTGATTCTAACTTTGGTGTGTGCTGAATTCTTTCTACACTCTTTGCCAAAGGACCCTCTTCTCTCGGTGTAGGCCTTGGTCTCCGCCCACTCAGGGGAATGTGCCCTGTCCTGCATCAAAACCACAGACCTGGTGTGAGAAAAGATTATAATTATTTGATCCCTATAGCTCTCTTCAGGCCCCCAAACACACACCAGCAGGAAGTGGGCTGTGAAAGCCATGTAGCCCTCCACAAGGGCAGACTCTCTCCAATTCCCACTTCCGATGAGGCCACAAAGAATAAAGAATAGGGGAGCTCTTTGCAATGCCCACCCCAAACCAACCCCCTCAAGACAGAGCCGGAAGTTAGAGAACCAGGTGTTAGAGCAGTGGTTCTTAAACCTTCATCTGCATCAGAATCCTTTGGAATTGGGCCCCACCCCTGGAATTTCTGAATCCGCAGATAAGGTAAGGCCCAAGAATTTGCACTTCTAACAAGTTCCCAGGTAAGCCCAGAAATTGAAAACACACTTTGAGAATCACTGGTTTACTGAGAACAAAGGGATGCTAGGAGAACCAAACAAAGGACTTACTCCCCTAACCAAGGGACATTTTACAATTCCTGTCAGCCACATATGCCAACTACTATAGACAAGTAACTACAGCATGTTACTGGTTTCGAATGTGAGTTTTGACTGCGGCTTCTTGTTTGGATTCCACCATTGCCTTTTGGGGTGTAGGTGTGTTGGGGGAAGGGGAGTAGGTAAGCTCTCTTTGGTTGAGAGGTACTAGATCAGAGGCTCATAGAGAAGACGAAGCATCACTCACAGATCCTGGGCCTTAAACTAAAGGAAGGAACTGATGAGGACTCCAGGCCTATCTCCCTCGGCGAAAGGATAAGCATGTTTGATGTGTGGGAAGACAGGTGTATATGGATATTTGAGGAGAGGATTGTAGGCAGACTGCTGTCCCTCCAATATTTACTCCCTCCTCTTCTAGAGTAATAGAAGCTTTACATGTGCACATAACATTCCAGCTAAAGATTACATTTCCCAGCCTCCCTTGCAACTAGGTGTGATCTCGTGACTAGGTCTTGGCCAATGGCTTGTGAAGGGAAGTTAGGTGTACAGCTTCCAGGGCACGCCCTTCTTGCTGGCTGGAATGTGCATGTGGAGGTACAGGGTAGCCATCTCAGGTATGAGTCAGCAGCCAGGTGTCCAAGATGGCAGAGCAATGAAAAAGAAAGCACCTGGTCCTCAACACCATGGGGAGCTTGGACTGTCACAGGAGAGAGAAATACACGTCTATCTTAGTTAACTCAGTGCAGTCTGCTCTTTGTAACAGCAGTGAACCTGGAATGCTAATACAGGAGACTACCAAGGAATGGCTAAGAGAGTAAAACAGGGTTAACACTGGCTAGCAGATTTGCTGGATGAAGGAATGGGAGCTGGGTAGTAAGCCGTCTGTACTAATTTATTCTAATTCTTATATCATTAATATTTGAGAAACTGAATAACAATGGTCTTGGCAATTAAGGCCAAGAAAATATCAAGGAACAGAGACCCACAGACCCAGCTCTTCACACAATCAGACCAGCAGGCAGCCGTAGTGCATGATTTCAAGAGACTGGATGCACACGTGGTCCCCCAATGGCTCCCACACATCATCTTTCAGTTCAGGCCCAACTTTCACAGGCCTCTGTTAAATACAAATATTACCTGGAGACATAAGTCTCCGAGGAAACCACTTTATATCTGGGACTTTTGGTGTGCATGGTTGATAAGCATTGTTTTATTTAAATCTATTCTTAAAGTCCTTTAAGTGGTGGGCAGACATCAAGTTCTCAAAAACTGTGAGAGGCAGCTGAGCAAGGTCATAAACAATCTTCAATAAGTACATACAAAAAAAGGTTTAACTACTGTTACAATTAGGGAAGGGAAATAGCTTTGATCAGTTGGAATACAGAAACTTAAAATGCTTCACATATGCCCTCTATATTCACATCCAAAAAAGTAACAGAGATTTACAGCATATGTGTTTCCTTAATTAAAAAAAAAAAAGATGCAGGAAGGGGAAGTAAGTGTCTTGCCTAAGGACTCAAAGCAATAGTAAAAACACAAAATCAGGCTCTCAAAATAGCCAGGGGATTTGTGGATGTGGAAAGGCTTTAATCTTTCCTCCTCCAGCAATTTTAATCAGCTAAGGGGAAGAGAAAAAAGAGGTTTGGGGAACAAAGGTAGACTCTCACGGGCCAAAGAGGTTAGAGGCAGTTTGAAACCGGAAACCAGGGATCTGAGTAAAGTTCTAAGCAGAAGAGAGACTGACAGGCAAAAATGTCAGTTTCCTGGAAGCCCAAAGCTTCTTCTGTGACGCTTTCCCGTGAGAAAGCTAAGAAGGAGGGCTGTGGATCCAGATGGTCTGGGTATGCTCTCCATCTCCGCCAGTGACCAGAGGTACCTCCACTACTAATTTCTTAGATGGATGGTAAACTCTCATTCAAATATTTTTTTTAAGATTAAAAAAGGTGTTAAGGCCACAGTGCAGCTCCTGCTGAAACACAACATGGTCAGGGGTTGGCCACTAGGTGCCAGCTTGGTTACTCACAATTCAGGATGATCTGGGCTGCGCGATATAGCTCCAGGTGGCACAGGAGGTCCAGCAACTGCTGGACAGTGGCCTGCCGCATCCCCCACCACCACAGCAGCTCCCGGGTGATGCTCACTCCCTGCACCCGCTCCATTGACTTGATCTTCCGCAGCTGGGTCAGGTCTGTGATCACAAAGGAGGCTGGAAGGCAAGTAAGAGGATCTGCTTAGGGTTGGAAAGGCAGTCCCGCCATGAGAGGGTCACTGTGCTAGTCAGGCTTTGTCCATAATATTTTCCCCATCTGCCCCCTACCATACCTGAAATTCCACCATCAGCTGGAGTCCACAGGCAGCCCAAGTTAAAATGCCAATTCCCTTTAATACCCACGGGCCCAGCACGGTAACACTTGAATGTAAATATCAACTTTGCTGCCACAGAAGATTTAGGAGAAAAACCACTGGATGAGATTGTAGGGGGCCTTGAGCTTTAGCCGCTTATATGCTCTGAGCAACTCATTTCCCCAGTGGAGCCTGTTTTCTCAACTGTAACAATGGAGTAACGACTTTGCCTGCCTCCCCTTCTAGAAGTCTTGTGTAAGCAGGGAATTTTGTGTGTTCTGTTCACTGTTAGATATCCAAAACAGAGAACGATGCCTGACACAGAGTTGGGGAAGGGCCAGGACCCAGGTGAGGCAAGGGAGGCACCAAGGGTACAAAATTTAAGGAGGCACTCACTCTTAGGGCTGATTCTGTTCTTGTAGCATCTGCAGAGTAGGTGCCTCCTTATATTTTGCCCCAAGCATCTCATTCTTTTCACCCCTAAGTCCCAGCCCTGGCAGGCTGAACTTGAATGAATAAATGAATGAACGAACGAACGAATGAACGAACTCACCATCCTCACAGAACTGTTATAAAGATCAAGAGAGCCTGTGGATCTAAAAGCACTTTGCCAACTCTGAAGCACTGTACAAAATCTTCAGGGAAAAGTCATTGGCAATACTAAAAATAATGCACTCCTTTTCATTTTTTATTATAAAGTTAATGGTTGTTCACTAAAGAAAACTTGGAAAATGCAGGGGGAAAAAACAAATAAAACAAGTTACATAGCATCCCACTAGGAACTTTCCCTTTCCAACCTCCTTCCCCACCCACACACACACACATAGGTATGGTTCTAAATGCAGTTGTTGCCAGACTGTAAAACTTTGCATCCTGCTCTTATCTATTAACATTATACCATAAGCATTTTCTGAGATGTTATAAGCTATTCATAAATGGTTTTTTGAATAGTCATATAGTATTTCACTGAGTTTACTGAAATGAGAAAAATATTTTTTAAAACTAGGAATAAAATAATCACACTCCAGTTCCACGATTTCAGAAATCACAGAGCAGGAATCTATGTGAACATCAAGTCATTCATTCATTCATTTGACAAAATATGATTGAGCACTACTGTACTCCAGGTTTGTGACAAGTTCTAGACACCCTGGGGTGAGTAAACTAGAAGCCCATGGAACTTTTCTGTTTGAAAAATACAAAGATAATGAATTGAGTGAGGAAGAGTAGGCAAAAGATGAAGCTCAGGGCAACATAACGAGGGGCCTCGAATGCTGCTGGTCTAGGAGTCTGGACTCGATTCTAAGAGCCACAGATACCATGTTAGACCTCAGAGCCAGGAAGGACATGATCATGTTGCACAATCCCTCCTCCTCAAAAGGAGTGGGGAAGGTTGTGATAGCTTCCTACAGAAAGCCTCCAAAGTGCCCTGTGAGGATGGAAAGTTCTTTGAGTTGCAACTTCAGTCACTGGAAACCCCAGGCCAGATTCCAGATCAGTGGGAAATGATGTCATCAGGGTAGGGGCTGCTTCCAGCAGCAGACAGAAAAGACCATAGAGAAGTGTCATTCATGCCTCCCAGGCTTGGAGGTAGCACAATGTCATGGGAAAACCGGAAGCACAGGGCTGCCCCTGGTGTTCCATGGCCACAGGAACTCAGCCGTAGCCCTTAACCTCTGTGGCTTACATTTCCTCACAGGCAGTGCAGGAGAAACAGGAATTAAACTCTAAGTCACCTTGTAGTATGGACATCTTAGCTCCATGAAAGTGATGTATCTTAAGATATTGACCTAGTAGCATATTACTAGACCTTTAAAACAAGGTCAAAATAAAATAGTGATCTTGAGATGATGAAGCATTGCTGAGGGCCCCGCTATATCCACAGCTCTTTTCTCTACACACACGAGTAATACCTGGTCTTTACAGAATATCTGGAAAACAGGATCTAATCAAAGTCCCCATGATATCACACTCAGAAGACCCCAAGAAAAGCACTGGTTATACTTTTGCTTCTAATCTTCCAGACTTTTTTATAGATATAAAAGTACATTCTTATGTCAACAAGATAGTCCAGTGATGGTCCAGGCCCAGACTTTGGATTCGAAGGCCTTGGTTCAAATCCTATCTCTACTACTTACTTGCCCTTTGCATATGCCTGTGCCTCAGTTTCCTCATTTACAAACAAGAATAACAACAGCACCTGCCTCAGAGGTTGTTGTGAGGATTAGATTAGTTATAGGTATATTAGCACTTGGAAATACTGCGTGGCACATAGTAAATGTGATATGAATGTTAGCTATTAATCCATTTACACTCTAAGAAACCCTGTCACTATCCCCACTGGTTAACACCACATGGAGACCATCCCTCCAGGTCTGAGTTCCTAATCCTGCAGGAATTCATTCTGTGCAGCAGAAAACTTGCCCGTCTTCAAAGCCCTCTGGAGCAGACCTGGCACAGCCTTCTGAAGTGACCCACTCAAGGGTCAAATGTTCCCTGTCTGAACTAACAAGACTCCTCCCTGGTTGAGAGAAGGAAAAAGTGCTAAAACCTTCCCCACCATCATGTCCCCTAAGCCTCTCAGCAGTCATCCCTGTTTTACAGATGAGGAAACTAAAGACTCAGAGAGAAGCAGTCACTTGCCTGGTCACATAGCTAGGGCGGGGACAAAGCAGAGCTGCATACAAAAGCTGACATATGCATGAGTGAGCAAGATGGGGAGTGGTCCAACAAAAAAAGGAAGCTCTGCCCCTGGGCCCCTCAAAATACCTGAGGTGGGTGAAGCTACAAGAAGCCTATTTTCCTCCAAGGGCAAAAATGGATGCAGTTGCAATAATCAGAAAATAAACTGGAGGCAGCCACACTATCTTCCAATAACTGTCAAATCCAAAGAGCATGTATATTTGTGTCAAATCCAAAGAGCATGTATATTTGTGGCCGTGTGATTTTCTAAGTCACTTTAAGGATCTTCATATCCCCATTCCCTAGGATCACAATCAGCCATAATGGACTTTCTTTTCTAAAATGACTCACAGAAGCTAAGACTCTTTAGGACTGGAAAGTCAATTGTAATTACTGGTTCTGCTGAAGAGTAAACCAAGAGAGTGCTGTGACTTGGCAAGCTAACTGGGGGCATGGCTGGCTCCCAGTCCAGTGGCCCCCAACTCAACAGGGAGAGCTGGCTGATCATGAGCTCAAAGCCATCTCTGTAGGGTGAGAAGTGGATACACCCCATGTCCTCACTATTCCTACATCCTTCAGCTCATATTCATTCACGTGCTCACTGATATCTGCCCATGGCCAGGTGCACTTCTAGGCTCTGGGAATACAAAAGTGAACTAGATGGGTCAATTCCCTGCCTTCATGGTGCTTACATTCTACAAGGAGAGACAGCCATAAACAAATAAGGAACAAGGTAATGTCAAAGCTTTGAAGTGGAATTAAAGAAAGAAAACAGTGATGGGACAGAGGATAACAAGGACAGGATAGGCCTCTCAAACAAGGTGACATATGAACTGAACCCTGAAGGACTATGGTCCTTCCAAAGATGTCAGTGTCCTAAACCCCAAAACCTGTGAATATGTCACCTCTTTGCAGACAGGATTAAATTAAGGGTTTTGAGATGAGATTATCCTAGATTATCTGAGTACACCCAATGTAATCACAAGGGTCCTTATAAGAGAGGGAGGCAGGAGTGTCAGATTCAGAAAAGATATGAGGACAGAAGCAGAAGTCACAAAGAGAGATTTGAAGATGCTCTGCTGTTGGCCTTGAAGGAAGAGAATGGACCACCAGTCATGGAATACAGGCAACCTCTAGAAGCTAGAAAGGCCAGGAAATGGATTCTCCCCTAAGCCCTCCAGAAGGAATGCAGCCCTGCAGACACCTTGATTTTAGGACTTCTGACCTTCAGAATTATAACATAATAAATCCGCTGTTTTTAAGTCATTAAATTTATAGTAATTTGTTACAGTAGCAAGAAGAAACAAATACAGGCTAGAAAGCCAGCCATGGGGAACATGGGAAAAATGTCTCAGGCACAGGCCTTGAGCCTGGACCAAGGAGGCCAACATGGCTAGAGCAGAATAAGCAAAAGGATGTGGGGGTAGAGGAGGTCAGAATCAATGGGGTCAGATTGTATCAGAGCAGGCAGGCTTGGTGAGAAGTCTGGATTATATTCTAAATCACAATGGGAAGCCTCTGAGGACTTTGAGCCTAAAAAGACAGAGGTATTCGCCCAAACAGGATGTACAAAGGGCCAAGATACTAAACATCATTAGTCATTAGAGGAATGCAAATCAAAACCACAACAAGATACCAGGTCATATGTGTTCCAATGGCTAGAATCAAAAAGATAGATAATAACAAGTGTTGGTGAGGCTGTGGAAAAACTAGAACCCTCATACACTGC
Organism: Pteropus medius; assembly: GCF_902729225.1. Taxonomy (NCBI): domain Eukaryota; kingdom Metazoa; phylum Chordata; class Mammalia; order Chiroptera; family Pteropodidae; genus Pteropus; species Pteropus medius. The sequence continues at coordinate 2,980,507 of NW_024349800.1, read as the reverse complement.
TGATGGGAATGTAAAATGGTTCAGCCACTTTGAAAAACAGTCTGGCAGTTCTGCAAAATGAGTAACCTATGACTTAGTAATTCTCCTCCTAGTGTCTTCCCAAGGGAAATGAAAATGTATATCCACACAAAAACCTGTACACAAATGTGCACCGGAGCATTATAATAGCCAAAAAGTGGAAAGAACCCAAATGTCCATCAACTGATACTAGATAAATAAAATGCAGTACATCTATACTATAGAATATTATTCAGTAATAAAAAGAAGTTAAGCACTGATCATGCTACATCATGGATGAACCTTAAAATTATGCTAAATGAAAGAATTCAGTCACAAGGGATCACATATTGTATGATTCTATTTAAATGTCCAGATTAGGCAATGCCTAAAGCAGGGGGAAATGGGAGGTATGTGGGGAACTGTGGGGGTGATGGTTAAGGGGTACAGGGTTTCTTTAGGGGGTAATTAAAATGTCCCAAGATTGTAGAGACGGATGGACAACTCTGTATATACTAAATGCCACTGAATTGTACAATTTAAGTAGGTGAATTGTATAGTATGTGAACCTATCTCAATAAAGCTGTTTTAAAAAAAAGTCGTAAGTGCACTTTCTAAATTAATACCCTAGAAACAGAAGTTGTTCTGGCATTCATAATTGAGGCCCACATGGAAAAAACTAGAGGGAGTCTCTTACACAAAGTTAGTCCACTGCCCAGGAAACATTCAAAGTAGTTAAATCACAGATCGTCAAAGCAAAGAAACACAGTGCAGTCTAGAAAATCAAGTAGCAATAGGTATTCTCAGAGGTGCCCTGACATGTTACCAGTGACTGCCTCTAGGGAGAGGAACAGGGAGGCTGAGGACCAGAGCAGGGAAAGGTAGTTACCTTCCTCTATCATAGGTGTATTATTTACATCATTTAACCTAGTGTGTTTGTTACTTTTCCTCATGAAAATAGTTAATAAAAAATACACTGAAAATAAATCCATGTTGTTAAAGAATATTGCTTGGCAAGGACAAATAATTATGACATATTTTAAGTGGAAAAAGTAGGCTATTAGAATGTACAAAATGATATGATTGTTAAAATATGCATACACATGAAAATGTTTATTAAAAAAAAGGCTAGAAGGCAGAAAACACGTAGCACTCTGCTAGCCCATAGTAAGGAGCCAATGTTAGCTACTGTTGTTGTTTTATTATTATTGGCATCCAAATATTAAAAATGGTTATCCCTGAGTGGTGAAATTTGAGCTTTGTTCATTTATGTCCCACAGTACTTTGAAATACACATTTATTATTTGTGTTACTGGTTTAAAACAGGGTTTCTGAACCTCAGCACTACTGACACTATGGGTTAGATAACCTATGCATTGTAGGATGTTTAGCAACATCCCTGGCCTCTACCCACTGCATCCCCCAAGTTGTGACAACCAAAAATGTCTCCAGACATTGGCAAACGTTCCCTAGGGGGCAAAATCGCCCCTAGTTGAGAACCACTAAGTTAAAATATATATTATTTGTTCAAACTGGATGCATAACACGTGTTCATTTTATTGTTCTCTCAACTGTACATATATATTATATACTCTTGTATAAGTGGCATGTGTCATAATCTAAATTTTAAAGAAGATATATATTTTAAAAATAAAGTGGCATGAGTTACATTGACTTAAAACATAAAACTAAGAGTGATCATGGTTACTTATTGCTTCCTTATTACTTACAAGATCTCTGACATTTAGGTGTCAGGTGCTTTTTGTACAATTTTCATTCCTCCCAACAACCTCCAGTTTACAGATTAAGAAGCTGAGGCTCAGAAAAGTTATGTAACCCACCCCAAATCACCAGCTGGGCGGTAGTGGACCTGGAATGCAAACCTCTGTTTGGGAACAGGAGGACCACAGGGGCAGTCTCCTCCTAGACTCCATGCGCTCTCAGCCAATCAGGTGTAAACAAACAAAACACACCCAGAAGTTACAATGTTCTGGTAAAGCCAGGCACTGGGTTTAAATCTGGTAAAGCCAGGCACTGGGTTTAAATCTGGTAAAGCCAGGCACTGGGTTTAAATCTGGTAAAGCCAGGCACTGGGTTTAAACCATTTAGCAAGGCCATGGCCCGAGGCAAGTGACACTACCTCTCTAAATCCGGTTCCTCGTCTATAAAATGGGGTTAATGGAGGTACCTTATAGGCTATGGGAACTAAACGAGTAATCCATGTTAAGTGCTTACATCAGGGCCCGGCACACAGCACACTGATAGCTTATTTTACCTGCTAATAGCTATTATCTAACCTTTACTGTAAGCAGCAAAGTTGAGATGGTCATTACTTAGCGACAGACTGACAGCAGACATCTTCAAAGATCACATAATGCCTCCCAGATGATAGCCCTGGAGTCCAGAGATGGGGCAGTGGCCTGTCCGCGGTCACGCAGCGAAGCCTGAGTCCACATGGCCACACGTAGGGCCCCGCCCCTCGAATCGCGACCCCACTCAAACAGAGGCGAGGAGGGGGTTTGGAGGACCACCCCAGGCGGGGTCGCTAGGGGGCCCACTCACCGAAATGCATCCAGTCCCACTCGCTGAGTGTGTCCATGTTGCGGCACAAGTCGTCCAGCACCCAAGAGGGTAGCTGGTAGATGTAGCAGGACATGGCTGGGCTGCCAGGGCGGGCGGAGAGGCGGTCGGGCGACTGAGCCAGACACGGCTGGACTTGGCTTCTCTACCCGGGGGCGGGCCCGTCCTACCGCGCCCCACCACCCAGAAAGTGGGCGGGCCGGCGCGGGGCACCACTGCCCCCCAGCGGCCACGAAGAGCGGGACACCAACCAGCTGGCTAGATCTGAGCCAGGGCGAAACCAAAAGGGTCAGAGCTGTGAAGGAAAACGGAGGCCTAGAGTGAAGAGGCAACACGTTTAAGGCCACACGGAATTCCGTGGCAGTATCAGGATGCTTTCTGACCCCACTTTCAGTGCTTTTGGCGCTCTGCCACTTATAATTTATTCAACAAATATTCTATTAATTACCTACAATATCCCAGGCACTGTTCTAGATGTTGGGAGCTACGTACGTGGAGAAAACCTTTTATAAGTCTTTGTTTTCATGGGACTTACAATCTAGATGAGGGGGAACTAGCAATAACTAATAAAAATACTGATTAACTAAGTTACATTGTATGTTAAAAGATAGTAAGTGCTCTTGCCAAAAAGGAAAAGGAGGAGGACTAGTCGAGATAGACTCTGTCATAATAATGGCTAATGTTTATTGAGCAGCTACTATGTGCCAGGCACCGTTCTAGGTGCTGGGGACATCTCTGAACAAAATCCCAGGCCTTGAGGGAGGCAGACAAGGGGCAATAAAAATGCAAAATAAGTAAACAACTTAGCATTATAGAAGATGATAGGTAATTTTAGAGAATAAAAGAGTATGATGAAAGGAAGCTGGGGTGGCTAGTTGCATATTTATTATCTTAGAAAGTGATAAATACTATTGGAGGAAAGCAGAACATGGTAAGAGGGACTGAATTATTAAATAGGGTAGGAGAACTTATACGAATAATGGCTAGCATTTATTGAACAGACTTCACCTGGGTTATTTCACTATTCCCCACAATGACCCCATAAAGTAGGTGTGGTTATTACCCCTATTCTGCAAATGAGGAAACTGAGGCAAAGAGAGGTTAAACAACTTGCTTAAACTCATACAGGTACAAAGTAGCAGAGCCGAGACTTGAACCCTAGCAGTCTGACCACTGGCTACGAATTACTTCTTTATTACAATAGCTACCATTTATCTACGCCTACAGGGGCATAAATCATTTTATGTAACTTTCATAAGCCTATCCTGTAGATATTATCCCATTTTTACACAGAAGTAAATAGGTTCCAAGAAGTTAGGTAACATCATCAAAGACAGATAAGAAAAACTAGCGTGCCACTTTGCAGCTGTAAACATCAGCTGTTGAGTATGCCTGCTGAAAAAGGAACCTGAAATGAAAGTGAGAAGTCCTGGGGTCAAGTCCTAGTTCTGCCAAAAACAAGCTTTTGTAACCCTGGACAAACCATTTCACTTCTCAAGCCTTGCTTTACACATTCTTGCTGCTTACAGTTGTGTAGGAGAGATGTGGATTAAAGCAATTTATACAGCCCACATAGAACACCTATTCCAGGGTCTTGCTTGCAGAGAATGTGTTTAAACAATGGTAGAATTTATAAAATTGAAAAGTGCACTGGGAAGAGTGCTCCACTGCTTCTGAGGCACTGTACTCCCCCAATACATAGAGGGTTTTCCCTTGAGTAAAGGACATCAAACTCATTTTAAAAAGAAAAGAGTACCCACTGGCCATAGATTCCTTTCAGCTAGAGTCCAAGTTCAGCTCTTTTATCTGTCTGGCTCTTTATTCTTGAGCAAGATAAAATTTGTATTAAATTTTTTGTAAATTGGGTATTCTGCCCCAACCATTTTTCAGGATTGTTATGAATGGACCTCAAAATGCTTGGGATAAACTACAAAGTACCGAGCCCAGTAAAGGATTGCTTTTATGTGAGTCTACCTTCTTGATGATGGACGTGGGGCATGTTTCAGTGTTCTGAGACTGCTTTTCAGGGGAAGTTCCATGTTTCAGCAGTGATTGGAATTTTTGGTGGAGAAGCTTCAGTGATGGTCTGACCAAGGCTGAGTGGGAAAGCACCTACATCCCAGGGCAAAGGAGAATAAGGGCCCTCTTCTTTTTCTCCTTTTCTCTATTTGCAAAGCCCTCCACCTGCTTCTCCCTCTCTTCTGCAAGCACAGAGCATGTGGCTTTGTAGCACTCCTCCCTTAGTGCCATGGGGCCTCTTGTGCTTGATGAGGCTTTAAGACCACAAGTTTGCATTCAGCCTGGCCAGTCAGGGACAGCCGAGCCCACGCAGTTCCTCTCTCTACTATCTCCTTGGGCTCTTAGCAAGTTTCCTTCTCACCCCATCCTCAGGATTGGGGATCTGAGTCCTAAGATTTTCTCCACTAGAGAAGCTTGCTTGAGTAGTGCAGGAGCATATCTTGGTCCTCATCCTTTAGGATAAGTTCTTCAAAGTAAAATCTTTGCTATTACTAGTGAATAGAGTTGCCACTCACTACCAAGCACCAGGCATTTAGCATACATCATCTGGGATCTTCACAACTACCCTATAAAGTAAGTTTATCCTTCCTGTTCCACAGATGAGGAAACTGAGGCTCAAGGCAATTATAACTTGGTCAAACCAAATTGGCCAAATGACAGGATTCAACACAAGTCTGACTCCAAAGGAAGTGCTCTTTCTGTTCTATTATGCGACCACAAAAATTTTCTCATGATCCTGCACAGTTCAATTCTTCATCTAATTATCCATTTCCATGGCCAACACCCTCCCTATCAAGATCAGTTAGAAACAATTGAGACTGAATGTAATTACATAGTTATATCATATGATTTGTTCACATTAAATTCTCTTGAAATGACAATCAGTAGTTTGCAGTCCTTGCTGCACATCAGAATTATCTGGGGAGATTTTAAAAACTATACATGCCCAGCTCTACCTCCAGAGACCCAGACTTAATTGTTCTGGGGTGGGGCTGGCATTTTTTTTTCAATCAAGTTTATTGGGGTAACATTGGTTAATACAATTATATAATTTTCAGGCGTACATTATAACTTGACATTTGTATATTCTATTGTGTGTTTACCACCCAAAGTCAAGTTTCCTTCAGCTACCATATATTCGATCCCCTTTCCCACTTACCGTTCCCCTTTCCCCCTATATTGGAGCTGGCATTTTTTTAAAGCTTACAAGTAATTCTAATTATGAGCAGGCAGAGTTGAGAAACAGTGTTACATCAAGAAATTGGGGCATAAAAAAAGTAATAAAGAGGGAATGACAATAATAAAACTTCTCTATGGACTTTGCACATATATTTATTTTCTAATAAAAATATCTTTATTGGTTTTTCTGACAGTAAATGACCATTGTCCAAAAAAAAAGAAGGGAGTGAATTAGGAAAAAACCCACACTAGTCTTTCCTCCTCCTATGTAGGAAAAACCCAGTTCTGCCTTCTGTGTATTTCTCCTGTCTGGGATAGGGTAGAGGGGATTCCCACCCCTCTACCCTTCTTTACTTCTTATGGCTAGACTAGTAGTAAAATAATTAATTTGACATAAAATTAGATTAACAGGAGAAAAAACAATATGTATACACAGGAAAATCACAATATGATTCTCAGTTCATAAAATGAGGTTCAAAGAAATGATTGAACTGGATACCTTTTATATTATTTAGAAAAAGAAAACAAAAAATGCTAATTAGAAATCTAAGCAAGGTTTGGGTATTCGTTAATGAGGAATTTAAACAACGTAGGAAGTTGGAAAAGAGGCAATAGATTTGACTACACAGACTTTTTGGTTCTGACTTAATTCTAGAGGTATCTTCCAGGTACAGCGAGGACACCTTTCACAGAGGAGATTTATTTCCTGCATTCAAGGAGATAAGGGAGGGTCAAAGTGCCCTTTTGGCTGCTGATCAAGTAACTTTAATTCAATGTAATCAATATGCCATCGTGAGCTATTTTGGGACAGCCTGTCTTGGGCCCTGACATTACTTTTACACAGAACACTTCTGACACTTTTGGGCCCCGACATTACTTTTACACAGAACACTTCTGATCACCAAACATGTGAGTTTTTTCCCCAAAAAACAAGTCATTCTCTGTGACAACTGCTACATGTCTTATAATTTAACTCAGTTCTGACACTGTCCACTTGGAAATAGCGTCAGATCCCATAGATTAGGAGATCCCCACAAGACTGTTCCCACCCCAATTCAGATGACAATCACAAGTAGCAGGTCCCCAGCTTACCATAACTGTGTCCCACTTTGCTACAAATTGGAAGTTCCCATGACTTCCTCCTCAGTTTGTTAATTTGCTAGTGTGGCTCACAGAACTCAGGGAAACATGTTTACCAGTTTTAAAAGAATATGATAAAGCAAGGGTCTCTGACCCCTGGGGCTGCAGACCGGTACTAGGCTGTGACCTGCTAGGAGCTGAGCCACAGAGCATGAGGTGAGCAGCAGGCAAGCCATCGAAGCTTCATCTGTATTTGCAGCTGCTCCTCCAGCACTAGCATTACCACTTCAGCTCCACCTCAGATCATCAGGCATTAGATTCTCATAAGAGCACTGGTCCTTGGTGCCAAAAAGGTCGAGGACTGCTGTAAGGATGGAAATGAACAGTTGGATGAAGAAATACATAGGGCAAGGTTTAGGAGGGTCCTCAGCACAGGAGCTTCCAGAACTATGGAGTTGGGGCGTGTTACCCATTCGATGTGGATGGGAGTTGGGGTGTGTTACCCTCCCAGTGTGGATGTGTTCACCCACTTGGAAGCTCTCTGAACCTCGCACTACTGGGAATTTTATGAAGTTTTCCTTATGTAGGCATCATCGATTATTTATGTAATAAAGAAAACAATCTATTTAGTGAGATTTTACTATTTCCAACATTGAATTATTACCAATAACTCTAAAACAAGCATCATCAATTATTAATCCATATCAGGCCCTCTCCCCTCTCTGGAGAAGTAAGGTGTGGGGCAAAGCTGAAAATTCCAAGCTTCTAATCATGGCTTGGTCTTTCTGATGACCAGACCCAACCAGGAGCCCACCCAGGATCACCTCACTAGAACAAAAGATGCTCCTAGTGTTCTTAACACTTAGGAATTTAGGAGCCTTGGGCCAGGAATCAGGGAAAGAGATCAAAACTATGTATTTTTTTCTATTATCTCAGAGAGGGAAAGGGAGGGGGAAGAACAACAGCTTTCCATAAACTCATCCCTGGGGGACCATTATTAATAATTTGGAGTATATAATTCCACACGTTTAGACCTCTATAAAATTAATTTTTTAAACACAAGATTTTAAAAAACACATTAAATTTTTTGTAAACTTTCTTCAATCAATAATAAATAGCTCTTAATGTCAATAAAGAAACATCTACCTTTTCCTTCTCAATGTCTTATTTAGGAACACCATATTTTATTTGACCAATCTCCCATCAATGTACATTTCCAATATTGGGTCTGTTCCAGAGGGGTCTGCTTTCTCATCTATAAGAAGGGTAGTACAGTCCTAACATCTATCAATGAATATCATATACCAATATTTGGAAACCTACACTGACACATCACCCAAAGTCTATAGTTTATCTAGGATTCACTCTTAGTGTGTACATTCTATGAGTTTGGATAAATGTATATTGTATAATATAGTACATACTATATAGTATCATACAGAAGAGTTTCACTGGCCTAAAAAATTCTGTGATCCACCTTTTCATCCCTCTCCCCCCCAAATCGTGGTAACCACTGATCTCTTTACTCCATAATTTTGCCTTTTCTAGAATATTGTATAGTTGGAATTATACAGTATGTGACCTTTTAGATTGGCTTTTTCACTTAATATGTATTTACATTTCCTCCATGTCTTTTCATGGTTACAGCTCATTTTTCTTTAGTGTTAAATAATATTCCATTGTCTGGATGTACCAGTTTATTCATCCATTTACCTACTGAAGGGCATTTTGGCTGCTTCCAAGTTCTGACAATTATGGATAAAGCTCCTATAAATATCCATATGCAAGGTTTTAGACATAAATTTTCAATTCCTTTGAGTAAATACCAAGGAGTACAATTGGTGGATTTTATGGTAAGAATATATTTAGTTTTGTGAACCACCAAACTGCCTTCCAAAGTGGTTGTACTATTTTGCATTCCCACCAGCAGTGAATGAGAGTTCCTGTTACTCCACATCCTCGCCAGTATTTGTGAGTGTTACAGATTTTGGCCTTCTTAATAGGTACCATGTGATGTGAAACCTCTTTTCATAAGCTTAGTTGCCTTCTCCGTACCTTCTTCAGTGAGATGTGTTAAGGTTGGTTCTGTTTTCATGAAAGGAAAAAAACACTTTGTTCCCAGTGTCAATACTTTCTTAATACTCTTCTGTAGTGCTTAAAATTTTTTTTACAGTGATATTTCATTTAGGAGAAAAATAAAGCTAAAAGAAACAATTTTTTTAAAAATCCAGGGCTAGAAAGAGACTGAGAACGAAACTAGTTGCTTCTATTTGCTACCTGGCTCCCCACTTTAAGCCTTTAAACAAACACAGCTTTCACAACTCTCCAAGAGAGAAGAACATGATTAAAATAACACCATGACACACCCTATTTCCTTTACTCAGCACCATTTAATGTATTAAAGAACAGGGTTTTTTTTTTAACTCAAAATAGGAAACATCACAGTCTTTTAAGAGCAATACATTTAATACATTCATAAGACTTCAAATGAAAAACATATTATTCATGCTACAGGTTTTCAATCTTCCTTGGACAACAAAAAACACAGTACTCAAACTACATGTTTTATTAAGGGGAACATAAAATTTCATTGACACAAGGGTTAAAAAAAAGAAAAACCAACTAATCCAGTATCAGCAGACTTCCTTAAATCCCCATCCTATCCCACTCCTGAACTCCATCAGCTGCCTTCTGTACCCGTACTTCTTCTCTACCCAATAATTCAACACAAAAAAATTTAGATATTTAGAAGTGTGTCACTGAATGAGTACTACAACATGCTAAAAAAAAAAAAAAAAAGCCAACTTATTTACAGAATGTTAGAAGAGGGGAATAAGATTAGGTGAAAATTAGAGTATAATGGGAAAACTGGGACATTTGTTTCACTTCACTTTTTTCAGAGCACAAGAACTGTACTCAAAGGTTAGCATAAGGGAACTGAAGATACCAAGAAATAGTCTAAAATTATTTACAAAAGGAAGACCGACCATACTAATGTCTATTAAGAGCTTATAATGCCATGGAAAAATATTTAAATTACAAAGTTAAATGAGAAGAAAGTAGAATACAAAACTGTATGCACAATATGACTTAACTATGTAAAAACCAACCAACCAAAAGTTGCCTTAAAAAGGGTTGAAACTTCAAAATGTTGTTAGTGGTTGTATTTTAGTAGTGTATCTACAGAGATCTTTTTCTTCCTTTTACTTTTCTGACTTTTCCAAAATTTTCTTTGCTGGATTTTTTAAAACTACTCCACTGTGTGTGAAGCGTAACTTCCCAGAGGTTAGAGGGCTTTGGCCTCTCCCCGAGCCAGATGCAAAGTGTCACCAGATCCTGCCTGATGAAAAATGCTGAACCAAACAGGAATGTCATGGATTTACCAAATAAAACAGAAATACCCATACTTGGCAAAAACGTATTTACAGTATGGTAGTAGCTCCTTAATACTAGAATTAAATAAGAGGACAGCTATTTTTTCCTATCTTCTGTGCAGATGCCAAGTTTCACAAAAGCTATCGTCACAACTTTAGAAAGCTAATCCTCGATTAGAAACAAAAATAAAACATCACTGTAACAACAGTAAACAGAGAAAAGCACAAAATTTAGAAAATTATAAAAAGTGCTTTCTATAAAAATGATTCCCTTTAAAACATTTAATTCTGTACACACTTTAAGGTTCCCCTCCTATTCTCCCCCCAAAAAAGAGCAAACCCTCCAAACACTTTCTACCAAAGTATCCATTGGTTTGTTCATTCAACAAACACTGATAAAGGCTCAAAATGTGTGAGGCACTGGGGTCTCAAAGAGGAGAGATTTGTCCCTGCTTCAAAGATATCTTAGTCTTCTCAAAGTGAGAGGCAGACACATCACCAACCACAATACATCAATTTAAAGCAGATACCGCTGCTTTCTTACAATCAAAGAATACGTTGCAATTCTCACTGAATTACTTACATGAAAGTCCTTACACAGAAACTTTCCTGACTTACTAAGAGGCAAAAATGAAACTACTTACCCTTGATAAATACTTCTAAAAAGGGCAGTCATTAAATTACATTTTGTGATCTTTACCCCTAAAAATCACAATACCTAGTGAAGTCAGTTAACTTCCTTTTAAGCAATGGAGCATTTTTTACTCCAAGAATGAGACACTTTGAAACTGCAAATAAGTGATCAGTCCTGTATCTAGATCAAGACTAGTCAGTTCCATCTAAAGCTGAGTCTCAGGAGAGCAAATTTCAATTAAAATCTTCAGTCTCCTCTTCCATTCGTTGATTTTCAATATGCTCCTGTGTCAGTCGCTCCAGGTCTTTCCTTACATTTGGGTGGTCTTCCAGATCTTCGTAGAGTGATCTTACGATGTCCAATCTCCTGTAATTTTCAGGCTTGACTAGGCTTCGGACAACCTGGAGGCATCGTTCTTTCAGGGTATACACTGTAAGGGCAGAAAACCGAATCTTCAGCAGCAGACTCAGGCAAGCCTTGGGATGAGGGATGAGCAAGAGGCTTTTCCAGCCATAGCAATTACACTTACTTCAGATGGACCTCACTTTGGGGAAAAAAAGCAAGTACACGTGTCGTGGCAGAGTGTAACATAAAGACCCCAATGGACATTTCATGCTATTCATGACCTTGTGTAGTAACTTCCCCTTGCAAGTAGGCTGGGCCTGTGATGTGCTTTAATAACTGAATGTAGGTAAAGTGACACTGTAGTAACTCTGGGCCTAAACCTTAATAAAGCCTGGCAACTTCCACTTTTACACTCTCAAAAGCCCTGAGCTACCCTACAGGAGAGACCACAAAAAGAGGGACAAGCACTGAGCCTATATAGGAGAGAGGCCCCAGCCAAGCTGCCAGAAAAAGGGAGCCACACCAATGACCACCAATGAGCAGAGTAACAACCCAGCTGAGCTCAACCCAGACTGCAGAATCATGAACAAATCAAATGGTTGTTAGTTTTGGGATAGTTGTCACACAGCAATAGATAACTAAAACAATACATACTTAGATTTTGGGGGAACTTAAATCTGATTTTATATTCACTGGGAAACTTACTCTTTAAGGGTATCCCATGAGGCAAAATATATTCCATTTAACTTATCAATGGTCATTTTTGTATACCCACTTCCTTAAAACAGGATCTATATATACATATTAGTTTGAACCTTATGAAGCTACACCTTTTTTTTTAGTCCACAAGAATATCAGTTTCTTAGAATTCAACCTAATAATATCACTCGAGTTTTAAACAAATGGTAAACTATGTTGCTAATGTTCAATTGGGTGATTTTTTTTTAACCCGATTGGCACTGTGAGCTTTACTAGGTTAAATAACATTAAAAGATACAATACTAGAAGTCATATAAATAAGCCGTGATATAACATTCTCTACACCTTGTTCTTTCCCCAAGACTCCAGGGCATAATTCTGCTCTAAGGCCAGGGAAACAAAAAACATTCATCATTCTACAGAGTTTTAATTTAGCCCACTTCTGACAAGCCCAAAGGGCCTTTGAGAGACCATGACATCTTTGCTCAATACAGAGCCTACAAGTACATTACTTATTTATAGTGGAGAATAGGACACAGAAAGGATAAATACCTTGCTGAGCATCAAACAAAAATCAGTAAGGGCTTGGCTCTTGCATGTGGCCTATACTCTACTTAGTATAACAGCCTTATCTTTTTAAAAAGATGGAACATCAGTACCTGGCAGTGTGATGTTGGCAAAAATAGGCTGTCCATCAACATTAAGAGATGGCACAAATAGTTCAGTTTGGTTAACCAGAAGCCCATCGTATGTCCCTGCATCTCGGAAGAGCCAAAGGTGACCTGTTAAGACAAGCAGAGGCTGTTGAGTAGCCACATATCTATTTCCTTCATCTTCCTGGACTAACACTGAAATACTTGCCATTCTGCTTAAGTATCTTACAAAGCCCTTCCAAAAATATTATCTTATTCAATCCTCACAACGGATCCATTTATAGATGAGAAAATAGGTCTGAAAAAGCCAAGTCATTTGCTCAAGGCAACAGGGCCAGTAAGCAGAAGAGCATGTACTCCAAATCTCACCCCTTTCTACTATCATAGAGGAAAAGCAAAGTACATAAATTGCAAATCACACTAAATGCTGCAAACTTAAAGAGAGAAGGTCACCAACTTCCTGGATAGATGCTTCTCAAAAATAAGAAGGTACAAGAGCATGCCAGACAGAACAGGTACATTCTGCAGGAATAGACACAACTAATATATGGTGTGAAAAATCAGAAGAGGTTGCCTTTGAGGAGGGGACTGAGTGGAAAGGGGCAGGAGGGAACTTTCTGGGGTGATGGTAATACGGTATGTAAATTAAACCTGAATTTAAGAAACAAAACATTATATGTGAGGCAAACCCCTGGGGCATTAGATGCTGAAGGAGGGAGGAGGTGTCTCAGAATAAATATAGCATGTGTTCCTGGGGCACAAACTTACTTGAAGATTTGGTGGGAATATTTAAGAATGTAAACTGATAATTTTTTTATTGCAGTAAAATATACATAAAATAGACCACTTAAACCATATTGTTAAACCAAGTGTATAGTTCAGTGACATTAAATACATTCACATGCTACGTAATTTTTTTATATTAAATCAGGCACAGATAAATTTTGGAGAATACAAAACTCACACAATTTTCTAGATAAAGTAGGAGACTGAAAAAATGTTGATCCGTGGAAGAACTGTCTCCTTCTTCACTGAATATTAGGGGAAGTTTGGTGTAAAAATTTGAGAGGCATTACTGAGTGAGTATACCACCCTTAAGGAAAAAAAATCTCTCAGGCTCCTCCCAGAATAATTGTGAAAATTAAGCAAGACTAGGACTACTTCTCTTCTTGAAAGCCATGGGAAGATTACTACCTCCTTAGGCAGTGAGGTCTAGTTATCCCCTTTCAGTTTATTAAAACAGTTCCCTAACTGGTTCTTCAACAGTATTCTTCCCCCTCTCCAAACCACTTTGCAACCTGAGTAAGCTTTTCAGAATGGGAATCTGGCAATGTCACTTCCGGCTAGAAAACTTTCAATGGCCTCCATTTCCTAGGGATAAAATCACCTTGAGGGCTTCTTCTACCATTTCATACCCTCCCCTCCTTCCTCCAAAGTTCCATGTGTACACACGTATGTACACACACACACACCCCTTTTCCCTGAGCAGGTGCCGTCTCTAAGCTCCCGCTGGGTTCTGTCCTATCGCAGTAATTTTGACATTGACTTGTTCTCATCTATTTATGCATTCGTCTCTCTACAGGACTATGTTCTGCCTACACGAACCTGGCCCACTGGGGACATCGGAGAATGAGAGATTCTCTCATTCACTGACTGAACGAATGGGCATTAAGGATGGAGCACTTCTTTTAGGGGTGATATACATGGGTGGGGGTTGGGGGAAAGCCACTATCAATTAGTCTATTCAGTCTTATAAATAATGTTCTGCCACTTAATAGCAGCGTCAACTTGGATTTGTCACTACCTCTCTGGGGCCTCCCTCAGTTCTTCAAGCGTAAATGGGGATAATGACAACAGCACCTGCCTCCCGAGATGGTGGAAGAGATTCGGTGAGTTCGTGTCACAGTTTCTGCTGCTATCAGGCCTAGAGCGCTGGGCAGCGCACTGGGCTCAGCTCAGCACCGACGGGCAGGCGCTCAAGCGCGCCAGGACAAAGCTGACGGTGCGGCCCGCCTACCTCGGTAGCTATGGATGCGGCGGCCCGTGCCGGGCGGCAGCGTGGGGTAGGGCTGCGGCTCGCCGTCGAAGTTGAGCCACACGGGCAGCACCACGCGCGGGCTGCGGTTGCAGAAGATGACCTGGGACGGCTCGCGTGAGTTCACCGAGCGCAGCACCGGCCGCGGCCGCCCGGCCTCCATCTCGTCCTCCGCGCCGGGTTCCTCTGGGTCGGACTCTTCCGGGCCGGACTCCTCCGCGGCCGCCTCGTCTTGGCCGTACTCTTCGGGGCCGTACTCCTCAGCGCCCGCTTCCTCTGCACCCGCCTCGGCCTCCTCCACGTTCCCCGCCCTCCGGGGCATTACCTCAAGAAGCCTAGACCACCCGGGCCTTGACAACGCGAGATTCGAGGGCCGCGCGCGGCGGGGCAGGGCGGAGCGTGCGTCCGTGCGCGCGCGCGCGCGCGTCCCTAGCAGGCGCATGTGCCGTCTTCGTGCGTTCTCGGTCGGGGATGGCGTACACGCTTGCGGAAGTGGTTGGCTTGAGACTCTGCTCCTGAGCAGATGGATCATCTAGCCTTAGGAGCCGAACCTCATTGAGGCGGTGGGTGGCGCTAAAGCCGCCCTGTGCCCCCGGGTTTGCCCCAGAAATTAGGTTTTTCCCCGACTGTTAGTTTTAACACAGCGTTTCTGCGGCTTCATTCATTCTCTTAAGACCTTCCTTGTTTTTGCCGTATTTTTTCCTACCATCTGCTCTGCTGTTTATTTAAATAGTTTTCTCATTAATTAAGTTTGTTTTTACTTATTTGGGGTCATAAAATTCAAATTTTCTACAGAAGAGTATAATAAACTAAAAATTTCGCGCTCATCTCAGTTCCCCTAGCCACCCAGAAAGAGTCTCTGAAGGCAAATATCACCGTTTTTTTGTACTTCTTTTCAAAGATTTTGTATGTATATGCAAGCAAACGAATTCGAGAAGAAATTTGATATCACTGTCTTAATGAAAATTCATTATCCTTTGCCATAGAAGAGTACAGTGGAACTAAATTCAAAGAAAACAAAACAAGTTATTAAATTTTATCTATTATCTTAAAGATTCTGAGCCTGCTCTTGGTTCAAAAGGGTTAGTCAAGTGTTAAATGTTAGATGCCTATTAGTTGTGAACTTTCTCCTGGACATAATCAGAAAGATTAAAGGAAACTGAAAAGGGAGTAACTTTTCACACTGCAGTCTGTGTACCCTCTGAAATTCACTCCTACATGGGTGTGACTTTTTCCTTCCAGATTTAGCTTCAGATATGTGATGTTGGGCAAAACTAAATTCTCTGAGCTTTTAATTTCTCATCTTTGAAACTGGTATTTTTAAGACGTACCTATGAGTGTAGATTAAGTGGAAGAGTGTTCAGTCCCTAGCACATAGTAAGCACTCAACAGATAGCAGTTATTATAAAGATGAATTAAATAGTCTCTGCCCTCAAAATGCTTGTGGGCTACTGGGCAAGCATACAAGACATATTATAGTAGTGTGATATTGATTGTAAATAAGCTAGTGGGAGGTAACTGGCTAGACCTGAAAAAGAATCAGTTAAGTCTGGAGGGGTTATATCTGAGATGGGCTTTGGATAAAGACTAAGAGTTTCCCCTTCCTATCTCCCATCATACAAATATCCAGCTTGGATGTCAAATCAAAGCTCACGCCCCTCAGGAGACAGGGCAGACCCCGCAGTATACACTGATTCCCCACTCTAGTGTACTTCTCATTGGTTTTATACCCACTGCCTCCAAACCCAGAACTCCTGCAGGCCTGCCACTTACTGGAAACCCACCTGGTGGCCGAGGCCAAAGGACAAATGTTTATGCACACAGACTAGCACTACAGCCCTAACATTTAAAAGACATGGCAGGGAGAAAGGAATAGGCTTTTTGTTCATTTTTGACTACACTCCTGGTTCTCAATCAAATCTGCAAGTGAAGAGGTTTAGATTGATTTTCACCCATCTGAGTAAACTCTTCGGTTTCTTCAATTGCCTCACAAGAAAGATTGGTGCAAACTTTTCACAAACCATATTGGAAAATAGCAACCTCATTAAAAAGAGGGAAGACTTATTTGTGATATAGAAATGAAATAAAAGGGGTAAAGAGCAATCAAATTGTATGTGTAGTGTGATGACATTTATCTAAAATATTTGTAGTTATTCCCCTCTCTGCCACCATCATTTTTGGAATGTAGTTTTATTACCTTTATAATTAAAACAACTAAATCAATGCTCCCCTCCCCCCACTTCTGAGATATAATTGACCTATATCAATTCTTGAAAGCCATATTTAGGGGTCCCCAACCCCCGGGCCACGGACCGGTACTGGTCTTTAGCCTATTAGGAACTGGGCCATACAGCAGGAGGTGAGCGGCAGGTGAGCAAGCGAAGCTTCATCTGCTGCCGCTGCCCAGTGCTAGCATCACTGCCTCAACTCTACCTCAGATCGTTAGGCATTAGGTTCTCATAGGAGTGCCAGTCCCTGGTGTCAAAAATGTTGGAGACCGCTGCAGATGACTAGTAAGGAGGGAAAAATAATCAAACCACACTATGTGGAGGGCACTATGGTGAAAATTTGGAAAATGAAACATTTATTTCTGGGAGAGTAAAACTACAAAGTATAACTACTCATTTCTTCATTGATTCTACAAATATTTATTGAGGAGCTACTATGTGCCAGGTACTGTGCTAAATGTTAAGAATATTACAGAGAACAGTTATGATCCCTGTCTTCATAGCATTTCAACAGGAGGGTCACACAATAAGCAATCACAGAAATAAAAACAAACTTGCAATTTTGACTAGTGCAACAAAGGAGAAAAGTGATGCTATGGAAGCTTGGAAATTTGATGATCAAGGAAGATAGTACACAATTCTATGTAATTAAATGTTCGGTGATGTGGGATAGACTCTAAGTGAACAACCAGCACAGAAATAGCAGGGTTCAGAGGGTTTATTTTAAGTCAAAGATGAACTTCAAGGAGAAAAAAAACAATCTACAATGCAGGGCATTTCATGTGCATTAAATCTATATCATTAACTCCATTTTACAGCTAAGGGAATAGAAGGGTATATACGGTGTGAAAAAGGTGGTCAGAAGAGTGCTGGATCAGAGAGGTTCATCATCTGGGACCTTGCGGGAAAATGGTATGAGTGAATCTAAGGAATTGGAGGAATCTACAAAGGAACCAACACTCTGAGCCTATTTTGCCCTGGGCTCTCCTTGGCAGTGTATTAGATAGAGATGGCATATCTTGATGGCCTCCAGCAGGATTACACAGCTAGCAGTAATGCTGGACCTCCAGCTACATTGAACATCAACAACATGAAAATATTTGTGAAGGAAAACCCTAAGGAAAGATAGGAATTCTTGTTAGTCAAATAATAATGACTCAGAGGCATCATAATTCACAGAATTCATGTAAACATGCCTTTGTTTGTACTCCCAAATTAGTGAGATGAATCATACCAGTTTAATATTACCAAATTGCCTACATCCTTAAAATGACAGCAGTTGTTTAAACACCATAAAATTGATATTGCATCATTGCAAATAATGTGTGTAAAGCTCATTTAAAAGCAAGGAAAACATGTTTAGGATATACTAAGTAAAACTAGACTATATTGTCTTACAGTACACTTTCCACTGTGCAAAAACAGAATGGAAAAGAAGAAAATGCACCCTAATGTTTCAAGACGACTGACTTTTTTCCCCTTTACTTTTTGATCTTTTCTAAATTTTCTTTCAGAACAATATAGTGTGCCTTGTTTCTATTTTGACCAATCAAAACTATGAAGCATAATAATCAAGCAAACACCAATGATCTCACCGTATAAAATTAACAATGTTATATTTATTTCTTTTAAAAAAATGATGAGGCAAAAATTCCCTTTAACTTCCATCCTCGCCCCATTTCCCTCATTCCTCCCCAAAGGCAACAACTATCATGAGTTTGATGTGTTATCTATCCAGGCCATTTCCGAATTTATTTTACATTTCCATATAGTTGAATTCACTAGTCCTGTGATCATCATCACAATCAAAATACAGAATATTCTATCACCCCCAAAAATCTCTTTGTGGTCACTCTACCCCCAGGCTTATGCCTTGTCGACCATAGAGCTGTCTGTCCTTTGTCCCTATAGTTTTGCCTTTTCCAGAATGTCATATAATGGAATCATATAGTATGTAACATTTTGGGTCTGGTTTTTCACTTAGCATAATGAATTCAAAATTCATCTGTGTTGCAGTATGTATCAACAGTTTATTCCTTTTCCTTGCTGAGTGGTATCCCATTATCAAGTGACCAACTGAAGGACACTGAATTTTTTCCAGATTTTAACAATTATAAATAAAGCTGCTTTAAGCATTGCCATAGTTTTTTTTGTAAATATATTTTCATTTCTCTTGGGTGAAAATCATTGAAGAGTGAGATCGCTGGGTAACATGTTTAAGTATACATAACTTCACAAGAAACTGCTAAACTGTAGTGGCTGTAGTGTGTTGCATTCCCACCAGTAATGTATGAGTGGTCCAGCTACTCCACATTCTTGCTTGTCCTTAGTAATATCAGATTCTTTTGTTCTTCAAAAAAAAGTATCCATTCTAATAGATCGTATAGTAGTATCTCGTTTTAATTTGTATTTCTCAGTGACTAATAATGTGGAACATCTTTTTATTTTCTATTTGCCATTCTTCTGTCTTCTTAAAGTGTCAGTTCAGATATTAGGTTGTTTACTTATTGCTGAATTTTTATAGTTCTTTATATATTATCCAGACCATTTTTTAATGCTTTTCCAACACTGGGCATATATGTAGTGATGTATTTCACAATGATAAAATAAAAATAACCATACACCAAAATAAAAAACTTGTTATCCACATACAATTTTGGCCTGTATCTTTCCTATTTAATAAAGTTGATACTGTATTGGTCCTGTATGTTCTCTTTAGATTTTCTGCAAATGTCATTTTGGTGTCCTTTGGATTGCTTGTGAAAATACATTAAATAATGACTACATAAGCTACAAGAGTAGAAGCTATGTGTCTGTTTCTCAGCATTTTATCTAAGGGCCTCACACATAGTAAACATACAATGTATTTAATGCTAATGAACAACTTCCTGGACAAAAGGTTTGTCAAAGTCAAACTGAATTACTTTTCATTAAATTGGAACATTTTACTCTTAAAAAATTATATTAATAAAATTTGTTTCACCTTATAATGCACTTGTTTTCCATGTTTACTCTTAAAGTTGCACCAGGATTATCACATTGAATGAGTTCTAATTGAGGATAAAACTCAATTCAAAAATGTATTATGATGAACATACAGAAATTCTTTGTACTATTCTTGCAACTTTTCTACAAGTCTAAAATCCATTTTACAAAAAAAATATATATATTAAAAAAATGTTATAGTTAGGGAATACAGATCCCTCATACCAAAAGAATGCAGATTAAGGCACAATACCAACCTCACACTTGGTAGTCTCAACTACCAAAGTTGAGCCAAAAGGTGCCAAAAGGTGCCAAAAGAAACCCTACACTTGATTTTTTCAAATCCAATTGTTGATGTCAATGGACAGAACTTAGCTCAGAGTAACAGACAATTGCCCTTTTGCTTTCTCAAGTTGTCAATGAGATCCAGGGAGGGGCTAATAAAGGACCAGCATGGCATAGAAAACAGAAACTGATTTGGGAGACCCTGAATGGCTCTGGCTCTGCCCCAGGAATAAGGAGACCTAGATTTTAGTGTTGGCTTTGCCACCAGGTAACCGAATGGGCATGTCACATAACACTTCTGGGCTTGTTTCATTTTTCAAAGGCAAGAGTGGACTATATTCTCTCTAAAAATTCTATCTCACCTTAAAGTTCTGTTGAGTTTTAGTTCCAACTACTCCTAACCTTTGGACAACTTAGTGTACAGGCTTGCTTTTCTTCAGAATATAAACCTGAGAGCCCTAACCTAACCTGATTTTCTTATTATACAACCTGACAGCCACACAGTCTTCAGAAATCATATGTACTTTTGTAGTTACTAATGGCACCAACTGTCTGCAAACTGCAGGAGTTAAATTCCCTAACTCACATTCTCCAGAGGTAAGTGGCAGCAAACTTTTTACAGGCAACAATATGAAACTCAGTACAAAGGCTCTAGGAAGGAGCCTAGAAAACGAGTAGGCTTTCTATCCACTTAGTGTGGCCTATAGTAACGGTTATGTTTACGAACATAGGTTTAGCTTCATGAAATAAAGGTGGAAAGCTGAAAGTACTGAGTGACTTTGAACTTGTAAGTGAACTAAGTGTATCTTAAACAAGAGCAAGATGACAGAACTCGGTATATCTTTAATGTCAAAGTAAATCAGTTCCTTTTATTTTTTCCTGCTTCTGAAATCCAGTTCAAGCTGTTATTAATGAGATGGAAAACTGCTTTATTATCAAGAGATTTGCAATCTATGTATCTATTTATGCCTAATACCTCGCCGGTTCAAACCCTTCTTTAGTTTTCCAATAAATTTGTGAATTAAACCAAATTATAGGGTAGAAAACAATTCTAAGTGTAATGGAATAAAGAGGATCCCTTGAAGGCACTTATGGATAGCAGAGAGATTTTTCATTATTTCATTTTCCACACATTAGAAAATAGGAAAGTCCTTCATAATTATTCTTCAGAAATCATTAAGATTTCATGAGGAAAGAAAGAGAAGCATAATATAGATAATTTCCCTAAAATGTCTAACATGGAAAGAAAAAGCATTCAGTCTAATTTTTCATTATGCTGAGGCAACTGAAAACAATTTAGATTCAGAAAATCTGGTATATTTAACCTCTCTGAAACCCAGTCTCCTTATAGTTAAAATCAAAAAAACTATCCAAAATCTTAGTTTTATTATGATAAAACATTGTTAAAAAAGTGAAAACACAATAATTTAGTAAACATAGGTTAAAATGTAAAATATAACTATCATCCTCAGTGAGATGAAACGTTAATACAGGCATACCTCCAGACCATCACAATAAAGTAAGTATCACAATAAAGCAGGTTGTAATCTTTTTGCTAGAGGGTCTGGCCTTCAATTTGTAAAAAATGCCATCTGTGATGCACAACAAAACGAGGTATACCTGTAATCACAATTCTAACTGTGTAAATTGAACAAGTGACACATTGAGAACAAAATAAATGGTGATTTAGCATAATACTATTTATGGACTGCAATAACCTGTGAGCAAAGATTTGTATGACCTGAGAGTAAAATCCGTTTCTGGAGCCTGACCAAATAAGGTCTTTCAGAAGCGGGATATAGAAGTACATCTAACCCAGAGGTAACTACAGGAAGTGCTGGAGTTAATTAAATTTCTCAGGCAAGACACCCAGAAAATACAACATACTAGTAATAAACCTTCAGAGAAAGGAAGCTAGAAGAAGTGAAACTAGATTATATAGACATCGATGCAGCATTTGCCAGACAGTAAGGAAAACTCATGAAAGCTTCTTTACAAAAGGAGGGATGGTGGGTAGGGCATTTAAGACTAACATAGATGTATGGTAGCTTTAAAAATATCTAACGTGAGTATAATAAAACAGCACTGGACTAGGTATGAGAAAAGTTTTAGAACTGGTTATATGACATTCAGAAGTAGAATGGTTAGAGCAGTCTGAATCAGGTAGATATAGATTCAAATCCCAGCACCTTCACTTATATCGTCTGACTTTGGACAAGTTTCAGCCTCTCAACTTACTCTAAATCTATTATATGGAAATAAGAATGCCTACTTCTTAGGGCTTGAGGATTAATTGAAATAAAGTACATTAAGTACTTAGCACACCTAACACAATAAATTAGACAATACTAGCTATATATCCTTGAGCAAGCCAAGGCCTCATTTTATAAAGGGGTGATAACACAGGAAAGCACTCTGACACCTTAAAGTGCCAGGTAAGATGGAGAATGAGTTCACTTTTCTCCTGTATCAAATGTTACCAGTTGCTCTCTTTACAATCATCAACTTTAGAAATTACTTTGATATTAACAGATTAATATCTACGGGACCATTAAAAATTTATCAAGCATTTTCACATATAATTTCATTGAAGGAAGGGTTTTTCCTGATTATATAGATTACTATCACTTTTGCCCCTATTACTATCTTATGTTACAGTGCTTGCAGAGTAGGAACTCAGTATTTGTAGAGCACCAAATAATCTAAAATTTGAACTTCAGAAATACTTCATCCTGGATAGGGGAGATATTATAATGAACTCAAATGACTCTTAATAAACATTCTACAATGAGCTCAATAAAGTTCAAAAAACAGCACTTACCAAAGTAAAGAATGCCAGTTTTGTCTCCATTGTAAAATCCCATTTTTTAAGTGATGGTACTATTTTAAATGGCTTCGAAAGGTCTATGCAGAGGTTCTCAAAGTGTAAAGCAGCTTGAGCTTTATAAGTTAGTTCAATTGGTATTTACTGACCACCTGCCTTCTGCAAGGCGCCCAGCTGCACAAGAAAAGGCACTCATACATATTGTAGGATGCAGACACTAAACTGGAGAACAACTCATAAACCCAGAAGTGAAGTGTAATGTTAGCATGGTAAGATGGGAGGGACTAAGAAAAGGGAAAGGGCAGTACTGGTTGAAAAAGTAAAGTCCAGTAGAACTTTCTGGAGGTTTGGCTTGAGCTACACTTTGGCAAATACAATTTGAATAGAATAGGGGAAAGTTAGTATGTACAGAATACAGTGATTTCTGTGTGTCTGTATAGGCCTTTAGAAGTAGGTTGGCACAAGTTTATAGCAAGCTTTGTATGCTAGAATGAAGAGCTTTAGACTATTCCGTTCAAACCATTTGCTTTACAAAAGTACTAGACATTTAGCTTGTACCTTATAAGACATGGATATAAAACCCTGGACAGCGGTTAAACTGTGAATGCTGGTATTTCAATAGACTGTAAGCATCACACCTGATTCAATGCTGTATCTTTTATTGAAGCACAATGTACCTACATAGTAAACACTTGGTAAATGTCTGCTGAATGACCAAATGACTTCTAGAATGAATTAGTCAGCTCAAAGTCCAAATATGGGGGCTCCAGCTGGAAACCCACCTAGGCTTTGATCAAACAGCTACACCTGAAAGTTTTATGTTAAGATAACAATCCCACACATCAGATTTCTGTAGAATAGGTGAGCCCCAGCTCTAGCTCCTCTCCCCAGCACAATCACAGCAGTCAGATAAAGTCGAGGAGTTTATTAAGGAAATATGACAGGCAAAGACACCTCAAGTGACAGAAAAAAAAATTCTGAAAATGTCCCTTCAAGCCAAGTGGGGGCCTGGCCTTGACCTCCCCAAAAGAACAATAAACTGGTGAGTCAGCAACATTCTCTGGCAGCCATCTTGCCAGGGCATGAGTGTCTCAGCCAGGACTGTCTCCTACCCCCAACGAAGGTGGAAAGGAGACAAAGACTGTTCACAGAATGAATGCAGAGGCAATGAGAGCTGTAAGGAAAGTCTAAGAGAGAAAGAGAGGGTCGGGGAGGATCTTTACAAAGAGTCCCAGGCTTCTGGCTCTGAGTGCCTCAAATACATTGACAAGTAGTTCTACAAAATGTTACTGAAAAGGTGAAATGCCTAATGATTTCAAAATTTCCCCTGGACTTTTCCCCACATGCCACATCACACTGCCAGATGTACATGGCAGAGCCCAAAGGCCACATTTTTGAAGAAAGAAAAACAAGAATAAGCCACACTGCTCTTTAAAGAAAGAAGGAGCTGAAGGCTGCTGGGGCCTTTCCCACGTATGCCTCTGTAAAGCAACTTCCAGCAGCAGCCTGGCACAGTTCTAGGTGAGGGTTTCACCCTTTGTCACCTGTTGAAGAAAAATTGACAATTAGATAAATTTGAAAGGATTAGAGAGTCTAAAAAAATGTTATTCTAGATCTTAGGTAGTAGGGAGTGGTAGAAAAGACAGCTTTGAAGTCTCAGACACCTGGTTCAAATCCAGGAAAGGTATTAAACTTCCCTAAGCCTGCTTCCAGGTTTCTTTTAGCAATAAGTGGAAATGTGCATTCTCTCTTGCTCAGCCACTGCTTAGCCTCATGAGGAAGCATCTTGTCCACTATACTCACCCGTGCTTCAATGTACTCTATTCTCCGTTCAAGGGCTGTCAATTTCTCATTTAGTGTTGCGAGTCTTGAACGACAAGACATATCTGGTAAAAGGAGACTGATGTTCAGGATTAATGCCATTCCAGAAACACACACACACACACACACACACACACACATGCACCCAGAGCTAAAGAAGAATAATGATGTATCATGCCAAGGACAAACAGAAGTGAGTAGGCAAAGCAGGGGAGTGAAGAGGACAAGGTGAGAAGTATCTTAGGAGCATAGCTGCTCAGAATAGATCTATTGAACTTCTTACCAAATGTGGTAGGCAGAGAATAGCAGCCCCCAAAGATGTCCACATCCTAATCCTTGGAACCTGGGTATATGTATCTTACATGACAAAGGGGACTTTGTAGATGTGATTAAGTTTAAGAACCTTAAGATCCTGGATTATCTAGATGGGCCCAACCTAATCAAAAGTTCATAAATGTAGATGAGAAAGGAAGAGGAAAGGCAGAAATGGAGATCTGAAGTGTGAGAGGGACTCAACTTGCCACTGTTGGCTTTGAAGATGGAGGAAGAGGGCCATAAGCCAAAGGATGCAAGTGATCTTTAGAAGCTGGGAATAGCTCTCAGCCAACAGCCTACAAGAAAACAGGGATCCTAGTCCTTCAGCTGCAAGAAACTGAAGTCTGTGAACAACCCAATGAGCAAGAAACAGATCCTCCCCAAGAGCCTCTAGAAAGGAAGGCACCCTGCTGACATCTTGAGTTCAGCCCAGTGAATTAGTGGTGGACTTCTGATCTATACAATAAAAAATTATGGGGTTTAAGCCACTACATTTGTCTTGGCAAATTTGTTATGGCAGCAACAGAAAACTAATATACCAGAGCTGTAGTGATGCCCATTTGCTAATAACCAAACTCAAGAGTTTCAAGACAGGGAAATGAAAAAAGGAAGAAAATAATCTCAATAGGGAGGAAAAGTAGAGGCCAAAAGCAAGCAGCAGAGACCATGGGGAAGCGGGGAGGTGTGTTTCTGAGCTCATAGAAGCCACATCACTACTGTTAGTCTAGGAGGGCATTTAATGTTTCATCAATACCTGCACAGGCCTTTCAGAACGAGAAAACTTGAACATCAAATACCTTGTAGAGCCTATATTCCATCTACAAAATTCATTTTCTTATTCTGTTTTTTCCAATCTTTTGCCACCTCCCTCAAAATGAAACCTAGATTTCCCCAAAATGCCTTTCACTCTGCAAACTTCTTTAACAGAAACCACTTGACTATTCTTTCTCCAACTATTAATATACACGAGAAAATGGTTTCTAGGCATGCTTATTATTTCCTACCACTTCTTCCAACACTGTTGTTCAGTCATCTCTCAATAATCTTCACATTTTAAGTTTAAAATATCCACTCTCTAAGACACCATCCTCCTCAATGATTTAACACTTAGCTCACAATCTTCTTTTTCATCTCTTCCCTGGCTGTTATGCAAAAGCGCTTCAACACCCACTTTGAGACAAATCTTCCTATACCTTGATCTTGCCTCAATTTTCATCATATCCAAATCTTACTCATCTTGCTTGTTTAAACATTCTCCTTCAAGGTTCAGTTCAAATTGGACCTCTGAGAGGTCTTTGCCAGATAGATACAATTCTCCCTCTGCTGTATTTATTTAAACATTTATGATTTACTTTCTAATTTGTAAATTACTTATGTCCTTAGTCTTGGGTTATCATTTCTCTCTTTGGATAAAGAAGAGATTTAACAAACAAGAGTGTTCACCACTATTACTTAGAAATGCTTTGATAAAGTATTGCATGTCTTTGAGAGACTGTGAAAACAGCTACTAAAAATCAGAAGTTTGAGTATTAATGACATGAAAAAATGTTCATGGGACAAAATTCAATTATATTTATGTATCGTAATTTATAATTTATTTATCTACGTCTGTTTCCCCAGTAGAATGAGTTAATCCAAGGTAGATACTGCCTCTTATTAATCTTTATAACCTTAGCATCTTGCCTTGGCACATAGGTGTTTATTGAAAACCTGATGGATTCTGGTATATTAGTGGAACAAAAGATTGACTCTAGTGTGACTCCACTAATTTTACAAGTGGAGAAATGTAAGTTTAGATAAGTTGAGGGCCCATCATGGGTCACTGATGGAACAAAATAGTAGCAGAGTTGAGTTCAAAGCCCAGTTCTGTCATTACCCAGTATGATACTTCTTCCCATCACACTGTCTCACTAAACACTGCTACCATGGACCATCCTTCTGAGCTTCTGGGGCTGTAACTTATTCCCCACATCTCTTAAAATTTGCTTACAGCTCTACTCTTCCACTTTCTAGTCCATTTTTTTTTGTTTGTTTCCATATTAGATCCTTTCCCACTCATCTATTTTCACTGCTACTCTTCAGTATTCTTTTTTAAAATAGCTTTATGGATATATAATTATATACCATCAAGTTCACCTGCTTGAAATATATAATTCAATGGTTTATAGAATATTTAGAGCTGTGCAGCCATCACCATAACCTAATTTTAGAACATTTTCATAATCCCTAAAAGAAACCTCTCTACCAATTGGTAACCATTCCCCATTCTGCCTCCTCTCAGCTCCTGGCAACCACTAATCTTTCTGTCTCTATGGATTTGCCTATTCTGGACACTCTTCGTTCTTTTTAATTATTTTTTTAATCTACTAGTACTGCTTCTTCTAATTCCGAGGTCTATCTTGAGTAGAAGTACCTTAGTACTCTCATTTTCCTGGATACACTGCTAAGACTGTCCAACAGGACCAAATCTCTTTCAGTCAGGTTTTTAGAAGCTCAAAGGCACATCATGTATGCTATTCAGTAGCAGCATGAATGTTATCACTGACAACCTGTCATTTCTCATAAAAAGCCAAAATTATCCAGAAGGGCGGGGTGCTAAGAGGGACTCCTTTCTGGATGGCTGTCCTGTTCTGGCTCTGTCAATCTGGTAATTAATCAGAATCTAAAAACATGATGCTATTGGCCTACATGGATAAAGCACTGTTGAGAAATATGAAATGTTGAACATCAGACACTTTGGTTATAATGGTTCAAACAAAACACTGGGAAAACATTCAGCAGGGGAAAAATCTAAAACCAAAGTGCATTTATGTGTACATTATCACCAGACTTTAACTGAAAATGCCAGTTGTTCTCATCAGGGTGCTTGATAGTGTGTACAGTAGTAGTCCCCCCCCTTATCAGGAGGGGATGAGTCCCAAGACCCACCTTCCCATGAATGCCTGAAACCACAGATAGCACCAAACTTTATATATACTATGTTTTTCCCTATACATATATACCTATGGTAAAGTTGAATTTATAAATTAGGCATAGTAAGAGATTAACAATAATAAAATAATTATAATACACTGTAATGAAAGGTTATGTGAATGTGGTCTCTCTCAAAATATACTGTATTATACTCACCCTTCTTGTGATAATGTGAGATGATAAAACAACTTTGTGATGAGATGAAGTGAGGTGAATGATACAGGCACTGTGATGTAGCATTAGGCTACTAGTGACCTTCTGACAATATGTTACAAGTACTTTACGGCTTCTCTTTGGCATATTGGAATTGCCGGCATCACTACTCTTGTGCTTTGGGGCCATTATAAAGTAAAATAAGTATTTGAACACAAGCACTGCGATATTACAGCAGTGGATCTGGTTACTAAGTGACTAACAGCATGTATTTTACATAGTGTGGATATGCTGGAAAAGGAATGATTCATGTTCTGGGCGAGATGGAGCAGGACAGCAAGAGATTTCATCACACTGCTCAGAACGACACACAATTTAAAACTTATAAACTGTTTATTTCTAGAATATTCCATTTAATATTTTCAAACCACAGTTGACCACAAGTAACTGAAACTGTGGAAAGCAAACTAACAGACAAGGAGGGACAACTGTATACATTATCACTGCTGACAAATGCCAGTTACCGAACATCCTTCTCTGAACTCTTAACTGCATATAGTCTTAGCCTACAAAAATCAAAACTATCTTTCTCTTGAATTGTTTTTGCAGGAAAGTCTTATTTCTCCAACAAAATTCTAAATGTCTTAGGAGTGGCTACTATGTCCATTTATTCTTATTTATTTCTTTCTCACAGCATCTGATACACAGCTGGGTCACAACAGGCATTCTGTATTTGTTGGCTAAGTATAAAAACTGAGATTTAAAAATCATCACATTCTCTATTTTTCATTATACTTCTCTGCACATATTAGCTTTAGGATCAGAAAAATGGTATAAAAATAAAAAAGCTATCATATGTGACAATCTTTTTAATAACTTCATCAATACTATTCTGTACTACTCAAAGTACAGAACAGGCCTAATATTAGGATGTTATCACTGCATTATGATCTGTGGGTCTTCAGGCTCAGGTGGTCTTCCAATGTTTGAAGAGAAAACCACAAAGAGATCATAACTCTACTCGCACCAGCTGGAATCAAAGAGAAAAGCTGGTCAGAAAGTCGTTAGATATCTTGGAAAAACAGTTCCCTCTCCAAAGCATATGGCCTACACAGAGTCTCTGGGGTCAGGGTGAGGATTCTAGCATAACTGGCATTTTCAGAGAGTTCCAGATGCCTTCTCAAAGTAAACTCCCATTAATTTAGTGTTCAGAAATTAAGATATTACATTACCAAATCCAAATTTAGGGGGCTGAGATACTAGATTACTTTTAATAATGAAAAACAGCCCCAGTTTGACTTGTTATTTTAGATACTTTATTGATTGAACTGACAATCTTAATACTTTGCTTGGCTATTCTGTGTGTACATATCA
This sequence comes from Pteropus medius, assembly GCF_902729225.1. Lineage (NCBI taxonomy): Eukaryota > Metazoa > Chordata > Mammalia > Chiroptera > Pteropodidae > Pteropus > Pteropus medius. The sequence continues at coordinate 2,950,954 of NW_024349800.1, read as the reverse complement.
GATATTAACTTGTACCAGGTAAATTCTATTAATTCTGCTTTTTCAAGTTAAAACTCTCCACATCAGTCATTTTTTTCCAACAATTTTCCACTGCCTCTCCAGACTAAGCCAAAACTGTGATCCTGTTATCATTGCATCCTTCCCCTAGTGTGCAATATTTTGGTTCTTCTTATATAGCCCTTCCTCTGAGGGAATGTTACGAGTAAAGAATGTTGTGAGGAATCTCCAATAATAGTTCACCTTGCCAAGAAAGTGGGAGAAACCAATTATGAGAACTAACTGACAGAGTTTGCATAGAACTTTTTTTAAAAAGCCTCTGAGGAAATCCAGACTATCTGAGTAGCAGGGTGAATAGGTCAGTATTTCTCACATGTTTTCAGTTCATTAAAATCAATTAATCTAGCCTCTTTGATCCTCAGTCTACTGTCTCCAAACCTGCTTATCTTTTTCACTAACCCATGATCCTTCACTCACAGTCCTCAAAAAATTTCACAATACTTGAGATCTGAGTTCTTGATACCTTTTCTACTACAACCGCTATAGCAAGTTATGTGTGTGAATGTTTTATTGACATATATATTTATACTGTTCTCTTCTCTCAATACTACCCCCACCTCTATTCTCTGATGAGTAAAGAAATCCACCATACCAAGACACATCAAGATTATAGTCCTATACACCTTGTATGTAAGTATATTAATACAAAAACAATGTTTTGCTTTGTTCTGAAGTTATTTTGTCTTCAAGACAGAAATTCTTTGAGTGCAGGAAATGGTTCTTACTGTGTCCCCCACAGTGCCTGAGAGAATTGTGCACTGAGATCTAGTTTCTCTTACTGATGCTTTCTGACAGAATTCATGTCCCATGTTTAGAACTCATCAGTTCTCCAGTTAGAAAATAATACATTTAAAAATCTTTTTTACACATCATTTCCCCTAATCGTAATTGCTTAATGTTGCTGAATTAGTGGAACAGTGGCACACGAGTTGAAAAAAGATCACTAGATGTTATCCCTACACCTTGTGATTACATAAGAAAGTCTACCCAGTGCTCAGTTCTTCTAAAGAAACACTTGGAGAACATGAGGTGGGAGCCTCTGTTACAGGCTTGCTGTTGAGAAGGATATGGGGAACAATGTAGAAAGAATTTAAGACTGTCATGAGCAGGCCATGCCTAGGAAAGATTTTGGTAGAAGCAGACAGAACACCTACGGTCTGATGGATACCAACAATACTGAGATTTCCATGGCCTTACACGATCTTACCTCTGGAACTTACCTCTGACCTCATCGCCTACGACTGTCATCATAGCAAAACGGAAGACAGGAAGGGATGAATAAGAAAAGTGGTGAAGTGGGAACTAAAAAGCATGGCGTTACTGGGTTTCGACTCGATTCTGAAGGAGATAGGGCCCAGTCAAGAGTCTTTAAACAGTACAGCAACACCGCCCTGTTTAAAGATGCGTTCTGGAAGGCGCACTCTGAGTGCAAAGCAGGAAAACTGGAAGGGAAGCTGAGCACAAAGGAAGCAAGAACATCGAAGAGATGAAAAACGACAGAGGGTGGATGGAGCTGCCTGATGTGTCTGGAAAAAGGACTTGTTAAGGGATCCGGGGTGATGGCAATGAGGCCGAAAAGCTCAGCCTGGAGCAGGATAACCTTACAAGGACTACCCAGTGGAGCCTGAGGGTCAAGGAGGGAGGAGGAAGTGGGGCCTGAAAAGGAAACGAAAAGCAGCAGGAGCCGAGGGCTCCCAGAGAGAGCCCCTTCGAAGTCTCTCAGAGCCCCCGCCAAGCTGCCTCAAAATCCTCCCTCCATCCCGCCTCCCCCTGCTCGCCCTCTGACCGAACGAGTTGAGAAAGTCCGCAATCTTCTTGATGCTACTGGTGATGACCTCAATGTATTCCCGGTTCGCCCAGTCCTGGTGAATCTCCCGCTGTACCGGGTCCTCTTGCCCAGCCATGGCTGCCGCCTAAGGAAAAGCGACTGCGCAGGCGCCCCGACCCTCCAGGCCGCCCGTGCGCCTGCGCCGCCAGGTCACGCCCATCCCTTGGCACCCACGAATCGACGGGCATAGTGTTGCGCCTGCGCGACGTGTCAAGCCCTCTCCTGAGTTTTCACTCTGCTCCCACGCCGCTGAAAGTTTCCTCAGCTCCGGCGGAGAGGATGGAGTGCGCAAGCGCCAAGAGCCCGAACCATCACAAACCGGGTCACTGGCAGTTAGGGTCGTTAGGGGACGCTTGGAGCCTCGTCACCCCTTCTCTTAGCTGCGCCAAACATAAGTTGCTGTCTGTGTCAGCAATAAGTTGGGCATAACCGATTAAACCACATTAAATACTAGTCATTTAAAAAATGTCTTTCAACAACACAGCGTGATGTTCCACCTTGCATTTACCAAATGAACAAAATGTTATTTTTTGAACAGTAATGCCCAGTGCTGGAGGAAATTAATAGGCTCATAAATAGCTGGTCACACTGTAAACTGGCACAAACCCTTCAGAAAGAAATTTGTAAATTCATATCAAGAGCTGTAAAAATTTTCAAACTTTTTGACCTGACCATTAAGAAAATAATTGAAAAAGAGAAGAAAAAAAAAACACTAAGCACTAAGGTGCTCTTTTTTAGCATTATCTATTAAAAAAACAAAGACAACTAAATCTCCACGGTTGGAGAATGGGTAAACAGTGGTACAGGCACTTACAGGCAATGGAATGCAGTCATTTAATTATAAAGACTATGGCAACATAACGCACATAATAAATTGAAGGGAAAAACAAAATAGAAATTTTTATTCAATTACAATTATGCAAAAATTATGACAGCTTAAGGACAAGAAGGATATACCAAAAATGTTCACATATAGTTTTTAAGGTAGTGGAATTACAGACAATTTTATTTTGTTTAAGGGAATACTTACAATCTGACTTGGGCAAGTAAATTAAAAAACAGTCATTATTTCTAGCAGTAGCTGAGGAAAAACCATTACTAACAATCCTTTACTCAGATTTTACAAGCTATAAAACTGCTTTTAGACCTATTACCTCAGAGGACTCTCACAAACACTGTGGGGAGAAGTCAAGAATTTTACCGATGAAAAACCTGAAGTTCAAGGTCACATGGCCAATTAAGTGGTGAACCCTCACCAGCTGATTCCAGACACCAGATACCTGAAAACAGTTTAAAGTCTATCTAAGCTCTCCTATGTATTTATATAAATGGTTTCTAAAATAATTATATAGACCCTAAATATAGAATTCCAGACATCCAGAAGATTTCTCTCTTCCATTAAGACCCTGCTTCTCAAGTGAAGTCTTCACTGTTGAAGTCAGCATGTTGCGTGCATGTCACAGAGAAGTCAGATCTGCAGGGCATCTCAGTTTTAAATCACAAAATCTACCAAAGAGGAGACACTTCACCCCTTGAACATTGGTTTCTGCATGAGTAATACAGGAATTACATCATAGATGGGTTAGGATTGTTGGGAGAATTATGTAAGAAAGGATAAATAAAACACTAAGCAATGCCTGACTCTTCACGAAGCATGCACTCATGATCAGTTTACATTTCTTTTTATGCAGAAAGCAGAAAATTAAATACACGTATCGGTTAGAAAGTCAAGGGAAGACGTGTCTTTTTTCCTGCTCGATAGGCGTGCATTTATAAATTCTATCTTCTTGCCTGAGATCATTCCAATGCAGCAACAAAAGCCTTCAGAACTCTGGGTTACTCAGCCCGAATGTCCACTGAGCAGGGTTTAATAAGGACTTTTAACACTAACTATAGGTCCCGGAACTTTTATGCAGGCTCCTGACCACACTGTGCGAGTTCTCTGGTACACAGACATGGCAAGGTGGGTAGGAGGCAGAGAGGAAGGGAGAGGACGGATTTGAACCCGCACTCCTGAACACTGAGTTCTGGACCTGGTGTTCGGGGTGAGGGGGGAAGAGGGGGCTGGAGGGGGTGGTGGTTGGGGTGTCAGTGCGTGCGTGCGTGTGTGTGTGTGTGTCTGTGTGTCTGTGTGTCTGTGTGTCTGTGTGGGGGAAGACCAGACCCTGACATTCTGGCTGGGTGCCTCGAGCCCCACTCCCGCCTAGGCTGGTGTACCCCACCCCACCCCCCGCCCACCACTGCCCCCTTCCCGGTCCTGGGTCACAAAGGCGGTTGCCAGGCGCCGGTGGAGAAAAGATGCGGCCCAGGAACAGCAGTCGCCACTCTGGAGCGTGCGGCCGGCGGAGTTCAGCAGGTGAGCGCCCAGTCCGGATGGTAGGTCCGGGCCTGGGCTCCCACCGCCACCTCCGCCTGGGCTAGAGTCGTCTGGCCTCCCCGCTCCTGGTTAGGGACCCTGAGGGGAAAGCCCCTTCTACCGGCTGGGGTCTGGGAGGGGAAGGTCCCCTCAATCCAGGCAGCTCCAGTCCCTCATCGCAGTTCACAGTTCACGAGGACCTCAGCTGACTTTGACGTTGCCTTCCCCTTTCCCAGGTGGGGACATGGCAGGGGAGGCACTCGGTTTCATGGAGCGGTATGAAAGAGAAGCCTTTTTGGCCAGGAGAAAGTGTTCCCTGTCTGGGAGCTATTAGAGCAGCTTAAATAGACTTTTCTAGGTTCAATCCCTCTTAGAGTGGACAATGGTGACCTCCCTGGTGGTGGGAGTGGGGGTGAACCATCTTTATGTAAACTTCTATGTGAAAGTGGTGGAAAGACCTGGGATCAGAAGCCCTTCTCATATGTTGTTGGTTCTGTGGAACTTAGGCTGGATATCTGACAGTCTTTTTACCTCTGGTCCCATTTGCTCTTAGGAAGCGAGTTAGGAAAAGGATGCTAGAATGAAATACTTTTTTTGTCATACTCTCATCTTCCACCCCACCTTGCCATCGTGATGTACCAGAGCAGCCCTGCCCTTGGATGGATACTCTTAGGGTCATGATGTCAAGCATCAGAAGCCTTTCATAGGCTGTTTGGAACAGATAACTATCCCTTGAGTGTCATTTTCTCATCCTAAGGTAGCCCAGACATTTGAACATAATATGCAAAAGGGCCTGCATAGGTCAAGAGAAACATGCTAGTTGGAGGAAATCAACAAATCTCCTTTATACTTACTGATCATTATCAGGGGCAGGTGTTCTAGTTTGAAATGTCACCAACAATCTTTTTTAAATGTGAACTTTACTGTCTCATAAATTATGGTGGTGTCAACTTTTCATAGCATTATTGGGCAATTACTGGATGGGATGGGATCAGATCTGCTGTTACCTTTTGTGAGAAAAGAGAGAAGGAGCTGAGAAATACATCTGGGTTGGAAAGAAAATGGATCTGTTATGTCCCTTAAACAGGGGTTCCCCACTCCACCCACCTCACCCCATCCCCACCCTGTCATGGACCTGTTAGGAACTGGGCTGCACAGCAGGAAGTGAGTGGCGGGCAGGCAAGCTAGCAAGCCAGCAAGCAAAGCTTCATCTGTATTTGCAGCTGCTCCCTAGCACTAGCATCACCACCTCAGCTCCACCTCAGATCATCGGGCATTAGATTGTCATAGGAGCACCAGTCCCTGGTGCCAAAAAGGTTGGGGACCACTGCCTTAACATAATAGGTACATGCTCAAAAAAATGTTAAATGTTAAAAATGTGAGCTTTGTCTGAATTCAGGAAAACCCTTTATGTGATGGCAATTTGAAGGTAGGATGGTGAAAAATCTTAATTTTCTACTGGCATACATTTTGAGTTAGCAGACATCCTCCCAGCCCTTTCATTTTCAAAGGGGAAAAAAATCAAGTTCTTAACCAGTGTGTCTCCCATAGATTAAGAAAAAACAAAAAACATGCCTAGAACCAGAAAAATCTTTAGAAATTTTTAAAGACTGGCCTTTGGAAATGTTTTTTTTCTCCCAGCCTGGTATTCCTCTGAGGTGGTACATAAATAGCTCAGGGCCCTGAGAGAGTGACAAACTTGTATCAGAAAACAGTTTTTAGGGCCAAGATGAGACCGTCTCCATAATTAAGAATAGTGACAGCTGAAGTTCCTTAAAAGGAACAGCAAAAAAGTTCTCAAACTGTAAGAATCCCCAGAGGGTTTGTTTAAGCACAGATTGCAGGGCCTTATCTTCATTTCTGATTTTATAGGTCTGACATGGGGCCCAAGAATTTGCATTTCTCCCATATTCTCAGATGATGCTGAAGGTATTAGTCCTGGGATCATACTTTGAGAACCACTGGTGTAAAGTATATGAGATTCAATCTCAAATATTTCATAAAATGTGGACTTTCTGAGCTTTTAACCACAAATCACGAAGTGCCAGCAGCTTCTACGATCTCAAGAGATGTAGATTGTCTTTAGCAGTTATCAACATACACTAGGTCCTAATGGTAAATGGGGATACTCCATTTAGGACAAATCCATTTCCTCATTGTTAAATAGGTTAAAACCTATGTTCAGAGGCTTGTGATGAGGGTTAATAAAGTTTTAGTACACATAGCACTTGCCATATTCAATATTTGTTACCATCCTCTATTGTTCTTTACTGCATTCTAGTGCTCTATAACATCTATTGGAAACTGTTCATGGGAGCTAGAGTAAGTTAAAGTCAATAATAAGACAAAGAGATGTGAATTTGAATGGTGATACCCTCACCAAAACCATGCTAAGGAAATTCCATGTTCTGATTCCACTCTTTTAGGACTGTCAATGGCAGGATACCAGCTCTGGTCACCATGGACCCCACTGGACGAGAGCTTCCAATGGCTACGGCACACAACACCTACACCTTCTTCCAAGCACCCCTTTAGGGCTTCCCCCTGCTTCCCACATACCCCTTCTGACCTTGAAGTGCAGCTGTGCTTTCAAGAGGTCACTCTAGTTCTAGACAGCCCATTCTTGGAAACTGGGATGAGTCCCAAGTTACCCTGCCACACATCAGAGCTCCGAACCATAAACAACAAGAAAGGGCTGGTCAGGAAGCCCCAGCCTGTCCGCCTCAGTGGAGTGGATTCCGTCTTTGGCAGGGTCATCACAGCTCAGCCACCAAAGTGGACTGGGACCTTCAGAGTTTCAGACAAGTCAGCCTTTTGCAAAATCATCAGCCGGGAGCACCAGTGGCCCACTGGACTTAAGGAACCTCAGATTCAGATGACAGTGACCATGTGCAAGCAGATGCTGCGCTCTATCCTCTTGCTGTATGCAACATACAAAAAGTGTACCTTTGCCTTGCAACACTCCAAGTAAAGGGTCCCCGTCTGTTTCCTATTCCTCATACCATGCCCTTTGCTATGTGCCTGAAGCTTACAGAAAACTGTTGTAAAGGAAATTTGCTTTTCTGTCAAGCAGTGACAATTCAGGAGCCCCTTTCCTTCTTTCCCCTCCAAAAAGGGGCCAGTGACAGAGCAAGGGAGAACATTTCCATTGTACAATTGGACAACCACTTAAGAGAGTCAAACTAGCACTGACATGTACATGTGACAAAGAACCATTAAACAACCCATATAAACCAATGGGCCTAGTGTGAACTCAAACATCTAAGATCACAATGAATTGGGGAAACAAAGGCATGTCAAAGGAGATATGGATTTCTATATACAAGAGGTTGAAGGGATCTAACATGTATGTGTGGGTCAAGGATTAATTTTAAAAACAAAAAACAACCTCCCCCCCAAAAAAAAAAAAAAAAAAGACAAGAACCTAACCAGCCACACCCTAATATTTACACTAGAGAATACAAAAGTGGCAGAAATATTAACAACTATTAAACAATATATATAACTTGGCAAGAAAGAACTTGGTAGTAGCACTGAAACTGGGCTTTCTGGCAGATGTGAGAGCTCCACATTTAGCTGAAGTGTACTAATGTTCTATTTCTAATAAATTTTAAGTAATTTTGTAGCATTGTTGTAATTAGGTTATAGGTATAACTCAGAAAAAGTGGAAATAAAATATATATACAAAGTCAATATGATTTTGATGGTGCCTCTTCCCACTTTGTCTTATGTTTACATGATGACCAAAAAAATTTTAAAAGCAGCCAAAATGTTCCTCTTGACTTTCTTTGGGCATTGAAAAGAAATTTCATCACTACAAAAAGATCACAAAGATCTTCTCATCCCAAAGAAAGATGGTCCTTAGAACGAGAAACATGATTTTTTGTTAGTAGAACTGATTTTTGGCACTAGTCTTCATTATTTCTCTGCTGAAAATCCAATTCAATTCCATCTAATCCTTGACAAATGAAGGAAATCCAGAAAAGAAAGAAGCTGAGGCAGAACTTAAAACAGAGTTTATTTGTAAACTGGTACAAACCTAAATTCTAAAATAAAAACTAGCATCTAAAGTCCTGAATCATGACTACTCTGCAGCACAGCACTGCCACGTTTGCCCAAACGGATAAGTAATGCTACATGGAATCCTGAGCCAGGGTCCTTCATGATGTTAGATAATCTATAAAATTCACAATTAAGCTGATTCAATAAAGCCTCCACTTTGAGGACAAAATAGGATGCTTCCAGTGAGAAAGGCAGACAGCAGATTTCAAACCCTGAACACAAAATGGTTAGGCTGGCAGAGATGGGGAGGCGGCATCAGTCTTTCTGTGGTCTAATCAGTCATCATCGCTCTCATCACTATCTTTTTCTCCATCACTTGCTTCATCATCATCACCATTCTACAGGGCAAATGATAATTAAATACTTTAGGTCACCTGGATGATCCCATGAATTACAAATCTACTCCCACAGGATTTAAAACTGTACTGTACCGTTAAAACAAATGATAGGTTTTAAACCACTTTGAAAAATGAGTCAGAAGGTCATTCTTGCATCATGACCTCTAAGTCAAGACCATGGTCGAGCCATGGCCCTCCTGCTCTACTGCATGTATGTGACATAGGAACAAAGTGGACATTTACTATAGAATAAAATGTTTGTTAAATTAAAAATTCTGCTGTATCTCAGCAGAAATCCAGTGTAACATTCACTCTGGCTACAACTCTAATCTTGGAGGTCTGCTTAGGAGAAGGTACCAAACGAATAGCATTTGTCTGGCTCAAATTTTTACGAGAACATGGTACAGGTATACTATACAAATAAAATGGAAGACCATGTAGTAAAATAATTTTCATACTAGGTGATCTTTCTGCATTAGCCTCATATTACATTATAGAGAGGCTCCATAGGAGGGGTTCTTAAATCTGAGCTTTTTAGTGTCTATAACCCACCTGAATTGCAATAAAATTTTACAAACATGTACATTTTTCTTTAACTTGCTTTAAAGTTTCAAAAGTATCTGTAGTAGCCTAGAAAAGAATAAGAATCCCTACTGTGATTTTAGTCCTCGGTGGTGGCAGCTTTTGCTTCTGTGCTTTGGTTTTAACCGAATGTGTTCACATTTCTATTTTATATAGTCAAACCATCATGTTTAAATGGTTTAACTCATTCTTCTCAACACTCTGAGAACATTCTGACCTCTTTTCTCCCCTCTAATATGATTTTAAATATGAATTCAGGGAAAATCAGAGGCTATAATTGAAGTTTTCAACTCTATAATGTATGCCACAACTTGAGATAGTTGACCAATTATAAGACTGTGGGTTTTTTTCCTGGCCCCCCAGAGAATTCATATAAGCCAAGAAGCTTTTTTGGAAGGACTGGAGATGGGCATAGAAGTCTTTTTCTATAAATATAAACAGGGAAAATTCTGCAATTTTTCTACCAACTCAGAATAATTAAGAGAATGCAACATCAATGCTACACTCTGGTGCCTTATGCAGAGATACCTCCACTGCTTTGCTCTTGGAGACCTGGGATGATGTGTCATCCTCACTCTCATTTGCTGCGCTTTCCTGGGAATTCTGGGATATAATCTCTTCACCCTAGATGTGGATGGGCCAAGACAAATGGTGGGTTATAATAATCACATTTGGAGTCTAAAGGAGAGAAAGGCTTAGTTTACAGGCAATACAAAGGAAGATATTTTAGCCATTTGAACATGGTCAAACATGGGCACCAAAATGTTATCCACCATCCAGAGAAGTGATAATCAACCCAAGGTTTCTGAGATACATGTCGCTCTGGTATAATATGTAGTTTTTTTTTTTTTTAAGAAGCCCATCTTTGTATTCTAATATACTAGATTTTACAAGGCCAGACTGTACTGGTGACTCAGTTATTGTCGAATTCAGTTTTAAAATTTTCCAAATATCTTAAGATATACGACCATCAACACACAAAACATGAATGGCCATGTAGAAGCTGAAATGAATTAAGAACATTAGCTTTGGAGCAGGACTGAACTCATACCTTGTGGCTCCACTCATTGATGAACTTCAATTTTCTCACAGAAGCAACAGTGTCTACCTTATAAGGTTGATGTCACAAAAGGGAGCTAATTTTCTGGGGTACTATTTTTTTCATATATCAGATTATAAAACTCAGGTATTATAAGTATGTATAAGAAGGGCTTGGATCCTAGTTGAAAAATGCTATAACTCTAAAGCAGTACTATAAGCAACATGAAATTTTTTAGCCAATTAGTCAGACAACTGAACAACCTTTGAAATGCTCACTTGTTAAAATTAGCCAGAGAATAATTTCAGGAATCAGACAGACTGGTTTAGGAAAAAACCCAAAACAATTAAAATAAAGTTTGTCCATATACAAAAATGTTATGAGTCTACCCTCACTAGGACAGGACTTAAAGGCATCCCTCTGGCTGAGGAGAGAGGTTTTATTGATCTGGCTCCCCTATTTCCTTGTTTGTATCAGTGGCACATTTTGGAAACTTTGTTGGCTGGGATGAGGGGTACAGCCCATGACCAGGCCCCATAGGCATGACCAGGCCTCAAAGGCAAAGTACCCTAATTTTAAGAGCTGAATGGCCCAAACTTGAGAGAAAAGCAGCCTTACTGAGAGGGCAGGGCTCAGGTGACCTCCCTTACATACCTAACAATGCTCTCAAAAAAAAAAAAAAAAAAAAATAGAAGTAAGAGATTATCACTGGCAGGGCCCCAGGCTTACCTGTAAGTCCCGGTTTTTGAGATTTCCCAGCCAGAAAGCCTCCCTGCAATTGTTAAGGATGAGCATCGCTTTCACTCTGCAAACTAACAGCTCCAGGATCTTTTTGAGCAAAGGCACATGTTTGGTGAGCTTTGTATCCTGGTGAATCTGAATGGAAACAAATGCACCTAACTGAGTTTACCATCATGCTTCCATATTTCCTACACAGAAACTTTTGCATTCCTGACATCTTGAACACTGTATTAAAAAAAGCATAAGCCCTGCTAGAATAGGCCAGAGACACGTTCCATCAAAGAGCAGTAGTTTGGCAGAGAACTCGGAAGAGAATGGCAGCTGTCCTTCAAGCTGAGATTGCCTAGAAAACATACCACCAACACTTCTTTATAACCTTTTATTGACCAATTATCAATGCATTTACTTAAAATACTCTTGAACATATATTACACTGATATTAAACAACAAAGAGTAGCCCTGTTTAGCTGAGAGTTCTTAAATTTTCACTGTTCAGCACATTCTAAATTTAGAACCAGGGGAGAAAGTGAGTAATAGGAACTGGATCTAAGAATCATTTGGTTTGCCAGTGACTGCAGAACTCTATGGTTCTGTGCTTTTTCACACAAAAAGCTAAAATGGTTCAACTGTAGGCTTCAAGTGGAAAAGTCCTTTAATGCTAAAATGTTCTCACAAGAGACAGATGTGTTCCTTGACACGTAAGTAGTACAGCTAAAAAGTTAAAGCTACTTTTAGAACCACCTCTTGTCTCCAGCAGAGAGTCATTACTTACATAATATTCCACCTCCCCAGTGTACTTTGTAGCAGTAACACATGCACCAACATTCCATATCTCTCACCAAAGAAGGAAATGGGACTATGGAGTCTGAGCCCAATTTCAGGTGCAAAAACTTCCCTCTAGATGACTGCCTGATTTTAACCAGAACCTAAGGATCTGACCACTTTGAATAAACTGCCTTTGGACTGAACAGTCCCAAAAATAAAGGCTCAAGAAGGATAAAAAAGAGAAAAAGAACTGAGGCCTGTGTATCTCCTAATCTCGACTGTTGATTAAGCCAAAAGGCAGGCTGGTGATATGCTGACCTCCTTTCCCTCTTACCTTGGAATGCCCACACAGGTGATGAAGCAGCCTCGTGTCCAACTGGAAAGTTTCCAGTAAGCTCAGAACATCTTCCTATAACAAACAAAATTCATAATTGCCATACAAATTACTCTCATTTCATTTTACATGCAAGATATCCTTGCAACCAAGGGCTCCAAAGAGGATAAAACCTGCAGATTCTGGCTGTCTATCAATAATCATCTTAATTTGGCCCTCAAATAGCAGAAGTGATGGCTAGCTGTCCTCCCCTTTCTTTTTATGGGTTATGAGGGACCAACCAAATATTGTGAGAATGTTGTGCAATGCTCAACTTGCTAAATATGTGTGAGGAATCATCTGTTTCTATCCTTATTTAACTACTTTAGCCCTGGATCCCAGCTGGCCAAAAAAAACAAAACAAAAAACAAAACAAAACAAAAAACCTCTCAAGACAGTCCATTATAACAGCAAAGAGTTTAAGACAAAAATCAGATCTTATTTTTTAATTATTCCTGAGTGGACCTAGAGAAGCATAAAAGAATAAGCAAACAACACATTAACATATGAGGTCCTGGGAGTTTAACAACACAATAAAATCAAACTAAAAGGAATAACCACACCCCAGATCTGAAGTAGAAGTAGGAAGGTGAGTTTCATTCAGAGTGGGTCTGAGTTCAGCTTACTTTGGAATATTCAGTCCTAAATGGGCATCTCTAGCGATAGCTGAAGTGGATGAAAAATGCCCAAGTAGAACTGTGGCCCAGACTAGGCAAGAGGACTTGCCCCCAAGCCTAGCCTAGGAGTCACCATAAACATATCTTCTGAATAACTATACAGAGCATGTCTTTGCTTTCTGTTCTCGGTTCTTACCCGGTGTTTTCTAAAACTGAAGTCTAGGAGCGGCATACACTGCTTCAGAAATGCTTCCACAAAGAGACGCCCATACTGAAGAAGAGAAGAGATATACTGGTGATGACCTCTGGCTGAGGTCTTTCACCTGAAAGGCCACTGCCTAAGGCAGCATAGCATCCCCCAGCCCAGGGTTATATTTTCTTATTTTTGTACATAAAAGATAAATTGGGAGGGGTCCAAATGGTTAATTTGGATAATGCAAAAACTAAATGGGCCTACTAACTAAGCCTAGAATTAGGCAGATTTACCTACAGTCAATAGATAGGAGCCTTGCTCAGCTTAAGAGTGAGGGCATAGATGAACAGATGGGAACTACATCTTCCTAAGGACAACATACTCCCAAGAGGAAAAAATTGGGTAATGCTGAGAAAGCACATTCCCAGTTGCCAGATTTACCAACCACATAAATTACTCCCCCTACTCACCCATCTCCCACACTGGCACCAGGGTAGAACGAGTAAAAAGAGAGATGCCAGAAGAATGGGGTGACATCAACTCGGAAGGAACCATAAGAAGTGGGGAAGAAGCATTCTCCCCATAACATTCACTAGCTTTTAACCCATTAGGTATACCATCAAATCTAGGGCTAATCCAGGCTATTCCCATGGGAGGAGAATTCAGCAGTTATGAGGATATCAGCTCCTACATTTATGAGGCCACCCCTGGGCTTTAAAAAAGAATCACACACTCCACATTCTTCTGTTACCTGAGAAGGAATAACAGGGGGTGACTACTGCTCCTGAAATCAGTTGCCCTGAAGCCAGTCCTCCTAGTTCTAAGACTAAAACCAAAAGTTTTTCACTTATACGAAAACTGGCTTCTTTAGTTATCCAACTGTTATAGGAAAATGTATCTACTGTCTTTTCTAAACTACCACCTGTTAGCATAGATTCAAGACTCTGGCTTGTGGGCAAGGTATTAAACAATTTCTCCCAGCTGAGGCCCTCTCTAGAGACCCACGGGAAGAAAAAATATTAAAGAAGGCTCAGTTGATCTCTCACCTTCAAACATATATGTAGAACAGGACGACTATCAAAAACCTGGAGAGATGTAAGACAAGAAACCAAAGCTGAGGTATGCTCCCTTGAGCCCCCAGCCTCTTTCCCATTGTGCAAAGCACAGCTTTTGATGTTGTAGAGAATTCTAAAATGAAGAAGGCTTGTCAACAGTTAAATTAATTACAAAGCAGAATAAAGTAATCATCATAATTAAAGTTCAAGAAAAGGGAGAGGGGAACAGTAAGGAACAAGAAATTGATTCCAACTGGGGATGTTAAGAAGATGGCATTATAGAGGTCCAAAATCTTGATCTGAAGCTTTAAGAAAGAGTGGATGAGAGGCGGAAAGGAGAGAAGAAAATGACCTTCTAAGCTGGGGAATAGCCTAAGCAAAATCATGGAGTAGGTGAGAGTACAGAGTGTGCCTGAGGGATAAAGAAGGCATTCAGGGTTGGAAGAGGGAGATAGTGGGGCATGTGCCTAGATCACAGAGGACCTAAGGTGAAGTGAGTAGGAGAATGACACATGGAAGGAGCCATTAAATAATAAATACTGTGGCACAGATGACAAGGAGGAAGAGAGAGAAGGAAAAAGGAATTGCTTAGGAAGAGAAGGGGTTATCCAAGATGGGTAGGGGCACAAGGGAAGAAGACAAGGAAAGACGGTCCCCCAAAGAAGGGCAGGGAGAGGAGCAGAGATAGATCATTTTGGAAACCAGGACACCTGTTGGTTTCTACAGTCAGCCAGCGAGATGGGTAGAGGGGCCTCCATACTCACCTTTATCAGGTTAATTAGGATACTAAAGTCTCGAACAGCCATATTCCAGTAAAGGAGCTTCTCTTCATGAATCTGGGGACACATACAAGCACTTCCGAATCACAGACAAATACATCTCTCACTGTACTCCTACTAATACCTAGTTCTTGAATTACACAGCAATTCAGAAACTAAGCCACTTATCCTCCTAAAGAGATGTGGTAACTAGTGTACCCACAAGATAGTTCTGAGGCCTGTGTATATATGGAAATATTAGGGAACTTTATGAAGACTTTCTAGTAAGATGGCTCCTCTTCAGTAATTTCCAAGTAGGAAAAAGCCTCTGCAATACACCTGTGACTTCTTTGATTCTCTATGCTAGCTTATGCTCTCAGCAGTCTAGCTGAGTTCTGGTTAGCAGTACCACCACATCTCAAACAGGCTTGCTCATCTCATGCCAGATCACAAGCAGTACCCCACTGGGCATGTGAAGTTGCAACCAGGGACATTTTTTCCAGAGCTAGGGCTGTGGAGCAGTCCAAGCTTTTTCCTGGGCAAGAGCCAGGGAAAACAGAGCCCAATCCTCCCTCCAACAGAGGAAAAGACAATTAAGCCAGGAGCTCTTTGAAAAAAAAAATCCCGAATCTCAGTAAATCAAAGGAAATAGCTTAGGAGAAACCCTAGACCCAAGGAATAGAAGAGTCAGCAGCTTCCAAGTACAGCAAGTCTTCAAATAACATCATTTCATTCAGTGTTGTTTTGTTTTACAATGAGCCAAAAAAAAAAAAAAATCTATTCATGGCCAGGGCCACTGTCTGTGTGGAGTTCGTATGTTTCCCCATGTCTGAGTAGGTTTTTTCCAGGCACTCCGGTTCCCCCCTATATCCCAAAGATGTGCACGTTAGGTTAATTGGCGTGTCTAATGTTCCAGAATGAGTGTGTGTGTGTGTGCGCGCGTGCGTGCGTGCGCGCGCGCCAGGAGATGGAATGGCGTCCTGCCCAGGGTGGGTTCCGTACCCCGAGCTACGGAGATAGGCTCTGGCCAACTGTGACCCTGAACTAATATAAGTGAGTTAGTAAATAATTACCTTACTTGTTTTTATTAACCTTTCTTAAATATGTATATGGCTCACATTTCAATGTTTAATATTAAGAAGTGTTTTGGGTTGTTATTTATAAGTTTTAATGATGTTTTCATGACCAGAATTATGCCATAGGAACTTAACTCTTGTTTATATCAATTAGCCTACGGTAAATTGGTTTCATTATATACAAAGTTTCACTTAAAGTCAAAGTTTCACTTAAAGTCACAGTTTCCAAGAACCTATGGACAGCATTAAGTGAGGACTTACTATAATCCAGAGTCTACTTCTTGGGGTGGGAGTATTTGACTCACCTGCTGCGAGTCTGCTGCTGTGCCAGCCTGAATAGTTTTCACTGTCTTCTCTAGTTCACCCATCATCACACGGAAGAAAATGACAAAGGTCTGCCTAGAAGAGGGGAAGAGCATGTACACGTATGGGTGATGCACTGGTTAGAAAGAACTTCCTGGGAAGAAGCCAAGGAAAAGTCATTTTCTTCCCCAACACTCTGAATGTCCTTTCACTAAGATCCACCGTAAAAGGATGGGAGAGTGGGAAGGATTTAGAAATAAGCCCAAGATGGCATATGAAACAATAGAATTAACTTTATAAAGGGAGACAGTGTGCTGGAATGGAAAGAGCAATGAAGTGGCGGTGAGAAGATCTGACTTTAGGTTCCTAGCTCCATATTTACTTTACCAACTATAAAAGCTTGAGCAAGTTCCCTAACTTTCATTTTCCTCATCAGTAAAATAGGGTTATTAATACCTACTTCACGTAATCCTCAAAAAAGATCAAATGAGATAAAGAATGTAAAGGTGTTTTATAAACTGTAAATACCATACAAATGTAAGATGACCATTAATATTGAGACACAAAACCCACTAAGTGAGATAAACAGGATTAGATACAATAATCACTTTATCCTTCTAAAGGTGGTTAAAATGTTGAAAAAAATAATCTCACATTTAAAGGATGAAAGTACTAATAGAAGTTTGGTGACTAAATATTCATTGTCTTTGAAACTATTGAAAATTCAGTCTTCAATAAGGTCCTTTCACCTGAGTTGGCTGAGAGCCCAGTAGACATTCTATGTGTTAAACGAATGATTGTATCTACCATCTGTATTAGAATCAGATGAAGAATGAGGTAGTTATTTTAGAAAATACATATATTGGACAGTGTGATTCTAACTTAGGGAAAGAACCAGAGGAGAGAACTCCCTTACCTGGTCAATGTAGGGAACGTGGAAGAAGATGCATCTTTAGAAGAGTTGATCAGTTCTGGGACACCAACACCAGCAATCTCCTCTATGGCCTTCAGAACACTGTCCGTGTGCTCCAGGTAGATGCTACATTGAGAGCCATAGGAGTATGAACGCATGTTACAGATTTCCTAACTCAAGTTTTCTTTCTTGATTTACTACTAGGTACTAAGCTTTAAAATAACTACTGATATTAAAAAACATTTTTTAAATAAAGATTCCAGATTCTTGGCAGGAGGTAAAAAAAAATGATGTCTCAATTGGAAATATAGTTAAGACACCTTGGAAGTGATGAATTTGTCTTGAATATGGTAGGTAATAAAGAAATATCCGACTCATTGGATAAAAAGGTAGAATACAACTGCAGACTCCTCTACTTCCTCTATAATGATAAGAAACAGGTTGACAACAGAAAACAGAACTAGAGGATCTTATGATCCTCGTATTCAAAATCCTGTTAATTTCAAACCTATTTCATTGCTTCCAAGTTCTCCCTAACCAAAGTAATTTCTCTTTGACCAGATGAAGAACCCAAACACTGGCAAAATGGAAGGCTCTTTGGCTCATGGAAAGGAACCAAGCACCTCACCCAAGCAAAGCATGTAGCTGGTCATTAGGGATGCTGCTCTTCTCTTTCTCCCCATTTGGCCACAACCGACAGAGGAACTGTCTGGCCAGGGAAGCTGTTGAAGAAACAAGACAAAGTCATCTCACTCTTGTTTTTCAGGCTTTTGGGGATAATTATTGATCAAAAGAATTATTCTTTTATATTTACTATAAAGTTCCTGGTCTAACAGACAATTTGAAAAAAGCTGTCATTGGTTCCTGCTCTAAGACCCAAGAAGTCCCATCCTCTCACTCCACCTTGACACACACCCACAAACATGAACTGTATGTATGTATATATATATATATATATATATATATATGTATATATATATACACACACACACACACACACACACACACACACACAGAGGAAAGGAATGCTGCTAGGCAGTGGAAAAGCCAACCTTGTTCCTCCTGGGCAGGCCAATAAGCAGTGGCCACCTCACAGATTCAGACATATGAATAAGAAAGGTTTGTTTTGCATTTTCTTCCTGCTTTCTGTCTGTGCTGACATTAGGTTGTATAAATCAGTGAGCTGCACACCCACAGTTATGAGGAGATTTATGTGTAAAACATACAAGGTCCTAGAAAGCCCCAAGTTTATAAGCTTGAGTTATTAATCCTATTTATGAAGGAAAAAAAAGAGACTCTGGGCCCATCACCAATTTTTTCTTTTTTCTGGGCAGGAGCTGTAGATTTCTCCAAAATGACCATCAAAAGTCTGAGGAGATAAAGAGCAGACTGGAAACTGGGAACACTGCAATGAAAATTCTGCAAGTAATGGAAGCTCTGGCTGTAAGGAGACAAAAAAAAAAAAAAAAGCATCACAAGTATTACAGATATATCTAAAACCATGAATTGCTCAAGTCCACTTTATGGTCTAATTAGAATCCTTATTTTTAGGTGCTTTAGTAGCAATCTTCTTTCAAGACCTTGATAGAGAACTGTAACTTTGTATGGAGAAAGCTAGGGCAGAACAGAGTCCAGTGGGTGAAATGCAGGTCTTGAAGGGGTCATGTGTGCCAAGATTTCCAATTACTAGTCTAGGGCATGCTTAAATGTGCAACCCTGGATCAAGGCCTTAGGCAACACACTGAGAAAAATGTTTAAATTCTGACTTCATAGGAACAAAGTGAAAGGAAATTATAAGGCAGAGAAAGCAGAGCTTTTAATAAATGTACCATATATTTCATCAGCTTTCAATACACTGAAGTAATTAATGGGAGATAGGAGTCACAATTAATCCAAAATTGTAGTTGAAATAAAACTAGAGTCAATCCGATTGATTGGTGGGAAGAAAGTCAAACAAATTTAAAAGTACTGTATTTAAAATAAAATAAGGTCCTGCCCTAGAGGTAGAGATGGTAAGCATTGATTGCGGACCCTGTGATAGCTGAGGCTATCAGGGGAGGTGAGAGAAAGACCAACTACTCTGGTTGAAGCTGGAGTAGGAGGCTGGGAGCCAAGCCCCGTAGATCTCCTCAGCTCCCTCCTCCACTGCCTAGCCTTCAACCTAGGCTCCTCTTCTAAGATTAGGAGAAAGATACAGGTAATCAGTGATAACTAGCTGCTATCTAATTACCCAGCTCTACTGGGAGACAGAGTAGGTCCTGGGAAAATCGAGAGTTGACAATATAGATATTCAGTGTTATCATCATCATTACCTGAAAAGGCAAACTTTACAAGATGAAAGATGCATAAAGATTTAGTATTTGTTCAACAGTTTCTGATGCTTCAGGATTTGTCTCAATTCATAGGTGAAAAAGCTCACATAAAAGCAGCTGAAAACATTAATTTTTCTCACAACTTCTGAGAGACATCCAAATTGTTTCCAAGAAATCTTGCCAATCTTGTTCCTAGGAGTTTCTCGGGATATGTAGTCAGACCCACCTGAGCAGTTCCTCCAAGGGCTGGTCAGGCTCTCTCTGCTTCAGTCGGTTAGTAAGGACCTCGAGGGCTAAGTATAGTAAATTATGATTTTCAGGTTGGAAAAATCCACTCCTAAGGGAAAGTCAAGGTAAGATGGTTTAGTTTAGTTTCAGGAAGATTGCTTGGAGAGCATTTGAGGGTCCTAGCCTCCAGTCTGTACCATCAATAAATAAGTCAAGAGAGAAAAAAGGAGAACTGAAATACTGAAAGTACTCAAGTGCCAAGTTCAGTCACAGTTCTCAGTATCGGATTAGAAGCTGAAGTATACCCAAAACAGTCTTTCCTTAAACACCTAACAATCTGCCTAGATTTAGTTCCAAGGGAAAAAAACTCCCCTTCATTCCCTACATTTTAGGGTTAAGTCTCAGTCTTCTCCAAAAAAAAAGAATAATTTTGTCAAATTGCTAAATCAATGTCTAATCCATAGTAGGCGCTCAATTCTTTTTTATATTAATAAGTCAAGTCTTGACAATTCCTTTCCAAGCCAAGGCCATCAATCTTAGGCCAGGCCCTTATCATCACATGTTGACCATGTCAACACCTTTTGACTGGTCTTTTTACATTCCTTTCCAATCTCTCCTGCACACTGCTGCCAAAGGAGTTTTCCTAAAACATTGCTTTCATTACATTATGGCTGTGATCATAAAACTCCAAAATTTCTTCCCCGGACAACATTCAAATTCTTCTGCTTGACCTTCAAGGCCCAGCACAATCTGACCCCCTAGATCTACTCCTCTAGAAACATTTCCACATCACCACAAGTAGTCTTTCTTCCTTTCAACAAATGTATTTCAAGGACCTATTATGGGTCAGGTTCTTTTCTTTTTTCCTTTGGACAGCTTTGAGGTAAAGCTGATGTATAATAAACTGCATATATTTAAAATGTTGAATTTGATCAGCTGACTTACATATAAACCCATGAAGCCACCATGACAATGACATAATGAACATATCCATTACCACCAAGTTTCTTTGTATTTCTTTGTAATCTCTCCCTCCCTCCATCCTCCTTCCGAACGCGAGGCAACCACTGATCTGTTTTCTGTAACTACAAGATTATATACTTTTCCTAGAATTTCATATAAATGAAATAAAATACTACATACTCTTGGGATCTCACTTTTTATTCAATATAATTCTTTTTTCATCCATGTGGTTGCATGTAGTATTCCACCATATGGACATAACGCAATTTGTTTATCTGTTCATTGGCTAATGGACATGGAGTTGTTGCCAGTTTGAGGCTATTACAAATAAAGGTACTATAAATATTCATGCACAAGATTTTGTGTTAGACATATGCTTTCATTTCTCTTGAGTAGAATGGCTGGGTCGTATGGTAGGTGTATGTCTAACTTTTGATGGAAATGCAAAAATGTTTTTAAAAGTTGGTGTACCATTTTATAGTCCCACCAGCAGCATGTGAGAATTCTAGTTGCTCTACGTCCTCGCCAACACTTGGGAAGGTAAATCTTTTTAATTTAGCCATGCTATACTTTTTATTTTGCATTTCCTAAATAACTAATACTATTGAACACCTTTGCATGTATTTATCTGCCATCCATATATCTCCTTAATGAAGCATCTGTTTAAATCTTTTGTTATGCACTGTTCTTAAGTCTTGAGGATACAACCATGACTGGTATCATAGAGCTCACAGTCCAGCAGGGAAGACAGATAAAAAAGTAAGTACATGTAATAACATGTAATAAGTCTTATCATAAGAGAATACCAGAGTATTAGGGAAGAAGTAAGGATCGAAGAGGCAGAAAGGAGGCTAATCTGCCCTAGGGATCAGAGAAGACGCCTCTGAGGAAGTGAAGCTTAAATCCAGATCTCAAGATTGAGTTAGAAAAGACTGGGGAACAAGGGGGATGAAGATTCTGGTAGGATGAGTATGTGTGATGTGTTTCAAGAGAAAGCTATATAGGGTGCTGAGTTAATTCAGTAGAGCTGGAGGGCAGAGTATAAGACAATGAGTGGGATAGCAGGAGTCAGATAGGGTCTTAGCAGCTAAGTAAAAGAGTTGAAACTCAAGAAAAATCCAAGGAGAATCAGAAATCAAAGCTGGGATAGGGTAAGATGGAGTTTGCATTGGGAAGATCACTGTGACTGCTGTGTTTAAGGATGGACCGAGGGAGGGCAACTGAGAGGCAGAGAAATCAACTGTAAAAATAATCTAGTCCAGGTGAGAGATGACAGGAATCTGGAATCAGAAGGGGAGGAGGGGAACAGGTGGCTATTTAGATCTCTTAGGGACCAGTGCTCCTATGAGAATCTAATGCCTGATGATCTGAGGTGGAGCTGAGGTGGTGATGCTAATGCTGGGGAGCAGCTGCAAATACAGATGAAGCTTCGCTTGCTTGCCCGCTGCTCACCTTCCGCTACGTGACCTGGTTCCTAACAGGCCATGGACTAGTACCAGTCCACGGCCCAGGGGTTGGGGACCCCTGATCTAAAAGATAAAATCAACAGGATTTTGAGATCTGATATAGGTGAGAGAAAAGGTAAAGTAGAGGAAGGAACAAAGAAAAACTCCTGGTTTCTGGCTCAGTTGATAGTGCCATTTACCTAGCCAGGCAAAGCTGAAGAAGTGGTGGTAAGAATGATACACTCCATTTTAGATGTGATGAGTCTGAGGTGTAAATGACACATCTAAGGGGGTGTTGAGTAGGAAGCTAGATATAAATACCAGTAGCTCAGAAGACAAATTTTAGCACAAATTTAAGCTTGGGTGAGATTGCCCAGGAAACCCATATAATGAGAAAAGAGGGACCAGGGCCCAGCACTGAGGAACAAAATCATTTAAGAGGACACACCTCCTTCATTTCTACTTTTATCCCGTGTCTTTCCTGCTATGCCTTCTGGCCATTTCCTTTACCTATCAAAAGGCCATCTACTCTTCATGGGCCTGATGAAGTTCCATTGCTTCCCTGAAAGTGTCCCCAAATACTACAGCTCCAACTGTGCTAAACTCTTTAACATGTAATCTGGAATTTATCCAGAACTTGTTTAGTAACAACTTAAGTAACCTTCTCTCCCCTGTTATTACAGAAAGCTTGCCACAGCAAACTCCGCTAAGAATCAGATTGCCAGGTTTGTTAAACACTAGCCAATAGCAAGTCATCTAATATTCAAATGAATTAATAGCGACTCTTTAAGACAGAGGGTGCAAGATCAAATGAAATGATGCAGACAAAAACTCTCCAAAAAGAATAAGCATGATATTTACGTAAGACTTTGGAGGCTTTTCCTCCTTTTCTATATACTTCGATGCCTGATGATTGTCAAGTAAAAGCAAGTACATACTGGATTATCTCTACCTACTGGACTTGCCACATACTCACCAAGCAAAAAGCCCATGAAATATCTGCAGTATCCTCTGATAGCAAGAAGACATTAGGTGGTACTCCTGAACTTGCATTCCTGGTCCATCAACCATACCATGATTCTCAGCAGCCAAGCACTAAATGGAAAAAATGCTTTAGGACAGTTTCTTCAGCAATTGCCTTCATTTTCTTTCAATATTTCTCAGCCAAAAATTAAATATCTTGTTCACTTAGTGATTTCCAAGTGTCTATAATAATAAAATAGGCATCTGACCTGAAAATAGTTGTGAATATTCTCCAGATGGTTACACATTGGGGTCATCAGTTGAACAATACAACGGGCAATTTCTTGGGCAGATCTCTGATGGAGATGTGAGAATCCAATATTCTGGTTTCCTTTACTCTATAATAAATTCAGAGTTACTGGGGAAGAAACTGCCAGATAGCTTCTCTGAAACTAAGAGTTCATTATAAGATTTAGTTAAACCTGTGCTACCAGGTAGGGGTGGATAAACAAATAAATTGCTTGCTTAACATTCTATTCTGACAGAGGGATCTTAAGAGCTCCATCACCAAATAACAAAGAGATTGGCTTCTGTAGGCTATGACCAGAGTTTGAGAAGTATAGACCCATAATTACTAATGAGATAAAGCTCACAAATTTATCTCATTAGTAATCTCATATACAAATCATTTAGGCTGATAAGAATGTAAAACAAGTAGTGAGTACAAAGAAGAATCAAGTAACTGGATATATTGTTTACATGTTTACACCTAAAATTTTCACATTTTGTTGTTTACATCATCCAACCACTTCAACAGATGCTATGGCATATTTGTATGCCATATTACACATTCAAGGTTCTGGCCTTCTCTAGACAGACAACTACTACACTGAAGCTTGGGTATGGGCTTAGTTTGGGAGGCTTTTAAAATGAAAACCTGAACACAGAACAGGATTAAGGAATGCTCGGGGCATTTAGAAAAACATTCCCTGCTTGGGGTGGCTTTTTCATTTTCTCTGTTTCAAAATTCCTTTCTAAAGCAATGTGAATATGGTCTTGCAGTGAGGCTACCCAGTGGCCTAAACACAATGCCAGAGAAGTGATAACTTATTCACTAATAAGACCTCCTTTTTCTAAATCCATTAAGGCCAGGGCATGTACTTCTGTCCATACTAACCTTGAGGAAGGGGACTCTCCTGGCAACAGAAGGTGTCAGCATATTCTCCACCTTGTAGGAGAGATCTTCCAGTAAGAAAAGCAGCTCAGGGGCCTGAAGTTGCACAACTTCTGTAGCCTGTCCCAAAGAAGAAGGAAAGAATAATTTCAAGCATGTCCTAGCACCTATTTTGGGGAGCACAATTTCATGTTTAGTCTTCCCAATGGGTGAAGAATCTGACCATTACCAAAAGGGGGAAATTTCCCCCACCTCGTAGCTGTTGTGCTCTGTCAACAAATCAAGAAGTTAAGCATTCCTAAAGTAAAATAAAATTTCATATTATTAAAATAGAATTTTAATAGGCAGTATAGTTTTAGAAAACATACTTTTTTCTAGAAATAAATGTCTCTGTGAACACACAGTGTAATTATATATATGCCCTATTGTTAAAGTGTACAGATGAAACTTATTGGATTTCATTAACCAATGTTACCATAAAAAAAAAAATTAATTAATTAAAAAAAAAAAGTCTCTGTGTATCCTTCCAGCTGTGGACCTAAGGTCCATTTCCTAAGCACCCAGGATAAAAAAAAATGACTAATTCAAAGGAATTTCACTTTTCTGTGTTCATTAAATAATCCTTTCATATTTTCTTTCTCCTAATGTTTTGCTATTGTTAACTCTTGGCAGGATTCTTATAAGTGTATTACACTAATAGAAAGAGAATGGGACAGTATTATTTCAAACTATTTACTTCATTATACATTTATGTGGTGACATTAAAGAATTTTAAAAAAAGAAAAAAAAGAAAGAAGAATAACATTGTTAGTAATGAAGGTGAAGACCATCTTATTAGCACGATCTTTTATAATGTCTAACACAATATAAAAAACTTAGACTTATAAACATCAAGATGAGGATGGTTATTCATCATTACTTTCACACATGAAGGCTTTTGAAGCCAGAGCCCAACTTCTCTCAATGTCATAGTGTTCTTTTTCAAATAAAAATAGAGCCGAGGCACTTTCTGAAAGATTATGTTCTGGGATCTCATCTCTGTCACTTACTTTAGTGTGCATTTCAGAGTCTAAAATGAACTTGGTCACAAGCCCACAATGCAGAATAGAGAAGACCTCCATGTCCAGCTCTCGGAAAAAAGCATAATTCTGTAGCGACACTGTCTTTTCTTCTTTTTTTTTGGACTCCTGGGGAGATAGTGGCAGCAACCAACAGAATAAAAAAGAATTCTATTTAGACAAATTTTTAATGAAGATTTCGAAGTGCAATTATGCATTCATCTTTTGCAAAAATTACATTTTCATCACATCACCAACTTTTACTAAAGTCCCTAAATATTCCCGAGATAGAGAATCTAATTTAATATTGGGATATAGGTCACGCATGGAGGTTCTTGGTTGTTTTCTACTTAGGGATGAACTATTAGACAAATCAAACCATTATGGTACAGTACAGAAAACTATGAGCTTAGGAGCCAGAAAGATTTGGCTTCTTCAAACTGATGGTCGCCAGATGGAAGGGAAGAATTGTGGGGGGGCAGATAAAAAAGGTGAAAGGAATTAAAAAGCACAATCTCCCAGTTATAAAAATAGTCACAGGGATGTAAAGTACAGCATAGGGAATATAGTCAGTAATATTGTAATAACTAGGTGTGGTGTCAGACAAATACTAGATTTACTGGGGTGATCACTTCATAAGGTATATAAATGTCTAATTACTATTTCGTACACTTGAAACTAATATAAAATTATAGGCCAACTGTAATTGGAAAATAAATTAATTAAAAAACAACAAAGATTTGGCTTCAAGTCCTTGCTCAAGCACTTATTAACCATGTGACCTTGGCCAAGTCGCTTACCCTCCCTGGGTCTCAGTTTCCTCATCTATTAAATGTGGATATGACTACTAACCTCGGGTTTTTAGGAGGATTAAAGGAGCTATCCATAATAAATACTCAGTGAATGTAGCTAAAAAACAGAAAAATTGGGATCCATGTGTTCAGGCAATATCACAAATACATGAAACCTACTCTGTGAGTGGTACAGTTATAGTAAAAGGGAACTGTTTATTAAGTATCAAAAACTGTACAAAGCATTTTATGCTATCTCAATTCATCAAGAAGTTAATAATCTGAGATCAGAAGGGAAAAGAGGCTAAAAGAAGTATATCTACAACTATGTCAACTACGAAGACAGAATTTGATAATTGCAACAAGAGAGAATTCAAAGTACTGCTAGGATACAAAAAAAAAAAAGAGTAAAACATTCAAGATAAATTAGAAAAAAGTATATAGTAGTGATAAGGACATAGAACCTAACCTGAACTCTGCTACTGAGAAGGTTACTGCAAGGCCTAAAAGTTCTCCTTTCCCTAATTTATCTCTCTGTAAAATGCAGAGAATAAAGCTGGCCCTCTGTTAATTTCACCAGGCTGACACACTTTCATGGATATCATTCCAATACCTTTTCCAGGTGGCCTCTATCAGATGGTGTAGGGTCGCATTCTGAACCATCCTCTTTTGAAAATGTGTCATAGGAAGATGTTTTGTTGCCACCTGCTTTACGTTTCCTTCCTCCTTATGTTCCAAAAAGAGAAAAGTATTCAAGGAATCAATAATCATGTTTGCTAAATATTACTGCCTTCAGGAAACAACCTGCTAAACACTACCCGGAGACAGAGGAGGTAATTTTATAACCCCAAATTATAGTTCATTTATAATCATGCCAAAGAAAGGATTCAATTACATAAATCTCTCCAATTACTGATGCCTTGATCTATGTAACCTCTTAGGTAAATTCAATATGGAGACAGAGAGTAAGATAAAAACATACTTACCTATTGTTCCTTGTTTTCTGATCTTTGCTGAAACAGCAGTACTGGTTTGAGGTATTACATCGACAGTTTCCAATTCAAAGGTTGCAAGGGGAGGAACATAGTCTGGGGTGACTGAAACAGATAGCAGGCAGAAGCTCTACATATAACAACCATATACTACCATTAGACTGAGAATGCTAATCACTCAGTTGACTAAAGAACTACCAAGCATGGCTGACTGCCTGAAAGAGGCATTTAAGTCATATGACATTAGTTGTTTTGGCACAGGAAAATGGCCAGAGATAACTTATGGGAATATATTGATCAATTATAATTAACATAAAATCATTCTAAATAATGATATAAAATATCCAAGCAGATAAGGATTAAAAGTAAACTCAATTACATTTATAATCTAAAGATATTAACAATAGTTGGTCACATAACAGTTTGTTTTATACACAATTATTTAGATGAGGGCCTGAGGGATGTTCCATGTTTTCCCCAGAGAATCAAGCTAGCACTTCATTTTATTTATTTATTTATTTTCTCTCTTTAATTCCGCTCTCCCACACCCGCCCCGGCCCCTTCTATCCCTGACTTATGGATGTTGCCGTTTGCCCTTAAGAACTGGATCTCTGAAGATGGGGAGTCTCTTTCCACATGCTCACAGTGTGCACCCAGGGCCTGGTGCAGCCAGGGTATGGCGCACCCGAGGTATGGTCCGTGGCTCCACCTGGGGCACGAACCCAAGACCTTCTGCATGTAAAGCAGACATGCTAACCACTACACTATGGAGTCACCACCCAAGCTAGCACTTTAAAAAGAAAAGTTTACTTAATGGTCAGAAGGTATTAAGAGCTTTCAGCTTTACTACTGGTTCATAACTATGTTCAGGAAGGCAAAGGGCACTGGAATTTTGACCTCTAAAAAGCAAAGTAACTTTATAAAAGCCCAACCAATGTTGTATATTTTCTTAAGCAGTAAGAGCTTTTGGGAGTGAGGGAGGGGGGGGGGAAATGGATACACTCATTTAAAAAAAATTTTGTTGAGCATTCATTTTCTTGTCACAGATCAGTAGGGGACAGCTATCACTGAGCCTGGCTAAGTTCTTTATCTCCTTAGTGCTGTCCCAGTAGGGCTATCAGGACACTTCCCTTACCTGCCAAATACTTTTCCAGAATTTTCTGTAGCTCTACGATGTGCTTTAACCGGGTAAGCACCTTCCCTTTCATCTCAGGTGACATTTGACAGCAGAAGGCATTTACAATCTGCAAAAGTACAAAGTATATTCCTATACTTTGAAAAGTTCAGATTTAACATTATTCATCCAGAGCTAAAGATGCCATTAAGCAGCAGGATCTGTCAGTTTAGTCAGTAATGTAAAAGTGTTCTCAGCAAAGTGCTGGAGAAGAAAAAGCCCCGGGCCAATACAGAAGATCTGACTTTTAATCTTAGTTTTATTTATTACGAGTTAAGTAACAGAGTGGAATAGCGTGGTGGCTAGAGAGCACACACTTTGGTGAAACAAGTCTTATTCTACTACCTACTAGTTGTGTGACCTTGGCTGAGACCTTTAACCTTTCTGAGCTTTTATTTCTTCAACTATAAAATGGGAACACAGTTATTATATGAATTACATAGTGTAAATAAAGAAATTAGCCTAGTAATTAGCATAGTATTCATGATTCATAAATTTTAATGACTTTGAATTCTCTGTACCTGCAATTCCAACATGGAACTAAAAAAAAAGGATAATACCCATTCTTGTCTACATCATAACATAATTGTGAGGATAAGAGATAATTCAAGCAAATATTCTCAGAAATATTATGCATGAAAAAAGCAAGTAACTTTATAAAAGTTACTTTCATCATTTCGTTTTTCTTACATTTCATATTATTGTGCACAAATATGTTCTAAAGGAAAGGGAAAATTATCATTCAATTGATCTCACTGAATGGAAACATTAAGTGTGTACCTATGCAAGGATGAACAGTATTTTCACAGTGCAGAAGATGAAGTTATTCTAGGCAGAAGTAAGTATACTGTAAGAAGGCTTGGAGGTAGTAAAGCATGACAACATTAAGCGAATTCTAGTATTCTGATTTGGCTATATCAGATGGTACATATAATTAGGGAGGGGTGGGACATAACAGCTGGAGAAGCACACAAGGGTTAGTGCTTGGTGGGGAGTCTTGTGAGAACCAAGAAAATAGTTTCCTTTTGAGAAGAACTACAGAAAATAGGTGAAATGGTCCAGTAACTCTGCTCACCTCTCGGAACCAGTTGAGAGTAAGATATATGAGTGAACACATGAACGAACGCTCTTTAACAGACATGGACTCCAGCTTCTCTCCAGGCTCCAGGTCAGTGAGGAATATAGGACAATCTGAAAGAGAAGAACAAACATTTCTAAATCCCTTTAGCTCAAGTCAACAGAACCTGGATGCTACCTACCCCTAGAGCTAGCTCTCCTTCTATGTATTTTCCCTTTTAACTTATATGTGATGGTCAAGTTTTGATAAGGCTCAAAAATACTTCCACATTATGCAGTGGTCGACAAATATAATTAAGAACTCTTTGCAACAATTATAGGGGCAAGGACCAGAAAGCAACATGGAACTATGATAACTGATTTGTTAACATGATAGGATTCTGCGTGTATTATTTCATCTTTGGAACTCCATTATTATTGTTATACTACTCTGTGAAGTTAGAAAATCCCTGTCCCTTCCCTAAGTTTACAAAAAAAGTTAGAAAAAGAATAAGATGTGATAACTTTGTCCTATACCTAATAAACCATCAATCTCCTCCAAGTTTCCATTATGTTGCCTCGCCACACAAAGTCTCAGTAATCGGAAATAGGGAGGCAGGCACAACGGAGACACCAATCTGGGAAGGAAAAATCCATCTTTAGATCCACTTTAAAGGCATATTAGTCCACATTTATAGAAAGCACAACCTTACAATTAAAGTAGTTTGCCCAAAAGTCTGTGTTTAAGAACATATGACAAGGAACTTAATGAATGCTCAGCAAATAAATAATGAGTTGAACCAGAGGAAGGCAGAGGTGAACAGAATGAATGTCCATATGGTAGGAGAAGCGGAGGTAAAATGGAAGGAGGGAGTAAGAGTGGCAGAGATAGCCAATTATGTCCATGGGAGGGGAAAAAGAACAGAAATGAAAATAGCCTCACAGAAACCTGTTGGCTGTCATGAGGAAATGCAAATCCCAGCCCCAGGGTCCAAGAAAAAATGCATCTGCCCAATATCCCTAACCCATACAACCCGTCTTGGGAGAAACTCTTTTCAATCAAGTTCCTCACATATTGCAAGAACTATGGAATTCCCTGCGAATATTCAAAATACCAGCAGATGTTTTAGAAAAGAGAAAGTATACTGACTTGTGGTCTGATTCCTGTGAAGTCATTCTACCCACATCTGTTGCAAAGTCCTGATAGAACAACAGTGGCAGGAGGTTGATGGCAATCCCATCAACACCACTGTATTCTTCTAGTCCGTAGAGAGCTTTCACAGGAAATGGATATTCACTGTGGAGAGAAACCAGAATCTGATGCTTCAACTCAACGGTATGCAAGTCTATGGGGAAAACCACTAGAACAAATCAATCTCCCCTACTACGAGGAGAAATGAGAAACAGGAGAAAGAACAGTGGGGACCTTTTAGCAATTCTGGAGCTGGAGGTGCTGAGGTCGAGGAAAGAAGCTGTGGGAATGGACTAGACTTGGCTGAGGTCAAGGGCATTCTGATGTCTGTACCAGCTATTGACATAATTTCTTCGCCAGTACAATTAAGTCAGTAGGTTAACAGTACTCACCCTTCTGGAACAACATGCAAGTCCACCACAAAAGCATCTTGGAAATCATTAAAGATGGTCTGCCCAACCCATTCCTTCAGGAAGCAAACAAATAAAAAAGGCTGTGCAGCACTGCATGTATTTGCTGTAGAGCCCTAGACAAACTATTAACCTTTCTAAGTCCCAGTTTCCTCATTTCTAAAAAGGAAAGTAATAATATATACCTCTTATTATGAAGTAGAAAAGACATAATGCATGAAAAGTGTTAATACAGTGCCTGGCATAGAGTAGATGTTGGCTATCAACGTCATCATCAACGTTATCAGCACTTCATCATTACTACTATTATTACTACTGTTACTATGTGAAGGAGGCCTCAGTGGAGGCCAGGGCAGCGTAAGTCAGAACAGCCTTCCCGAATAGAATACGGGAGAGCTCATAAGATGATCTCCTTTTACAGTGCAACAGAGAGAAGGGCTTGAAGAATGTGTAGTAAAGCAGCTCTCATGCTTCATTGCTTTAAGAAGATACTTGGCTTTACCAGGGCTTTTGGAGCCAGCTTTCCTCCTTGGATCAGGTTGGCAAATTCATCATAATAAAGTGCAGAGGCCCTAGGAGACTGCTCACTGCAGGAATGAACCAACTGCAGCAAGGAGGTCACCTGGAGCAGCAAAGAGAAAAAATAGTTCAGACCTTGGGCTGCCAATGCTTCCTGAACACCATTCACCCCATTGAGTAGCAGGTTCTTCCCTTTCTTATTTCACTGGCAAAGCTCTTACTACCTCTCACCTGAGGTTTTCCTGAACCTCCAGACCAGTCTGTCTCTTTCCAGTCTCATCTCTTTTCCAATCCACCAAACACAGGCACCCAAATTAATTTTTCTACAGCAAAGCTTGGATTATGCCACTTATATGCTAAGAAATCCTTAAAGATTACCTACGCATAAAAAATTAAATCAAAATGTCTTGATTCACATTCAAGGCCTTCTGTTATCTATCTCCAAACTAGCTTTATCTCCAACTCTCCAATTATACACTTACTTGTCCCTATGTTCTAGTCAATCTGCTATTCTTCAAACATGGTCCACTTTTCTTGCTCTCTAGGAATTTACAGTATAATTAGGGAGATCAGACAGATACAGAAATAAATGCAACCCAAACTAGTAGATTATAACTGCCATAAGAGTGGTACAAATCACAAAAGCTATGAATTCAGGAAAACATATTTTGAAAAAAGCAGCACACTTTCTGGTAAACTGAAAGTAACCAGAATCAATTCCTCAATTACTCCTAAATGTATCCAACTATATTATAAGAACTCACCTGTGTGTACTGTTCATTGCTCAAGTCTGCTTTCCCTTGGGTCAAACTGGAAGATCTACTTCTAAAAACAAAGAATTTTAGCTTTACTTTCGTAATATTTTGTAACAACTGGCAATAAGTTAAAGAATCCTGCCTTCCCTGGAATGGGAGTGGGGATAAAAGTACATGAAGGCACAGAGGAGTATTTATTTAGGCCATTAAAATGTGGATTAGAGCAAACAACTGCCCTCTTAGATTTTTTTTTGAAGAGTACACTAAAATTAGTAATAATCATAAAAGCAAGCACTGGGCATTGTTTTAACCATTTAATGCTCTCAACAACTCCATAAAGTAAATACTATTATTATCTTTATTTTACAGATGTGAGAATACAAAGGCACAGAGAGGCAGAGTAACTTGCCCAACATCATTCAGCTAATAAATAATGAAGCCAGTATTTGACCCCAGGCAGGTATGGCTCTGGAGAATGAACTCTTAACGTGTAAACTATGCAACCACTATGGATTAATAATACTGATTCTAAAGATGTCTTCTGAGGCCTCAGGAATTCCTGACGAATCATTTCCAATGTGCATGAACTGAATTCCAATGTCACTCTGTAATATAATGTCTTATAAGCCCCAAATCTGATGTTTCTTGAGATGTTACAATTATGGCATCAAAGTGCAAGGGGCAAAAAATCCATGGGAAGACTTTATTTGTATCTAACATGATGTTGCAGACAGGAAGAACACCAAGGAGGCAACTTTATTAATTGACCTGGAGCCACAGAAGTCTGAATTTCCTTGCATACCTGTCTGCTGCCATGATGCCAGCCATGGTGACAGCACCAATAATACCAATGAGTTTGTACTTGAATATGGTACTGGAGAGCTGCTTCCGTACCACCAAGTGCATGTCATCCTGCGAGGAGACAAAGATGGAGAAAAATGAAGATGTTGGAATGACAAAAGAGCCAATAAATATTGGAGCTGAAAAACCTAGAATAGCAAGGTTCTATCATTTACTAACTGTGTCCTTTGGCAAGTCATTTCATCTCTCTGAGTCTCAATATTTTTCATCTATAAAAATGGAGAAGGTTTTGAAAGGATCAGAGACAAATTATGAAAAATTCTAGAACAGTACCTGGCACATGGTAGACCTTCAATAATAACAGTTATTATTGTTACTATTGTGATAGCTGCTCAATAAGCATACATGAATTATCATGTGTTGTCTGCTCAGCTAAAATAATGAAATAGAAAAAAATACTTAGAAATAAATTTAACCAAGGAAGTAAAAGACTTCTATGTTAAAAACTACAAAACACTGCTGAAAGAAAATTAATAAACTACTAAATAAATGGAAAAATATCTCATGTTCAAAGATTGGAAGACTTATTATTGTTAAGATAATGATACCACTCAAAGTGATATGCACATTCAATGTAATTCTTATTAAAATCCCAACAGCATTTTTTTCAGCTATAGAAAAATCCCACTAAAATTTATATGGAATTTCTAGGAACCCCAAATAGCCAAAATAATCTTGAAAAAGAACAAATATGGAGGGCTCACACTTCCAAATTTTGAAATTACTATGAAGCTATAATAATCAAAACAGTGTGATACTAACATAAGGCCAATGGATAGAATCCAGAAATAAATCCTCAGAAGTCAACTGATCTTCCACAAAGGTGCCAAGACCATTCAAGGGGAAAGGACAATCTTTTCAACAAAAGATGCTGAAAAAACCAGATACTCCCACACAAAAAAATGACGTTGAACCTTTACCTTATACCATATACAAAAATTAACTCAAATGAATCAAAGATCTAAGTTTAAGAGCCAAAAATATAAAACTCCTGAGCGAAAACACAGGGGAAAAGCTTCACGACTTTGGATTTGGCAATGGTTTTTCTTAATTATGACACCAAAAACACAAGCAAAAACAACAAAAAACAGATAAATTAGACTTCGTCAAAACTGCATCAAAGGACACTATCAAGAATGAAAAGATAATCCACAGAATGGAAAAAAATATTTGTAAACCATGTATCTGGTAAGGGATTAATATCCAAAATATGTAAAGAATTCCTACACATCAACGATAAAAAACAACCCACTTAAAAAATGAGCAAAGGACTTGAATAGACGCTTTTCCAAAGATATACAAATGATCAATAAGCACCTGATAAGATACTCATCATTAGTCATTAGGGAAATGCAAATCAAAACCACAGTGAAATACCACTTCATACCCAATAGGATGATTATAATTAAAAAATGAAAAATGAGTGTTGGTGAGAATGTGGAAAACAGTGTGGTGGTTCCTCAAAATGTTAAACATAGAATCGCCGTAAGACCCAGCAATTCCACTCCTAGGTATGTACCCAAAAGAAATGAAAATAGGTACTCAATGAGATACTTGTACACTGATGTTCATAGCAGCATTATTTACAATAGCCAAAAGGTAGAAAAAGGTCGGTATCCATAAATAGATGAATGGATAAACTAAATGAGTATATACATACAATGGAATATTATTCAGCCATAAAAAGAAATGAAGTTCTAATATATCCTTCAACATGGATGAACCTTAAACACACTATGGTAAGTGAAATAAGCCAGATACAAAAAGACAAATATTCTATGATTCTATTTAAATTAGGCACCTAGATTAGGCAAATTCAGAAAGTCGATTAGAGGTTACCAGGGGCTGGGGGAAGGGAAATGGGGAGTTACTGCTTAATAGATACAGAACTTTTGTTTGAGATGATGAAAAAATTCTGGATTCAGGTAATGGTGACCGTTGTACAACATTGTGATTGTACTTAATGCCACTGAATTATACATTTAAAAAGGTTAAAATAGCAAATTTTGTTATATATAACTTATCACAATTAAAAAATAAAATAATCGCACAGCACTATATTAGTGATGTGAAGCAATCCTTAAAATACACTGCTAAATGAAATTCAAGATGTAGAACAAGAGGGTAAACAGTAGAATATAGGTAAATACAAATTTATAAATGCTCAGAACATTTCAGAAAGCTATGAACTAGTAACAATGATTGCCTTTAGAGAATCAGATGCCTAGAGAACTAAAAGACTTATTTTTTATCAACTTTCTATATCATTTTCTTTTTTAACAGTACAAACAGCCTTTATTGGTCACAAGAGGAAGTGGAAGAGGAGGGGATACTACAGCTCCAGCTCCTGGGGCAGCTTCACAGACCCCAGCAATGCCTCCCAAAACAAACAGACAAAAAACCCTTTCTATACCTTTGAATTTTGTGCCATGTGCATATTACCTAGTCAATTTTCTTTTAAATTAAAAAAGGGTGTTGGTTGCTCAAAGTCATAGTTTAGTATGGATTAATGCCATAGGGTGGCAACAAAGACATAAAGAGCTGAGTTATGATTTTAACCTAATCTCTTCTCTTATTATAGTCCTCTGCCTGGCTTTTTCAATAAATGATGTCCACAAATGAAAGCAAGCCCAGATGAAGTTCACATTAGATGTAGATGTTCCTTAGGGAATAAGGGAATTCTCTGTGCTCCCAAGGCACTCAGAACAGAACCTGAATGGCTTTTCTTATTCAGTTTCATAGCTAATTACAGGCCCAATTCTACCCTCAAAGACTAAGCTCTTTGAGGGCAGGTCTAATATACCTAACACCTCAGGGCTTGGCACACAGTAGGCACTTAATGTTTGTGGCAATAAAATAATAAACAAATGGTTGGACTATGACTACTCTGTTTCTACTACTACACAGGCTGGAGTGACTTTTTTCAGTAAATTTCAAATAAAGAGCAGTAAGATTCTTTCTCAATGCATTGCCTCTTACCTGGATATGATTGCTGCCTTCATGCTGATTGCTAAATGCCAGCGTGCTGAGAATATAGAAAAGTTTTCGTATTTGCCGAGGGGACATTTTATCCAGATAATCTAAAATGCCCTGTGAGAAAAAAATGCCAAAGATATGGTTAGCAACCAACATTTTTCCCTTTAAATTAAAAAAATTAAATCCTTGTAAGAGGTATACACATGGATAGCTAGCCATTTGATCCACAAAAGCTCAAGTTCTCTAAAGCTATCCTCAGAGCACAGAGGGTTGACATTCTGCTTAGTCTTCCTAACATATCTACTAGTTCTCCCTATTCTTTTTCTCCCCATTCCCCTTTTCTTGGTAAAAATATTCCACTAAAAGGTTTATCTCTGACCTTATTCCTTATCACATCATTCCCTCTCAGTTTCTACTCCATGAATTACTTATTCATTCTGAAGGAGTCACAAGGGAACTACTTACTT
Source organism: Pteropus medius (assembly GCF_902729225.1). Lineage (NCBI taxonomy): Eukaryota > Metazoa > Chordata > Mammalia > Chiroptera > Pteropodidae > Pteropus > Pteropus medius. The sequence continues at coordinate 2,914,562 of NW_024349800.1, read as the reverse complement.
TTTGACCTTGGGCAAAGCCTCAGCTTTCTCACCCCTAATATGGAGATAACACATTTCAAAGCCCACACTTGATTATGTCAACTCCCTGTTAAAAATGCGGAATAGCTCCCTATTGTCTATAAAATAAAGTTGAAACTCTTTAGCATAGTATTTGAGACCCTTCATAATCTGGCCCTGCCCTATGTCTTCCCAGCCTCACCTTCTACCACCTCTCACCACGTTATCTTATTTGCCAACCATGCTAGTGAACTTGTCATCCCACGGACACAGCATGGACTTGGGTGCCAATTTGCTTCTGTTCAAACTGTCCTCTGCCTGGATGTACTTCTCTTCCTTTCGCTCATCAAATCATTGATATTTCGTCTTTGAAGATCTCTCCAGTTTCTAAGGCCAAATTAATTATTCCTGCTCTGGTACATCTATAGCACTTTATCTTTATTAGAGAATTCATCATGTTGAATTTAAAATGACTTGCTTATGTGTCTTACTTTCTATCATCAAAAGCGAGGACTGACTTTTGTATCCGTAGCACCCACAATAGAGTCTGGCACATACTTAAGTATAAAAAAGTATTTGTTGAAGGAATTAACACATAAATAGATAAGTTATTTCTTCTATTACTTGCCTATCACCTCACCTCCTTCTCACCCCCTCCTACCAATAATAGTTCTCAATATTTAGAGTAAAAAATATTTTGGTTAACAGCAGCTATCTTTCAGATATATGCAAGAAAGAAAAATGATTCCATATATGTCAATGGAGGGACTAGATACCTTCACAAAGACCGCATTCATCCTCATAGCAGATAGGTTTAGAACTGCCAACTCTAGGAGGACATCCAATGCGATATCGACTTCAGCTTCATTCCCACTGCAGATATGGGTCACTAGGGCACTAATCACTTCCTATATAGAAAAGAGTCAAATGAACAGTGTGAAGCAAAAATATGGTATGGTCCTCTTACAGTTCATGCCTGAGGCCATTCCAATCTCAACTTGGTTAAAATCTTAACCCACCCTATCCCATCATCTAATTTTATTATCTAGTTTTCATTAATGCTGGATTCAGGAGGCTTAGAATCGATTATGCCAGTCTAACTACGCTACCATTCAGTCACCCATAATTAATTTCTCATAATTTATCAGTGAGCACTATCTAAGCCCTGCTGATTTTGCTCCTTGGCATCATCTTTCTCTTTCTTATGTAGATTAAATATTACCTTTTAAGTTGTGGTTGTACTTAATCTACTGAAGTTTATTGAAAAGATGACACTTAAGGAGCTAAGGGTTTTGAAAGTTTTTATCAGTAAGACTTGGATGTTTCAAGCAAATATCAGTTATAATAGTTTTTTTTTAAGATATTAAGATGGTTCCAAAAAAATGGCTTAGATGCCATTCTCCCTTTCCTTTATACTACTGCTCCATACTGAGTCATATGGCTTTTTCAGTTGCAATAGCTACTTCATGCCAGCTGAGTCTGTTGCCCTGCTTTAAATTTTTAAAATTTTGTCCTCATTTTTAAAAGTTCCATTCAAATGTTTTAACATCATTAGTAATAGGTACAGTATATATAACAAATACAGAATAAGAAACTTTGTTCTTTGTTTTCATAATCATTTTCCACAACTACAGCACATTCCTTATCCCTCATCTCCCTCCATATGTGCTATTAGGTTTTGTGTCTCATATTCATGGGAATAGGGTTAAGCCTTCGGGCTTTCTCCACTTGTTTTCTGCCACATTTTTTTCCTAGAAAACTCAAGAATCAAATGGCAGTTGATTATTTGCAGCTAAATTTTAAAACTACAATGCCTATACTGTGAAAACTGCCTGACAACCCCAGCCCTTTAAGCCATGGTTTATTTGAAGTATATTGAATTCAGATCTTCATTTTAGACTCAGAGAATTTTAGAGCTCAAAACACAGAATTAGATCCTCCAGTCCAGTCTCTTCATTTTATTGAGACAAAGACTAGAACTAAGTTTTCCCAATTCCCAGTTCAGAGTTCCCTCTCCTTCAATATCGTCAACTAACAAGAAATAAACATCAGATCACAGGCAAGTCACTTGGAATTGCATTTCTTCCCTTTTCCCTGTTCCCTTTTCAAAATAAATATTTCAACATACCTGCTGGCAGTAAGTGTCAAAAAACTTAAATGCATATTTGTATAGCAGACTGCCAAACAAAATTATACTCTGGTCTAGAGAGTGCAACAAATTCTGAGCCAGTGACAGAATGGATGGACAAAAATCCTTAAGAACCTTGAGAGGGGAAGAGAAAAGAGAAAAAAAGCTGCGGGAGAAACTTAGTTATTATAGCACTAAGAGTTGCTAACCTTTTTGGAACGTGAGATTTCTCTTTGCCAGCTCTCATTTTAACTTAAGGAACCTCAAAAATCTTTGTTTGACTCAGAATAATCATTCACCATTCTGAGTTTTCTCTCAAAATCAATAGGAATCAACATATAAATAACAATTAACCTTGAAGCTCAAATAAGTTAAATTACAAGCATAATAGCACTGTCCCTATCTGCCCAATTTGGGACTAGAATCCAGATCTTCTAAATCCCAGTCTCCTCACTCAGTCATACTGCCCCCTTGAGGATATACTAAGCCTGCTTTGGGTTGGTTACAATTTGAAATCAGTCTATAAGGTTCAATGCTAATTAAACTGATTTCATTTAAAGAAGATCAAGAAAAAAACTGATACTGATAGTGTTTTTAAGATGTTAAGATGTTTTAATGGAGCCAGAGTAAAAAGACAGTTATTAAGTCCAGCTTCTTTACTGATAACATTACAGTAAAATCTTAAATTAAGCATTGAATTGGGTATAATGCTTTACTGAGGAAAATGCAGTAAAAAATTATATATGGATACTGCCCTCTGGAAAATTACAGTACAAAACACATATCATTGCCAGAAATAAGCACAGAAAGAACTGCAAGATAAAACAGTGAAAACATTCAATCCACTGCTAAATATAAGACCCAACTACATATTTTCATTAATTCCTAAGCCCAGCCCCAAACCACTGGTCTACCAGTTTTCTAAGAAGGTATACACTGTTAAAATTCTAAACATTCACCTGCGAACACCATTTCTAGCTGACAAAATTCATATTTGAATGGTTATATTTCAACAAGAATGATTACCTAAGGTCTCAGTACTGAATGACCAAATAGTTATGGTTCAGAGATGCATAATTATGTCTCTACTAGCATTCTTCTAGTCCTGCTGTGCTCAGGGTTTTTAAAAACTATTTAACAGACACAGAAGGCAAGTCTGTCAAAGTTGCAGATAGCAAAGAGCTAGACAATTAAAATGATTAATACAAAATTAAGATTTGAGTCTCGATGGGTTTCAACGAGCTGAAATTAAGATAAAATTCTGTATGGGAGCTATAAAGCCTTCCATTTTAGGTTAAAAATCAAGTTAATAAGTATGTAATTAGAAGAATGAAATTAAAATATTTCCTATAAAAAGATTGGGAGTTTATGTCTAACAAGCTTAACATAAACTAATTTCGTGACCCTTTTGTGAAAAAGATGAAAAACAATCTTAGGTTGGTTTTATCAACGTCATAATGTCTCAAACGAGGTAAGTAAAAATCCTTCCATGTTTTGAAATACACTGAACTCCCTGTCAAAGATCAACATCCAGCAAAGGTGGTGGTGTCAAGATTCCCACACGGGGTAGGAAAGGTTAAAATAACCTCTGTACCTTTCACAGTACTGTTGTCCAATTCTCTGACACTTACAAAGTAATGAATATAGAATGTACTCTGTAGCAGCTCTTCTTGAAAGCAGCCTGATCGAATCTTATTTCTTAGCACCCTCTCAATGCACTTCTTTGTCTGAGTGTTGGTGCTATAGATGATGAGAAGCATCGTCAGGTCAAAAATCTATTGTCAGTAAATATGCAACAACAGGAAAATAGTTTAATAAATCAGTACATTTACTATAATGAAACAGCAGCTCTCAAGTTTTTCCCATTAAAACACAAAATGGATGATACTCATTTGCTCAACATACCACATGGGAGTACCTAAATTTTCACAAAACAGAAATATTTTTCAGAGAAATAAAGTGCCACAACTATTAATCACTGGTATCTTTTAAGAAAGTACTAAAATAAAAGTGAAAGTCACATTATAGGAATAACTTTAATATCTTCACATTTATTAGAGAAAAAAGATTAAATCACTTGCCAACTTCAGTATATGTTTTCATTATTATTAGGAAAATTACTTTGTGAAAAGTTGGATTGTAAATGTCTGTCTTTATAAAAAAGGTTAAATTATGATACTCACTTTCAGAATATTACATAGCCATTACAAAGAATGAGATTATATTTTTTGACAGACATTCACAACATATTGTGAAGTAAAAATAAAAAACTTGCAAGATGATAATCATAATATTTGTAAAAACAATGTACAAGTACATATATGTATAACAGTGGGCATGCCTACACTCACACACACATATACCTGTGTATGAATAGAAAAAAAATCTGGAGGAATGATTTTCCTTGAAAAATGGGACAGGGAATGGAGAGAAACTTTATTTTTAACATTTTTAGATTCATTGTGAGGTTTTTCCCTCCCCAATTAGCTTATATTAACTATGTCGTGTGTCTTTTTTCTTTTAAGTTTAAAAAGTCAAACGGGACAAAAAAGAAAAAAAGAAATTACTTGTAACTCACATAACTCAAGAGCAAAAAACAAACAATCCAATTAAAAATGGGGAGAGGACCTGAACAGACATTTTCCCAAAGACATATAGGTACATAAAAAATGCTCAACATTTTTCATGTAAATAAAAATCACAATGAGATGTCATCTCACAACTGTTAGAATGGCTATTATCAAAAAGACAAGAAATAATAAGTGGAGAAAAGGGAACCTTTGTGCACTGCTGGTGGGAATGTAAATTGGTGCAGCCACTATGGAAAACAGTATGGAGGTTCCTCAAAAAATTGAAAATAGAATTACCATAGGATTCAGCAATTCCACTTCTGAGTATTCAAAGAAAACAAAAACACGAATTCAAAAAGGTATGTGCACCCTTATGTTCATTGCAGCATTATTTACAATGGCCAAGACATGAAAACAACCTAAACATCCACCAATGGATGAATGGATAAAGAAAATGTGGTATAATATATATTTCGCTATTTCCAACGACATGGATAGACCTTGAGGGTATTATGCTAACTGAAATAAATCAGACAGAGAAAGACAAATACCATAGGATCTCATTTGTAGAACCTAAAAAAAATAAAAAACAAAATAACAAGCTGATAGATATAGAGAACAGATTGGTGGTTGCCAGAAGCAGGGGGTGTGGAATGGGTGAAATGGGTAAAGGTAGTCAAAAGATTCAAACTTCTAGTTATAAAATAAATAAGTCATGGGGATACAATGTGCAACATGGTGGCTATAGTTAATAATACTGTATTATATATTTGAAAGTTGTTAAGAGAGTATATCACAAGAAAATATATTTGTAATTGTGTGGTGATCGTTTTGCAATACATACAAATACTACATCATTATGTCATACAACTGAAACTAATATGTCAATTATACCTCAACTAAAAAAAGATATTTTAATAAAGGTTAGATGTTCTAACTTAAAAAACAAAAACAAATTATGTAGGACATCCCTTCACTGAAGGTCCTACTCATAGGCACCAAAATTGAGAATCATTGTTAACAGAACAGAACATAGCTATGAGAAATGACAATAAAGACAAATAAATGTGGAAGCATGCAAAATATTTATGACATAATATCAGGAGAAAAAATCAGAATACATAATTATATTTATAGTGATTAGAAATCTGTAAAAATAGGTATGCAGGTGGCCAAGGGTCATGCAAAAATAAAAATGGTTGTATTAGGGTATTTTGATCCCCCCCCCAACAAAAATTAGTGACTTTTTCAATATCATAAAAGTTTTTAAGATAATCATCAACAATTAAATAATCCAACTAACAAAAACCCCACAAAACAGATTCCAATTAAAAAAAAAAACTCTTAAAGGGAATCAATCATAAGAAAGTTAATAATTTGGCTTCTTGACAGAAGAAAATATTTCAGGAATTAAGACAGATTCAGTCCCATCGCCTTGACAGTGGATGGATTCACTCTAATCAGGTCTGCATGGGCAAAGAAAAGTAAAATATGGAATGTCATTATGTTGACAATTCTGTTTGGTAGGAGGAAGGGCAATCGGACGGATACAAGGACCTGACTCATGACACAGGGGACTCTAGTCTTCACCTCCTCCTCAGTGGGGACTTGGCTTCTTTGACTGTAACTCACTATGTTTGTTTGGAAAGTTAATATTTCCCCTTATGAATATTTAAGGCTTATTTTATTGCCAGAATAAATGTGTAGGGAAGGTCATCTGGCAAGTCACCCCCTCATATAATCTTTTCTAGATAGGTAATGTTTATTAGAGCAACTACAGAAGGCACAGAAGGGATGACTGGAGGGAGCAAAAGAAAGCAAGCAGGAAAAAAACACTAGGTGATTTCACTAATTTTAAGTGTGCAATATTTAAAATTCACAGTACATGAACATTACCTTGTGTTCAGACATTGGGGCAGTGCGTTCAATTGCCTGGGAAAACAAGGGTCACAAATATATTACAACACATTAGTAGAACACTTCTTGCCTTATTCAGCACGCCCTGTTCTCTTACTTGAGAACCAATCTGCCCATCTGGCAAATCTCGTCACTGATTGCCACTCATTTCCTCTTTAATTTTAAAGTTCCAAAGATTTCACTCACCTTAATCCAGGCTTCTGAAATGGTTTTCTCATATCTAACAGCTGACTTTATTACATCAAAGAGAAGAAAAACACAGTCCTGACCGTTGTTTTCTTGATTTCCTGAAGAACTACAAGTAGCAGAAGAAGAAAAATATCATTCTTCCACTTAGCAGAGAGAAACCTGTAAGAGTTGGGTTCCTGTCTACTAGCCATGTGCCTTGGAACAAGTTCACAACTTCATGTGTAAAATGGCTAATGAAGTTGTACTGCAGTCCATCTGGGACTGATGTGAATAGCCAAGAAAACACAGACACAATATATGTATGTATGTATGCATGTATGTATGCATGCATGCATGCATGCATGCATGCATGGACACACATATATACCCACATATGATTTGAAAAAGTGTATAGTATTACATAAGTGTAATATTACTACCATTATTTATAGTTGTGTTAAGATCTACTGTCCTGGAGTCAAGATAAATGTCAGAAAACTTTCCTTGCCTACGTGAGAAAAAGGGTAGTAACTGTTGATAAGCTTATACCTTGTTCGTCCTTTATTTTTCATCTTGCTTTGGGAAGCATGCAACCGAGAAGGCAAAATACAATGCTGCAGATCCAACTTTTCCCGAAGCTCAGAAATTACCTGTGGAAATAAATATTAGCTACGTGTTCTGTTTGTGCACACTGGATAGGCACAGTCCACTCTCTCAATAGGAAAACCATGACAGTCTCCTAAAAGCCTGAGGAAGTAGAATTATTAAATGTTAGACAAGGCATTTTGAAAAAGAGAGTTGGTGAAATAGCTAATGCAAGCATAGTATGTCATGCCCTTCAAAATTCCAGAACTCCTTGAGATATTAACTGAAATAGCAAATATAACCTGTAGTAGCTTATACAGAACAATAAATCTGGCTAGTAGCTCTATTCTCTCCCCTGAATACCATCTGGATTAATCAGCATTATCAGTTAGTTTGGGGACAAAAAACAGCAATGAGAACCTATTAATTTAAATAATTTATCTACATTTAGGTTAGTCTTTGATTGTTGAGTTTCACAAGGGTATCACTGCTTCATTCTGTGGATCTAGCATCCTATTGGTGTTTGTTAGGAAATAATAGGGTACCTCAAGTGCATCCGTGGCTGTTACAGAATGAAGAATGAACTTGATTATCACAGGTAAATCGTCCAGTCTGACAGATGACAACTTACTTATCATCAATTGGCGGACCTAAACATAAAAGGCACAAAAAACTTAAATATTTTCATGTTAATACTTCGACCTAGTACTGACTTGGTAGGTAACATTAGAAAAATTACTTCTTTCACTCAGTTTTCTCACATGTAATTTGAGAAGAAAAACTCCTTTTATTTTTCTCTAAAATACTTGTTTTAATTTTTTCTAAAGCTTTAAACTGTTAATACTACTGCTTCTTCTGATAAATGGGTGTTATCATCTTACATTTTGAAACTAAATTTTCTATTGGCCAGAGGAAGACATAAAAAATTGTTACTCCTAAGGGAGCAGTTAAATATTCAGGCAATATAGGATATTTCCACTAAAACTTATTGCTTAAAACAGAGCAGCGAATTTATCATAGTATGGCATATAAAATTTACTGAAAAGAAAAAAGAGATTAAATGTCATTCAATATCGTTTCAGAAGAAAATTTTTATTACATATGATTACTCCAAGAAAATGAATGACTGACATTGGTTGTGGGAAATGAGAAAGCTAGTTCCGCTTACAGAGAGCAGAGTCCTTCTTACCTTAGACAGGAGCTTTGGGTCAAGTCGGAGGCTAGAAAGGACATCCAGGATCGGAACAGTGAGTGGTGTATTCTCTGTTAGAAGGTCACTATAAATGGTAGAAGAGAAAAGTTGTGCAACTTTTAACAGAGCTGGGCAGATAATGATCTCAAAAAATCACTCAGAGTATGAGAAGAAATGATATACTTAGTTCCCATTAAATCTCTGTTTACAGTATGTTTCATTCAAAAATTGTTTTGATTTTTAAAAATGCTCATTATAAAAAGTTCAAACAACAGAATAAAAATAAAAAACCTTCCCTCACCAACTCCACTATTCAGAGGTTACACACTATTGAGTTTGGTACATATCCTTCCCGAGAAAAGGAAAAAGAAAACATACAATTATAACGACGTATGAGAAATATGATGGATGTACGTGCAGGACACTAAAGGAGCACAGGATAGAGAAGGACAGTGATAGATTCCAAGAGAAGGCTATACACAAGGACAAGCTGGAATTCAACAGGGCTATACCCAGAGGGAGCATCCTGCCTAAAAGTTCGAAGGCAAGAACTCACTGAACATTTCTGGAGGTAGCTTTGCAGATAGCTATAGAAAAGGAAGTATTATAAACTAAAAAATTTTAAGCTACAACTTCTAGGATAAACAAGAAGTTGCATTAAAACAGAAACACTATTACGGAGGGATACTGTTTTCCTCTCCTTAATTATTACCCTACCAATTACCATTTTTCATGTAAATGACAGTAAGCAGTGACTCACAGCAACAGATCTGATGCAGCAATGTGCATTAGAATGAATCATTTAGGGATCAAAGAATGTAGGTGTTTAATTAGCTCCATGAATGATTTGGATGTGCAGTCATGACGGAGGACCCCTTGGATAGCGGAAATGCTAATGAAACAGAGGGATCGTGTTTAAGTCTCCATAAGACCAAATTTATATACCTAATCCTAAGCCAGACTTCATATACACAACAGATATATACACCTTTAAAAGTAGGTAGATGGATCTACTCAAATACATATTCATTATTAGAAAAATAAGTCAAATCTGATACCCTACTCATGGAAGGTAGGCATTACCCTCTTTTACATAAAAAGGAACATTACCACTACTCTTCATACTGCAGTGATAAGGTTACCAGAGTGGAGATTTGCTTAAGGATGGAAACAAGGTGCTTACTTACCTGAGTTCTTTCCCCACATCAGCGTGCTGGGAATCCCCTAGGATCTCAGGTAGGCTAGTGATGAAGTCATGCTGAAGGTACACTGGAGCAATACTGATCAGTTGCATAATCTTGGTGGTAAGATCCTGCGGTGGAGGAGACTATTAGAATTGGAGCACATTACCCAGAATAGAGAAAGAGTTCCTACTCATGAAATGTAAAGCTAGAATTATTTTGTGTACAATATAATAACTATTCACACATGCAAACACAAAACCTAAATTCAGAGGTAAGCGACCCAAAAAATTTCACATGTGGGATGGTATATAGGCAAAAGAGTAGTGTAGATGGTATATTATCTAATCGGTCTGTTATATATTTTATTTCATTTAATCTTCACAACTCTATGGAGTTTCAATTCCCTTTTTTGAAATGTGAGATATGTACGGTTTATTACACAAGTAATAAATGGCAGATTCAAAGTTCTAGCCCCAATGAGACTCCAAAATTTATGTTCTTCTAAGCAATTATTTAGCCTTGGAATATCTGACAACAATTAGTAGAATAATTTTAAGAACTCTGAAAAGAAATGGGCCTTAAGCACTAGGCTCAAAACAGATTCTACTTCACCAAGGTGCTTGATAACAAATAACATAATTATAAAAACTTCCTAAAATTTTCAATATAGTAGTCCCCACTCATCTGAGGGAGATACATCCCCAGACAGCCAGTGGATGTCTGAAACCATGGATAGTATCAAACCCTACATATACTATAATTTTTCCAATATATACCTATTTATGATAGTTTACTTTAAAAATTAAATTAATTGGCCCAGTAAGAGATTAACAATAGTTAATAATAAAAATAGAACAATTACAATGATTTGCTATAATAAAAGTTATGTGATGATGGTCTGTCTCAAAATATCTTCTTGTACTGTACTCACCTTTTCTTATGATAAAGTGAGATAATAAAAAATGCCTACATGATGAGATGTAGTGAGGTGAATGACTTAGACTTTGTGATGTAATATTAGGTTACTGCTGAGCTTCTGAAAATATGTCAGAAGGAGGATCATCTGCTTTGGGTGACTCTAGACCATCAAGTCATGACAATGTTAATGGCTGGAAGTCAGGAGCAGAAAATGTCAATGGTTGGGAATATTTAATAGCTTCTGACTGAAACCATGAAAAGCAAAACTGCAGAAAAGGGGAAACTACTATATATAATCAAATTAAAACATCTGCAGTAAAGTAGGGTAGCTTGGGATCTCACTGCTTGAGAAATAAAACAGTAACTTCTGTACTTTGAAGACTAAATCTTTCCAAACATTTAATTTATTTAATAAACAATATCCAGTCATCATAATTAGGTAAATTTCTTTTTTTGGAGAAATTTAAAAGGTGAAATCCATGAATCTCAAAATATTAAAGCTGAAAAAGTTAATGGATGAATTTAAAAATGTGAATTTTTCTGTTTAGAAATGAAAAAAAAAAAACCTTGCAAATTCCAAGTTTGGTTAAGTATGGAAAACACACTATAAATCTAAGAGAAAGAAAAAGTCCCAAAGCCTACCTTGCCATCCACAACTCTGTCAAGCCATTTCAGTTGACTGATGATGAGTCGAGGCATGCTGATTCCATCACTGTTCACTCTGAAATGTTAGGATGAGAAGACAGGAAACTTAGCCTTTCTGACTTATACAACAAACAGCAAGCATTAATACTGCACAAAACTTTTCAGTCATTAAATTAACATTTACTGAACACTTACTATGCATTGTGCACCGTGAGAGATACATAGGTGATTTTTAAAAACAGCATGAGATATATGCTTATATATGTTGAGAAAGATGTATGTCTGGAAGAAGACACACTAAACTGTTAATTATGGCACATCTGGAGAATGTTTATAGAGAGGGGAAGAAAAGTCTAGAGAGTACTTCTTAAAATAATGTAAACAATTAAAAACCATAAAAATAATAAACTTTAAAAAATTGAATAACATGAATATTTTAAAAAGGTAAAAAACAAATTCCATCAATGTGATAAGTACTGAAAAAGGTAAGCATCTACAGCTATGGAAACACAGCAGGTCAAATTAAATTATGTTTGTGAAAGTATTAAAAACCATTTATGGATGAAAAAAATGTTGGCTCAGTTATTATTATTTCCCCCCAAATGATAGTCTCTGTCTTCCTCCCAACCTACTACATCTAAAGTTTTGGACCCCATCCAGTTTCTTTTTGTGACAGCGTTCTTGGCCTTTGTTTACTACAGTCAAGTTTTCTATTCATCTTATTTTATTTAATCTATCTATCTATCTATCTATCTATCTATCTATCTATCTATCTATCTATCTATCTATCTATCTAAGTGCCTACAGCGTCTGGTATTCCAAGGTCGTCTCCCATCCAAGTACTAATCAGGCCAGACCCTGCTTAGCTTCCACTGCAGTCAAATTTAACTGCTGAAAAAGACTTAGCCAGGACATAAAGCATCTAGTAAGCCATTCAGACAAAGCACAAAATTTTAAAGGTAAATCTTCAAGTTTATTATTATTGTATAATAGACACTGAAAAAACATATGAAGGAGAAAATAAAAGTAATCTATAATCCTGTCATCCAGGATGTTCACTATTAATATGCATATATATCTATGTGTATGTGTGTATGGATTTATCTTTTTTTAAAACAAAATGCTGGGCTGTACTGTAAACAGTGATTTGTAACCTAACTTTTTTTTCCAATTAATGCTTGGTGTTAAATAGTTCTCTTTAAAATTTTTAATGTCTACATGATATTCCATTGTGTGGATGTACTTAATTTACTTAACAAATCTCCTATAGTTGAACATCTCAGTTCTCAACAATTTTTTGTTATTTAAACAGTAATCTTATTCATTACTATTTTCATTCACAATTATTACCTTAGGACAGAATTAGGAGACATGGATGAGCATTAAAGGGTATGCGAAATCTAAAATTTTGATATACACAACTTACTACTCTTCAGAATGACTGAACCAATTTATATGTTTATCGGCAAGGTATGAACATGCCTGTTCATTACACTCAACAAAGGAAATCTTTTGAGAGTGGAAAAATGTATTTATTGTTTTAAGTTTGTCTTTGATTATTAATGAAATTGAGCATTTTTTAAAATCTTTGATGCTTTTGTATTTCTTCTTTGTGAATTGTCTGTCCATGACCTTTATCTACTTTTCTATTAAACTGTTCATTTTTTCTTAGTCATTTTTTAAAGTAAATTTTTTTAAAAGTAAATTTTAAAAAATGGTACAGTATAAAATTGAAAAGGTAAACAACAGTATTCAGAGAATATCTGACTCCAACCAACTGGCTCCCTTCCTTGGAGACAATTACTATTATCAGTTTATTATGCATCTTTCTGGGAATATGTATTCATATAAATAGATGAAATTTCAAAGAACGACACTCCAATAAAATTTTAGTAGTCACTTAAGAATCTGGCATCATGATAAATATGACCTTCAGAGAAACCAATGATTCTTTAGAGTAATCTTTTCAGAGAGGAACTTAAGTACACCAGGGTACTTTAAGCATTCCACAATAACTCCACTTACCTTTCAAAAAGAAATTCTGGCAACTTTTCAAATAAGGTTTTGATAATGGCAGGCTGAAAAAGCAGACATAAGGAGTTAGGAGATGGTCTCAAAATATACAACAGAAATGTATAATTAGCCATAATTCTCTCCAACAAGCACTCTTGGACGAAAAACCTTGCTATAATAGCAATTCTCTTATTATAAGAATGTCCATACGCTGCCTATGCTTTGAATATAAGCTGTTGGAATACAAAGACTTATCAATAATTTGTCTTCTGAAAAACTGCAAAATGGCTATCAAAGCAATATTAAAATAATCAGATAATCAAAAACATCATTAAATATGACAGCTGTTAACCCATGAAATGCGGACTTTAAAAGATTATCAAATAATTTGCAACAAAAGATTTCTCTTCAGAGGAACAAGAGGGCTCTTAGACTTAAGTTAACTAAATCATATTCAAGATTTCCAATGAAAAGGAAGTGATAATAGTACGGGAAGATTAACAGTGGGGAAAAAAGAAAAGAGGAAAAATAGAGGGCAAGATATGAGACTTTTCATTGTATATACAATTTTATAATTTGAGATGTTTAAAACATGTCAATGTAGTGTCTACTCAATAAATTAAAAGATAGAGAAAGGAGAAGAAAAGGGCAAAATCAAGTTAATAAGCAAATAGAAAGCTAAATGGGAGATGACACGGATGTGAACATGGCAGAGATATACAAGGAACTAAGAACACAGAGGATAAAGCTTTTCAAAACAAGAATCAGAGGCTGAGGGAATAAATTATACTTCGAGATGTACTGGGCTAATCAGCTCAGTCCAAAAACCCAGATATTGCTTACCCAGATGCGTTTCTGCAACAGGGCTACAGTAAACTGTTGCAATGCAAACTTTCCTCTACCCTGTGCTCCAGCCACCTATACTTGGGCATACACCACAAATCACATCCAATAAATGTTCACAGAAAAAGTGGCAGTCTCACCTGTAATATGTCAATCCCCAGAAGCAATTTAATGAGGCTCTTAGAGTAAGATGTGCCCATGCTGTAAAAAAAACAACAACAAAGATTTGTTTTCTATTTTGTTTTCCTTGTTTTAATGTTTTTCTTATTCCATAAAATTGGTAAAATATATAATCTTTAAAAAGAAATTAACTTGGTAGATAAGAAATACAGAACATGAGAAGATGGCTTTTAAGACAGGGAAAAGTAAGTAGTTGAAATTCTGTCAACACAGGTGAGACACAATCTAGAAAACAGTCTGGTTTTTAGTCTCATAACTATAAACTTAATAATTCACAGGTTAGCATAAAACTACAGTAAAGAGGGCTAAAAATCAAAAGCGAAATTTCAAAAAATTACATTTTGCCCTGCCCACCCACTCCTCCAACCATCAGTTAGTATAAGAGATGAAATTTCAGTAAGTCTCCATGCTTCCTCTCCACACCTGGCTTCTTCATCCTGCAGACGTTCACAAGACAAAAGGCAGTTCCTGAAACTGTCTTGGTCCTCAATGTATGACTCCAGGCCACTAACGAATTCTTCTATTATCTTAATTTAAAAAAAAAAAAAGACAGGGCTTTTAACACACTGTGGAGTAGCTAAAAATCATTCTAGCTCATTTGACTTTTATGCCAGTGTCTTTAAATTCCCAATTCCAGAATACTGCTGGCAAAAGTAAAAGGACCAGGGGAAAAAATACATACTCCGGGATAAGAAGGATGTTTCCTCAGGGTCTGAAAGAGCTTCTTTTGGAAAACAATTTGATCTACAGCTATGAAGAAAGAACAATTGGTCACCAGAGTCTTTAACATCTCCTACCATAGTTTTTATTCCTTAAAATGTAAGTTTCCTATCTGATGGAACAAATAAGGATATTTTCAATCTAATTCAGAGCTAAATCTTCTAACCACACGGTAAAACAGACTTAGCTTTGACAGAGGATAGCTACTAAGTGTTCTAAAAAAGACATGCCATAACTTTAGCAGGACAGAATAATCTATGTCACAAAAGCAGGGCCTTCCTTATATATATTAGATGGCTTTATAAATTTCCTTCTAAATTATTGTGACACAGACCTAATTGCTCTCTGGGTATTTATTTTTTCACAAGAAAACACAAAGTGATACTAGGATATAAAATTAAAAAAAAAAAAAGAATTAGAAGTACTTTACTTAACATGAATTTATCAGGATTGAAGACCATAATGACATTCTCTAAAACGCAATTTTCTTTTCATCCTTGTCTCAAGATGAAAGGTGCTCCCATTTCTAATCTTCATTGCCTTTCTATTTAGAAACGCCATGATTCAGTTCTGAACCCTTTCACTACATCGAGAAAAGATTTAGATTAAAATATCACCTAGTTGATTCTGATTCTCTCCTGTTTTAAGAATAATTCCTGATGTCTTAAGAAGCTTTATGAATACATTGTTGTTTTCATCAACTTCATTATGAACATGAGATTTCTTTGTCTTTTTGGAAAGTGGTGGCTTCCTGGCATCTGAAAATAGAGAAATTTTTCAGAAATGTGACAAATAGTAAAGCAAAGATAAAAATGTAAACCCTAGAATAATAACCCTAAGAGGAAAGCTGATAGGTTCCTGAAAAATTACTGGAATTGATGCTGCAATGAAATTTTATCTTTAACAATGGTCAGCAATAGTGGCTGCCAAACAAAACAATCAACAAATAGAATTATTTTCAGCTCTTGAGTTTTAATTTGAAGAAGTCAAAATGTGCCACTTCTAATAAGAATAACCATGGTAATGTTTTCCACCCAAATTATAAAGCAGTCAGGATCTCTCAAGCTGCTGTCTGCAAACCATTACACTAGAATCATTGGGAAGCTTATTAAAAGCATACTGTTAGGTCACATCCCAGAGCTATGAAATCAAAATTTCAGGGATGGGGCCTGGGAACCTGAATTTTTAACAAGCTCTCCAGGTAATAATCTGAAGCACACCAAAGTTTGAGAATCAATGATCTAGATGCAGGGTTAGAAAGAATAGGGCAGGTTCTCCTGCATCATATCTTTGAGTACAAAGCCCACATTGGTCTCATCCCATGGCTTTCAACCCATGAGAAGTAATGAAACATAATTAACAAACAAAAACAAATAGATACTTAAAGTTAAATATGATTATCAACTCTTCTCCCTTAATGATGTGACAAATTAGAATTGCCTTAATAGAGTAGATGAGTGTAATAAATGAAAAAGACTATCAACTTCTTGTTGGAACTCTTAGGGCCTTTGTTAACCATATTCTCATATGGACAGATTCTGCACTGTTTCTTTGCCTCCGATGTGCTTGCTTTGATGACTTTTCTTTATACATCACTATCATAGCATTTATCTAGACCATAATTTTTTTAAAGAAGAAAGGGAATCATAAGTTTTTTTTAAAGGGTAGGGAGTGTGCTGTACTTTTGTGTTCCAGTACCCAGATGATGTACAGTAGATAAGCTCTAATACTAACTCCTCTTATGGATGTGGAGACTGACACTCAGACTATAGGCATGCCCAAAGTAATATATGGAATCAGAGGCAGAAACTCAATCCCAAATATTCTAATGCAGATTCTGTGTGCTCTACCCATTTAGTCTTGATGACTACCAGCACCTGAAAGTAGGAACTTCATAACACTTTAAGTGCCTCGCACATTTTTTTTATTAAATTTATTGGGAGATTTACAGTTAAGATGACAGAGTAGGTAAATGCTGTGCTTGCATCCTCTCACAATGACATCAAAATTACAAATAAACTACGGAACAACCACCATTGAGAATCACCTGAAGTCTAGCTGAACAGAAGTCCTATAACTAAGTACATACAGAATAAGCCCCATCAAGACAGGTAGGAGGGGTAGAGATGCAAATGGGCTGGTCCCACACCTGCATGTGTTAGTCAAAAATCAGGTTGGGGTATTTTGGCTGTGGAGGTCCACCCCAGAGGAGCGAGAGGCCTCATCCCCACACCAGGCTTCCCAGCCCAGGGTTCCAGTGCCAGGAAGAGAAGTCCCCACAAACTCTGGCAGTAAAAACCAATAGAGATTGTGGCTGAGTGACATGGAAGGCAACTGGAGTCCCAGGCATTCCTCTTAAAGAGCTCACACATGAACTTACTCACTCACGGACTCACCTGCTCTGTGCTCTGGTTCTGGGGCAGAAGCTTCACTGAAACGCACCAGGGATATAGGCGAAGAAACTGTCTGGCTTCAGAGCAAAGGTTAGAAGGGCAACTTTCTCCCAGACAGAAGTGCTGGCAGTATCTATTATTTCTTTGTTCAGCCCTCCCCACTCTTGGCATGCAGGAACAGGCATCACCATATCTGAGTCTTCACCAACCTGGCTAATTGGTTGCTCTGCCCTAGTGATTCCCTGGGACCCCACCCTACCCAACTTGTAGGCCCACCCAAGCCATTTCCAGTGGCTTTTCCATACAAATGGCCTGTTTAGGCCCATGCTATGGACTTTCCTAAAATTTCTCGAAGGTTCACAAAACCCACACAAGGAGCATCTGGCTTTGGTGTGCTCAGTACCTCCTGCTGAGCAGCCCCAAGCCTGAAACTAGCAGCAGCTGGTCTTAGTTCGTATCTTGCCTTTCAAGGCACCTTCAAGCCCAGTATAGTGGTGGCCATCCATGGATTGCTTCATAGATCATGCCAGGTGGTCCCTGGCAGGGCACAGACTGTGTTGAACTGGGCTGTGGCAGGGCCCCTCTCAGGATACCCTGGGGTCAGCTTCTGATGAGCCATATGCAAAAACGACTTACCCAAAAGGAAGATTGGGCAGGCACCAGAGCCTTGCTAAAGTGAATCCTGCTCCATAAGGTCAGACCCTGCACAACTGCTTCCTTCTCCCGCCCCTCCACCGCACCCCTGCTCTCTGTAATCACCAGCCAGTCCTCACAACCAATCATCCCATGGGTCAATCTCTCCCACTGATGAGCAAACAGCAACCAAGGCTCAACTACAACAGGAGGGCACACATGACTCATACAAAGGAGAGCCGGGTGCTCAACGACTCAGGTGATAAAGGAGACTGCACCACTGGGCTCCTCCACAGGATACCTGCTACATAGAAACAAATAAAGGAGGCAGCCATAATGGGGAGACAAAGAAACATGTCCCAAATGAAAGAAGAGAACAAAGCTCCAGAGAAAGAACTAAACAAAATGGAGACAAGCAATTTACCAGATGCAGAATTCAAAACACTGGTTATAAGGATGCTCAGTGAACTTAGGGGAAGAGTAGATGAACTCAGTGAGAACTTTAACAAAGAGATAGGAAACATAAAAATAGAGATAGAAAACAAAACAAAAGGAACCAGCCGGAAATGAAGAATAGATGAGATGAAGCAGAAGATCAAATCAGCGATTTAGAAGATAAGGTAGCAGAAAACACCAATCAGAACAGCAACAAGAAAAAATACAAAAAATAAAAATAAAAAAAGGATAGTTTAAGGGGCCTCTGGGAAAGCATCAAGCATACCAACATTCGCATAATAGGGGTACCAGAAGGAAAGAGAGAGCAAGGAATTGAAAACCCATTTGAAGAAATAATGGCAGAAAACTGCCCTAACCTGGTAAAGGAAAATAGACATACAAGCCCAGGAAGCACAGAGTCCCCAGCAAGATGAACCTGAAGAGCTCACACCAAGACACATCGTAATTAAAATGGCAAAGATTAAAGACAGAATCTTAAAAGCAGCAAGAGAAAAGAAGTTAGTTACCTACAAGGGAGTTCCCTTAAGACTGTCAGCTGATTTCTCAACAGAAACTTTGCAGGCCAGAAAGGACTGGCAAAAAATATTCAAAGTGATGAAAAGCAAGGGCCTACAATCAGGATTACTCTACCCAGTAAAGCTATCATTTGGAATCAAAGGACAGATAAAGAGTTTCCCAGAAAATAAACTGAAGGAGTTCATTAACACCAAACCAGTATTACGAAAAATGTTAGAGGGACTTCCTTAAGAAAAAAGGATCAAAAACATGAATAATAAAATAGCAATAACTAGATATCTATGAACAATTACTTTAAATGCAAATGGATTAAACATTGCAATCAAAATACATAAGGTGGCTGAATGGATAAGAAATCAAGACATATGGTGCCTACAAGAGACTCACTTCAGATTTAAAGACACACACACAGACAAAGTAAAGGGATGGAGAAAATACTTCATGAAAATGGAAATTTAAAATAAACAACTGGGGTAGTAATACCTATACTAGACAAAACAGACTTTAAAAGTCTATAACAAGAGACAAATAAGGACCCAGTAATTCCACCTCTGGATATTATTCTGAAGAAACCCAAAACACTAGTTCAAAGGGATATGTGAATGCATATGTTCACTTCGACATTATTTACAATAGCCAAGATATAAAAGCAACCTAAGTATCCATTGATAGGTGAATGAATAAAAAAATGGTACATATATACAATGGAATATTACCCAGCCATAAAAAAGAATGAAATCTTGCCATCTGCAACAACATGGATGAACCTAGATAGTATTGTGCTGAGTGGAGTAAGTCAGACAGAGAAAGACAAATGTCATATGATTTCACTTACATATAGAACGTAAAGAACAAAATAAATAAACAAAACAAACTCATAGATACAGAGAACATTTTAATGAGGAAGAAGAAAAAGAGGAAGAAGTAAAAATTAGTAGTTACGAAACAGTCATGGGGATATAAAATATAGCATAAGGAATATAGTCAATAATATCGTAATAACTATGTATAGTGTCAGGTGGGTACTAGATTTAACCAGGGTGATCACTTCGTAAGCTATGTAAATGTCTAATCATTATGTTGTACACCTGAAATTAATATAATATCGCCAACTTTAACTGAAAAAAATTGTTAATTATTGTAAAAAATAATATTTATTGGGGTGACATTGGTTAATAATATTATATAAGTTTCAAGTGTACAATTCTATAAAACATCTATATATCACATTGTGTTCTCACTACCCAAAGTCAAGTCTCCTTCTGGCACCATATATTTGAACCCCTTTATCCTCTTCAGCCTCCTCCCACCCCCTTCCCCTCTGGTATCCACCACACTGTTGTCTGCGTCTATGAGTTTTGTTTGTATGTTTTGTTTGTTCATTTTTGCTTTCTGTTTTACATCCCACATGAGTGAAATTATATGGTTCTTTTCCTTTTCCATCTGACTTATTTCACTTAGCACGATACTCTCAAGATCCATTCATGTTGTCACAAATGCAGTATTTCGTCCTTTCTTATGGCCGAGTAATATTCCATTATGACTGAATAAAGATGTGGTACATATATATAATGGAATACTACTCAGCCATAAGAAAAGAAGAGATATTGCCTCACACATTTGCTACAGAAAATAAAGCAACACTTACTAGAGGCATCTTCTGTCAGGCTCTCTTTATCCTCGGATTTTGACAGTCTTCTTTTGGAAACCATTTTGACCAGTTGTCTGCAGTTAAATTACGATCTACAGCAAAATCGGAGAACCGAAGTTACGCTCTAGAAGCTAAATTCTGAAATTCTGACAAGTTAAAGCTATAGTTCAAAGAAAACTACTCTAGCCAAAACTGGTGGTTCTAGTGTTTACGCTACTACTATCTAAATCCAGGCGCGGAGAAAATTTCAACTCCTATAGCTGGGCAATACTCCCGTGCTTTCAAGACTTGTTTACCTACTTGCCTTTCTGGCCAGACCAGTTCTCTCTTACTGAAGGATAAAGCCCACAGTTCTCTATCTGACATTCAAGAGCCATCCTTCATCATCTAGCCTCAAACTATACCTCTCCTTTATTAATCCAATACTATATATTAGGGACTGTGCTAGGTGCTGGGGTTACAACTGTGAACCAGACATGATGCTTGCCCTCAGGGTGTTTACAGTATAGTAATGAGTAGTCTTGATGTAGTTACTTAATTACAGTCATGCCCCACATAAGGATGTTTCAGTTGATGGACCACATATACCACCATAGTGGTCCCATAAGATTATAATGGAGCTGAAAAATTCCTATCGCCTAGTGACATAATAGCCATTCTAACATTGTAGCTCAACACATTATTCCTGTGTTTGTGGTGATACTAGTGTAAACAAACCTACTGTGCTGCCAGTCATTTAAAAGTATAGCCCATACAATTATGTACACTACATACCTGATGACAATAAATGACTATGTTACTGGTTTATGTATTTACTATATTATACTTTTTATCATTATTTAGAGTATATCACTTATAAAATTTGCTGTAAAATAGTCCTGTACACCAGCAGCCTCACACATCTCATGTTTACGGCAACTCCCGATTTCATCATTTTCTCTTGCACTTGATTTAATCTCATTTTGTTTTACACAAATACTGTACAGGCTTATAGCCTAGAAGCAATAGGCTATACCATATGGCCTAGGTGTACAGTAGGCTATACCGTCTAGGTTTGCATAAGTACACTCTATGATGTTCACACAATGATGAAATTGCGTAAGGATGCATTTCTCAGAATGCATTCCTGTGGTTAATTGGCACATGACTGTATAGTTGAGTGCTATAAAAGCACAGAGTGTTATGAGGGCTTACAAGAAAATTTAGCCTAGTTAGGGTGGGCGTGATGAAAAAATGCAGAGACAATTTCTCAGGGATAATCTCTTTAAGAAAGTGATTTTAAGCAGGGACCTGAATGTCGAAATAGGAGATATAGTCAGTAGAAGAGGTATGAGTAGTCCAGGCAGAGAAAAACTCAACACTGAAACAGAAAATAGCTTACAGAGTTAGAAATAAAACTGCAGAGGTAGGGAAGGGCCTGAACCACAGGGCCTTCTAGTCTATCTTGTAAACCAGAACATTCCTGATCTCAGTGCTTCTTGGGTGTTCTTTCCACCCAAAACACTCTTACATACCTGGAAACTACTACTCATCCTTAAAGACTCAGTCAAATGTCCTTTTCCTTGAAAAAAAATGTTCCCAAGGGACTTTACTACTCCAGCTTCCCTGCTCCACTGAGTCTATCTAGGAGCCCTTACTATATCACACTACAGTGGAAGAGAGGGGGCTCCTTGAGAGCAGGAACCCAGTCTCATTTATCTCAGTATCCCCAGTGCCCAGCACGGTATTTGAGATTAAAAAAAAAAATTCTGAGAGCAGCCATTGAGAAGCAGCAGCCATGGCTCGGTGTTACCTCATGGCAGCAGGCCTCAACAAGCGCCACAAGGTGATCAAGAATGTGAGCAAGCCAAGACACAGCTACCGCTGCGAGTGCCTCACCAAGCACAGCAAGTTCATGCAAGACATGATCCAAGAGGTGTGCAGTTTTGTCCCACTATAAGTGGTGGGCCATGGTGCCTCTCAAGGTCTAAAAACAAGCAGGCCCTAAAGCTCATCAAGAAAAGGGTAGGAACACACATCCCACCAAGGAGAGAGGAGCTGAGCGATATCCTTGCAGCCATGAGGAAGGCAGCAGCCAAAGACTGAGCCCCATGCCCTCTGTAATAAAATCTTTAAAAAAAAAAAAATTCTGAGATTTGTTAAAGGAGAATGGTAGGCAAATAGGTAAATACTGACAGCTAACAAGAACTATTTAAGTGCTTTACACTTAATACTTCAGTTATTCCTCACAAAACTTTTTGAGGTATCATTACTATTCTCATAATCAGTGGCAGATCTGGGATTCTAACTCAGGAATCCTTGCTCCAGAATCTTCCCTCTTAACTACCACCTATACTAACTCTTAATTATAATAATGGTTTCCAATAACAATTAACTTTTACTATGTACCAGGCACCATGCTAAGCGTTTTCTTGGTCTGTTGCCTCGTTTAATACTTATAGCCATTTTGCAGGCGGAAAAACTAAGGCAAGTCAGGACCCACTGACTTCTGGGAACGCCCTTAACAGCGCTCTACCTTCTCGTTTACAGAGATGACTAAAAGACAGGGAGATGGAGCCGGCTGCCTCAGCCAGGCCATTAGAGAAGTGATTGGGGATAAAAACTCTTCTCATTTTGTCACTTTAACGACGCAGGGAGGTACCTGGGGGACTATCCCACCGTAGGCCAGATGAAGAAGCCGAGGTTCAGGGCACGGAGCCCTTGAGGGAAAGGCCGAGGTCAACGGCGCCAAGAGAGAGAACAACAGCTGCTCCAGTTACCCGCCGACAAGTCGTCGTCGCCCTTAGTTTTCGACTTTCCCGCCAGGCTCGACGCTACCTTTACGTCACCTAGGCGCGCCGCGCCGGGACTTCAAACTTCTGCGCCGGAAGTAGGCGGCCGGGCGGCCCTACTGGGGGCAGTTCGCCAGGCCAGAGGCTGCAGTAGGGTCCCGGCCAGCCAGGCTGAAGGCTTGAGAGAGTCCGGAGGCAAACTCGAAAGGGAAGTCCCGCGCCCGGGGTAAGAGAAACCCAGGTACACCTGGCCGGGAGCCGGCGCGCTGTGAAGATGGCGGGGCCAGAGCTGCTGCTCGATTCCAACATCCGCCTCTGGGTGGTCCTGCCCATCGTGATCATCACCTTCTTCGTGGGCATGATCCGCCACTACGTGTCCATCCTGCTGCAGAGCGACAAGAAGCTCACCCAGGAACAAGTCTCCGACAGGTCAGCGCCCTCCCGGATCCGGCCACTTCACTTCCCCGTGACCTTGGACGAGAAAGTGCAGCGGTTCTGTTAGTTTGCCCTGGTTCACATCGCGTTACCACCGGCTGGGTGACCTGAGCTGAGTTACTTCTGTGTTCATTTTCGTCCTCTGTAAAGTGGGGGTGATAACAGGACATGCTTCATAGAGCAGGCATGAGGATTAAATTTTAGATAATGTCTGTAAAGCCTTTAGCACAAGGCTTGGGACGAATTAAGTGCGCATTTAAAATGTTGCTGTTAATATTGTTAGGCTAATCGACAACGCACGGTGGGCTTATCTATGAATTATATAGATAAGGTTGGTCTGATTGATTATACTGGTTTTACCAAACTACTATGGTGGGGAGTTGATATACCAAATAACCAAGTGCTTGACCAACGTTAAACTGCCTTAGAGATTTGAGGGGTTATAATTATAATTTCCCCTACTCGAGTGGAGGCAACTTCTTCCTCATGTGTTTCATTACAGTATTTATCTGTGGAGAGAGATAATTTGAGATAATTTTAGGTGGTATCTAGACGTGTGCCCCCCTCCATATTAAAAAACACTTTCAGCCAATCGTTCTGATTATTTTCAGAGACTCTCTCAGATAGATGTTATTATGTCTTTAACACTTACCTATCACGTATTAATCTCTCATTTTAACAAAGAGCAAGTCTCAGGCTCAGAACTTTCCACAAGCAACAGTATCTAGCTAAAATTTAATAATGTTTTGGTTTTATTTTATTTAATAGTTACTTTCTATCCGCGGAAAATAATGCTGATATTCCATTTGCTGGTAAAGATTTCTTTTAAAACCTGTATAAGTAGGAAAGTTGATATACATATATATAATATTAAGTTTTTAATAGTACAAGTGCTAAATGAATAAGCTAAAAATCATACCTATGGAATGAGAATGACTGAAGGCTGGCAAGCACTGCTTTGTCTTTTCAGTTGTGCTTCCCAATTATGCTGAGAATATTAATACACTTATAAGCACTTATTCTATGCCAGGCATTATGCTAAGTACTTACATTCGTTAACTTATTTAAAATTCAGAGCTGTCCCATTTTATAGAATCTGAGGCTTAAGAGGTTCCATGATCACACGTGATGACATTCAGGACTTGAAACCGAGTCTTCTGGTTCCCAAGTCTGGAGTTCTTTCTACTACATTACAACAGCCACTCAATTATTTTTCTGTGACATGAGTTTTAGAACTAATCAGAACCAACCTCCAGAAGATAACCTTAAGACGTCAGTTCACCACAGAAAGGAAGGCTATAGAAAGATGCAAAGTGGAGAGAGTTCAGACAGTGTTCAGTTATTTATCGATGCCAATAAATTGTTCTCATTTTGTCCTCAAAATAATACTGAAATAGATAATCCTGAATCCATATTTACAGCTGAAGAAAAGAAAGCCTGGAAAAGTCGAGTAGCCTTCCCAAAATAACCAAAATAGTAAATATTGTGCCTATACTTGAACCCAGTTCAGTCTTACTCTGAAGTTAAATTCTCTTGACAATTCCTGCTCTCATAGATTCTCTGCCACAATTTTTTGCTCCTGGTTCACTGTGGTTTCAGAGTGATGATTCTGAATGATATCAGACTCAGAGCTCGCTTTTCTAACCCAAAAGTAAATTCATAATTGATCCACTCTACATATAAGAACATTTTTTTTTTAAGTAACATAATGCTCTAATGTAACAATCAGGAAAAACAAAAGGAAAATAATTTAATTTCTATTTCATAAATGCTTGTGCACAACAGTCCTAGAAGGTGTAGTGAAGTCAGATACAATCACCTAGCTGTAAAATCACCATAATTGGGACATATTCAATTTTAGACTGATAGAATGTGTTAGCTCTTTAGACCTCACCGAAGACAGTGCTGTCTTGGATGTGATTTTTCTAAATGGTGAACTACTCTTGATAAAGTTGTGAACAAAACAAAGTGCAGTTGTCCCTATATTTACTCAATGGTTGCATATCTAGAAATTCAGTATATATAAAAATCACCTCCCCACCCCCAAACTGCTACAGAAAAATGGAAGTAGGTATGAAGCTCAGATAATTAAAAACAATTCCATGAGAGATCAAAAGTACTGTGAGACTGGGATAGTTCTTTGTATTTCACAACCGTCCCCGGCACTGAGGGATACTTATCATCCATTACCCCTAACAAATGACAGTTTTGTGCTCTCTCTCCACCCCATCATTTTGACACTAAAAAAAGTTCCACAGATTTCCATAAGGCACCCTAGAGGGCAGTACAACTTCCATGAAGAACCACTGCTTTAGAAAAAACTCAACATCCCTCAGGTCGTAATTGCTCCATTTCTTAAGTGAGGTGGTTAGATCATACCAGCTAGGACATGGTATGACTGTATCCCACCAGGCCATCATTTGAGCTTGGATAGAATACTGAGCACATGATTCTGAACTGACCAAAGTCCGGGGCAAATGATGTTTTTTAGTTGCAAAACATTCCTCCAAATACAGTATAAGTTTCCAGGACCCTGAATGATCACAAAATGGGACTTTTGGTTAAGCTTTTATTGCCTCAAATCTTACTAAATTTTTTCTAAAATAAACCCAAACTGAAAAATACATAACGTATATTAGACCATATTTGTGGATAATATGTATGTAAAAAGTGGTTCTCAAGCTTGAAGAATACACTGACTCTTTGGGAAGGAAAAAAAAATACAGATCTTTTAAGCATATAGAACTCCAGTTTGAGAAATACTGACTTTGAAAACTGAAGTTTTATTTTAAGTAATGTCTTTCAGTTGCAAAATACTGCTTGCAAAGAGAAGCTCTATCTTTAGAACCAGTACAAGGACTTATTTTTAGATATTAATGGAAATGAAAATGCAAAATTAAAATTTTCTTACAGAATTTGCAGGCTTCAGAGTTCAGAATATACAGGATAATTTAAGCTTGCCTGAAATGCCTCAAGCTCATGATTCTCAATCCCAGTTCTACAAAATTGCTTAGCAGCATATAGGAGATCTAGCTGAATTTGATCACAGTGCCAGTAGAAGTCCTGAATTATCTATGGTGAACAAATTTTTATTGACTTAATCATGTGCCCTGCACTGTGCAGTGGGTACAAAATAAGACAAAGTCAAGACCCTCCTCTCAGGAAGTTTCAGTTCAAGTGATAAAACATGCAAAAGGAAAATAATAGATACCATTATCTTGTGCCAAGTACAGTGGTAATCACTTTAAATGAGATAATATATATGAAGAATTCAGCTTAAAATACTTCAGTATTTCCCCTTTGCTCTTTTTTGTTTTAATTTTGGTAAAATATACATAACATAAAATTTACCATTGTAAGCTTTTAAATGTATAATTCAGTGGCATTAAGTACATTCACATTGTTGTGCAACTGTTACCACCATCCAATTCCACAGTATTTTCATCCCAAACAGAAATTCTGAACCTATTAATAATAACTCCCCATTCTCTCCTCCCCTCAGCCCCTAGTAACCACTATTCTACTCTCTGTCTCTATGAATTTGACTGTTCTAGCTATCTCATTTGAGTAGAATCACAATATTTGTCCTTTTGTGTCTTGCTCATTTCACTTAGCATAACATTCTCAAGGTTCATCCATGTTGTAGCATGTGTCATAATTTCAGCCAATTTTACAGCTAAATGAAGTATATAACATGACAATGTAACATGTATACTTTGTGAATTGATTACCACAATCCAAGTAATTACATGTTCATCACCTCACATAGTTACCTTTTTTTTTTTTTTTGGTAGTGAGAACACTTAAGGCCTACTTTCTTAGCAAATTTCAAGTACACTACACAGTTTTAACTATAGTCATCATGCTGAATGTTAAACCCCAGAGCTTATTCATCTTATAATTGAAGGTTTGTACCCTTTGATTAGCATCTCCCCATCTCCTGTATCCCCAGTAACCACCATTCTACTTTGTTTCTATGAGTTCAACTTTTTTTTTATTCTCCATATAAATGAGATCATACAGTATTTGTCTTTGGCTAATTTCCTTCAGCATAATGTCCTCTAGGTTTATCCAGGTCGTTGCAAATGGCAGGATTTCTTTCTTTCTCATGGCTGAATTATATTTCATTATATCTACATATATTTACATACATATATATATATATATACATATATATATATACACACATATATATATATAATATTTCATCCTTATCCATTCATCTTGGCTATTTGTGAATAATGATGCAGTGAACATGGGAGTGCAGACATCTTTTCGAGTTAGTGATTTTGTTTCCTGCAGATAAATACCCAGAAGTGGAATTGATGGGTCATATGGTAGTTATATTTTTATTTTTTTGAGGAACCTCCATACTGTTTTCTATAATGGCTGTACCAATTTACATTCCCACCAACGGGTTCCCATTCCTTCCCCTTTTGCTCTTAAGATAAAGATTAAAATACAGTGGGACCCTTAAAAAAGAAGGAAATCTTGTCACATGCTACAACATCAATGAACCTTAAGGACATTATACTAAGTGAAATAAACCAGGCACAAAAAGATAATAACTGTGAATTCACTTATGTGAACTATCTAAAGTAGTCAAATTCATAGAAACAGAAAGTAGAATAGTGGTTACTGGGGATTGGGAGAGGAAAAAAAAGGAGTAATTATTCAAGGTATAGAGTACATTCTCATCATACCATTCATCTCTCCTTCATAGTACATAAGAGGTGAATTTCACATTTATTCCTATAGTTATTCAATTAATGTCTTTCTACCCCCACAAGACTTTAACCTTCATGAGATATTCGTTTTTTGGCACTAGAAGCTTAAGAAGTATTTATTCAATGAAGATAAATCTGTTATTATACAGAATAGGAATGGAAGCATAGGGAATTTAAATGATTCACTCAAGATCACATAGCTAATAAGAGACAGAGCCAGGATTTTAACCCATTTGTCCAACTGCAGAGCTTAAATTTTTACCCATTATTCTAGACCCAGTGCTGCTTAAACTGTCATTGGTAAAGTACCAGTTTTTTTGATTGTTTGTTTTTTAATTTCCAGTCTATCACAGACTGATGCTTTCATAAAGTATTTTGATCATGTATTTGGATGTTGTGACAATGTCAAATTACTATAAAAATTTCTAAACCCTTACCATCAATGTCTGTACTTAATTCATCACAGATCAGTATTGGTACATAGGTCACACTTTGAATAGCTTTAGACCAGCTCCCAGAGAACAGAACATATTACATGTCACCTCTGTAAGTCTGTGTATGGAGCAGTCAATTGTACTGTATAACAAGGCAGAAGGAAGAAGATCAGAGAGAATTCCATGAGGGTGCCAGGCATCGGGAAGAGTTTCATGGAGAAGGTGGGGCTTGAAGAAGGTGGCTAAGTCATGATGGGGTACAATTGGTTAAGGAGAGGGACACTAGAGAATTCCCAGCATATGGAGAAGCTAGAATATGCATAAGGTGACAAGGAGACCCTAAGGATACTGACAGACTGCTTAGAGCAGGTGGTTTATACTGAAGAGTAGAAAGAAAACCAAGCACAGTTTTTTGTGTGTTCATTTCTGTCTGTAATCTTTTTCACTTTTTAAGGATTTCTGTTAACCTAAGGAAGCTTTTTTTCCCCATCATTAAAACAACTTTTGAAAACCTAGAAAAAATTAGTATTTTGATCACCGTTGTGGTATCTTAGCACCACCCGATTATGGTATTACACTCTATTATCTATAATGATCAATTATGTTCAAATAGCACTAAATAATTTTATTTATTAATTCAATAAATGTTTATTGAGAGCTTACTAACAGTCTGAATCCTGGGTGAGATTTCTATTTGTCTGACAGATAACACCCCTGTCAAGTCCTGTATTCATTTCTCTGTGAGGTTTGAAAAGTCCCTGCTTCAATCCTCACCCTTCCTGCCTCCTCCTGCCCCTAAATCTTCTGAGTAGCATCCAACTGCTGCTCTTTTCACTCAGAGACAGTTCCTTCTTAGCTCATTATAAAGTGAAAAGCTGTGTGTTCAAAATGTGCCTTCTTCAGAAATCTTTGTTTAGAAACACAGTCGCTTCTGAAAAGTGCTCTTTTGAAAGACCTGATTTTAGGGTTAAATACGTTAGATTGGTTTTAAGGATACTTGTAGTTTGAAAAGTTTCTGCACAGGACTGTTGCCAAATAGGCCCTTTCTTGTGTTTAAATAGGTCTTCTACTTCATTCTCTCATTTTCTTCTAGTGTTTCACTTTTTAAAATCTCGTTGTCTTGGTTGTATTTTTCAGTCAAGTCCTAATTCGAAGCAGAGTCCTCAGGGAAAATGGAAAATACATTCCCAAACAGGTACTCGTTTATCTTTTATTAAAAGCTTCACGATTCACTGTTGAGGGCAGTAGATATCTTTTATAAGGAGACTCTTTGGGGAAAACTGAAGGCTGGCAAGTCACGAATTAAGCTGTGGCCTGGTGGTGTTTGCTGTCATTGTGACCTCGCCCTTCTTAGGAAATTGTTTTTAAATGTGACTCAGCTAAAATGTCAGCTCAGCTGCCAAATAGGCTGCCAGCTCAGTATAACAACATATTCTAAGGGCTTTCTGACTAAATCTCTGGGGAATAATTTGACAATTTGCTGTCGCAGTTCTAAAACTTACAAAGCTCTTTTTTCTACTAGTCTTTCTTGACACGAAAATATTACTTCAACAACCCGGAGGATGGATTTTTCAAAAAAACTAAAAGGAAGGTAGTGCCTCCTTCTCCTATGACTGGTATGTTCATTACCTTCTCTCATCTTTAAGAAAGATTTTTAAAATGAGTGGGAGAAAGGGAGGCAAGAAGGATGTCATTTGATTTAAATGTTAAATTGTAGAAAATAGTAATCTAAGGGACCTTAAAGATCGTCTACAAAGGTGGAGTTCTCTTTTTCAAATAAATCTTCTGGGAACTCCAGTGTATAAAGTGGATTTTTAAAAAAGAGCTCTCAGCTGAGGGTTTGGGGTGGCTAGAGCCATTTCCCTGGGTCTCTCCTCTTTACTGTTCCTCAGGACCCAGGGCTCTGTGGAACAGTTGGAAAAGCATTTCAGTCCCAGCTCCCACCCAGTGCCTGGCTCCTGTTGCTCACAGATGGCCACCTAGCTTCTGCCTGCATGACTTACTACTTCCCCAGACCAGCTATTTCTTTGTCAGATATGATTGCTTGGCCCACCTTACAATTTTTGTTCTACTAGATTTCTTACTTACACTGATCCCATTCATGTGAAAAATACAGCATCATTAAAGTAAAACAAAATATGTATTATTCTTTGTTGACTGCCCCCTCATTTTAGTACCCATTTCTTTAGGTAACATAACGAGCAATTTTAAACCCAGACAGAAGGTACTAGGATTGATTTTAGTAAATCTTTCGGAAGACCTACAAGAAACAAAACACCAGTAAATAAATGAAAAGATACTTGACCTCACTAAAATACATGGAATGCAAATTAAAACAAATGTCTTTTCTAGCCCTTAAAAAGCTTGACCAAAGCTGCTACTGTCAAGATCATGGGAAGTTAGGCCCTCTCACTGTTGTTGAAGGACAATCTAACCATATCTGTCCATTTTAAGTGTTCAAACCCCTTGACCTAGAAATTCTAAGAGTTTCTCTTACAGAAACACATAATCATGCAGATCTATATACAAGGTAGTCGTTGGCAGCATTGTTTATTGGCCAAAAAAAAATTGGAAACAATCTGTAGGTCTACCCAATAGTGATGACTATGACCACATTGTGGATTCCTATGCAGACATTGAAAATAATGGAGATATTATACCAATGTTGAGATATTCACAATATATTAATATTTTAAATTAAGCAGAATAGTAAGCATAGTATACCTCTATTGTATATATAGAGAGAAACTTGTGTGTATATGTGTGTATTTCTTTGTGTGGGTGTATAAATAAAAAGATGGAAGGATACGCAACAAATGGTGAAAATTGTTTAGAGAGTGGGCTCAGAGAACTGTACATCCTGTTTGTATGTCCTTTGAATTTTTACAATGAACTAGTATTACTTTGTCAAATAAATTAAATATTTACAGAAAATCAGGAGGAAGTCCCCACCAACAGTGGTAAAATGTAGTGGTCTCTTGTGTTTTTGTCTTAGATCCGACTATGCTTACAGACATGATGAAGGGCAATGTAACAAATGTTCTCCCTATGATTCTTATTGGTGGATGGATCAACATGACATTTTCAGGCTTTGTCACAAGTAAGTTACAGACCTAGAAGACTTGAGATTTACTTCACCTTTCCCTTGTCCCTATTCAGAGAGATTCAAGTGCTGCTGAGACACTAACATCGTGGGTCCTATGTTCTCTAGTGCAGCGGTCCCCAACCCCCAGGCTTTGGACCAGTACTGGTCCATGGCCTATTAGGAACCAGGCCTCACAGCAGGAGGTCAGTGGTGGGCAAGTGAACGAAGCTTCATCTGTAATTGCAGCCACTCCCCAGTGCTAGCATTATGCCTCAGCTCCACCTCAGATCATCAGGCGTTAGATTCTCATAAGAACACCAGTGACAAAAAGGTTGGGGACCACTGCTGTAGTGGAAATTGATAACAGTCTTTGAACAAAAAAATTAATATGCTATGATTTTATGGCTCTTATTGCAAACTAATTATAAGTTAATAATGTGGATGCTTTTTTACCAATAGGGATTCACATGAATGACTTGTTAGTTTATATCTGAAACTAATTTAGTGTTCTACTGGAGTTGAATAAAGGGAAGCCCATTTCTATTTTGACTTCATTTTCTAGGCCTTTATTTGTTTATAAATTGTTTTGATTTGATTTAAATTAATTTAGTTTCTTAGTAATATAGATCTGTGTATATATTCCACTTCAGGTTGAATGGATTAGTGCAAGTTTCTTTTGAAAATTTAGGTCACAGCTCATTTTAAGTCCCTGCTTCTTAAGCAGTAGAGAAGCTGGTGTTGTTCTAGGTACTGTAGCAGAGTGACATTTGACTGTTATTTCTTCAGAAAGTGACACAAATGCCCTTGTAGAAATCTTTTGCCAAACTCTGTATGGCAACAAGAGTTCCCACCTCCTCGGGGAAAGAATATATGCATTCACACTTAAACTATTCTAAATATAAGGAAGCTAGGAGTGATTGTGAACTTTTTCTTTCTTCTCTACAGCCAAGGTCCCGTTTCCACTGACACTCCGTTTTAAGCCTATGCTACAGCAAGGAATTGAACTACTCACATTAGATGCATCCTGGTAAGAACTTTTTTTTATTTCGTAAAAACACAAACCAAAATCTAGAACTGGTATGTCTTAAAGAACAGGATTTCCAGTTTGCATACTTCACTGGAATTAGGTTTAGGAGTTTTTCTCATTGAATCTCCACTCAGAATGCCACAGGTGGATTATGGCAACTTTAAATGAGTCTTGCAACAGGAAAGAATGTGTCAGCCTCTTTTCTCTAGGTGCTTCGGGCTTAGGAGTATAATAGTAGATGCATCCATCCCAAACAGGTACTCATTTATCTAAGATAAAGCTGGGAGCTTTGGCCAGGCAAACCTTTTAACAATATCCTGGAACTTATAGGAATGGATGTTTGTATTATTTTTTCCAAAATACATTAGTGCTAATAACATTAATCCTTTTCATTGGTACCAGTCACTGTGGTAGGTATTTTCCATATATTATCTTATTTTATCCTCATAACAACCCTATGAATTAAGTGTAGGAATTGCGATTTGACCACAAAGTCTGTCCAAATCTAGCATTTGTGTCTTATTTACCACTCTTATTTTTTATAGCAGAGTAATAAAACCCAAAATCTGAAAAGTTCTTATAGCATCTAGAACCCAGTAGTACTTCTTCGTGTGGTCTCCAGACTATTTTGTCTGTGGCTTCCAGAGACTGGCATCAAAAAGGAAGCCAGACAGGAGGAGGAGGAGAATGGGCAACAAGGGTCACCAGTGGTAATCAGTTTGAGCAAAGCAGTCTTTGATTGTATGGGAGGGGCAGGACAGACCATGTGCTGGGAGAGTCTTGGCTGTGCACAGTTCTACTAGTAGAGAAAAGCTGTACTTATTATGAGTAGCATGACTCTATTAAACTTTGACCTTCTAGTCTCATTTGGGCTAAACAAAAAGTTTATGTGGGAAAAAGCTAGAGAGAAGCTTTTTTATATTTTTTCAGCATCTGGGCAGATATGTGACTAACATGCTCGTGTGGACAAAGGAGACTGGAATGCAGATATATAGCTAGCTTACTGTTAGCTATAGATCTGAAACATTATGTACACATAGGCCATTTACTCACCTGCAGCCTGATGGAGTAACCAGAATAGACCCCTGCTGTTGTGTGACCCAAGTATTGGAATGAAGTATAGATTCTTTCTGTCTCTGTATCTCTTCTCCTACTCCTTTTAGTTTGTATTATATTCGAGCATATTTGTTTTATGGGGGCAAGGTGGGAAACCTAAGCTTTGATGATAAAGTTCAAAACTTGGAATGGCTCTCCCAGTAGCTAGTCTTCAATATTTCAAGTATTTTCTGAAAATAAACTCTAATCCTTTCTCGTAAGTATGAAACCCACCAACACTTGTGGTTTCCAATAAAGAATGGAATTCAGGACAGGAGGCCTCTTTTAATTTTTATTTTATGTACTTCTGTATTTTTTGCATTTATTATATATAACAAGTGTGTGTTGTTTTTATAACTAAAAGTAGTAAATGGTTTGAAAACCTGTTATGTAGAAAGGAAAATTAAATGAAGCAAAGCTTAACATTCCCCGGTTAAATAGAAGCACTCCAGTTGTGAGTTCAGTACCTGCTACTGAAGGCAGAAGAGTTTATTACACAGCTATAAGTAGCAGATTGCCTGCAATGAGCTATAACTATTTGTAAGGCTGCCTTCACAACTCGTATTTGTTCTGCGGTTGTGCTTTGAATAAATATAGCTTACTGCAGGTGATTCTTTACATATTCTGAACAACTTTGGGTGGTAGAGAAGTGTGAACTACCTTAATTCTAACTTAACTTCCTACATTGTTTCACTTTTGCTTTGCTAGGGTGAGTTCTGCATCCTGGTACTTCCTCAATGTCTTTGGGCTTCGGAGCATTTACTCTCTGATTCTGGGCCAAGATAATGGTAAGGAGCATGTCAGGTTTAATAAGCAATGCTTCGATAGATGAATCATCCATGCCAGGGTCAGAAAAATCATGTAGGCTATGCTATTAGTATAGTTAAATACAATGCTTTATTTTTAAACTTGTTCTTAAGTTTCTAAGGTATTCTGCGTAGTCTTAAAAATGCCAGCGTCAAACTGGAGATCTGAATTCTCCCTGGCAGTCATGGGGAAAATAAGTAGTCTCCCAAAGTCTTATAACCTCATGTGAGGGATTCAGCATCAAGAACGTAATCCTGTAAACCTGAAGCTGAAAGAAGGCCTGGTCTGATCAGTTAGTTCATTGAGTGGAGTTATTGCCAGTATCAGTCCTACCTGTCTTATTTAATGGCTGGAACCTCAACCAAGTTACTTAAGCACTCTAATCCTCTGTTTGTAAATTAGGGGCTTTAATAATTAACTTCAGGGTTGTTAAAAGTGGACGAGGTAGAATATGTAAAGCACTTAGTATAAGACTTGGCATATAGTAGTTGCTCAATAACTGGTGGCTGTTATTATGGTTTAAATTCGAAATAAAGTTTAGTACTTCTTTTAGTTATCTTTCTTTTCCTGCTATTATCATCCCATTCCTCAGGAAAAGTAATGTGACTTTCCTGGGGTCACATAGCCAGTGCAAGGCAGTGCATCTATCACTGGTTCTCTAATTCACTATTGAGGATCTGTAAGTTTTGTGTCAGGAACATTTTTCCCCAAGGGTAAATGGTGAGCCCTAGCACTCACGTAGGTGCGTCTTACTTTGCAGCCGCCGACCAGTCACGGATGATGCAGGAGCAGATGACTGGAGCAGCCATGGCCATGCCCGCAGACACCAACAAAGCTTTCAAGGTACACTCACTTCTTCCAGCTTCACTGAAGCTCAGAAAGGCATTACTAGAGAGTTACTTTAAAGATGGGTTCCCTGACTTGAGTGTACTATGTATGGTTCTATCATTTAAATTTAAATTTAACAAAAATAGTCTCTTATTCCTGAGAGAATATTCTGTTAAGTACATTGGAGATTCTTGGTACTTTTACTAGTTTTTAAAGGCTCACTCAAATTTAAATACTGTAAATGAAGTTGTAAAAACAGTCCGATCAGAGGCACTAGGTATAAACATTTGGAATATTTTTTAATATTCAGTGAGAGAAAGAATAGTCTTCCTGTTTATTGGGCACAGAGTTTTGGTTTCCAGAGATAAAAAATTTTAGACATAGATAGTGATGATGGTTGCACAACATTGTGAATGTAATTTAATGCCACAAAATTTTATACATACAGTCATTAAAAGTGGCAAATTTTATGTGATATATAAAATTACGTATATATCTTACCATGACAAAAAAAATCTTCTTTAATAATAAAATTTTAAATGGGTCAAAGACATTAATATAAGAGCTAAACTATAAAACTCTTAGAAGGAAACTTAGGTACAAATGTTTGTGACTTTGGGTTAGATGATGTCTTCTTATATATGACATTAAAAGTACAAGAAATGAAAGGAAAAATAGATAAATGGGACTTTGTCAAAACAAACTTTTGTACTTCAAAGGACACCATCAAGAAAGTAAAAAGACACCCTACGGAATCAGAAAATAAGTTTGCAAATCACGTATCTGATAAGGATCAAATATTCAGACAAAAGAACTCTTTGAACTCAACAATAAAAAGACAACCCAAGTAAAAAATGGGCAAAGGTTTTGAATAAACATTTCTCTGACTAAGATATATAAATACCCAATAAGCTCACGAAAAGATGCAAGATGCTCAACACCATTAGCCATTAGGGAGATGCAAATGAGAACCACAATGAGATACTATTTCACATCCACTCCTAATAGTTATAATAAAAGACAATCACAAGTGTTGGCAAGGAAGTGGAGAAGTTGGAATCCTCATAAATTAGAATCCTTCACTGGTAATGGTGAAGCCATTTTGGAAAGCAGGGTTTTTTTTTTTGCCTTTCTTCAAAAAATTAAAAATAGTTACCATATGGCCCAGCAATTCCACCTTTAGGTAAATAACCAAGAGAATTAAAAATGTACGTCCACACAAAAACTTATACAAGAATATTGAGAGCACTGTAATAGTCAGTAAAGTACAAACAATCCAAATGTTTATCATCTGATAAACAGATAAACAAAATGGAACATTTTGGTATATATATATATAATGTATGGACAATGAAATGTATACAACGGAATATTCAGCCATAAAAAGTGATGAGTACTGAATCATGCTACAACAGGGAGTAACCTTGAATACATGCTAAGTGAAAGAAACCAATAACAGAAGGTCACATTTATGACCAAAATAGATGAATCCAAAGATACAGATAGTAAAATAGTAGTTGCCAAGGGCTTGGGGAGGAGGAAAATGGGGAGTGTCTGCTATTTGATATGGAGTTTCTTTTTCTGGTCATCAAAATGTTCTGGTAATGGTTGCACATCTTTGTGAATATACTAAAAACCACTAAATTGCATATATTCAAAGAGCGAATTTTATGCCATTTGTTATATTTTAAAAAATACCCATAAGCTAACATTAATATTACATGTTAAATTTCTTAAAGCATATTTCAAAGCCCACTAATTAAAGGCAAAGTACCCAGCATTAATAGACTGAGAAATGTAATTAGTTACTAGCTCCAGTGACCTTGAACAACTATTTTACCTTTTCTTAGCTTTAGTCTCCTTGTCTGTAAATTGGGGGTGGGAGTGGACAGGGTAAATAGCCGTACCTATCTCATAGGACTGAATGAGTTTATACATGTAAATAGCTTAACCCAGCTTCTAGCCCAGAGTAGATGCTCATGAAAGGTCAGCACTGCTCTTAGTAACAGCCCTTCTCTCCCTGCCCTGGTGTTCTCTTCCTTTGCAGACAGAGTGGGAAGCTTTGGAGCTGACAGATCACCAGTGGGCACTAGATGATGTCGAAGAGGAGCTCATGGCCAAAGACCTCCACTTCGAAGGCATGTTCAAAAAGGAATTACAGACCTCTATTTTTTGAAGACCAAGCAGGGATAGCTGTGTCAGGAACTCAGAGTAGTGCTTAACCTTGTAACTTTCATTTGAGCAAAAGCCTCTTGGAATAAAAAGGAGGATGCATGAGCTGGCGGGTGTATAGCAAGGATCATTCTTGTCTGAGCCGGTTCCCCTTTATGTTTGAAACTAGAGGAAATACAAGGAATGTCTGCTGGGTAACTTACCCAGAAACAGCTATTTTTAAAATATTGAAAATTTTCCATCTGGTGACTCTAGTAATGAAAGCCAGAGAAAGGGGGAAAACTCAAGCTACTGATAATATATAAAACTTAGCAAAAATGCAGTCTTTGGAAAAGGCGTTGTCAGTTATACCTAATTATTTTGTGTAATCAGCCTGACTTCTAACCACAGTAGACTCCTGTTTTCTTGGTATCCAGACACCCTGCATTTTACCTTTAATTTTTTGTTAGTATTTTTATAACTTTCTTTACACAGGTAATACATTTTCATTACTGAAAATTTAGGAACTAGAGTGAGCAAAGTAAAGCTCCCTGTGTTGTTCATTTGGAACTTTCAGAATGACATAAAGAGCAAAGGTGTCAAAACCTTATTCAAATAAACTCTTTTCAGAGTGAATACCCAGGGCCAGGACAGATTTAGCAAACCTTCTCTATCTCATAATACTGTCCAGCAAAAATCCGTGACCGTGAGACACTGCCGGATTCTCAAGTGCCTTTGGGATCATCAGAGACAGGTTAAATAATGTGAGGTCTTGATCTGGAGTTCAGAATATATCAAATCCATTGACAAATCAATGGTGCTGTACTGTATATGGCTACTCAGTTGAACGAAAGACCTCATTTCACACTTATTTTACATAAGAGAGAGTTTACGTATCACTGTAATAAGGGAGAGAGGGCAATTGCTGGCAGACACATAGTTAAGGGTTGCCCAGGAATAATTCTGTCTGGATTAACTCCAAGGGAAGTGGCATGGTGCCATTTCTGTACTAAGAGATGAATGTAATTTGCATGTTGAACACTGTAATCAAGAACAAATGAATCTTAACTCTACAAATTAAACCATCCTGTTTTCTCTTCTTTGCCTGTAAAAGTGTTGCTTCTGTAGGTCACTAACAGTCTTTTCAACAGTTATAAGTGTCTGTATGGAACAGTGCTGGAGAGTCTAAGGTGAAAATGATGTGATCCTTGCCTTCAAACTGATGGTTCTTAATCTTTCCTTGGGTCACAAAATCTCTTTGAGAATCTAGTGGAAGTTCTTACCCTCCTCCAGAGTAATACACATGGGCATAGACACACAGATTTGTCAGGTAACCTGAGAGGTATTGATAGATCCTCCAAAGCCTATTCATAGTGACCCATGGACCCACGGTAAGAAACACTAATATTTAAAATAGCTGCTTAAACAAAATATTAAAGGACCAAGGGCTCACAGGAGAGCTAACCTTAGACCTGGGCCTTGAAAGAGTTCTCTAGTACAGAAGGGCATCCCAAGCAGAGGGAACAGGATTAGCAAAGGCCTACAGATTAAAATGTCCACAGTTCATTGAACTGCAGGAACGTGGGGAGTGGTGTGATATGTACAGAAAGGTCCAGGTAATGCAATAAGTAACTGGTGATTGAGTGATGTCACCCTAGTTCCTACAAGACATCCTCAGAGCATTTCATTCTGCCTTTCACCCATACAATTTGTCTTTCCCTGTAGCAAAGTTGGGTGGGTAAAATGTGAGATTTTTCTAACTAATCACAATTGGTAGTGAATGCACATGTCCTTGGTACCAGCAAGTCAAAGGGAAAGGCCAAGTTTGTTTTTAGCAGGTTCTTCCCAGAACCAGCACACAAATTCAGGGAACAATGCTTAGCGTGGGTGTTTCCTAGAGTTCAGTTAGGGACATACTACTAAATGCGCATTTTACCTTTTCCATCAACCTGGGCTTATCACCGAAAACCATTTAAGATAATCTGAAATGTCCACATAGTGATCATAATGTGGAAGGTACCTTACATGGAAGGCTAAATATTGACAGTTGATTGTACAGCACAACTCAGAAAGTAATGATGACAGATTTGAGGACAGTAGATAAACTTTTGCTTAGGGGCAAAAGTCAGTGTGATTCCTCTGGTCTATAAGGAGTGTTTTGAACATGCTTATTTGTGAAAGACACGGAGGATTATTAACTTTGTGAGGAATATTGCAGTTCCAAGTGACAGAAACTGAACTCAATCTGGCTTAAGTAATTTTCTTAAAAAGAAATGTAAATTGATTCAATAACTAAAATGTCCAATAGTCTGTTGGCTTCAGATACAGCTGGATACAGGGCCTCAGATGTCATCGGGATTCATTTTTCTCAAGTCTGCTTTTTTTATTCTCAGGCAGTCTGTCTTCTCATTAACATACCAGCTTAATAATTCCAGTGAAAACACCCCTTTCTGAAAATTTTCAGTAAAAGTCAGGATAAATTGACCTGATTTGGTTCACGTGCAAATTCAGGAACTGCTTAGCCCCACCTAGACTGCAAGGACTAAAGGTGGGATGGGGTAATTCCCTAAAGGAAAACGGGTGCAATTGTCAAAAGAAAGTGGCATAGGTAGCAAGCAAGAAAAAACAATAATGTTTTACCCTTTAATCACCCATACTGTTTGGAATGTTCCCAAAGGAGGTATTGCCCCTGTCCCAGTAGGCAATGGAGTCTGCAAACATTTATTGGATTTCTACAATATACCAAGCACCATGCTAGATATTTTCAGATTTTTCTATTCACTCAACAAATATTTATTGACTATCTGCTGGACATTGCACATGAACAAGTTACACTCCCAGACTTTAAAGGCTAAGACTGCTATGTCACATGCCATTACAGGGGTGATCTGGCGAAGGCTGTGGGAATGTCCCACAGGTCATCCAACCAGCCTGGGTGGTCAGGGAAGCCTTCCTAATAGAAGTGTCATCTCAAGATATGAAGGATCACAGGGAAATATATATAGGGCCAAGGAAATACGTAAGGAAAGAGTATTCCAGGCAGAAGTGACAGTGCGTGCAAGGCCCCAAAAGCAAAGGCAATGGGGTTTTCATGAAACTGAAATAAGACATGAGTGACCCTGAAGTGCAGAGAATAAAAAGATGTGATGAGCATTGAGTTGTACAATATAAGTGGGTGAGTAGTTGGTATGTTGACTATACCTCAGAAAAGCTGCTTAAAAAAAAGCAAGGCTAGATGGCAGAGACTTTGTAGATCATCCCTCAGAGGGGAACTTGATCCTGATGTGGCAGTGAGGAGCCCTTAGGAGGTACTAATGTGAAGAAATTTGCTGCTGGATGGAGAAAAGAATGGAGGGATAAAGTAAGCATGGGGGTGTTGGGGTGACAGATGATATTAAGGTCAGCAGAGAGTGGGGTTTGTGTTGAGATCATTTAGATGATTAGCTCCTGTTTTCTTGCACTAACTCAGTCTTCCCATTTCTGAAAAGGAGATATATGTTGCAGCCACATTGGAAAACAGTCTAGCAGTTCTTCAAAAAGTTAAACATAAAGTTTCCTTATGATCCTGCAATTCCACTCCTAGATAGATATGTACCAAAAAAAATGAAAACATCTATCCACACAAAAACTTGTACACGAATGTTCATCGAGCATTATTCATAATAGCCAAAGTGGAAATACTCCAAATGTCCATCAACTGATGAATGATAAATAAGATATGGTACATCCATATAATGCAATATTATTCAGCAATAAAAAAAAATGAAATGCTGACACAACCTACAACGTGGGTAAACCTAAGGAACACACTAAGTGCAAACCAATCACAAAAAGAGTATACGATCCTATTTTTTAGAAACTGTCCAGAATAGGCAAATCCATAGAGACAGAGAAGATAGATTAGTAGTTGCCAGGGCTTAGGGGGAGGAGACTGGTGAGTGATTGCTCATGGGGTATAGGTTTCTTTTGGAGGCAATGAAAATGTTCTAAAATTAAATGTGATAGTTGTACAACTTTGTGAATATACTAAAAACCACTAAATAGTACATCTTAAGGAGGTGACTTTTATGTATGTGAATTATATCTCATTAAAGCTATTAAGGGTGGGGAGGATCATAAGTCCGTGGCAGCTGACAACAAGCTCTCATCATGGCTATGAGAGGCTCTTGTAGGCTAGCCAGACTGAAGGTGGAGGGCATCAAGGAGACAGCTGGGTATAGAGGGGCCTTAGGGGTCAGCCAGCCTCTTATGTGCTTTAATCCCCAGGCCCTGCCACCCCTTATGCTAACCCTGTTCTCACCTTGGTCCCACCTCCCCACCTTCCTTCCAGATCTTTTGACTCTGCCTCACTAAAGACAACCTGGGAAAATCAGGGTTCAGAAACCTGGGTTCTATATCTGTGGCCCTCCATGATGGGCTAGTACCCAATAAATAAAATGTCTTATTTCTGCAATCAGCTCACAAAATGCACAGCCAGCCCCATGTAACATTTTTCTTTCTCCCATTTTTTTTTGTAAATTTCTTTTTCCTTTTTAATTTTTTTATTATGGAAATTTCAAACACACAAGACTAGAGAGAATAATATGATGGTGTACCCATCACCCTGCTTTAATAATTATCAATATTTGCCAATCTTTTATGTATTTCCCAAATCTCTTTTTTTTCTGGAATGTTTTAAAAGTAAATTCCAGTTACTATATCATTTTACATATAAATATTTTCATAAGTACCTCTAACAGATAAGGATTTTAAGAAACATAACCCATAGTGCCATTATCTCACCTAATTAGACATTCCTTAGTATGTTCTAAAGCCCAATCCATGTTCAGATTTCCTGCATTATCTTAAAATGGCTTCACAGTCTGTTTGTTTGAATGACAACCTCAACCAAGACCCCCACGTAGCATTAGACTGCTGTTTCTTAAGTCTCTTTTAACACAGTTTCCCCTCTCCACCCCTTTTTTCAAGCCATTTGTTTGTTGGAAAACAATGTGCTTGTTCTGTAGATTTCTATGAGTCTTTGTGAAATTCTTATCTGGATGGGAAATCAAATCTTCAGATTGTTTTTCACTTCAAAGAAAGATTAAAGATGAATTAATGATAGATGCCTAGAAAATGAAGCAAATAATAAACACTAGTAGGAGGACACTGAACTCAAAACCTCCAATGATCAAACTCAGGTATACAAGTCTGTAGAGAAAAATTCCTCCTGCGAGACAACTGAGGGCTGAATGAACAGCTTTTGGACAACAAACGAGAGAGACTGCATAGAGAAGGCTAGGAAGCCTTGGGAGCCCTCCAGGAGCTGTGGGAACTTTGGGCCAGAGAAGCTGGTGTCAGTATTTACATTCCCCTCCACTTCGATAGGGAGGTTGGAACTCTATTTGGGTGCTTCAGATCACCCAAATAGATCACCTCAGAGAAGGGAGTGCCCAGCTACACTACCTGGAGCCTTTTGCCTCCAAACAAAGGGAGCAAGCAGGAGAAACAAGGTGTCACCGCACACCCCTGGCATCCCTGCCAGGAGCTGTTTCAGCCCAGCAAGTTAGTGCTCCAGGCTCCCTGAGCACCTGCCTGGCTCCAACTAGCTTCCCAAAACTACCAGGCACATACAGCCTACAGAGAGGTCCCTTGTATTTAAGACCCTTTCTCTACAATAAACAAGAAAGAGACTATATAGAGAAAGCTGGGGAGCTGTGGAAGCTCTCTGGTGGGTGCCATTGTTTACCCCTCCACCTCCATAGGGTGGCTTGGAGCTCTATCTAGGGCTCTGGCTTACCTGCAAGGTTACTGCAGCACGTTCCCAGACATATCCACGGAGCCCTTTTGGCCCCGAACAAAGGGAGCAAGCAAGATCGACAGGGCATTACTACACGCACCTGGCCTCTGTACCCAGGGAACTCCTCTGGCTGGGGCGGCCAGTGCCCTGGACACCAGCTTGGCTCCTATTGGCCTGCCAAAAACATCCAGCAAACCAGGCACACACAGCCTATGCAGAGGCTGCTTCTACATAAGGCCACTTTTTCAAGTCTGGCAGAGATACTTATTTTGTCTGATTAATATAAACAAGTGTAGAAAGTCAAACAAAATGAAAAGACAGAAGAACATCTCTCAAATGAAGGAAGAAACAAGAAAATCTCCAGAAAACAAAACAAAACAAAACAAAAAAACCTAAGGAAACAGAAGTAATTTGCCTGATAAAGAATTCAAAGAAAAAGTCATGAGGAATGCTCTCGAAACTTGAGAGTGGAATAGAGGAACTCAGGGAAAACTTCAACAAAGAGAAAGTAAAGAACTAAGCAAAATTGAAGAATACAATAACTGAAATGAAAAATACATTAGAAGGAATCAACAGCAGATTAGCTAATACAGAAGGATAGATCAGTGACCTTGAAGGAGCCTAATGGAAATCAACCAGTTAGAATAGCAAAAAGAAAATAGAATTTAAAAAAACAAAGATAGTTTAAGGGACCTCTAGAATAACATCAAGTGCTCAAACATTTTGTATAGGGATCTCAAAAGTGAGGCAAGACAGGTAGCTTAAGGATGTACCCTCCCCCTCCAAGATGTGGCTCTGGGCTCTTTTCATCCCCTTCCCTTTTTCATTCCCTGCAAGGGGAGATGAACCAAAACTTGTCCTAGCCAGTCTGGCTGCCATCTTCGACTGAGACCTGACCTTTGGCTAATTATAATATCATTATAATCTCATCTGCATTGCAGTTTCCATGGCTCCCATCATGCACATGATACCATGACAGTTCTGGAAACACCAAAGAAG
This sequence comes from Pteropus medius, assembly GCF_902729225.1. Classification (NCBI taxonomy): domain Eukaryota; kingdom Metazoa; phylum Chordata; class Mammalia; order Chiroptera; family Pteropodidae; genus Pteropus; species Pteropus medius. Next base: position 2,869,715 of record NW_024349800.1, on the reverse strand, counting down.
GAAGAAAAAGCTGGAAACCAAGCTCCCTGCCCACTGGGAGGAGACAACAAGATTACATCAGTACCATGTCTCTGGGCCCTGCCCCAAAGAAGGACAAAAGCCCATAATACAGACTTCCTCAGAGCAACTGGGTTGTTGAGTTCACCCACACTTTCCTCTTAAGCGAGTACTTTTGCTTCAATAAACTTTGTGCTTTTCTACTTGATATTCTCCTTGCCCAAAAGGGAAGAGAGAAGAAGAAAGGAACAGAGGAGAACTATGAAAACAACCAAAAAACAATTAGCAAAATGGCAATAAGTACATACTTACCAATAATCGGTTTAAATGTGAATGGATTAAATGTTCCAATAAAAAGACATAGGATAGCAGAATGGATTTAAAAACATGACCTATCTATATGCTGCTTACAAGAGATTCACTTCAAATTAAAAAACACATACAGACTGAAAGTAAAAGGATGAAAAAAGATATTCCATGCAAATAAAAACAAAAAAGAAAGCTGGGATGGCAATACTCAGACAAAATAGACTTTAAAACAAACAAACAAACAAACAAAAGTAAAAAAATGCAAAGAAAGACATTACACGATTATAAAGGAGTCAATCCAAGGAGAGGCTATAACGACGGTAAATATCTATGCACTCAACATAGGAGCATCTAAATATATAAAACAATTATGAATGAACACAAAGAGAGAAATCCACAGTAAAACAATAATAGGAGATTTTAATACCACACTCACATCAATGGATAGATCATCAAGACAGAAAATTAATAAGGAAATAATGGCCTTAAATGTCACATTAGACCAGATTGACATGATAGACATTTATAGAAAATTTCACCTCAAAACTTCAGAATATACTTTTTTCAAGTGCCCATGGAACAGTCTCCAGAATAGATCACATGTTAGTTAGGTCACAAAATAAGCCTCAATAAATTCAAGAAGATCAAAATTATATCCAGCATCTTTTCCGATCACAATGGCATAAAACGATATTATCTATTCAAAAAAAGCTGTAAAAAATACAAATAAATGGAGACTAAACAACATATTATTAAACAACCAATAACTCAAAGAGGAAGTGAAACTGGAAATCAAAAACTAGCTTGAAACAAATGAAAATGAAAACACAGCTTTTCAAATTTATGGGATGCAGCAAAAGCAATTCTAAGAGGGAAGTTCATAGGTATACAGGCCTACCTCAAGATACAAGAAAAATTTCAAATAAACGATCTAGCCTTACACCTAAAGGAAGTAGAAAAGGCAGAACATGCAAAACTCAAGTAAACAGAAAGAAAGAGTTAAAAGCAGAGTGGAAATAAATGAAATAGAAACTTAAAAAACAATAGAAAAGATCAATAAAACTAAGAGCTGGTTCTTTGAAAAGATAAAATTGACAAGCCTTTAGCCAAGCTCATCAAGATAAAAAGAGAGAGAACCCAAATAAATAAAATCATAAATGAAAGAGAAGCGACAACCGATACCACAAAAATACAAAGAATCATTAAAGAATACTATGAACAATTATATGCCAACAAATTTGACAATCTAGAAGAAATTGTTAGACTTCTATGAGCATGTAACTTCCCAAGATTGAACTAGAAAGAAATACAAAATCTAAACAGGCTAATTACTAGCAATGAAATTAAAGTAGTAATTAAAAAAAACTCCCAATAAATAAAAGTTCAGGACCAGATGGCTTCACAGAATTCTACCAAACACTCAAATAAGAATTAATACTCATCCTTCTTTAACTACTTCAAAAGAGTTGAAGAGGAAGAAATACTTCCAAACTCATTCTACAAAGCCAGCATTACCCTGGTACCAAAACTAGACAAAGACACTATAAAAAAAGAAAATTATAGGCCAATATCCTTGAACACTGATGCAAAAATTCTCAACAAAATATTAGCAAACCAGATTCAACAATACATTAAAAGGATTATACACCATGCCAAGTAGATTTATCCCCAATGATGCAAGGATGCATCCATTAAACAATCAACATGATACATCACAATAACAAAATGAGGGATACAAAACTTATGATTATCTCAATAGATGCAGAAAAAACATTTGACAAAATTCAACATTTTTTTTATGATAAAAACTCCCAACAAAGCGGGCATAGAAGGAAAATATCTCAATCTAATAGAAGCTATATATGACAAACCCACAGCTAATATTATGCTCAAAAACAACAACAACAAAAAGCTGAAAGGTTTTCCTCTAAGAATAGGGAACAGCTGATTTTTAAGTATTACCAGATTATGATATTTATTAACAAAAAATATCTTTTTTAAAAGATTAGGTTTGTTTTGCTGGTATCCGTGGTGGCTAAAATCTGTGAAAGAATGAGTTAAGACTCCAGGAACCCTTGAATCTTAATTTGGCCAGTTTGGTGAAAAAATGTAACTCTCTATGCCTTCAGAGTTCAGGACAGTGAGCACAGCACAGAAAAGGTTCTCCAGGATGCACCATCTCTTACCTGTTCTGTCTTTTGTTTCTTTGTTCACACCAGAGCAACCAGCCAGAATGAAAGTGTCAGCCAACTGTCCTGGGCATTGTCTAAGCCAGAGACTTTATCACTGCCAGCCACATCACCTTTGCCTTTTCCTTCTCTCTCCCTTTCTTTGGGAGCTTCCAAGGTACTTTTGGGAGGGAGGTCCCAACAACTCCTAACAGTGTTGAAGTCTCTTCAGCAGAGTTCCAAGTTGGAGGCTTATTTTCATAGACTCAAACTTCTAATAAAGCAGGGGCCACCTGGATGCCCAAGGTTTTCATCCCCCTTCTCCCTTCTCTGAGGTTCTCCCAGAGGGGCAGAATGATGTCATCATTGTTAAGGGTACTGGCTGTGAAGTCAGACTTATAGCTTGGCCTCTTATTTCCTGTGTGATCTTGAACAAATTGCTTACCCTCTCTGAGCTTCGGCTTGTAAAAAGGAGAACATAATAATATATAGGGTTGTTGTAAGGACTTAAAAAGAATAATGCATGTCAGGTGTGTAGTATAGCTCCTGGAAGACTGAGTGATTGGTAAAAAGAGCTATTGACCAACCCTTATATACTTGGAATCATCTCCCAGCCATCTCAGAGTCTCCAGGATAATGCTGGGAGCTCCTTTTGCAGCCGGGATACTTCCCACCAATACCTGGCACTCTGTGTTTCTTACTAACATTCACCTCCACTCCAGCCAGTCTCTTCTTTCCATGGGATCAGCTTTCATCTTGGCTTCTGGCCAAAGGGATCATAATTTCTCTTGCCTTTGTCTGGAATCTCAAAACCCCTATCAACTGATAGTTTGGAAACATAATAGGATTTGGGTTCTGGGCTCCAAAGAGGGCAGCCAGGGAACAATGGAATGATGCTGCTTGGATTGGAGGGTTGGGCACTGTCAAACCAGTGAATCTTTGCAGGGGCATGAATGTGTGGTCCTAGTACACACATCTCACCCTCCTCAAGAGAAATTAAGGAAAAGAACCAGGCCAGCTCTGAACTTGCTGAGGAAATTTCAACATCTCCAAAGAAGGCTCACCAAAGAGTTCACAAAAGGCACTGAGAGGAGGGATCTGTATCCATCAGCTTCTACAGTGGATCCCTAGAACTGCCATCCCATCAAGACTGCCCATGGAGGGAAAGATGTAGTTCCCCTGGAGGAAATTAGGATGCTGTTAGGAAGAGAAAGGATCTTGAACAATGGCCTAAAATGCCACTTATCTATTTGATATACAGAACCAGGATCCAGATAACCCTACAAGCTTGAAACAACTAGATAGATCTAACAAGATCAAGAGCAAACAAATGTAGAATCTTACATTAGGGTTAAGAAACCAACTGCACACAAAGAGATGGGGAAGATCTAGTAGATCAATAAACTGCTGCTAGAAACATTAATTCAGCATGAGGTCATATTAATGAAGGAGTAGAATCTAGAAAAGGGGAGATGAAAGTTCAGCTTTATTCTCAACTGGGTTCAGTTCCAAGAGTCATACTTTAAAGGAGACATTGTTGATCTGGTAAGAAGAAAGAGAGGAGAGATGTCACGATGGTGAGAGCCCAGAATCCTGTCGTTGGAAGAAAGGCTGAAAGAACAGGCAGTGTTTGGCCTGCAGCGAGAAGATTCTAGGGAACTGAGAAATGTCTTTACAATTCCAAAAGGCTTTCCACAAGGAAAACAGTAGAGCTGGTCAGATGATATGGTGAAGTGGGAAAAGCTGGAACTCTCTCCCAGAGTAAAAAATCTGGATTCAGAGTCTACCATTTACCAGCTATTAGAGACTGAACGCTCTTCAAACTGCAACATGTCATGCACAACTGAATGCTGCATATTGCTTTTCAGTGAGAACCAGAGGTAGGAAAACACTGGGAGAGACATTTCAGCTCAACGCTAGTAAGAAGTTTCTTTTTTATTTTTAAGTGGCATTTATTCTTATCTCTGATCACAAAAGAAATACACGGTTGTATAGAATATTGGTAAATGGAAAAGCAAAGTTAGATAAAAGTCACATCAACTCTTATTTAATTTCTAATATTTAGGGACAAGATACATGGGTAGACAGATATGAACAAAAATGAGATCATACAAATAATTATCTGAGAGAATTTAGAGTATCAGCATGTAAAGATGTATATATCAGTATGTAAGGATGTTTAGTGCCATATTGTTTCTAGTAGAAAAAAACCTGTAAACCACCTGATTACCCATCAGTAGGGGAATATGGGGAATGTCTGAGTAAATGACAGTGTATCCACACGATGAAATACTGTGCAGCTAGTTAAAAAAAAAAAAAAGGTAGAACTAATATGTATTGCCTTCAAAATGTTTCCAACATATACTGCTTAAGGCAAAACGAAGTTACAGAATAACAAGCATAGTATGATCCCATTTTTGTAAAAAGAGGCATGCACATATGTGTTTTTATAAACAGAGGAAACCATGTGGCGTTAACAGTGGGTACATAGGGTGGGGGCAGAGTTAGAGAGGCTAAGGGTGAGACAGTTAACATGTTCTTTGAACATTTCTGTGTTGCTTGAATTGAGACAATCAGCATATATTATTTTTATAATTCAAATGACTGAAATTAAATAAATAAACAACAATCTATCCTGGACATTTCTCCATGCCATTAAAGATTCTACATCATATTTAACGTATTCCTTGTATGGATTTCTCATGATATAATGAACCCAATGTTGGACATCAGGAGCTGTCAGAAGAGGGACTGGAGCATTTCAACAGTGTCTGTCAGAAGCAGACCCATACAGATTTAACCATGCCTCAGGTAGGAAATTATCTGATAGATACACTAGTGCATATACACAAAAATGTCCCTGACTCATTATTCCTGCTAGCAAAAGACTAGAAACAACCCGTATGTCAAGTATTGGATAAATAAAAATTACAGGCTGACTAATATGCTGCAGTTCTCAACAGCAGATATAAGAAATGAGATGGAGTTGTAGAAATTTACATGGAAAATGTGTCAGGATATATTGTAAAGTGAAGGGGAAAAAAGGCAAGTTACAGAACGATATGAACGGTATGATCTCATTTCTATTTAAAATGTATACGTGACTGCATTAAAAAAGACCTGAAGGATACACATCAAGCTGTAGATAGGATTTACCTATGGGTATGTATATAACCCTAAAAGATATAAGAATAGAGATATAAAGGAAGTGAGCTCTCCATCCCCTGAGGTATGCAGAGATTGGCTGCCTCGTTTTGAGGGATGTTGTGGAAAGGATTTCCACATCTCTCCGAGGTGACCTCTGTCCCCTCTTAGTCCTGAGAATCTCAGAGAATGGGGAGGTCAGGACTGGCAGAAGAATCCATCCCTAAAGAGAAAGGGTTAAGTGGGGATGGCGCTCCTGTGGGCGGGCTCGGCGATCGGCAACGCCGGGCTCTGCTAGCCAAGTCTGAGCATCTCGGAGGATGCGGGGCGGCGAGCGGCTGCTGGGACGCGCGCAAGGTGAACGCGGGGGCTGCCCGTGCTGCGCCCAGGTGAGGAGCTGGCCGAGGGAGGGGGTGATGGAGGGCCCGAGTCAGGGAGCGTGGTCTGCAGCCCCCGTCTCGGAAACGAGCCGGAGGGCCTGCACCAGCGCCCACCCCAACCCAGCACACTGCGGGAAGGCGCGGAGCCAGGGGAGAAGAGACGGAGGAGAGGTAACCCGAGATGGAGCAGCTCCTGAAGGCTGCCCTGCGGCGGCCCTCGCTCTGCAGTCCGGCAGGCCTCTCTCCTGTCTCTGGGACTGGGAGATACCCGCCCCCACCAAAAATTTCTCCAGCAGCTGGAACCCAGTGCTGGGCAGCCCCCTCCTTGTCCGCAGATGCCTACATCTCTTGGATTGGGGTGGTGAGCAGATGGCATATGCTTGTCATTGAAGGCCCAACTCAACTGTCTCCTCTTCTGCAAAGCTTTTCGGACCCCCTGTGCAAAATGAGCCACTGCGGGTTTCACAGCCCCTAGTATGGCCATTCACTGGCTGTGTGACCTTGGGTGAGTTGCTCAACTTCTCTGAACCTCTGTTTCTTCTCTTCTGAAATGGGTATACCCACACCTGCTTGTGTGGGAGGGAGATGGAGGACGTGCAGCTAAGCTTAGCATATGAGCCTAATTGGGAAAGAGCTCAACACAGGAGTACTGTTATTAAACAGTACCTGTGTTAGGGGCCTTTCAGATCACCCCCACTCCTAACACTAGAACTGAGGCTTCTCTTTGGGTCCCCAGCACCCAGCCTGGGCAGGAGCAGAGCATGGGGATTGGTGAATGTCTGAGAAATGAACCAGTAAGGCTTTAAGGCAGAGTCTAAACTCAGTTTAGGGGATGCGTTTAAGGGGTCTTGGAACCCCCAGAAATTGTGCACAATCTTTGGTGAGCCCGGGTGTCTGTGGGCCACCAAGGGTTAGGAGCCAGGGAGCTTTGGACACAGCTGCTTCCCAGAGAGGAAGGAGCAGATCCTCTGTCCCTCAATACACCCAGGCCCCGACTCTCACAGCCACTGTCTTCCCTCTCCTGGCCATGGGGGCCCTTCCTGCCTCCCTGGCTCAGCTAGGGACTCTCAGAAAGAGGAAACTTTAAGGAATATTCAGCTGGGGTCAGTCATATGCTGAAGGGCTAGAAACAAGAAATGGAAGGTGCAGATGCAGCCTTTGAGAAGCCCCAGGCCAGTGGGGGAGACAAGAGATTATTACACTATGTGACCAGGGTGACAGGAAGGAGTGGAGGGCGGGTGTCAGGGAAAGAAATGTCTATGCTGAAACAAGCCAACATCATCTTACCTAGATTTCTGCACTGGTCACTCTCCCCCTTTTAAAATACTTATCAGATTGTGTCACTCCCATGCTTAACATCTCCATTGGCTTCCTGTGACACTTAGAATAAAATCCAGCTGCCTTATTGTGGCTTCCTAGGCCCCTTGTGATCTAGCTCTGCCTTCCTGATTTCATCTCCCTCTGCCACTTTCTCCTTCATCCGCTGAGCTCCAGCCACTCTTGCCTTCTTATTTCTTGTACTCACCTAGCTCATTCTTGCATCAGGGCCTTTGTACTTTCTGTTCCCTCTGCCAAATGCTTTCCCCACCATTTCTTCAAATGGCTGTCTCCTTCTCATTCAGCATTTAGCTTAAATGTCATCTCAGAGAGGCCTTCCTGGCACCCCACGTGTAAAGTAGCCTCCTATCCCTCTATCTCTTAACTCTGTTTTCTTTTCTCCATAGCATACCTTATTTAACATCATTCATTGTCTGTTCCTTACCTAGAATGCCACCTCCACTGCTGAATGTCAGTCCTGTTCACTGTTTTATCTCCAGGGCCTGGCCCATAGTATATGTTCCAATTACTCGTTGAAATAGTTAAGAGGGCTAGTGGGAAAGAAAGCTTTTTGAACAAAGGGAAAAGTAAAAGGGCTCTAATGCTTACCAAGCTCCTATCATAGGCCTGACCCATTATGTGTTTTGTTATATAAGTCTTACAAGAGCCCCTTAGAATTAGGTATTCTTGTTATATCCACTTTACAGATGGGAAAACCATGATGCAGAGAGGTAAAGTAAGTCACCCAGGAACTGGCAAAGCTGGGATTCTAACCTAGGTCCCTCCTCAAAGGTAGGGGCCTGTTCTTCTCCCTCTCTACCTCCCTGATATTTGAACTAGGTCTTCAAGAATAGGATCTCAGCAAGTGAAGGAGAAGGGAAAGGGCATTCCAGATAGAGGGAATGGCAGGAGCAAAGGCATGGGGCATTAGACAGTCCAGTGGGTGCTGAAGGATAGGTGAGCAGCCTGGTGTGGACTTGGAAAGCCAGGAGAGGAGCTTAATTCTTTTCTGAGGGCAATGGGGAGTCACTGAAGGTTTCAAAGCAGGGCAAATGGCATGACCAGAGATGCAGTTTTAAAAGGTCACTCTGGGCAGCATGAAGAGGTTGGCCAAGAAGGGACTGGGGGAAAAGGGGACCTGCCTCATGTCACTCTTCTCTCTTTCCCATCAGCTCCCTTGAAGCAGCCACAAGAGACTTGAACCCTCACATGTCATCCCCTCTCTCTTTTTAGGTTTATCCAGTGAAGATTGGAATTTGAGGGCTTTAGGCCCGGGCATCAGAGTGGACCATGGTCCCCAATCCATGGGGCCATGTGCGTGGCCTCCTGCTGCTGTTGCTGCTGCCGTCTCTGGGAGCTGGCCCTGCCCTGGGCCGGGGTCATCTTGGGCCATATGAGGACTCGGAACCACACCTGATTCCAAGAGCCCACCCCAAGGGCCCTGTTGGCACAGAGCCCCAAGCCTTCGACTTCCTCTGGGAAAAGCCCATAGATGAGAGCCCCTGGAACTCCAATATCCCTCAGGTCCCTGCTGAAGAGTTGCCTGAGAAGCTCACAGACTCTCCCTTTGGCCCAGCCCTGCTTGGACCTAAAGCAGCCCAGGGGGCTCAGAGAGGACTCCTAGTAACCGATGACCTACAGGTGGCTCGAGGGCCAAGTTCTCAGGGCTGGACAGGATCTCCCGACTCTCTGGAGCCTCTGGAACAAGACGCACCAGTGCCCCATCCAGTGGGCCCTCCCCATCTCACTTTCATCACCACAACTCCCAAACTCCAACTCAGGATAGCCACACTTCCTCTCTCCCCAGGGGAGCCTGGAGACCAAGTGGGACAACAACCACTTAGAGATGAGGGTGTGGGGGCCAAAGCTAAGAACAGGGTCTCAGAGACATCCTCCTTAGCCCACCAGGGTCATCCCCACTCGGGCACTATCAGGAGGCAAGTGCTGGAAGAACAGGGTAAGGGTGAGCAGGACTTCCAGGAGGCAGCTCAAGGCCCCCTCTTCACACAGCAGGATCCAGTAGCCCCTGAGGCTGGCTTGGTATCCCCAGTTGAGATGGCATCCACTCAGGAGCCTGGGTCCCAGCCAGACCTGGCATTGGCCAGAAGCCTTCCTCCTGCTGAGGAGCTGCCAGTTGAACCCCCCAAGAAGGCTGGAGGTGAGGAGACCTGGGAAGTCAGTTTTCCAAGTCCCTCACCCAAGCAGGTTGACTTCCCTGATGTTCAGGGCTCACCAGGACCCCAGCCCTCAGGTCCCCCAGCCTCAGAGACTCCTGATCAGCAGCCTAAGCCAGGTAGGTACCAAAGTGAGAGTGCTGAACAGGGCAGGGAGGGGCAGTGTTCCATGGCAGCTGGCTGCCCCAGTTTCCGTGTGCCTTCTGATCCCCATGGGTCCCATTTTCCTCATTCTAACAAATGAGGGTGATTGTGGCTCCCTCCTGGGGACTTAGAATTGGGGAACCACTGGAGGGTCAGGCAAAATGATGACTGCTTTTGTCATTTCAGAGAGAGCAGCAATGAATGAAGCAGATCCCATCTCTCCCCAGCGGGTGAGAGGAGCAGTGGAGGCCCTGGGTACCCCCAAGTCCCTCATCCCTGGCCCCTTGGACACTGGCCCAGCTACAAACCGAACAGAGAGCCCTGTGAGGGCCCTACAGCCAGGTGAGGGCATGGCTGGGGTTTTGGGGAGAGCAGGTATTCTGTCTAATAATTAAGAACCTGTGTGAGGTCTAAATGGGGTGGGGTGGGGAGTAAATGGAGACAATCACCTCCTTAAAGGAATTGGCTAGGACTTCCTTCAAACAAGTTGAGATAATAAACTAATACTCACTGGGTACTTTGGGAGAAGTCATTTGCCCTTTTGGAGCTAGAATGTTCTTAAAAGTAATCACCCAAGGAGCTTTTTAAAAATTCCAGTGCCAGGCCCCATCCTAATGAGTTCTGATTCAGTTGGTCTCCAGGTAATTCTAATATGCAGCCCAGGTTGTGAAATCCTGGTATATTATTAATAAAAACGATAGCTCGCGTCCACTTAACACTTATTGGCACTGTGCTAAGCATTCGATCCTCAACACAACCCAGTGAGGTCGGTGCGGCTACTATCCCCATTTTGCAGATGTGCTTGGAAGAGTTAAATAACTTGCCTACCACACTAGAGAATAATGGAAAATCAAAAGCAGTTTTCAAAGGGCTATTTTAATATTGTTATTATTGCAGATGAAACCGAGGAGTGGCCGGGGCGTCCCCAAAGCCATCCTCCAGCACCCCCAGTCCAAGCCCCCTCGACATCACGCCGGGGCCTCATTCGGGTCACCACGCAGCGTGCCCTGGGTCAGCCACCCCCTCCGGAGCCCTCAGCCAGCCTCATGGCATCAGCCCCAGCCTCCAGTCCCCCGGCCAATGCCACCGCACCCCCGCTGCGCTGGGGTCCACTGCGGAGGGTGCTGAGCTTTTCCTGGGAGCTGCACGTCTACGGAGTGGGGGTGCTATTTCTGCTGCCTGCATTGCTGGCACTGGCCTCTCTGACAGCCGCCCCTGCAGGGCCCCGGCTGGCACTGGTGGCCGCGGTGCTGGTGCTTGTAGCATCGGGACTGCGATCTGCTTACATGCTCGCCGACCCGTATGGCTCTCAGGCGCGGCTGGGTTTACGCGCGGGCCTGGTGCTCTACAACCTACCTTTCCCCTTGCTGCTCACTGCCCTGGCAGCCCTGACCCTGCTCGGCCTGGGTGCCGGGCTGCCACAGCAGCTGCAGAACCCGCTTCTACTAGGAGCAGTGGCATTGGGGCACGGCGGGGGGTTACTCGCAACAGATCTGCTGTCGGCGACGCCGGCGCTCAACCTCCTGGTTCAGGGCTTCTCCTGTGCTTGGGGCGCGGCCGTGGCTCTGGGCACGCTCTGCCTGTGCCGTCGCCGCCTGCTGGACGGGCCGCGGGGCCGGAATGCTAGCCCGGGACCGCGGCTGCTGGCAGTGGCTGGTGCGCTGGGACTGCTGGCCAGTGGCTTACAGCTGGCGGCCGCGCTCTGGCTGTACCCGGGCCCAGGTCGCGTGGGCCGCTTCTCGTGGGCCTGGTGGGGAGTCCACTTCTGGCTGCGCCTGCTGGAGCTAACTTGGGCACTCACCCTGGCACTGGCAGCTGTGGCCGCAGCGCGGCCCAGGCCGCCCACGGAGCATGCGTGCTGGGCTAAGCTGCTGCGCCTGGCCTGCCCCGCGCCCTCTGGCAAAAGCGAGGTCCCGGAGCGACCCAACAATTGTTTTGCGGGGCCCAGTGGCGTTGGCGCAGGCAGCTTGGACATCAGCAAGAGCCTCATTCGCAACCCCGCGGAGGTGGGGCCGCCTGTCACGCCCAGTTCAGGGGCCTGGGGCTCGGCTACGTCGTTGGGCCACGGTCCCCAGGGTGGCCCGGGGCTGTCCCGCAGCAGCGTGGGGCCGGCACCGTCGATGAGCGAGCTAGACCTGCGGCCGCCGTCGCCCATCAACTTGAGTCGTAGCATCGATGCCGCGCTCTTCCGAGAGCACTTGGTGCGAGACAGCGTGTTTCGGCGCTGCGGCCTGCGCGGCCTCTCCTCCCCACCACCTGGGGGCGCGCTGCGGCCTCGCCGGGGCAGCCACCCGGACGCGGATCTCGACGGTACCGGCTCTTCACTCCTCCGTGGCCGCTGCCGGTCGCTCAGCGACGTGCGCGTGCGCCGGTCGGTCCCACCACACGTGGTGGATGAGCCTGACCAGGCAGTTTCTGGCAGCTCCGTGGACAGCTTCTCCCGAGGTTCCCTCAAGATCAGCTGGAACCCGTGGCGCCACGGGCTGTCGTCAGTGGACAGTCTACCCCTAGATGAGCTGCCCAGCACTGTGCAGCTACTGCCTGCCCCAGCCCCTGCTCCCGCTGGGCCCGGGGAACCGAGTGAGGTCCAGCCTCGCTGCAAACCCGGAGACTCCCGCAGCGCCTCCAGTGACACCATCGAGCTCTGAGCCAGCCCCACACTGCTGCAGAACCAGGTCCCGCTCTCGGTGGCCTTATGTCACGGCCGACTGGGACAGTTGAGTATTTGAAACACTAGCATTCCCGGGCCTCAACCTGGTTGCAGAGACACTCCCAGAGACAGCTGGGAGCGAACCCACCCTCACGTTTTTTTTTTAATATCTCTATTTTTTTCCCCAACGAGTATTTTGCACAGAGGCTGTGACTTATGCAGAATACATGGTGGACATGCATGGATTTAGGTATGGGGAACAGAGTCCAGGTGCCCCCCAAACACCCTTCCAGACTCCCCACTGTGGAGGGATGAGGCTTGATTATCCAGATTGACTGTCCTCTTTGTGCCAAAGAAATAAACCCTTAGGACTTGGCTCATGCCTTCCTCTGGCCACCCCAGGATCCTGTTCAGAGGCCCCGCCCTCCCAGTCGTTCCAAGTCCTCTGTGTTGGGGATGGGAGGATTCCCAAAGGAAAGGGCACTGGACCCTTAGCAACCTTAGAAATAATGGCTACTAATATTTTACTGAACATCTACTATTGCTGTGCACTATGTTCAGCTCTTCACATTCATCACCTTATTCTCATAAGAAGCCTGAGTGGAAAACATTATCATGCCCATTTTATAGATGAGAAGAGTGAAGTTCAGAGATGAAAATCATTTGCCCAGGGACTTTGGCCCAAATGATAACTGGTACTGAATCCAGAAAGTCCAGTCCTAAGGCTAGTTCCTCCATTCCCCTTCTAACACTGCTTCAGGGCCAAGCCTTTCCTCTCTCCTCTCTCTCTTCTACTCCAGCAATGTAGCTCTCAATTTCCCAGGGTTTTAGAAAACTTCCCCAAGGATGGGGGGCTCTCAGTAGCTTAGGCCAACTCATGGTGGAGGACAGGTAGTAAGACTGAAGCTTTTCCATTTTCCAAGACTTTATTTCCTGAGATGAATAAATAAATCAGTGGCTGAGGGGTGGGGGGTGAATACAGAACAGGAGCTGGCAGCATGCAGCTGGCAGGCGGATGCTGTGGTGGACCTTCCTGCAAAGACCCCCGCCCCTCATCCTGGGCAGGAGCCAAAGCTCACCAACAGCCTCCACAAGGAGACACCTTTTCTTTAAAAATGCACACACATTGTGAAGCCTGCCCAGTACCCTCAAGGCCAAGATCTCAATGTATCCACCTTTAGGGCTACTTCCTCACTCCAGGGACCTCACCTGCCCAGACCTAGTTGCCCGGGCTGCTTCGCAGGTGGATAGGGAGTGCTTACCCCACTCTCAAAAATAAAGCAAGCTGCCTTGAGTGTCCAGGCAGGAAACACCTGACCTCTGGGGGCAGCCGGGGTGAGAGGAGATCCTACAGGTGTGGCAGAGATTATCTGCCTTTGATGAAGCCTTCCAGCACACGGTCACTGCGCTCTGACAACCAGTAGCCAGTCATGGCTGCCACAGCCCCAATGAATATGGCGGTGAAGACCAAGTCGCCCTTGGCTGCCAGTGTGGCCAGTGCACAGATGATGACACCAAAGAACATCTGCTGCAGCACCACCAGCTCGTCCTCCGTCATCTCCGAGAAGAAGCCTGCTGACTCTTCAAGGAGCCAGAGAAGCACCTGTCACTCCTACCCCATTCCTGGAGTCTCCCACACACCCGACAAGTGCTGCCACCTGCCTCTCTGGCATGCCAGCACACATCATTTACTGCTGAGAACAATTCTGAAAGGGGCAGTTATTATCCCTCTCTCATTAAGTAGTAAACAGGCTCAGAGAGGTGATGAGGTTTGCTCAAGGCCACATGGTGAGTGAGCTGTGACAGAGCATGTGTTACATGTACTAGCCCAGCTCCAGAGCCAGACTACCTGGTTTTGACTGCCAGCTCTGCAACTTGCTTACCATGTGGCCCTGGGCAAGCTGCTTCATCTCTCTGCATCCTAGTTTTCACTATAAAAATGGGATGAGAAAGATACAGCATTGGATTTGTTTTAGGGGTGAAATAATATATGCAACATGTTTGGAACAGCATCTGACAAATGGTAAGAGCTGTGGAAGTGGTCACTATTGTCATCACTGTGATTGTCCATCTCACTACACCGTGGCCTATAACAGCTCTTGACGGGCCAGGGCTAGGACTGGTCCCATTGGACAGATGAGGAAAGAGGCTTGGGAAGGCAAAGTGATTTGATGCCAAGTCTGACTTACTTTCTACCCCGAGGAGGTGTGAGGCCACCAAAAGCCACCCTGGAGATCAGCTGTAGGCGTCTGGTCTCAATTCAGCCTCATGAGGGCTGGGAGGTGAGGGGTGGGTGGGGCAGGGCCTATAATTGCCTGGAGAAAGGATTTGCTGACCCTCCCCCTGCAAGACTTTCCTTCCCCAGGTTTGCTCACCTGGGATCTGCTCCTTCACACAGATGCCCTCAATCTGTTTGTAGCCCTCGGTACAGACACAACGGTAACTGCCCTCGGTGTTCTTGCACTGCTCGTTCTCTCCTGGACACATCTCTGTCTCACACTCGTCCACATCTTGAGGGAGGGCAAAGAAGGATCAGAGCCCTGACTGCCAGGGCAGCACCCTACATGCAGCACCCCTGACTCGGTGTTGCTCACATCCTGACAACTCTCTTCGGCCCTTGCCCAGATAACATTCCACCCTTCCTTCCCCTGCTCTGTCCATATTCTAATCCCTCTCAATCTGTGGTGGCAAGGCCCTCCAAGGTGCCTGTGTCCCATTGGCAGGAGACTCACCGAGACACTTGGAGCCCACCTGCTGGTAGCCAGAGCTACACTTCTTACAGCGGCCCGGCCCTGCCCCCATGCAGCCCAAGCAGGCTTTGGAACAGTCTAGAGAAGGGAGAGGAAAGAAAAGGGTGAGAGGAAAGAAAGGAGGTTCCTAGGCTTGGGAATTCTGATGCCTGAGAAGGCAGAAGTTTGGGGGGAAGTAGCTCCTCCTATCCTTCCCACATCCCGTCTTCTGCAGGAGTGGACACTCACCTCGGCACTCATAGGAACCCTCTGTATTCACGCAGAATTGGTCAGCTCCACAACTGGCTCGCTCTGTGCCACACTCGTCAATATCTACAGAGAGGCCAGCAGGGTTGGGATTTCAATCCCTAGTTAACTAACAGGGAAGCGGAGGCCAGGATCGGGGAATGGACTTCCCAGGCTCAAACGATGTGGCAGAGATTGCAGGCTGCCCAGGTAGAGACTACATTTTCTGACCTGCTCTGCAGCTCAGTATTATGGCCTTGTGAGTTGAGTTCTGGCCAACAGGATATAAACAGAAGTGATGTGCTCCACTTTTAGCTTGGCCTTAAAACAAAGTCAGGCGGGTTTGGACTCTTCCACACACTTCCTTCCCTTTCTTACTTCTTGAGTGCCAGGTCATAGAACAGAGGTGCCAGTGACCCAGCCTCAACCATAAAGACAATACCCAACGGGACACTGCACAGGAAGAAAGAAAGAATCTGGGTCCTTGAATAATTATGACAAGCAGAGCTTCTCTGCCAGCCTGGACCACTTGCTTTGAGATTGTGATGTGAGATAAAAATAAACCTCTATATTCTTTAAGCTACAATTGTTAGAGATCTTTTTATCACAGCAGCTTAGCCTTTACTCTTATCTATATAAATGGCTAGGTTTGAGACCAAACCAAATCTCAAACCTACGTTTCCTGACCCAGGTTCAGTATTCTCATTCCTCTAGCTAACCGTTCAATTTTCCAAATTTAGCCTAAGTGATACCTCCTCTAAGAAGGCTTTCCTGATTCCCTGATTCACTGAGCTGGACCAGGGACATCTCTTACTGTACGAAGATCAATCTGTACTGTTAAGTGCCTGGTTACTTTTCTGCCTTCCCAACCATGCTGAGATCTCCATGAAGTCAGAGACTGTGTTGGTCTAACCGAGATGCGGAACCAAGCCCAGGCCCCTGCCCACCTCTCCAGAACTAGGGCAGGGCCTCACTCACCTATACACTTGAGGTGATGCAGGGCCCAACCCTTCTTGCACTGCAAACAGTTTGATTCCTCAGGTCCTGAGCAGCGGGCACAGGGGCCAAAACAAGCTGAGTAGAATGAGGGAAGTATGAGGATGAGCAGGCAGGCACCCCATCTGCCCCTGCCCAGTGCCCTGCCTTTTGGCTACCTACCCGAACATACCAGATGGCTGGCGTTGCGCTCCGCCTCAAAGTAGCCGAGGCCACACTGGCCACAGGCCTCACCCCCATAGCCGGCTTGGCAGTCACAGTGCCCGCTGCCCCCTCGAGTCCCTTCCCCTTCACACTGCCCATAGCCACCGCAGGGCTTCTCTGTGCCCCCAGGACAGGCTGTGGGCAGACACCAAACCGGGTGAGATTGTAAATACAATTCTGTATATAGAAAGTATTAACATTTTTGGAGAGAAAACAATTTTAATGGCAACATATATTTTGTCATAAAACTGTATGAAATTTACTTAACCACTACTCCATTGTGGAACAATTAGGTTATTTACAAATCTTTTCTTTCATTAAGACTGAATTGACCATCTTTGTCACTAACTCTTTATCTGCAGCTTCTGGAGAGATTTTTCTAAAAGGGGCTGTTAGTAAGTTCAGCTTCTGACTCAGGACTGTGTGTAGAAAAAGGTGGTGTCAATATGGGCTCCAGAGCATCACCTCTCATCCCTAGGAAGCTCTCTTTAGTCCAGGGGCTAAGGTCTGGTCTGATCCAGGCATGGGAAATGAGGGGTAGGTGTAGGGGCATTTCTCATATACATGCATCTGATTCAGAGCTATTTTCAGAGCTATTCCCCATCGATTTCCTCATCTCACCAGCCCTGTGCGGCAGGTGGAAACTGAGGTCCAGAGAAGTTATCTGAGGAGCCTAAGCTTTCACAACCAGCTATAGGCAGAGCCAGGACTGGATCTCTGGCCTCAGCAGTCCCCTCCCATCTCCCAAGAGGAATTTGAATAACTCACCAAGGCAGGAGGGCCCGAAGGTGCCTGAGGGGCAGCAGAGCTTCAGGGAATCTGAGCAGAGCCATTGGAAGAGGTCTGGGGCTTCCTGCTGCCTGAGGCAGGGAAGTGATATGAAAGCAAGGGGGCCTGAGATAGTGTCAGAGGTGCTGCCCACGCCCCACAGATTCTGTATCCCACAGAATCTGTGATACAACCCATCTTGGGCATAAGACCCGTAAGGCCACCTGACCAGTGCCCTTTCCCAGAGAAATAAAGCAAAACTCACGGTGAGAGTTTGGGTACTCCAGCAGATCCTTAGCAGATCTGGGTTTGGAAGAAGCAGCCAAACCAGAACTCAGCCCCTAGCATGCAACTCCCTGCTTTACTATCAGGCCCTGCCTGTGGCCCCCTCCCTGGGAAGGCTCTCACACAACTCACTTGTGAAACCACCAACTCTCCACCAGCTCCTCACTCAGCTCCAGCAGGCGGTGGCACTCGTAGTCTGACTTGCTGCACACGCTCTCAAGCACTTCTACCAGGCGGGTCTCACTGGCCAAACAAGGTGGGGAGTGGTGGGAATAAGTTCCATTCCACCCACAACCCTCCTTAAGATCTCCTCTCCCACCACTCCTCATGCCATGACAGTGTCAAAGGAAAGGCCATAAGGCATATTGGAAGAAGTATTTGTTTTATATTATATGTATATGTATTATATTATATATTTAAAGGCTCTGACACAGTGCCTGGCATAAAAAACAACACAAAAACAGGAACCATTATAGAGCTGGAAGTACCCATAGGGTTATCTTGACCAGTCCTCTCATTTTCAAATAAGGAAACTGAGACCTATTGAGGGGAAAAAAAAGTGGCTAATATTACACAATAAAACCTTTTATTTCTAGTGGGCATTACAGTTTAATCTTTACCACAATCTTATGAAATAGGCAAAGCAGATATTAATAGTTTACAGATGAGGAAACTGAGGCTCAGAGGTTAAGAGACCTTCCCTTAGGGTACCAAAGGTCAGAACTGACAACCAGGTCTGTCCAACTCCAAGTCTTTGCTGATTCCTTCTCCTTAATTTGACTTTGAAAAGCTGGAGGGCCTATGGCTCAAGCCTTTCCTCTTAACATAATCACATACTGTCCCATGGCTTTACATACTTACTATATGCTGATGACTCCCAAATTCATGTTTCTAACTCCCACTTCTCCCTAAACTCCGTATTCCTAAATCTAACTCAACTTGACTGTTTAATGGACATCTCAGGCCAGCATGTTCAGAGAGGATACCTGATTGCACTCCGCCCCTAAATCTTCTCCTTCCTCAGTTTTACCCATTTCAGAAATCAGTCCCACAATTAACCCAGTTGCTCAGGCCCAAAACCTAGTAAGCATCTTTTATTCTTTTTCTCTCATACCCCATAATGAATCCATCATCAAGTCCTATCAGTCTATATGCAAAATATACCCAGAATTTGACCCCTTCTCACATGTCTACCACTAAACACCATACTAGTTCATGCTGCCTTCATGCTTAGACTATGCATTAGCCTCCCAGCTGGTCTCCCTGCTTCCACTACCTGGCCCCTTATAGTCTGTTTGCTACACAGTGGTACGAGTGATCTTTTATAAATAAGACCACATCACTTCTCTGCTCAAAACGTTCCAATAGCTTCCCTCTACACTCAGAATGAAATCCAAACTCCTTTCTGTGGCCTTCGAGGCTGGGCTTCTGCCTTCCACTTCTACCACTCTCCCTTCTGCTCACTCCATTCCAGCCACTTATCAAATACGTCAAGCTCAGTCCTACTCTGTCCACATCTTTTCCCTGATTGTCACATAGCTTGCTTCTTCAACTGTCTGTTCAAATGCCACATCTTGAACACCACGCCTCTCACCATTCTGTAGTTCACCCAGCTTTACTGTTCCTCATCTAATATGACATTTATTTCCTTATTTGCCATCTGTCTCCCCTACAAGAATGTAAGCTCCTTAAAGATGAGATCTTACTTTCCTTGCTTACTGCTGTACTATACATGTTCAGTGATATATGTTGAATGAATAAGCACTACCCAAGAGGCTCTAAGCCCCCTCCAGTAGCAGAGCAGAGATTAGGTGGTAAGGTATACAAACCCACCTCTCCAGACCCTCACCTGTCTTTGTATTTGGACAACTTCTCTTCCTCCCAGGCAGTGTTTCCACCTCCAAAGTTATCCCGGATGGTTCTCTCCAGGCCCTAGAAATGGAGAAAATTAGTAATGCCTAAGTATAAAAGTACAGAGCCTGGCACATTCTAACACTTCAGTATTTCACTGACCAAGAAACTGAGGCACAGAAAGGCAACCTGCCCAAGGCCATACAACTAGTAAGTAACCAAGACAGAGTGCATACAGACTTGTATCCCAGATCTCTCCACTCTCAACCACTGTTGCTATAATAGCTAGGCCCCTCCCACCAGGCTGCTGGTGCACCCACCTTGTTGAAGCTGTCGACCAGTCCCCGGCACGTATGACATGGATGGGGCTCAGTTGGGGGAGAAGACTGAGGAATTGGAGAGGGCTGGAGCCTAACTGGGCCAGGGAGGCTGAAGATGAAGGTCAGGCCCCAGAGGAGTGCTGGGACCAGGCCCCTCGGGGGTCGAGGGGCCATCTTTTCCCAGGCTGGGGACCTGTAGATAGAGGGTATGAAGAGGGTTCGCTAGAGGAGCCAGGGAAGAAAAGGGTCGGCCTGGGAGCCCAGATCTGCGTTATTAAAAGAAAAGGAGGCTAGGCTGGGGTAAGGTCATGGTAGGGGAGATGACGGGGAAATGAGCCTAGTCTGCAATTCCAGGACGGAATAAGTTATCCTTGTTACAGTTGGGAAGGTAGCTTGGATCCTTGGCAAGGGGGCAGGAGTCAGTCCATTGTTTTAGAGTCTCAATATGAGTTATTAGGGACCAGATCAGCAGAACTAGGGAGAATGGGTCAGATTCCAAGTATTGGGGGAGAAGAGGCCGGATGGGCGGTCTTGGGAGGAGGAGCCTGGATCCGGATATGAAGAGAAGGGGTCGTTCGCGAGCCACACGCGGCAAAGCCACTGCCCACCAGCAGGCAGGGGAGGACCCAGATCCGGATAGATTGCGGAGGAGGAAGAGATGACCCACCCAGCCTGCGGGCGCTGACGCCTCAATCTCCCAGCGCCGTCGCTGCCGCCGCCTGCGTAAGACGTGCAACCTCCGCCAGCTCCGTAGCCTGGGGGCGGGGCCCATGCCACAGCCAATGGTGGCGAGCCATGTGCCATCGCGTCATCCCGTGACAGCCAACCAGAAGCGGCACCAGGCTGCACCTGTCCAGTTGTGAAAGGGTCGCGGGGACATAGACCGCGAGCAGCGTGCCAGGCTTTCCGTTCGGGCAGAGAGACACATTGGAGAGACGTGGATAGAAAAATGGCGTTTGCCTTTATTCAAGTCCCGTCCCCTGCTTCAAGTCCCATCTCGCGTCCTGTCTCTGGGGTTCCTAGGGGACCGACGCAGCAGCCCAGGGCGGGCTGAAGGGCCTGGGACACTTGCTCTGCCCTGTCCGCGAGACGACCCGGGTGGGATAGGCCGGGTCCTTGCAGGGCCCGCAGGAAGTCGGGCAGCTGGGAGGGCAGAGCGAGGACCGGCACGGCAAGGAACAGGGAGGGCACGGCGTCCCGGCGTAGCAGACTATCGAAGTAGGCCCCGACATAGCGGCCGGGCGCCCGGCCCTGCATGAAGTCGGGCAGCACACAGTTGAGTGAGGCGGCAAAGGCGTCATGCGGACCGTGCGCCCCGGTCGCGGACGCCCCGTCCTGCAGCCACTCGCGGCACAGCGCCACGGCCCCAGGCGAGAAGAGCAGGACCACCACTCCACCCTCCTGCAGGGTCTGGCGCCGCTGCGCGTGGAACCAGGCCAGGGCCCCCTGCGCACTCAATTCACGACGGCTCCACAGGTCCACGGCCACGCGTAGAGGCAGCTGGCACAGCGCTGACGCCAGGGCGCCCACCAGGCGCTCAAAGTCCGCGTTGTCGGCGGAGTAGAGGAGCAGAGCCGCGCGGCCTCTGGAGGCTACTGCGGGAGAGAACGGAGGGAGAGGGAAGACGTGAGACCGCCAGAGGCCCGGCCCGCCGGGGGCGGCCCCCCGCCCGGCGCTTGCTCACACTCACCCCCCGCGCGGACATCCTCTTTCAAGAGCCTCAGCCACACTGTTAGGGGAGAGGGATGTAGGCGGCGGGTAAGCACAGCAGTCGCCTCCTCTTGGCCAACTCCCAGACCCGCTCCAGTCCTGCCCCTGGGGAATGGAGCTGGGAATCGCTCACCTTTCACATGGTCCTTTTTGAGAAGGAGGAGAAGGAAAAGCACAGCGGCAAAGAGTAGGCAGGCCAGCCACACCAGGGCCCAGCGCTGGTGGATATCTGGGAGGTCCAGGGGAGGAGATAGTCTGGTTAAAGACTGTACACTTTCGCCCCACTTCATGAAGGAGAAAAACTGAAGCTCAGAGAAATGAAGTGACTTGCCTAAAGTTCACAGCACATAGCAGAGCCAGTATATATATGAACACAGATCCATCTACTGATAAGTGACTTAACTTTCTGCCTTGGTTTTCACCTCTGTAAAATTGGGAAAACAATAGTGCCTACTGGTAAGGACTGTTGTGAGAACTACATATATTAATACACATAAAGCCGCAGTAAGTGCTCAAATGTCAGCAATATTATTGTCCCCTAAGCCTAGAGTGGCTGGGTCCTTGACTTCACTCTTGAATGACCGCAACAGCGTTCTAACTGGTGTCCCTGATGTCTTTTTTACCTCCAATTCATTCACCGCGTGGCAGCCCCCAGAGATCTTTTAAAAATACAAATGTGATTATAGCCTTTCAGGAAGCTTCTGCTGCTCTTAATGTAAATTCCAAATTCCTTGGCTTCCAAGGCCCTATATGGCCCTTGCATCCTCATCTCATGGTCTGCCTCCAAAGACATTCCAGCCACAATGACTACCTTGGAGTTCCTCAAAAAAGCATCCCACAGTCTTCACAAAACTGCATCTCTACCCACTTCAGGTAGATCGGCCTTCAGATTTCAGCTGGAACCTTTTGCCTGAACTCACTCTGCTTAGGTCAGGTCCCCATTATATGCATTCATGGCTTTGGACACTATAGGGAGTGCTTCCACAACTCATACTAAATGTAAGTGATCTGTGGCTAATGCCTTTCTAGCTTCCTGTGGCTGGGGTGGGGGGCAGAGATTATGTCTTATTGGTGATGTCAGGATGCCCTGCAAGCTCTCATCATAGTTTCTGAATAAATGAAGGAATGACCCTCTGACTTATCTGAGCCAGGGAAGGACAAGGCCATTGCATGAGCTGCCCCCAGGAGTGGTCTCTGTCAAGATTCTAGCTTCTGGAGAGCAGAGAAGAGGAAGGGCAGTTTTTGTAATACTCACACTTGTCCATGGGGCAGGCCCATAATGCTCCCAGGTCATCATCCCACAGCTGTAAGAGACAAACAAAATCAAATCCAAAGTTCTCAGCTTGGTGTTCAGCAATCACCAAGTTCTAGCCAGCCCGATCTACAAATTTCCAGTCTCAAGTATGCATATTTCTCCCCACACTCAGCAGGATCCCACAAGCTGCTCTGCCTTTGTTTATGCTGTGCCTACTGTCTGCCCTGTGCCTTCCTCCATTACCAGAGTTAGTCCACCTAAAGAGACCCTTCCTTGAAGCCCTCCCTGGAAATCAATCTGTAGCATATGTGAATGTTGTTATCTGTTTACTGGTTTTTAGCCAGCAGTGAGCAACTTGGGGATAAGAACTATACTTCAAGTTTTAGCTTTCCCAGGACTGGACACAAAATAAACACAAATAGATGGTGGGTAGGTGCTAGGAGGACAGTGAGGAGCTCTCTGCCTAGGAAGAATGAGAGTTTCCATGATGCCCTCTGCTAGGCACAGGAAGAGGTGGAAGAAGCTGAAGATAGAGTGTTGAGTCTGTTGCCCTTGGGCATTGGGGCAGGGTCCTTCTGCCACCTACTCACCTGCAGACACTGGCCTGACTGCAGGTCTTGTAGTAACTGCTCTCCAAGACGAGCTGCCCTCTGCCAAGCCAAGAGGTAGGGAGCTGTCACCTAGGGACACAGCACTTAGGAGACTACTAGGCTGCAGCTAGGCAGAATAGTGGTAGGAGGGGGAGGCGCTAGGGGTTGAGAGGCTTCTGAGAGGCCACTGAGAACAGGGCCCAGGTCTGAATCACCCCCATGTTCCCAGAGACCAGCATAAAGCCTGACACATAGGAGGGGAAAATTGAATAGAGAGAAAGTTTGAGGACAGGTTTGAAATGAAGCTGGAGAGATACATGGAGTAGAGTTATCCAGCCCTCACCGTGGAGGCCCTGCTGAGCAGTGGGGTGCAGCCACTGAGTTCCAAGGCACAGAGTGATCTGTTGGCCTGGGGGCCTCGTGTCTCCACCAGCAGCATATCATCCTTGAGGGGCCCCAGAGAGTCTAAAAGGGGTGAGAGCCCACTCTGAATGAGACCCTACCTTGCTGGGGGCTGCCATGTGCCCCTCCATGCCTGAGCTTCACCTTCAGGAGCTAGTACTTCCAGGGTTCGCCCCTATTGCAACAGCCCTGTCCCAGCCTCCTCCAGGCCCCACTCACCAGACCACAAGCATTCTTGCAGCTGAACCTTCTCCCAGCTGCTCACCTGCTTGGAAGGGACCAGGGTTAAGGGCATGAAGAAAGGCAAGAGCCAAGGCCAGAAAGACCAGAAGAGAAAGGATAGGCAAAGAGAAGACTGTTGGGTTGGGAGGTCTGCACTCTGGACCTGACCTTAGGCATATCTGGGTTTCAGGCTAGGTGATCAGGAGTCACTCCACTTTTCTCAGCCTCAGCCTTGTGAGGTCATCTGTGCTAACGGGCCTTATGACTCTAAATGAGCTAACTTTTCACATCTGACCAAACACATACATTCCCTTCTCATCTAACCACCTTCTCAAAGAGCCCTACCTGACCAGTCCACTTGAAATTGCAACCCCAATCCTCTCTTGTCCTTCCCACCTTTCCCCATAGTATTTGTATACAATTTTAACTTAGTACAAGAATTTTCTTTTTATATCTATTGTCTGCCTTTCTCCAAACATAAGCTCTATAAGAGTGGGAACATTTATTGGTTTTATTCACTGATATCTATCCCAAGTGCCTAAAACAGTGTCTGGTACATAGCAGATGCTCAATAAATCTTGAATGAATATGTTTATAATCACCTTTTGAAGTTGTAGAGCAACCAATTATACAGGTAAGGAAATAGGATAATGATAGCATAATAAAAGCATTTAACATTTGTTGAGCATTTAATCTGTGCCAGTCCCTAAGGTGAAGCACTTCTCTTATTTAATCTTCATAATCACTCTATGAAGAAGTTACTATTATCATCCCCATTAAACAAATGAGACTGACCTTCAAAGAGGTGAAGTGACCTGCCCAGGGTCCCATGCACTACTAAAGTAAATAGTGGAACTCCTAAAGAGGAAGCCCATAACCACTTTGCTCCAAGAATAAAGTGGGTCCAGAAGACAGTGCCTTGTCTGCGGTTCCGAGTGGGGTGTGCGGGGGTCCTGCCCCCAACATAGAGCTCCCGTGCCCCCTTCTTACCTGGACACAAAGGTTGGGGTGGCCTTTAAGCAACGGGAAATCAAGGGCCTTCTGTGGAAAGAAGGGTATGGGTGGGTCACGAAAAGTGGCTCCCTGGGCTCCCCTTTCTCTCCCAACTCTGGGCCCTGCCTGACGCCTCTCTTACGTTCACAGTGACATTCTCTCGGGGCAGCGGCGGGACCAGCGATTGGCAGGGGCCCCCGCCGAGTGCCTGCCAACACAGTGAGGCCTCGGCAGGCAGCGAGCACGGCGCATCCAGCCGCCAGCCCAGCGGATGCAGCAGCTGTAGCCGGGTGGCACGCCAGAGGTTGCGATATGCGCGGGGGTCTGTAGGGAGAGGGCGAGGTCACTGCTCACCCCTAACACTACCACCTGCACCGCTCCCACCCTGGCCCCTGTGGGTCTGCTCACCCTTCCTAAAGGGGCAGATGCTCGTCCTGACAGAGTCGAGCTCCAGAGGCCACACCTGGAAAGGAAACAGGGCTCTACAAGTTAAGTTCGTTCAACCCACCCAACCAGGAGCATGTGCCAGGCCCTCGACTAGGCACTCATTCATTCATTAGGGGACACATTCATTAGGCTGATATTTCACAAATACTCACTTGGTCTTTTCACCCTTTGAAGGCCCTAGAGAGGTACACATTTACTCTTCCAACAAACCCTATGTCAATATCTGGCAACATCTTTATTTAACAAACTTTTAACGAGTACCTGCTATGTGTCTTAGCACCAGGGAAGGCACTAGAGATATTCAATAATTAAATCTACAATCACTTCGTGAGAACCTACTATATGCCATGTACTGTGTCCTAGGTGTTAAGGACACATTCATTTATTCTTTCAATAGACTTTAAAAATACACCTGGTATGTACTTAGCCCTGTGCTAAGTACTAGAGATAACATATCAATTTATTCAGCAAACATTTAATTAAGAGAAGCTACTAGGTTCCAGGCATTAGGTAAGGCTCTGGGGGAATTGCTAAATTTTAATTACATATTATTTCCTTGCTTTCAAGGAAATGATAAATTCATAGTTGCAGTAAGGATAAAACATGTATATAAATTAATAAAATGATAACTTATTGAACATCTGTTTATGTAAGAAGAAATGAGACAGGTGCCCAAATTAAAAACAGAGGTGATAAATGGACAAGGAAGGAAACAAGTGCAAGGAGATGTGTAGATAGGAGAGGGCAGGAAGTTGGGGGACAGCTTTTGGAAAAGAAATGGGGGCATTTCAGGTAGCGGAAACTACCTAAGCAAAAGCACAGAAGTGGGCATATCTTGATAAGTAGCTCCATCTGGATTGAACAAAATTCCCATGAAGGGGAATTATGGGAAACACACAGTGGAAAAGGCTTAGTCAGGGGTCAGAATATAGGGCCCAGAATGTCAGGGAAGCTCTGGGAAACAAGGTCGGGCGAGAACTTATTGAAACAGTCTAGAAGAGATGATAGAAGCCCAAACTGGGCTGTTATGGAGAGAGGGAAAAAGAATGAGAGACATTAATGTGATGACAAATTAAATGTGAAATCAGAGGGAGAGGAAAGAGCCAAAATTTAAGACTAGATGTGGCACACTTCCTTATAACAGTCCTATGAAGCTGCTACTGTTATTCTTCCTATTTTACAGATAGGAAAGAGGCTCAGAGAGGTGAAGTGACTTGCCCAAGATCACACAGTTAGCAAATGGTGAGAGTCAGGTTTCAAACCAGTCTGAGTTCATAGCACATGCTCTACCCTCCAGGGGAGCACAAAGAAAGAATTGAAGAAGTAGAGGAAGAGGTGGTGACATCTGAATGGGCAATGAAGCATAAATAGGAGTCCTGTGTATATAGGATCAGGAAGAGCATTCGAAGCACGCAACAGTCAGAAGGCATAAGACAGCCAAGGTCAAGGAAGGGCCAGTCAAAGAGGAGAGTAGAGGATGGTGAGACCAAGATAGTGAGGGCCACCCCTCTCACCAACTCCCCAGTCCCATTCCCCTGGCACCCACCTGAATACAGAGACAGGGAACCAGGTCTGTGTGGTTCAAGGTAATGGTCTGCGGCCCTGTCTGTGGGGTGAGCAAAAAGGAGAAGTTGGAGAAGATAAGGAAGAGGGGAAGGCTGGAGGCCAAAGCTGAGGAAACCAGGCAGGCAGCAGTTCCCCCACCAACGTTTCTTGCTTTGGGTGTGGGTCTCCGTGTTCTCTTCAAGAGTCCCCTTTGATAATGTATTCATATCCTTAGCATGGGCATTTGCCTAGAGTGGGAATAAACTTTGGGAGGGAGAGGCCTTACCAGGTTTCTGTGCCACCAGGGTTTTGTAGGGCCCTGGACCTGGTTCCAGTACAGGGAGAGGCCAAAGTGCTGCTCCTCAGAGACTTCCAGCACCAGGTGCACATCATCACCATCTGCAGACACATTGAGCCAGGGCAGGGCTGTGGGGGAGCCAAAAAGAGAGACTTCTTTTACTTCGGTACACCCAAGCCTGGGTCATACCCACTAACTGACCCTTTAGAGTTCTCTTCAAACTCCTAAGGCTGGAGGCTCCTGGACCAGAGCAGAGATTATATCCCTATCTCAGACCAGAGCATAGGGTCCCAGCAGCTAGGGACCAAGCCCATGTAGGCCGCAGTATGTTGTCTGGAGACCACCCTTCTCCCCACTTCGCCCTCTGCAGCCAGAAGGATACTGTAACCACTGTAAAATAAATAATTCTCCCCTGCTCAGAGCCCTCTGACTCCCCCGCCCCATATTACTCCTAGAATAGAAGATGAAGTCCGTACAATGGCTTGCAAGGCCCTACCCAGTCTGACTTCCTGACCATTCTAATCTTATCTGTCAGGACTAATTAATTTGCTGCAGACACACTGGCCTCATTACTAACACTGAAACACACTAGATCCACTCCTGCCTCAGACTCTTTGCATTGGCTGTTTGTTCCCAGTCAACAGAACCTTTTAGAATGAGGCCATTCCTGACAGTTGCAGCTCCCAACCTCCCTATCCCCTTTCCCTGCATTTTCTCTCTAGCACCAATCCCATTTAATTCTTGCATATTTCACATCCCCATGTGTTTATTGTGTCCTCCCTCACCCCTACCTTGACCCTGACTCTAACTTTCAGCTAGAATGTCAGTTCTTTGAGGGCACGGGTTTTTGTCAGTTTTGTTTATTGATTTATCTCCAGTACCTAGTGCTATGCCTTGGGCAGAGTAATTACTCACTAAATATCTGTTGAATAAGAGAATCAATGTGTAACTGAATGGATGATGACATGGAATGCATGATGTGTATCTGTGTCCTCAAAGCTCTGGTGCTGAGTAGTCTTTAATGGATTGCCAGAGGCAGGCAGGCCAAGTTTAAGATAAAGGAAACCAAAAAGAAAATGAAGTTGAAATAATTTAAGAGTTCAAAACACAACATTGTCTTTACATCTCAATCTGTATGGTGGTTATGGCAGTGTATACATATGTAAAAATTAATGGAACTGGACATCAAAATTAGTGCACTTTACACACTCTTCTGTATGTATATTATGCCACAATAAAAAAGAAAATACAAAACAAAACTAAACAGTGCATGGGAAAAACCATCAGAAACTTGACTTTCTTAGCTCTTATTTTTTGGTTTAATATTACTTTTATTTGATACATGGAGGGTGAACCATAATCTTGACAATGCTTTGGGCCTCTAGACGTATTTGTTATAGGGAGTAAGAGATTCATCTTTACATTCCCAGTGCCTGGTACAAAGTAGGAGCTATTGCAGATCATGTATGATGAATGAATGAATGAATGAATGAATGAATGAAGTCTGTGAGCTTCTGGAATGCGGCAGCCCAGACCTGAAGCCAACTTCAAGGGTTCCTCATATTCCAGACCCTGGCCCTCCCTCCTCCCAGCACCACTGGCCCTAGCCCCTACCCCAGCAGCTCTGGATGCTGTCCCGGACTTCAAGCCCCCTGCAGTCTGGGGAGAGATCACAGAAAAGCCTCTGATGGGGCTGAGGACCCATCAGAGGACCCAAGGAAAGAAAGGGACAACCCAATTCATGGGGATCCCTTGAAAGGGCTCCCTGTCCCCTAAATACCACCCACATCTATCAGTGCCCAAAACACCTTCCCCAGAGGCAGGAAAGCCGTCACCTGGAGAGAGGAGACATGAGAGACTGACTCTGGGGAGAATGAGAGCCCACACCACTGCCTGAGAGTAGATAGGACTAGAAAGGGGATGAAAGCAGAAGAGGTGTGGCTGTAGGGAAGAGAGATTAGAGAGGCCAGGATTTGGGGCCTCTGAGACTCTGGGGCCACTTACCAGGCAGCTGCTGTGTGAAATTGAGTTCCTTCTTGTACCTGGGCTGAGTGTATGACCAGATTCGCACCTCAGCCCCCAGAGCAGCCTCGAAGCAGTCAAATACTACAGAGCCCTGTGAGGAGAGGGGTGGCAGAAGGCTGGTGGTATAGGGCTCAGAATCCAGGCCAAGGGCTGTGGGCTCCTCTGCATGGACTACTCACTCCCTCCTCTCTTGCCCAGCTGATGACTATATTCATACTATATGGCCTGAAATTCTGCCATTGAAATTTCCCCAACAAGGGCCCCCAATTCTAAAGTACACACCCTCCATAGGGTGTCAGCAAGACAGGGATAAGGGCGCAAGCTACCTGAGTCCTTGCCCCAACTCTGGCTGTCCTGGATCACATGTCCAAAGCTAAGATGATCAGACACCCCTCCCCACAGAAGTGGTTTTCACACCCTGTGCTTCAGTGGTCCTCACGATTGCCCTGTGAGGTGGGCCAACAGATGTTATCTCACTCTACAATTTTTCAGATCAGAGGATATTGGCTGGGAGCTGGGGGCAGGAGGGGAAATCAAAAGGTTAGAGTGATTTGGCCCAAGTGAAGATACACCTCTCAACCACGTGTGACCTCCTGAGGTAGCCCCAGCACCCTGCACGACGGCATATACATCAGGCAGTCATGGTATGGCAGGAAGTCCAGAGGATCCAGCCCACAGATTCTCCCTCTCCAAGTCTCAGTTTCTCTATATGGAAAATGAGGGTAATAATAATGCCTAGTTCATGACATTATCACCTCATTTAATTCTCACAACATCCGTATAATGTAGGACTATTCCTAGCCCTACTTTACAGACAGGAAAACTGAGGCATAAAGCACTGAAAGGACTTGCCCACAGCCCTGATCAGAGTTAGAACTTAAAGAAATAATGAACGTGAAAGCACTTTATAGATTTCATATTTAGAAGGTGATTGTTATTATTATTTTGCATACCACAGACTGACCAGGCTGCACAAGGGCAGCAGGTACTTGCACCTCCAGCAGGACACAGCGGGCTGTAGGGTAGGCCTGGAAGGAGAGCACGACTTGGGCCTGGAGAGAAGCTGTGAGCAACAGGGCAGAGGGTTGGTCAGACCCAGGGGCCACAGGCAAAGCTCTGATGAGGGGCAGTTGGGCCCGCCAGGTTCCCCTCACCATTCCTAGGCTCCTCAAGCTCTAGGTCAGCTGCTCTTCCAAATTGTTCCTCATCTTCAGGCTTTTCCCAGTGCCCTGGAAGTACCCAAGAATAAGGACCATGTCAGGCCCCTTGCTCTGGGCTTCCTTCCAGAAAGTGCAGTTTGGGGCCTGGGGTGGTGGATGGCGAGACTCCCAATCATCATGCCCATCCCAAACACATTCATATGTGCACATGGATGACATGCTCACCATGCACAGTCAAGTGGATGACCACACGCACACAGAGTTCACAGTCAGTCTCCTGATGGCACCTCAGCACTAGCTCTGTCTGCAGGTGTGTGGGCACCAGCACAGGTTCTGGGGCAGACACGATACTCCCAGGGAGGCAGAGCACGTCACCATCTGTGCATGAAGGGCAGGGTGGAGTTGAAGCTGTTTTGAACCCAGAATTTGATTGCACCTGACACCCGCAAAGGGCCAAGGAACTTTAGGCTCTTCTTGGGCTGACGGTGGACCATGAAAGCATGGGACTGGGCCAGTTCCTTTCCCTTCTACCAACCTGGGAAGTTCTTTTCTCTCTAAAAGTAGGGCTACTCACCCCAGAGGTGGCAGGAGAGGCCCTGGGAAGGAGGTAAAGAAGAGTCAGAGTTTATGCTCCCAAATCTAACCATCTTTCCCTGCCCACAATCCCTGCCTGCCTCCTTTCAGGGCTCCCTATTCCAAGACCCTCCCAGAAGGAGACAGACCCAGCTCTTGCCCCCTCCCCATTCTTCCCTTACCCCATCAGTACCAGAAAGACCAGCCAGGGCAGTTCCGGTGGTAGTGGCAGTGACAGGAGCCAGGCTAGGGCCCTAATGGGCCCCAGACTGAACTCTGAGCCTTCCCCAACCTCCCTGGGGCCCCAGACTCACCGGAGAGCAGCGAACAGCATCCTGAGGCCCCGCGAGTCTCTCCAGAGAGAGGACTACGGGGCTTCGACCAAGTGCCAAGGACAGCAGGAACCAGGGCACAGGCATCTTCCAGGTGGTAGACAGCACCCAGGTCGGAGGCCCTGTCCTGCCCCCCCAAATGGGGGGGCAGACACCTCACCTCTGCTCTCACTCAGCCCCGTGCCTTTGGGCAGGAGGAGCGAGAATCTCTCTCCAGCCTCCAGGGTCCCAGCTCTGGCTAGCTTGTGTACTGTCTCTCCTGGAAGTTCTGATTCCAGGCTCAATCCTAGCCAGAGTGCTTTCGTTTCTGGTTTGGCTCTCGGCAGGCAGCCAGCTGTCCCGCCCCACCCTGTCCCTCCCACTAGAGCCAGGCCTGGGAGCCAGCCAGCAGCCTTGGACTAGGGCGGTAGCCTCCTCTCCTTTTTTCC
Source organism: Pteropus medius (assembly GCF_902729225.1). Lineage (NCBI taxonomy): Eukaryota > Metazoa > Chordata > Mammalia > Chiroptera > Pteropodidae > Pteropus > Pteropus medius. Next base: position 2,838,053 of record NW_024349800.1, on the reverse strand, counting down.
CTCCTTTCCTCCTCCTCCTCCACTGCTGACACCTGGCTGGGCCCGCCTCTGGAGAGGGCAGCAGCAGACTCATGGCTGAGTAAGGAAGCTCTTACTCACCCCAGCAGTCCCTAAGGGGGGCCTGGGCAATCCTAGGGCATTTTTGCTTCCCACGTGACTCTGAGTTCCTAGGGCCCACTGGGACTCCTCTTACTGGGCACCCCAGGTCCCTTCACACACAGACTCCCTGGGCCTCAGTGACCCTTTGTGGGTCAGGAGCTCTAAAGGCAGGGATAAAGGATACCATGTAGTAGGCTTTTCACCACTTCCTGGCATGTGCTTAAGTGTGGTGGGAGTTGAGGAAGGAACATAGGACCCAGAGCCAGGCAGACAAGGATCCCATTTGTGCTTTTGCCATGGGCCAGCTGTGTGCTTAAGGACACACACTATTTTTTTGAACCTGTTTCTTCCCCTCTTCTCAGTGAAGAATCGCAGTGAGGATCAAGATTTCCAGGTCCTCCTTTGCATGAAGGATGGGGTGTGGGTGTGGACATGGAGGATTTGGGCTATAAATTGATGGATAACAACCCCAGGCAGGGTTGCGCAGACACTTCCCCCAACTCAGTATCCTGGACACACTAGAGACACACTTGTTTTTTAATTTATCCATCATATTTGCCTTTATTCATCTTTCTCCATCTTGGTCTCTACTGTCCCGCCTTTGCCCTGGCCACCCAGGGCCAAAGCCATTTTCCTTGAGTCCAGAATCCTCCCTCCCTCCCCATCTGGGCAAGGCCTGGGTTTGGGAAAGGGGGTTCCTTGGCCTCCAAGGGAGTTTTCTCCCACTTCCCTGGAATCACCCCCCTTCAGAACTGCCATAGCTCCTTCCTTTCCTACCCCTGTCCCAAACTCTCCAGCATGTGCAGACTACTCTCTGGAATTTTGGTGAGAGGAAGGTGGAAGATCCCTCTCCCCACAACAGGACTACGGTTAGAGGAGCTCTCAGTAAAGAGATACTCTTCCTGGGGGTTCTGCGAGGCAGAGAAGCATCAGGAAGAAGCCAGACGGACACACATGTGGAGGATCTGGTAGTGAGTCAAGTGTTCTGCTCCTTGCCTGGGAGGCAAGGGAATGAGGCTTTCCAGGCAGTAGTCCTCAGGAGGCACCCCGAAGATTTCAGGGTAGAAGCCTCTTTCTGGGGTGCCAGCCAGTGCCCCTACACTTGCGGCTAAGACATCTGGATTGTGGAGGAGCTCTGCTCAGTCTTGATGGGCAAGTATGGCTGCCTGGAGTTCCAGCCTGTGACACAGCTCCAAACGACTGCGCAGGCAACGCCGAGCGCTGAGGCGGCCCCAGCCGGTAGCTTTGGTGGAAGGTCTCGCGTCCAGAGCCCTCAGCAAGCGAGGCAGGTCGCGCAGCAGACGGTAGCGCGGCAGGGCGCGCAGCGGCGGGGGAATGTCGCCTTTGGCGCAGAGGTGACTGAAGTAAGCGAGCAGCAGAAGCGGCCGCGGGGCGGCGCGGAGCAGGGTACGCAGGGGCGCCGCGCGGGAGTCGGGGTCGCGGGGAGGGCTGGGGCCGGCACTGCTCCACAGCAGCAACACGGTGCCCCGCTCCCTAGCCACGCGCGCCCGCGCCGCCCACAGCCAGGGCAGCGGCCCCATGCGCGCCACGCGCGTCCCCTCCCACAGGTCTACGATCACGTCGCGCCCGCCGCCCAGCGCGGCCCGCAGCAGTTCAGCCAGCGCCCCCACCAGGCGCCGCTGCTCCTCCGAGTCTGCCGCGTGCAGGAGCAGCACCGGCCGAGCTCCGCCAGGGCCTGGGGGCGAAAGCAACAGATTAACAGGGGCCCAGTTAAGGGACAGCTCATCCCACTCCTCCTCAGCCTCGGCGGTAGGGGGGCTACATCATAGGGTGTCCCCTCCCAGTTCCTTATCTGCACTGGGGGTGGGTACTTAAGGCAGCTTTAGTCTATGGGGTGCCGGTAGGCTAATTAGATAAAAGTGCCCCAGAAGGGGCAAGGGCTAGGGCGCCAGGTTTGGCAGGTGCAGAGCAAGCTGGATTTACTCTCCACTCGCCTCTTGCCTAGAGACTTGGTATAGTGAACCACCTGGCACAGAGGGACCTTTGCCCTGCCTTAACCATTCCTGCCCACTAGGGGATCTGAGGCTCACCCCCTAGAGTAACAGAGAGCTGGATGCCCCGACAGGGACATGGCTCTTGGGGAAGGGAGCCAGGGCAGGGAAAGGGTAGGGACAACTAGCCTAGGAGCTGGGCAGGTCTAAATCCCCAGGTTACTTTTGAGTGAGTTTACCTGACAGTGGGCGCCGGCGGGTGAGGACCAGAACAATGCCCAAGAAGGTAGTGAGAACCAGTAGTGCCAGGATCAAGAGTCCCAGGTGTCTATGAGACACTGAGTCAAGCAGGATGAGGTGAAGCTGAGCTCCTCAGTGCCCAACCTCCCTCCTACCCCTATCCTGAAGAACTCACCATCTGGACACAAGAGGTGCTTCCAGGCAAACTGGACATCTGACCTCCACACCTGAGGGCACAGAGTCCCCCCATCCCATGAGCCAGGGTAGTACCTTCTCCAGGGGAAGTTGAATGAGACATGAGGATGGAGAAAGGGAGGCCCCCTAAATAGAGAATTCCTCCTGCACCGAACAGGTGAAGAGTTGCAAACCCAAAGAGTGAACTCAAAGTTGGCTAGAGTATCCATGAGGACCTAAAGGGCATAGGCCCTGAAGTAATCAGACACCACTGAGCTCCAGCCAGTTGTCACCAGGCCTGAGGGTAGACACAGAGCATCAGGTTTTCTGACTTTTTCAAGAGAAGCCAGAAATCAGCTTTTTAAAATACCACATCTCCCAATATTTAAATGGTGGCAACAAATTCCAATTTCAAACACCATGCTGGCCAAATAAAACATTTTTGCAGACTAGATTTGCCCAATGTGCCACCTGTGGAGTAGATGCTGGGGGAGTAAATGGGGGGGTGGGGCGGGAGGAAGGCAGGATTCCTTACCAAGACACAGCCCCCTGGCCTCAGGAAGGGAATGATGAGGTCTAGTGTCACTGGGCTTGAGCCCCGAGTCTGTTGGAAAAAAGATCAAAATGACTGTTCCCATAGAGGCAAATTTGGCTCTGTCCAGCCTCCGAGCCTTTGCCCATGCTGCTCCTCCTTTCTACCCCCCACCCTCACCCAAATCCTCCCCAAAGCCACCCCTGAAAAGAAGCCTTCCCTAGCTTCATTCCCAGATCCCACGATCATTCCCAGATCAGATCTGCTGCACAGATACACATTATTCAGGCAATTGGGCACTCATCAACAGACATACCCTGGGTGCCAACTCCATGCCAAGCCCTGAGGAAAGAAATCAGCCACAGATGTCTTCTAGCATCTCACAAAACAGGGAGGCTAATAATATGCTGCCCCCAACCCTGTCCTGCACACCTGAAAGAGCAGGCTAACCATTGGAAGGAACATAAATTGTGGATTCAGGAGACCACAGTTATTGAAGTAAGGCTTAACTCTTGTCTTTGTGGTTCCTAGCTGTGTGATTTTTGCAGGGAGATAGGTTACCTCCCACCCTGAGCCTCAGTTTCTTCCTTTGTCTGTGAAGGGTAATAATCCTTGTTTTACTGGGTTATTGAGAGTATCACATGAGAATATTCATGTGAACACTCTTTATAATACATAGTGCAGTGTTTATTCATGGAGTAGTAGCAGCTATTATTATGTTGTAGACTCCTAGGGGCAGAGACTCTGTTATATACTTTTCTTGTAGCTCCCAGGGCCTAAGGCAGGGTAGGCACAGAGTAGGCACTCAATAACTGCATGTTGAATTGGACATAATTGATTGCCATCTGTCTACAGTTAGGATGTGGCTCTGCCCTATGCTCTGGGTTCTAGGTAGGGAGCTGATCAGAATCTCCACCCTTTGGGAACACCCTTCACCCCCTACCCCACCTGATCCAGATCCCATTCTCCAGTCAGCTGTGAGCCAAGTGCTGATGTGGTGGCTCTCAAATCATGGCTGAATTCAGTGAAGGCAGTCTTTTCCCAGATCACAAAAACAAATAAGTCTGTGAATTTAACTCTCAATTTTAGGTTTTCCCACATGACTTTGTCTTAAATCTTTACATGGTTTGGTCTTAAATCTTAAGCATTTGCTACCATCTGTCTGCTTGGGAGCTCTCAGAGAATACAAAACAGACAAGCACGCTGCAAGTGAGCATTTAAGAAAGAACTGGGAGGAGCTTGTCATGCTTAGTCAGCTTGGGACTGTGGTTTTGCAGATATATTTGATTGCGGTTTTTATATCAGATACACAGAAGAGAGTCTGCTAGTCAAACTGTTCTTAGTTCACATAGTAAAGTTAAATCTGTCAGTAGTTTACAATATTCTGCAAAGAGCACATCAGCTTCTGAGGGCTCTGTTTCCCAAAATTTTAGATTGGGAGATAGTGACAGAAATTCTACCAGCTGCCTGTGGGAGGCAGGCAGGAGCATGGTGGTAGAAGACAGCTGGGTTCAAGAGAGCATCAGTACAAAATGTGGCAGCAGTTTGAGTGGGCCAGAAAACAGCTGGATATTGGAAAGCCAGTCTTGCCTCTGTTTATCTTTGTAAGTTCAGAAACTGAAAAGATTAGACACTGCTTCTTGGAAGACCCTACTGATCAGCCAAACAAAGGCTGATCAAGTAAATAAATAACCAGATGGCAAATTAGGGATGTGCTTGATTCCTCCACTTGTTGTGCTCTGAGCCATGAACCTAGTGGGGGTCAAATCCTCGCTAGGCCATACCTGGCTAATGCTGTACACAGGGGGCACCAGGCTGTCTTGGCCCAAGCCTGGATGGCTCCAGGCAGCACTGAATGTGGCATGCATCCTCGTGGAGAAGTGAAGAATCAGCTGTTGGGCCTGAGTGTCCATGCTCACGTTCCAGGATGGGGCTGCCAGGGAGTGGGAAAAAAAGAGTGTCATATGAGAGACCCAGTTTGCAGGAGGTGATAGGAGCTGGGCTGCAGTTGACAGAGAAGTCAAGGCAAGACTAGAGTTTGGCTTTGTCACAGTTAGGTGAGGGTGAAATGGTGGGAGGGGTTCCCAGCCAGGGTCTCTTATTGGCTCACCAGTCCGGTGGGGACATTCAACATGGCTGCTGTTTCCAAAAGAGAACTGAGAAATCCAAGAATGGCAGGTCAGCAAGCTCTAGGCATCATCCATAGCCCTACCCATCCCCTCTCACCCACACTTATACCTTGAAGCAAAGCTGGGGGTGCAAGTCCACTTTCTCCAAAACATACCACTGTGGTGGGAGAAGGGAATTAGTCAGGGCCCTGGGCCCCAGTCCTGCCCACCCATGTCTTAGGGAGGCCTGTCTCACCCCATCTGATTCTTGAGCCGTGGCATTGGGGAGGTCTTCGCAGAGGGTGTGCCAGCCCTGCCTCTGGCAGAGGGAGGCCTCCAGCTTCAGTGGGCAGCGGAGTGTCAGGGCCATGACCATCTGACTGTGCTGGCTGTAGTCAGTAAAGTTCACTGACTTCCAGAAGTCGGAGCCATCTGGGCAGGCAGCAGGGGCAAAGAGTGAGGCCTAGGGAGACCTGAACTTCACTTTGGCCTCATTTTGCCAACCCTATCCCCAGGGCATCAGGAGATAATGTTTGTGAAAGTGCCCGGCACAGTTCCTGTCCTGTCTAGGAACCCAAAACATGAGCATGCCTTCTCCATCCCGCTTTATTACCTTTTCTATTTAGCTGTCTCCTCTCTTTCCTGCACCTCCATTCTAGCTAGCTCTTTGCTGCTCCTCAAACTCGAAATCATTACATCTTAGCTTAGGTTCCTTTCAGAACTAGGAATGCCTTCCTCTCCCTTCTCTCCTTTCTAAATCCTGCTCATTTTCTGAGTACTGGTCAGGGGTCACCTCCTCTAAGAGACCTTTTCTTGCTAGTGACCACCTTCACTGGCTTTTCCTTTGCCTGAGTTCACACCCCACAGCCTAGTCCTCATGTGCAACCCTGCCCTGGAATGTAGGATGCTTTGTGCTATTCATTTGTCATGTCTGAGTGTCCTGTCTCTTCAGCTTGGAGGCAACAATGTGCGTATAGCACTTCACACGTCACCAACCACTTTCATTTATCATATTGGATTCAAGCCTCTTAAACAATTGGAAAGTAAGGCAGGGCAAGTATCATTATTTTACAGATGAGGAACCTGGGAACCTGAGGCACAGAGAAGAATAAGTGGCAGAGCTGGGATCTGAGTGAGCCCAGCTCTTCTGGTTCATCCCCAGGACACTACCTCCTGTGTCTCACATTTCTGAACCACCCACAGTATCTAGTATAATATTAGATAATCTCATTTATTGGAAGGCTGATCTGTAGACATTGTAGCCCTTTCCCCACTCTGACTCTAGGGAAAGTGCCTGCATGCCTTCTGTTGGCTTCCTCCAACACAGGTGTGAAATGTGTGAGTGGGGTATGTGTATATGTGTGGAAGACAGAGAGATTGCGCATGCACAAGAGTGCATTTAGCAGCACTCACAGGCTTCAGGCCAGCTCTGGAAGGGACATTTTTTGCGCCTCACAGTGTCCTCTTGCAGATAGGATGCCTGGGGGAACAGGGGAACAAGCAGGGAAGGTCAGAGGAAGGACTTTTTCTATAGCACTCAGACCTAAAATTCATTCTGACTTGACCTTGCCCTGGTACAAACTGCCTGAGCTGGCAGGGTACTGAGGACAGGGAGCAGTGCAAGGTGTCAGCAAGCGTAGGTGGTGCTGGACACTGGGGGAAGAACTCCGGAGTATGGGAGTGAAAACAGTTAGTGAGGGGACGAGTTCTTTTCTCCCTGGAGAGGAGAACCTATTGCCAGAAAGAGGCAGATTGTGAGGTCCACCTTCCTCAACTTTTGGCTGCCTTGGATTCCATTCTCAGTGGTTCCCAAGGTATCTTGTGCCCTGTGTAGGCTCCTCCTTCTAGGCTGCCCAAACTTTACCCAACAAAGTTGTCCAACCTGGCAGGTGCTTGGTGCTCTAAGTCTCTGCTTACACCCTCCCTTTGGTTTCCTTCTGGGTGACAAGGCCCCTTGCCTTTTCTGTCTAGTCCAAAGGGGTCTTAGTGCTAGGCACTTCAGAATTATGAAGAGGAGGAGGACTGCAATGAAGGGTTAGTGGGGACAAGACTTTTGGGGCCATATAGAACCTTGCAATGGCCATGTCCTCCCACTGTTCCTTCTAAGAACACATAGTGACAGCAGCTGTCTATTCCTCCTCTGTGGGCCGATGCCAGGTCTGGACCAAGGAAACCTGGGTTTGGGTGGGGCTGAGGTTGGAATCACCCCGAAAGAATATCCCATGTTCAGCAAGACACTGCCATCTCTGACCCAGTGTGTGGCTCACAGTCAAGCTGACACTAGTCTTCCCTAGCACCTATTAACACCTACTCCTTTTAAAATGTAGATAGGTTACTGAAGATAAGTTTGACCAACTGTGCTATATGGGGGCCTCAGAGCAGGGCCATGGACAACCCACACCTTTACCTCTGCTCACCTCTATGCACAGACAGGGCAGAAGGAATTCATAAAGCAGGTCTACGGTGTGGCCCCAAGACACAATTTTCTGTTAATGAAGCAACAAAGAGAGAGAAGAGATGCCTGAGAAAGAGCATAGACACCCTGGACAACAACAGGAGGAAGCTGGGAACTTGGCCAACACCCCCTTTTTCTTATATGAGACTTAATTCTTCCACCAAAAAATTTCCTCCCAAGGGGTCTCTGTTCTGTACACTGACCATTTTCTCTAGGCATCTCAATATATAGAGTAGGGGGAGGAAGGAGGAGACGGGGAAAAGAATATACATTTAATGAGCCCCGCTGTATGCCGGGAAGGTTGCTAGGCGCTAAAGCAGTAACTTAATTAAATGCTAGCATCAAAGAGATCTTGGGAGGCATCATCACCATTTTATAAATGAAGAGAGCTGAGGGCCTGAGGAGTGTAAAATCAGTCCCTGCAAATGATACCAGCTGTACACAAGGGCCTCCTTGAAAACTGGAGTTGAGGTGAGGTGTCAAGAGGCCTGGGGGACATCTCATTCTCTGAGGGGCAGCAACAAAGGAAGGGAAATGGAAAGGTGTGACCACTTTGTTATTTTCTTAAGGAAAACAATTTCTTGAAGAAACTGCAAAGACTTCTTAAGGTAACGTGAAACTCACAGAGGGTCATCTCATTGGGAGTAAATACCATATTCATTTCTCTGCTAGTCATTCAAGGTTGCTCCATCCCTTTTCCTTTCCTCAGCTCCCAGGTGGCAAGCCCCCTGCATTTTCTGTCTAGTCCAAAGAAGTCTTAATGCTAGGTACTTCAGACTTGTGGGTCTTGAAGAATTATCTTTGCTCTCTGGACCTCAGTCTTCTTGTATGTACAATGGGTAGGCCGTTATGTTGCAGCACAGTGTGATCTGGCTTTTTCCAAGGAAATGGCACTCCATACCTGAGCATCAAAGGGACTGCTCAGCTCTTCACACTCTAATGCCCACTGGTGACAAAGACGCACGCTGACCTCAGGGCCTGGGGGAATGCTCACTCGAATGGCCCGTGCCTCAGGCAGCAAGTCAAAGGAGAACTCGGGCCCTGGGAAGAAGGGGGACTTGGTGGCCTTGTCTCTTGGCCTTAGCAAAGACACCACTGTTTGACTGCATCCTTCTCTAGTCACACCCCATGGCTAGCTCACCCCTTTGTGAGCTCTGTCTCAGAAGGCCTTTCACTGTCACTGGATCCAAAAATTGGGTCCTTTTGGAGCGCAGCCCCTTGTGGGAGATGTCTGGGGAGGCGACGGAGATGTGATGGCCCTTCTCAGATAGGCAACAGCTACTCAGCACTTTCCTCTGTAAGTAGAGAGCAAGGTTGGACTGAGGTCAGGAATCACGATCCCTGGCTTCTATTTCTTCCTCTGGAACCTGGGGCACACAGGCAAGTTGATCAACCTTTAGGCCTCAGTTTCTCTAACTGTATAATGGGCAGAATAGTCTATTTTATCTTCACACCTCCTATCCCTCTCATGTGGCTGGAGAATAAAATGAGAGGCCAGAAAGTAAAGGGCTGTGAGGCTTAGGGCAGAGCTGGAACTGACAGAGAGAGTACCTGAGCAGATGCTGGCATCTTGTGTCTCCTACAGAACTGGAACATGTAAAACTTTTTGGATTTCTGCACCAGGCAGTGGAAACAGCCCCACTGAAAGCCTGTGCAGGAAAAGACACGTTTAATATTCAGTCCTTCAGTGCCCCTCCTCTCCCTGGAGATGTGGCCCAATGTTGGATCCTAAGTCATTGTAGATCAAGGAAGGTAATGAAATCAAAACTTTGGTCATGAAAGTTATGACACAATAAAAAAAGAAGTAGTTTCTTAAGTATGAAAATGTTCATTGTAGCATATTTATAACAGTGAAAAATTACAAACTGCAGATGCTTAAGCAGGGTATGGGCATTTAGTATGTATCAGGCGCTGAGCTAGGCAATGAAAACATAGAGTTGAATAAGAACAATCTTACTTTTAAAATGGAAGGTAATAACAATAAATAGAACTACAACATTTTAATTGCAAGAATTGGTACCAGCTGAAAGGAGAAACACCTTCACAAAATGATACAAACGAACTCACTAATATCAGTCATGGTGTGCTATTTTAGGATGACCTTAGTCTCTGCTGAGGTGGACAACAGGACAAACAGGTTCTAGTATGATAAGTCCCATTTGCCTCAACCTGCCTCCCCCACCCCAACATGCCTCCCCCACCCCAACATGCCCCAAATTCACATACCCACTGAGAATGGCCCAAGGGCTATTTCTAATACCTGAAGGAGCTGACACCAGGCGCAGGTACAAACAGTAGGGGCAGTGCCAGAGCGGAGCACACCAAGACTTTGGGGAGGTGGGGAGGGCCAACCGGGTATGGCAAAGAATATGAGCAGAACTTCCTGCGAAAGATGAACAGGAAATCAAGTGGTAGGGTCCAAGGAGGTCCCTCCTGCCTCAGACAAGTTGGACTTGAGGCTGAGCTCTGCCACTTAATCCTGGCTGTGTGACCTTAGGTAAGTTATGGACCTCTCTAAGACTCAACTTCCTCATTCATAAAGTGGGGTTATTATCACGATCAAGTAAACGAGATAATGTATGGGAAAATATGAAGGTCATTGTATTACTGACAGTTAAGGGGGAGTGCCTGGAGGTTTACACATGTTTCTCATTTAATCCTCCCCACAGCTCAGGGACAACAGTCTTCATTGTATAATCATTTCTGCTACGCTGATAGACCCCTCAGAAACTGAGGATCACAGGGGTTAAGTGCACTCCCTGCAGCCACAAGTGAAATGTGTGGCAGAATTGTAATGCAAATTCATGCTTGCCCTAATTGTAAACCCTGTGCTTTTTCCTCGATACTATGCTACTTTCCAGGCTGGGAACCAAAAATTAGAATGGAAGGCTTGCAGGGGATCTAGAATAAAAGGGATGTGGGGAAGAGGAGCAGGACAGAGAATGAGACTTACCAGTGAAACTGTCATCCTGAAGAAGGCACAGGGCCCAATAGGGTAACAAAAGGAGAGAAGTATAATTAGTAGGGATTCTCATAAGGAGCACTCTCCCTGGGGTCTTTGCCTCAAATCACCTAATTCTGAGGCCCAGAAGCTAGGCCCTTGACTACCACCCCTCCAAGACTGTGTAGAGGACACAGCAACGCTGCCACCAGAGCACAGGGACTTGAAGAGATAGGAAAGCGTAGGCAGGAGAGTGGGGAGCTTTGCCAGCCTGTGCCAGGCAGACGTTCCTACCCTGGCACCTTACCAAGTGGGAGGCCAGCAGACAGCGGGTGTTCCAGCGGGGCAGACAGGGGCAGCCAATCCCAGAGGAAGCAGAGAGGCCAATGAACAGCAGGTAGAGAGGCAGGAGCAGGGCTGCCTGTCTGGAGCTCCCCATGGGCTTCTGTGCGGTCAAGGCACCCAGAGCATGGCTGCACAGCCTGAAGATGGGCGGCAAGGCTTTGCTGTGCAGCAGCAGGGAACACAATGCCAGCAGGAGCCCTCGTCTCAGCCTGCCCCTGCCCCTGCCCCTGCCCCGCCCAGCCCCAAAGCTCCTCCTCAATCCTAACCAGCAGGCCAGACCACATTCCTTCTCCTCCAAGCAGAGGTTCTGAAGGATGCTTGTCCCCTGGAAAACCTTACTGCCCCCAACTGGAGCACAAGGGGCTCCTGCTCTGGCAGAGAAATAACAAGAAAGAAGCCAGCACAGGGTTAGGGGGACGGCCGGCTGCACCCATTTCTTAACCCTCCTACTCCTGCAACACCCTCTAGATCTGACCCGCCTGCCCATTAACATTACGATTTTGGACTTGGATCTCCCCTGGACACATGCTTCATTGCCTCGCTTAGAGAATTCATAGAGCTATTAGGCACTACTTGTATTAAGTGATAGACACAGAGGTGACCGAGGTACCTAGAACAACAAGAAAGCACTATAAGAAGCAGATAAGCCTCACATGCCCCCATAAGCCTCCTGGCTCTCCACCCGGCTAACTCTCAGGACTATAGTCCAGCTTTCTCTCTCTACCTATTGGCCAGTTCCAGCTTTTCTGGGCTTCAAGGATCCATTAATTAGAACGGTCTGCTCAGAAAACCCCAGAGCTCATAGCAGAACCCGGGAGCTGAGGGAGCGGGCCCCATGCACTGACCTGGTTTCCTGTGGTTTCCGATGATGCTGACGAGGCTCCAGTCTTTGTGGGGACCCTCCCCATCATCCCACAGCTTCCTCCTGCTCATGGAGCATCTGATCTGCTTCAGCCTTCACCTTGGTGACACATATAATGGAAAGAAAGTTTGGGGCACGCCTACTGAGTTAAGGCATCTTGAAATTGTTATTGTCCCTCTGCACCTTTCAGTAGCCTGACCATGGCCTTCTTTTGTCAATTCTAGTTTCTAAGTCTTCAAGTCCACTATCTGAAGATCCCATCCTACCCATTATCCTAAAACTACTCTCTAGCTTTTGAATTCCTTAGAAGATAATGACTCCTTATATTTTATGCTTCTCCAATGTCTAGGAGGGGATATCATGAAATAGGTGCTCTGTAATTGTATAAATGTCAATTATGATACATTTCATCCGTGTATCAGTTTACCTGTTTCATATTTCACAAAGTACTTTCATATTTGATCCTCCTAACTACCTTGTAAGACAGGTGGGAATTATTGTTTTCATTTCATAAAGAGAAATAAGCAGAAAGGAAGATGATTCAGTCAAAGTTAAAGTCTCCAGCTTAGGGAGCTCCACTTCTGCAAGCCTGTCACACTTCAATTCTCTTATGGTCTCTACTTCTACTGCCTCATCTCTCTCTTTTGGAACCCCAAAGGGTCTGCCTGACACAGTTCTGTCTTTCGGCATTGGAGTCCACCACTGCAAACAAAGCAGTAAGATATGAAGGAAGGAAAGGGTGGTCTGGTCGTACTGAGGATAGGTTAGGGAGTCTTCAGTGGTTTAAATCTACACTCATTTTCCAATGCTGGGGGCGTGAAGTGAGAAACTTGATTCTGTTCTAGAATATTTCTTTCTTGACCCCTTATATCTTCTGATCTAATAGTAAAAATATTTGATTAATTTCTCCCTGCCCCTGGCTAAGATATGGTAGGAGAAGCAGAAAAAAATAAATGGAGACACATACATACACACAAAAGAAAAAAAGAAAGGAAAAATAGAAAAAGAGCACATAGAAAAGAAAAGAAATAAAGATGAAAAAGAAAAGAAGAGAGAAAAGGAGGTCTGTGTTTTATTTATTGTCTTGCTGGTTTGCTTATTTATTGTGAAGCCTTTTTCAAAAGGATTTAAGATAAAAGGCACAGTTGACGAATTCTAGCATACCCTGGGGAAGGGGAGGGGATCCAATCAACATTTGTAAAACTCCTACTATCAGGCTCTGGACCCCATGTTTTGCCTACATTATCTCATTTTATTAGTACTACTACCCTTGAGGTCAGTCTTATTAGACCATTTTACAGACTAGGCAACAATAGGAAAATTAAGTAACTTGTTCAAACACAAAAATGAAGAGCTGGGACTCACTACCATGCCTTTCAGGCTCTTTCTGCCAGAACACACTGCTTGGGGAGAACTGTGGGATGTGAGAGGGTTTTGAGGCCCTGTAATCCACAGAAGTACTAGATTTAGCAGTGTGATGTAGTTGGGTTAGCAATGTGGAGGAAATAGGAATAGTTGGAAAGAACGAAGTAGATCTTTATAATAGTTTGTTATCAGTGGTCAGACTTCTAGGAAAGTAGGAATTGTTTGGCTAGTGTCAACAAGGGAGGAGTAACTCTTTGACTGGAATAGGTAGCCAACTGTAGTAAAAGCAACAAAAGTGTGTAGTAGACCTGCAGCACAGAGGTCTTGTCCTGGATGGAAGGTGGCTGAGGCCTGTCTCACCTTAGGTTTGTGTCTGAATGAGCTGACTTAGGCTTCATATTCTAATAACCTTGTTCTAATAACCTTTACTTGATGACTAAGCCAGAAGTTCAAGAGGTCTTGGCAGATCCCTGTGCATGTTTAGGTACCGGGTACATTGTAGTGGGCCTTAGGCAGCCATTTTTCTTGACAGAGCTTTACCCATGCATGGACTCCGGTCAGACCATACAGCAGCATCTTCAGTCTCTTCCTGTAATGGCAATTCCTAGAGTCTGTTGGGGCAACTGTGCCTACTGGATAGGAAGGTCCAATTAGACCTATGTACATCAAGAGTGGACAAATGTCCTTTCCTCACCTCTGCTGTTCCTGAAGAGATTGACCTCCAGAATTCTGAGGCAAGAAATCACACCTAAGAGAAGAAGTAGGAACACCCAATCTGGCAGGGGGAAGCCAACATTGCTTATCAAGGGAAGAGATTGTGATATTTATTAAGCACCTACTATATACAAGACTATTGTATAGTCTTGTATAAATAAAAGTGCCATGTGAATTCAAAGAAAGAACTCTCACTCCTTGAATTGAAGGAACTAGAAGTATCCAGAATTACCATATAAACTGTGTCTTGAAGGATAAATAATAAAATAGAAAAGTAGAAATGGGAAATTTTTTTCTAGCATTTTTAGTTTCAAGTATACAGTACATTGGTTCGACAGTTACATAGTTTATGAAGATACCACCCAGTTACTCCAGCACCCCTTTACCTCTACACATAGTGATTACATTACTGCTAACTGCATTCCCTATGCCGTGCTCCCCATCCCCGTGACCATCTATCAACTACTAATTTGTACTTCTTTAACTCTTCAGCCCTTTCTCCCAGTCCCCCACTCTACTTCCCATCTGGCCATCACCAGATTGTCCTCTATATTTGTGAGTCTGTTTTCGATTAGTTTGTTCTTTTTGTTCCTTAGATTCTGCATATAAGTGAAATCATGTGGTATTTGTCTTTCTCTGTCTGGCTTATTTCACTCAGTATAATAACCTCTAGGTCCATCCATATCATTGCAAATGGTAGGATTTCATTTTTTATGGCTGAGTAATATTCCGTTGTATATATGAACCATAACGTAAAAAGGGGAAATTTTTAAGCAAAGGAAACTGGGAAAACATGGAATCAACATGGGGATTCATTAGAGGTCTGTGGTGAGAGTATTGGGAGATAATACAGGACTACTGCATTGAGACCACAGTTCGGGAATCTCTGAATAAGATTAAGAATTTTTATTGTTTAAAAAATAATGGCACATAGTAGGTACTTAATGATGATCCAGAGCTGTACTCTTGGTATACTCACTTGCACACAGGGATACAAGAAGAGCAATGAATATAAGGTAGAAGGCAAATAGTTAAGTTTGGGACACACTGAGTTTGAGATAATCAGGACATCTAGAGGAAGAAGTTTTGCAGTTAGAAGTACTGCCAGTGCCTAATAGTGACTGCATACATACCTCATGTTTATAGAACAGAAGAATGACTATAACTCTAGAGGGCAGAGATCTGCAGTTAGAGATCTGGGCATCATCCAGAGACAATAGTCAAGTGGATAAAAGCAAAGGGACACACATCTTTCATGCAATTTGCGTGTCAGATTTCTGGATGTGAAAGGATCTTTAGTTCACAGATCTCTTTCTCATGTCTATTTCTAACTTACCTGCTCCGCACCATTAAATACTGTGTTCATTTATTTCACATTTATATCATGTTTTGCCTAGATCACACATTCCTTGCATGCAGGGATACTTTTAAATTCTTTTGGATACCATAATACTACATCTGCAGTTTCATTTTCTGTGGTTTTAGTTACCCACAGACAACTATGGTACAAAAATATTAAATAAAAAATTCCAGAAGTAAACAATTCTTAAGTAGAAATTGCATGCCATTCTGAGTAGTGTGATGAAATCTTGCAGAGACCACATTCACAAAACTTTTATTAAAGCATATTGTCATAAATTATTCCATTTTATTATTGTTGTTAATCTCTTGCTCTGCATAATTTATAAACCAAACTTTATCATAGGTATGTATAAGAAAAAACATAGTATATATAGGGTTTGGCACTATCTAGTTTCAGGCCTCCACTGGAGGTCTTGGAACGTATCCCCCACAGACACATAACTGACACTCTGTTAACACTTGAATGATAAACATGAATATCCAACTGAAAGAAGACTCCATAACCCAAGCTAGATAAATGAGAATGGACCATTTTACAAGTGGAGAGATTAAATGTATGGCTAATAGTCCCTGCCAATTAGCTACAGAATGGCAACTAAGACTTAAGTTCCTTACACCCAGTTCATTTCCTTATGGCCACTGCCAGGTTTCTCAGGGAGCTTGCACCTATCTTCTAGTGTCTAAGGCCACTCAAGCAATGCACCATTCACACTCTGTCAAAGCCCAAACACAAGGCACAAAGTGGACAGGGCAGTTATAACTTTATTGAGGTTCTTTTTAATTAAAATGCTTCACAGTAGAGACCACAGCCTACAGGGTAAGCAGCCTCCGAAATGTTTCCTGCCCAATGACCCATAGATTGAAGTAGAATTTGGTTCATTCCATATCTCCTTTAGTCTCAGTGTCTAAGGGGTAATAGATGGAAGGGGAGAGAATGACCAAGAAGAGGCGATGAGTCTCTTAAAAGAAAAACCTGAAGGGCCTTAACTGCAACTAGCTGAAGTTTGTCTTACAACTGTTCATCACCTAGTTCCAGCCAACCAGGAATAAATTAAATACAGTTCTCCCACCTCAGTGGATGACAACAGGAGGAACTTTCTAGAATTTGGGCCTAGTTTGCGCTATTTGCCAACATCACAGCTGCCAAAATCACCAAAGGAAATTTTAGAACAGCTCCTCTACCCTCTCACTCCACTCAATGGGAGGCCCAGGCTTTACTCCAGAAATCAGTCCCTCAGGCAGTCTTCATTTACGCTTCTTCTCCTGTGTGCTGGTAAACCAGGAGTCCAGGAGCTTCTTGCTGTAGTATAATTGCCAGGCATGCACTTGGACCGCCAGCACCAACACCAGGTACATGACAGAGACAGCAGAAAAACCAAAGAGGAAGCGGTAGGTCTTGCCATGGCGGTAGAGCTGCTGTGCAGCAGGGAACATCTCCATACTTCCATAAATGAGGGGAGCAATGGAAAAGAGCCCCATGCTGATCATGGAGAGCACCAGGTAGCTAATGTTGTTGCGGGGAAAGGAGAGGAGGCCCAAGAGAGAGGGCACAATGCTCAGCAAATACGGGTACTCCCACTGATAGGGCATGGCCACCTGATCATGTGACAAGAGCCTTAGGTGTCCCACGCTCATCTTGGCAACCAGCAGCAGCCATATGACCAAATGCACGTAGATCAGCTTCTTGATTTCATACTTGAGGGTCACACTGTGGGGTAAAGCAGAGGGAGAAGTACCTTTCATTCAAAATTTTCCACCAATTATGTCAGGAAAGTATACTAGACAATGGGATACAAATGTGAACAAAATATAGTTCCTGCCTAGAGACTGGGACAAAAAAAAAAAAGAGGAAGAAAAATAATTAGAAAACAAACTGAAAGAGCTCTAGTAAATATATGTTTCACAGGAAGCAGTAATCAATTCTGCTTGGGATAGGATGTTTGAGAAGGCTGTCTAGAGGAGGGTGATAATTGAGCTAGGCCCTGAGGGGTAGGTGGAGATGGGCATTCCAAGCAGTTAATAGCATGCACGCAAAAAGGCACAGGCATTTGTGTTCCAGGAGAGCCAGTGGTTGGGTATGACAGGAATACATCATGGGGGGAGGGGAGAGCAGGACATGAAGTTGCAAAGGCTATGAAGAGTCAATTTAAAGAAGAGTAACTCAGTGCTGTGCTTAGAAAGATGACTGACTACACCGATAGCCTAGAGGAAGGAAGTACTGGCAGCGCATAAACCAGCTCAGGATGCTCATCTCTCCACCTAGAGTGAATTTTTCATCTAAAGGAAGTACACATTTCTTATTCTTCTAACTTTCTCAGGTGCTTAGTGTATCCTCCTCAGATCCCAGCAGGCAGTTTCTGCTCTGGGCAGATATGAAAACAACTTGCTTAGGTTGTGAGGTGTCCTTAGGCAGGGATCTTAAAGATAAGGATGAAGTGAGGGTCCAAAGAGCTTGTCATTTTTTAAAGTTCTGGAGAGAAAGATGCAAAAGAACATTCTGGAAGAGTTCAATAGATTTAAGGAAAGAGAATCTTTAAAGATTTTTTTTATTTTTAAAATATTCATTATGGAAAGTGTGGAAAGGTAGGGGGAAAAAATCAGTCGCCTCTAGACTTCAAGATTTATGAAGGCAGTGAGCAGTTTTTTGTGTTTTGTTAACAAGCTTTTTTATTGAAGGTATAATATGCATTCAAAGGCCAAGTCTGCTTTTGGTCACTATTATATCCTCTATATATGCTAGGCGTTTAGTGCCTAGCACAAACTGCATGATAGGTAGAATATTCGTTGAATGAATACACTTCTACTGTAGAAATACCCTTTACGTGGGAGTGTTTACAAAATTCATTTTAGGTAGGGAAAGGCTGGCTCTTACAGTCCACATTCCTCAAAAGGGCCCCAAATGTAACAGGTTACCGTGTATTGGGCAGACTCGTATTATGTGCTAGATCTTATGCTACGTCCTTTATACGAATTATTAGCTCACTCATTCTTCACCCAGCCCTAAAAGGCGTGGTTACATTATTTTTTTGTATTTGCAAATGAGGAAACTGAGGCTCAATTAGAAATTAGGTTCCCGAGGTCGCACAGCGGGGCCAGCATAGCCAGGACTGGAGCCCAGACGGGTCTGGAACCCCCTCAAGGCACAGGGCGTATCAAGAGGTGGAGCTCAAGAGAGCTTCAGGGCTTCCCAGGACTGGGGTCAGGCCCAGGGCCTTCACGGGAGGAGTGGACTTGGCAGGTGAGTGGGAACTGGCTGAGGAGTAAGATCCTGAGGTCGGGGAGTGGGAGGGCCTCGCAGAAGGCCTCCATGCTCCCGGCCTCACTTCATACCTCATCTGGTAGTGCATGGCAACGCGCTCCCGGTGCTGAAAGTCGCTGCCGTCGGTGCCGGCAGCTCGCGGGCCTGCGCGAGACGCCATTGGCCCTGCGCAGGACCCCGGAGGCCGTCGCGCCGACCGACCCTCTGCCGCCTGCAAACCTGCCTCGGGCAGCCTCAGCTCGGCCACCGCAAAAGCCGCACGGTTCTGTGAGAACAACTTCCGGCCTCTCTGTCCCCGGAGGACCGACTCTGTGGTCACCCCTCCCAGCCCCAGCCCCAGTCCCCGCCCCCGGTCCGCCCCGCGCACGGGCACGCTTACGCGCGCGCGGTTTCTCCCGGCACCGCTTGGACCGCCTCTCCTCTAGGGAGCTGCACAGGAAGTTAACGCCCTGCAACCACAGCTCTGATATCGCTTTCCCTTCCAGCCTCTGGAGCACTTTCGCTTTCTTAAACTCTAATGAGTTTAAGACGACCCTGTCCCCACGTCACAGATGGGGAAACTAATGCTTGGAAGGGTTCTGTAACTTTCTCGAGAGTGCATGTCACAGTCTCAAAGTATCTCCCCATGGATTACATAATCGTTGCAAAGAGAAGCCGGTAACTTTACAGAGGAAAAACCTGATGCGCATCCCCTTAACCAAGTAATCGAAGTTAACTTGACTACTAATGACATCTCGTGTACCCTGATATACTGAGGACACATCAGGTCTTTGATATTCCGGCCAAAGACACTTAACCTGGATCTAATCATGAGATGATAAATTCAAATTGTGGGACATTCTACAAGATAACTGGACTACTTTTCAAAAATGTCAAGGTCATGAAAAAATAAATTGTGTAGAGGCAGAAAGTTGAATGGTGGTTACCAAGGGCTGGGGAGGAGGGAATGCGGAGTTGTTTAATAGGTACAGAAATGAAAAGGAAGGTGAAAAAAGTTCTGAAGATGAATGTGGTGATGGTTGTACAACAATGAAAGTACTTGATGTTACTGAACTGTACGCTTAAAAATGGTTAATTTTCTGTGTATGTACATTTTACCACAATAAAAAAATACATAAAATAAGAAATATGAAGTTATTTGAAAAAAATTAAATATATATGTTTAAAGGTTATTTGTATTTCATTTCTCTGAACTGTGTTTATGTTCTTTGCCATTTTTCTACTATGTTATTGGTCTTTTAAATTTATATATAGATAGAAGAGGGAGAAGACAGAGAAGATTGGCTTCTTGTCTATAATATTAGTTGCGATATATTTTTCCTATCGTATGTCTTTTGACTTGACTTATGGTATTACAAGTTTAACATACAGAATACTTTTTTTAATGTAGTTGAATGTATAATCTTTTCTTTTTTGGCTTCTCAATTTTGAGTAGTAGCTAGAGTCCTACACTCCAAGGTATCTTAAATGATTTTCTGCACTTCAGAGTTTGAGAACCATGCTCAGACACCTGCCTTCCCAACTAGAATGTGATCTCCTCAAACATAGGGATAAGAGCCAAATTATGTGTGTCCCCGGCAGCCCACTATGACTAGCATAGTGTAAAAGCTCAAGAAATGCTTGTTGAATAAACAAATTCAAACTAAGTCAAGCCATCCTCTTCTAAGCAATGTGAAGAATCCTCAGGTTCATAGAACCATTCTCCCTCCACCTTCATCCTCCTCCCCCACCCCCACCCTCACTTTTCACCTATACCCCTCTGGGAGATATTCTCTGACTTTGGCTTGTGGTTATCTTTGTCTTTACTGTGTCCAAGTTCCATGATTTCCTAAGTGTTCGTTGGGGCCAGACTGCTTCTGAGTCATCCATTTCCCTATCATGGGATACCAAGTGCACTCTGAACATTCAATAAATGTTTGAGGCGTGAACGTCCAAGAGAGGGGCCGCAGCTCTTTCCTCAGAAATTTCTCCTTGAAGTATTCGTTTATACTTTTCTTATGACTCTTATTCTGCCTTAAAGTTCAGTGATTTGTGTTCCTGTCTCCTCATTTTGCTCATTCTCTTCTAAATCCTTTGCACTGATGTTTACTTTGTCTTGAGTGTTCCCCTCTAGGACTTGAAAAGCCTGGCTTTCAGGCTCAGGCAGAATGCTATAGGCTGAATGTTTGTGTTCCCCCAAAAATTCTTATGTTGAAACTTAATCCCCAATGTGATGATATTTAGAGGTAGGCTTTTAGGGATGCAGGATTCGTGTCCTTAGAAAAGAGACTCCCTTGCCCCTCCACCATGGGAGGGCACACAGAGAGAAGACCCCTGTCTATGAACCAGGATGCAGGCCCTCACCAGACCCTAAATCTACTGGTGCCTTGATTTTGGACTTGTTAACTCCAGAACTGTGAAAAATAAATTTCTGTTTATAAACCACCAACTTTTGGTATTCTGTTATAGCAGCCTAAACAAGACATTCCAGAGCTTCAAAAGACTGGCTTCTCACCAGTCAGGATTTAGCTGAACGCTCACCTCCCCTCAGATTGCCCCTAAGCCCAAGGCCAATCTAGCTCTCTAGCCGTTTTCTATCTCATCACTTTGTTTTCTTCCCAGAACATCATTATCTGAAATTATTTTGTTTATTTGCAATTTGTTCATGGTCAGAGTTTCTCCCTCGTCCAGGAATGTCAGCTCCTTGAAGTATGGGGCAAACCTGTCTGTTTCCTGCTGTATTGTGCACCCCTAGGAGAGCTGGCACATAGTGACTAATACATAGTTGCTGAATGAATGAGTGATGGTTGTTTGGAAGCTCCTCCAGGGAAGGATTTAGATGTAAATAATAATAATGATGATGATAATAATAATAATAATAATAATAATAATAATAATAATAGCTATTTATTGAGTCTGAAGAAGGTACTAAGCCTTCTAGAAAGTACATTTCATGATTATCTCATTTAATTTTAATGACAACCTATTTTTAATCCCCATTTGTCAGATACAGCTGAAGCTTAGAGGAGTTATATCACATAGCTAGTGCTAGACTGCTGTTTTTCAAAACGGGGTCCCTAGGGAGCCGCAGCTTCAGCATCACCTAGGAATCTGTTAGAAATACATTTTCTTAGGTCCCACCACAGACATACTGAGTGAGAAACTTTGGGGTGCAGCCCAGCAATCTGAATTTTAACAAGCTCTTTAGGTGATTATGATGCACTAGTGTGGAATACCTTGTGCTAAAAAAAATGAGCTCGGACTCTTTTTTAAAAAAAGCCAATATTGAGACATAATTCACATACTATACAATTCTCCCACTTATATGTATGATTCAATTGTTTTTAGAATATTTACAGGGTTGTGCAACCATCGCCAAAATAAATTGTGATTAGGTTGGTCCCCCAAAAGAAACCCTGTACCCATTATTATCACTCCCCCACCCCTCCCCCCACTCCCTAGCTCTAAGCAACCACTAATTTATTTTCTGCCTTTATAGTTTTACCTTTTCTGGACATTTCACACAAGTGGAATCATAAAAATATATATGTGATCTTTTATGAGTGGCTTCTTTCACTCTGCATATGTTTTCAAAGTTCATCCATTTAGTGGCATGTATGCTTTTTATACAAAATAATTTTGCATTTATGGATATAGAACATTTTTTATCCATTCATCAATTGATGAATATTTGCTGTTTCTATCTTTTGGCTATTACTATTAATGCTATGAATATTTGTGTATAAGTTTTTGTGTGGATGTATGTTTTATGTCTATATGTATCAATATCTAGGAGTATCTATCTATCTATCTATTTATCATCTATCTATTTACCTACCTACCTAGAACTAGAATTGCTGGGTTGTAAATCTTACCCTCTTAACCACTACACATTTCAGCTAGTTTTAGTCTCTGTTATTATTAAATAATTATATTATCAATAAGACAAATGTCTCATCTATCAATTAAGTGTCTCTGTTGCAAAGCCCTTTTATTATCATGAATCCTCCCCTCATTCCTTTAATACAGGCATCATTATCCCCGTGAGAGAAATTGGAGCTCAGGAGGTAAGGTAGCTTATCTACACTCAAACAGCTGACATGGGTAGAGCTGGGGCCACAACTAACATCCACTTGTTTTCTGTGCCCTCTGTGCCTGATATCATGTCCTGGGCCATACCCTGGCCCAAAGCTTTCAAAACATGCCTCCTCCCCTCCTTTTGGTCCTTTTCTGGAAGTTAGGCTAGCCTGAAATCTCAAGGGTAGGAGTTGCACACTCACTCTCCCTGCTCTTTTCCCTAGCTGGAGCTGAAGGCCAGAGGAGGGGCTTTCCCTGGGCAGCTGACAATAAAATGTGGGGAGGGACGGGCTGAGCAAGGCAATATTGTAAGGAGGTTAGGCGGCTGTGAGGGGGAGGTAAGGAGTCTTGTTTGGGGGTGTTTTGTTTTTGGACTCCTGGAGAGCAGGTGAGGTGGGGATTGCTGAGTTTTGCTATGGGTGGGGAGTGAGGAATGAGGCCAAAGCAAGTAGACTTGGGTAGTGCAAACTAGGGGAGTGGGCTTTCACAGACAGGGCTGGCCTGGCGAAGCCCCCCATACCATGTTGTTAGAAAGAAAGAGTGATTTTGCCTAAGAAGGGAAGGGTATTTCCTTCCATGACCCCTCCTTGAGTCCCTTGCTCTGTGCCAGGCCCTCTCTGTGCTGGGGGCTGGGATTAGGGAGAAGATCTCAGGGCCAGGCACCTAGGGAATAGAGAACTAAGGCAGAAAGAGACACATGGCTAGGAAGTAGGAAAGGCAGGATGAAGGGGAAATTCCATGAGCCGTGTAAGGCGGCTTTCCAGGGAACGGAAAGCAATACAACTGGGGCTTCAAGGAAACAAACATTTATTCCTGGGTCAGAGAAAGGCATTTCAGGCAGGGGAAACTGCCTGCACAAAGGCTTGGAGCATACAAGAGCCGGAGCATAGAAGTTTAGGAGAGAAAGTGGTGGCCAGTGAGCCCAGGGCTATAAGCTAGAGCTGTGCCGTCCAGTATAGTTGCCAGAACCCATAAGTCACAGTGGCTATTTAAATTTGAATTAGTTAACATTAAATAACATTAAATATTGAGCCACATTTCAAGTGCTCAATAGCTACACTGGCTAGTAGCTCCAAACATGGAAAGAATAGATATAGAATGTCTCTATCATCTCAAAGTCCCTTTGGTCAGAAGGGTTCAGATTGCTCAAGGACCCACGGGAGAGAACAGGCTTAAGCCGGGTTGCCTGGCCTGTGACGGCCTGACCTCTGAGGTCTCTGGACTACAGGTGAGAGAGTACAGTCCCCAGGAGTGTGAGGTGATGTGACTCACCTCCTGCCAGCGTAAAGTGGACTCTGCCCTCAGAGGCAAGAATTAACCAAGCTGGGCCTCTTCAGCCCCAACCTGGGATGATCAGTGTGACCTGAGCTAGGGTCAGAGAAACATGGAGTGAGTAGCACTATGGAGAGCAGAGCAGCTGCTGAGTGCAGCTGAACCTGAGCACTTAGGGGCTCTATAGCTTGGTCAGAATTGGTGTGCATGGGGTTGGACAGGAGAAGGGCTGCAGAAGGTGTATGTGAGTTGAGAGGAAAGACTAGTTGAGAGGGAGGCTTACTGGATGGGGGTGTGGTTGTACTGCGTCAAATAATGAGAGAGAGGGAATCCTCCCAATCCACTGTAGTAAGCTGTTTCTTCTTCCTTCCCAGGTCCAACACAGTTCAGCTGACGAGGATGGAATATGCCATGAAGTCTCTCAGCCTTCTCTCTCCCAAGTACCTCTCCAGGTAAGGAGAACTAAGGGTGGAAGGAAAGGGGAGATACCGGTGAACTATAGGGCAGAGCTTCTCAGATTTCAGTGGGCACATAAGTCAACTGGACATTTTGATAAAATGCAGATTCTAATTCGGGACGTCTGGAGTGGGACTCAAGATTTTGTACTTCTAACAAGTCTTCAGGTGGCGTTAATGCTGGTATGCAACCCACAACTACCACCACACATTGGGTAGAAAGAGGTAGACACTACTCTTGGTGCTTTCATTTTTTATCTCATTAAACCTCACCATGACTTAGGGAAGTGGGGATTATTATACCAAATTAATAGATGGGGAAACTGAAGCACAGGGTGGATGCAAATGAGTTGTTCGACAAGGTAGAACTTGGGCCTGTTTGACTCTAAAACCAAGCTCCCTCCACTCCTCCTTTGGTTCTGTATTATGTATGTCAGAGTTCTAAATGCCTTACACTTACCTCAGCTTCGTCACTTCACTTTACAGATGAGAAGAGTGAAGCCAAGAAAAGAAAGCAGAATTGGGGGAATATGAGGGTGGGTCTTTTATCACTTTGTTTCTCCTGATGGGCTGAGGACCAGCAGTCAATATCACTTGAAAACTTGTTAGACATATAGAATTTCGGACCCCACCTAGATGTATTGAATCGGAATCTGCATTTTATTAAGATCTCCAGAGAACTTATATGTCCATTAAAGTTTGAGATACTCTGATCTAGGAGGCTTTGAAGTAAGACTATCTAGAGAAGGCTTGGTAGGTGGTAGGGGAGGAGGAATATGATGAGCTCAGCCTAGAGGGGTTGGGGAGTGAGTTACCTTGCTATGGGGTGAGAGCTGGGAAGCAGCAGAATACTCATTTTGATGCCCCAAACTGCCCTCAGGTATGTGGCAGTGAGCACCTCAGTGGTAACACAGCAGCTGCTGTCGGAACCCAGCCCCGAGACCCTCCGGGCCCGGCCCTACAGAGTGAGCACTGCTGACCGGAGTGTGCGGAAGGGCGTCATGGCGTACAGCCTTGAGGACCTCCTCTACAAGGTTTGGGGAGGGTCTGCCCTTAGCACAGCCCAACCACTGGGACCTTGGCTAAGAGTTGGCCCTGACAACTGCCTCTGTCCTCCACAACGCGAGCTGGGAGTTCAGCAGGGATGAAGTTCATGGCTTAGATGGTGAAAATATTTCCTTTCTGAAGCCAGCTCTACTGGGTTGGTAGAGTAGGCCTGGAGTGCTGTCCAACTGATTAGTGATGTCTGTCTAGTGATGAGGGAGGGTAGTATATTGTCGTCCTATACCAACATTAGGTCAGTGGTATTTTCAGAGCATATTTTTCTTTCTGGTTTTCCCTTAGGATACCTTTTCCAGTAGTTCTTAAACTTACAGAAGTGCCTGAAAGTGTGGGAAATGGGAAAGATTTTGACATTCCCTTCCCCATTTCCTCCCTTCAGTCAGGGCAATTCTCCTTCAGTCTGTTTCCTACATTGGCCTTCCATGTAAGGCATTATTAGTAGCTGCAGAAAACTTTCTTCAAACTACTGATAAGGTAAGCTTCCAGAGGAGGAAACCAAGATACACCATCTTGTGGATGGTAGTCACAGTAGACGAGAATGCCACCCTTCCCCATTTCCAGGCTCCCTCTCCACTTGATTGGGAATAACGACTCCCACTGCCTGGCCTACAGCCTCATCTAATCTGGTTTGTTATTAGTCATGTGCCTCATTGTCCTACTAACTTATCAGACCCAGGGGGGTGGGAATCTGCTCATCTGCAAGCCAGGTCCCCACACAGATCAAATATTTGAATTAAGCTTCCAGTCACTAGTCTGTTTAACATACAGAAATCATCTCTCTATTCTAACCCTCTATTCTAGGTTCTCTCCCCCATTTCTCTGAACTAAGTCTGTTCTTCCTGGGAGCCAATTTCCCTTCCCTTGTGAGGCTTCTGGCTATGCCAGGCTACATTTCTTGTTCTTTGACTCAAAAGTGCTCTTTCACACCTGAGTCTATACTCCGTACTATTTTTCGCCCTCAGGTCTGGAGTCCACCTCCTGCATCAAAATAACCTTGTTAACACATGGCTTTCCAGACTTCACCACTGAGACTAGTTAGGTCATGAGTGAGGCCCCGGAATTGTCATTTTTAGCAGGTTCTTCAGGAGATTCTTATAGCCATTGACTTTGGGAATCAGTAGTCAGAGTCTTAAGTGCAGAGGTTGCAGGGAGGAACAGCAGTGAGAGTTCAGTTTTCTAAGATGGACCACAGGTCAAATGTAAATCTTACCAGTAGAGCAGAGAGGACGTCGGCCTATCTAGACTGCGTTGCCACATTTGGCAACAGAAAGAAAGGAGCAGAGAGCATGAGAGAGAAGAGGGCAAGGTGATATGTTTGGCAGGGACCAGAGTCTGAAGTCCCTTATTGGCCATGACAGAGAACAGTTGGGTTTCATTTTAAAAGATAACAGTAAGTCATTGGAAATTTTTTTTAAAAAAATTAATTTTGAAACAGTTTCAGAGTAACAAAAGTTGCAAGAACAATACAAGACTTCACATGAATCACTTGAGAGTAAATTGCCAACTTGATGCCTAGCATTCTTGGATGCTTTGGTGTGTGTTTTCTCCAAAGATAGTCTCCTATACAACCACAATACAACCATCACAATCAGGGAAAATACAATGTTACATGACTACCATTTAATCCTGAGACTCCATTCAAGTGTTGCCAATCATCCCAATAATGTCCTTTGTAGTGAAAGGACCCAGGTTAGGATCAAGTGTTCTTAATTGTACATTTCTTTAATGTTCTTTAATCTGGAACAGTTCCTCAATTTCCCTGACTTTCATGGCCTTGACTGTTTTGAAGATTATAAGCCAGTTTTTTTGTTGTTTACTGTTCTTCAGTTTAGAATTGTCTGAATATATACAATATTGATTTCTCACATTGCTGTTTAACTTTGATTATTTGAATAAGAAAGTACAGTCAGTTTTCTCTATGTAAAGCTGTTATTTTTCTCTTTATATTAATTATTTTCTACAGAGGTACTTTGTACTAAGTAAACATCTCATTCTGCATCTAACTTTCAATATATTCATTTACTTATATAAAAAAGGACTCAAATATTTCTACTTAAATGGGATATAAAGATGGTAACAGATTATCTATTGATACTCAAATTGTCGAGACTCCCTTTAGACCTACTTCTGTGTAGTGCTTTCTGACTTTCTGGCACAACAGGATATTGCAGGCTCATCTTGTACTTTCCCTGCCCTAGCCCATTTTTCCTAAGGAGATCTGCTTTATTTTAGTGGAGAATGGTATTCAGAAACTAAGATCTGGGAGCTAGGTGTGTTCATTGCTATTGATGTGTTGCTGATCTCAAGCCTTTATTAAAAGATTTTAAGTAGAAAAAATGTTTCCTAATGAATCCGAGTAAGAAAAGTAGAGTGAGAATTCTACTGTTCCAAAGTAATTAATGGTATGGTGCATGTCCTGTATAGTCTATCTTTATATATAACCTACTTAAATGGTATTATGTCCTATGGAGCTTGACTTTTCATTCTATGACATGTCATGGGTCTCTTTCTATTTAAATTAGTATGGTATAAAATTTAGTAAATGCACATTATGGACAATGTACTCTACCAGGTGACTTACAGTATTTCTTGTAATCATAACCTTGAAGTAGTTACTACTATTCCCATTTTCATGAGGTAGAGGCCAATTTATTCACTGGGATTTAAACCCAGGCTGTCATTTCATATGCTTTTGCATTTAGTCATTGTGAGGACTCTAAGACTGTACTTGCCTCAACCTTTTAGATGATGAAACTAGTTCAGAGAAATAAGATAACTTGATTAAGTGCAAACAGTGAAATGAGGAAGTTAGAATTCGAACCTAGGTCTGTTTATCTCTAGAGTTGTACTATCCAATGTGGTAGCTGCTAGTTACATGTGGTTATTGGACTCTTGAAATGTGTCTAGTTGAAACTGAGATGTGCTTATGTATAAAGTACATATAGGATTTTGAAGACAATATAAAAAATATAAAATCTTATATATTTTTATCTTGATTATATGCTGAAATTATATTTTAGATTGAATTAAATATATTACAAGTAGTTTCACCTGTTTTTATTTTAATGTGGCTATTAGACATTTTAAAATTACATATGTGTGATAAAGAGTATCTATGAAAAACTGACAGCTAACATCATACTTAAAGGTGGAATTCTGATAGCTTTCCTCCGTAAGATCAGGAATAAGATAAGACTGTCTGCTCTTGCCACTTCTATTTAATGTTGTACTGGAGGTTCTAGCCAGAGTGCTTTGGCAAGAAAATAAAATAAAAGGCATCCTGATTAGAACAAAAAGAAGTGAAACTATCTCTATTTGCAGATGACATGATCATGTATATTGAAAACCCTAAGGAATACACACACACACACACACACACACACACACACACACACACACACACACACACAATAATAATAAATAATAGCCATTGTTGTTTTCAATAAATGAGTTCAGCAAGGTTGTAAGATATAAGATCAATACATAAAAATCAGTTTTATTTCCATATACTGGCAATAAACAATCTGAAAATGAAATAAGGAAAACAATTCCATTTATAATAGTATCAATAAGAATAAAATATTTAAGAATAAATTTAATATATAAGACTTACAGACTGAAAATTAACATTGTTGAAATAAATTAAATTGAACACCTAAAGAAGACCTAAATAATGAAAAGATAAATATTCACGGATTGGAAGACTTAATATTGTTAAGATGGTAATATTCTTCAATTTGATCAGCAGATTCAATGCAATCCCCATCAAAATCCCAGCTACTCTTGTTGTAGGTATTAACAAACTGATTCTAAAATTTATATAGAAATTCAATGAACCCAGAATAGCCAAAACAATCTTGTAAGTTGGAGCACTTACACTTCCTGATTTCAAAACTTACTACAAATCTATGGTCAGTAATCAAGACTTTATGGTATTGATGAAAGGATAGACACACTGTATTAGTTTGCTAGGGTTGCTGTAACAAAATACCACAGACTGGTATTTAAATAACAGAATCTAGAGGCTAGATCAAGGTGTTTTCAGTGTTAGTTTCTTCTGAGGTCTCTCTCCTTGGCTTGGAGATGGCCGTCTTCATGTTTACATGATCTTTTCTCTATGTATGTTTCTTTGTCC
Source organism: Pteropus medius (assembly GCF_902729225.1). Classification (NCBI taxonomy): domain Eukaryota; kingdom Metazoa; phylum Chordata; class Mammalia; order Chiroptera; family Pteropodidae; genus Pteropus; species Pteropus medius. Next base: position 2,808,665 of record NW_024349800.1, on the reverse strand, counting down.
GAATCTCCCCTTTTTATAAGAATACCTTATACTAGATTAGGGCCCACCCTAATGACCTAATTTTAACTTAATTACCTCCAAATACAGTCACATTCTGAGGTACCAGAGCTTAGGACTTCAACATATAAATTTTGCGGGAATAGAATTCAGCCCATAATATATACAAATCAACGGAATAGAATTAAAAGTCCATAAATAAACCCATGTTTCTATGGCCAATTGATTTTTGACAGGGTGCCAAAACTATTTGATGGAGAAAGAATAGTCTTTTCAACGAATGGTGCTAGGACAATGGGATAGCCACATGCAAACGAATGAAGTTGGATCCGTACATCACAGTATATACAAAATTAGGTTAAAATGGATTAAAGAGCTAAGTGTGGAGCTAAAACTATAAAACTCTTAGAAGAAACCATAGGTATAAGTCTTCATGACTTGGTTTATTAGCTATGGCATCAAAACATAAACAACCAAAGGAAAAAAACTGGACCTCATCCACATTAAAAACTTTTGTGCATCAATGGACACTTCCAAAATAAATGAAAAGATAACTCACAGAATGGGTGAAAATATTTGCAAATCACATGTCTGATAAGGGTCTAGTATCAAGAGTACATAAAGCACTCTTATAACTCAACAATAAAAAGACACCCAATTAAAAATAGGCAAAGGATTTCAGTAGACGTTTCTCTAAAGAAGATATACAAATGCATAAGAATACATGAAAATATATTTAACATCATTAGTCATTAGGGAAATGAAAATCAGAATCACTTTATACCAAATAAACTAGCTAAAATAAAGGGCAGACAATAATAAGTGTTGGTGAGATTGCAGAGAAATTGGAATCCTCCTCATACATTGCTGGTGGGAATATAAAATGATATGGCTGTTTTGAAAAACGGTTTGGTAGTTTCACAAAAAGTTAAACATGAGATTAATTGTATGACTCAGCAATGTCACTCCTAGGTATATACCTAGGAAAATTGAAAATATGTGTTGACCCCAAAACTTGTACATGAATGTTCATAACAGCATTATTCATAATACTCAGAAAATGAAAATGACCAAATGTCTACCAATTGATGAATCAATTAAAAATGTGATATACCTATATGGTAGAATATTTTTAAGCCATGAAAATGAGTGAATCATGCTACAATACATATGAAAGTTGAAAACATATTAAGTAAAAGAAGCCAGTCTAAAAAGATCACATAACGTATGATTCTATTTATATAAAACGTCCATAATAGGCAAATCCATAGAGACAAACAGTAGAGAAGAGGTTGCCATGGGTTGGGGAATGGAGAGTGACTACTAATGGGTATTAGATTTCCTTCGGGGTGATGAAATTAGATAGTGGTGGTTGTTGCAGAACTTTGTGAATATACTGAAAAAAACTGAAGTATATCCTCTGGAAGGGTGAATTTTATGACATATGAATTACGTCTCAATAGAAAATTATATATGTGACTCCCATTCTATTTTATTTTGTTCTAGAATATTAACCATGATCCTAGGTACCAAGAATTACCTTATTACCTTAATATAGAGTCTTTGGATGGTGATCCCATAGCAAGAGCCCATCCCATAGACCCCTACCCACATGTTCTTTCCCTGACAGCTGAGGTGATATGATATGGGTGTTGCCCATACCAGCTCTGTGGCTGCATGGGGATTGCAGAAGCAACACTAACTTTATTCACCAGGTCCGGGACATCCTAATGCTGGCAGACAAGCCTTTCTTCCTGGTGCTGGAGGAAGATGGCACAACTGTTGAGACAGAAGAGTATTTCCAAACCCTGGCAGATGACACAGTGTTCATGGTCCTCCAGAAAGGGCAGAAATGGCAGTCCCCATCAGAACAGGTGAGGTACCACCTGTGGAGGGAGAACAGTGGGAGCCTGGGAGATGTCCGTGAGGGGTGTCAACCACATGCTTGTCTTGATGCAGGGCACTAGGTACCAACTCTCCCTCTCCCGTAAGCCTGCCAAGAAGATTGATGTGGCCCGTGTAACCTTTGACCTGTATAAGGTGAACCCACAGGACTTCATTGGCTGCCTGAATGTAAAGGCAACTCTCTATGGCACATATTCCCTTTCCTACAATCTGCACTGCTATGGGGCCAAGCGTATCATGAAGTAAGTGAATTGGGATTAGCTGAGGACAGGGTGGATATGCAGCAATGGGAGAGCCCCTATCTGCTCACATGGACTTCAGCCTTCTAGGGACTAGGACTGGTATTGATGCTGACAAAGCATGATAGTTAGCATTTGTCTAGAACTTATGGCTGAACTAGTGCATTAGATTTCACTAGTGTGTGCCAAAGGAGTACAGATATTCCTATAGGTAGAATTGGTATATATTGAGTTTTTCTAATTAACTTGCATTATAATAATTTTTTTCACTTAAAATAGTAAGTTTTCCTAAGTAGTCTTCTAGTCAACTTTTTAAAAATGAACATGTGTCAAGGATTTTATTGAACTCATTAATTAATGGGAGAACCTTCAAGAAGTTACAATTAGTTCAAAAGAGAAATCAAAATCCCACCCATATACTGGTCCATCAAGAATGCTGAAATAAACAGCAAAAAGAAAAAAAAATAGTGAAAAATGATGCTGAAATAAATTTATAGATACAAAATTGGATTTTTCCATGGGGATAGAAGGAATGAAATTATTATCCCTTCATAGGACAGAATTACTTTGCATGTCTTGGACAATAGTCATTTGTATTATCTAGTGAACTTTAAAACTTTTTTCTTTACTTTTGTAAGTCTAATCAAGTACACAGGAAGCATGAGAATATGTTAAATCATAAGACAAGTACTGTTATTGTAGTATTTTCCAAATTCAGCTGCTCCAGTGGTGCTCTAAAGCATTCTTAGCCCCACTAGATAGGTGTAGCCACTAAGGCAGAGGCCATCCAATTAGTCCAAGCCACAAAGCTAGGGAGTAGCAGAACATGGCCTGTTGCAAGTTTCTTGCGACAGATTCTACTACTTTCCAATTGCTTCATTTAGTATTTACTGTGTGCCTGACCCTATGCTATAAGCTGAGAACAAGATGCCAAAACAAGCTCCATGAGGGCAAGAATTTCTGTTGCCTCCAGTACCTTGATGAATGCTGGCATATAGCAGTAATTCAAATAATTGTAGAATGAATGCGGACACATATGATCCTTGTTCTCAGGGTGCTTCTGAGAACTCCTGCTTGGGGTCCCCAGAATTCTGCCAAGACACGTGTAGCTAGAGCATATCAAACCTTCTTGGCTTTCTGAGTTTATTCTCTGCATACCAAATCTGCAGATGAGGAAACAGAAGATGCATGGTTTTGCTTGCCAGAGATGATACTCAATGGCAGGCTTGAGCCTGGTTCTATGGCTAGAAGTTCACCTTTTCTTTTATATCGTACCATGCCTCCTCTGGTTCTGTGCTTGCTGAAAGTAGTTCGCAGATTTCAAAATCTAAAGCAAGAAGTTTCAGTCCAGTTAGGGGAAGTGGGACTCTCAGACCTAAACATAGGAAACATCTTGGTATCAAAAAAAAAATTGTAAGCCAGGGTTTGTATAGTGACTTAGTGGTGTTGGCTAGTTTTGTTTTTTTTTTTTAAATTGTGCTAAAATATGCATCACATGAAATTTACCATTTTAACCACTTTTAGGTGTACAATTCAGTGACATTCACAGTGTGTGTAACCGTCACCACTATCTATTTCCAGAATTTTTTTATCATCCCAAACTGAAACTCTATACCCATTAAATATTAACTCTCCACTCCCCCCTCCCCCTAGCCCCCAGTAACCTCTGTTCTACTTTTTGTCTCTGTTAATTTGCCTATTCTAGGGACCTCATAGAAGTGGAATCATACAAGACTTGTCCCTCTGTGTCTGGCTTATTTCACTTAGCACAATGTTTTCAAGGTTCATCCGTATTGTAGCATGTGTCAGAGTTTCATTCCTATTTATGGCTAGACAACTGCTTTTAATCCTTGGTTCTCTAATTTGAGAAATGGGTATACTTCTCAGGTATAACCTTTACATTTTTAAAGAATTTTCATGTATAGATGTCTAATTATCTTTCTGCTCCCCTCCACCTCAATCATAATTTTTTGAATGAAGATTAATAGAAGATAAGTAAGTTTTAATATCAACCAGGAAGTATTTACTTTCCTTTTGTTTTCCCCTCCCCAACTGCCACTAGGAAAGGACTAGCTAGACACCCCTAATGACTCTTACTTACTTCTTTTTCTTTCTTTCTTTCTTTTTTTTTTTTAATTGCCTACAGCACCTGGTATTCCTAGGTGGTCTCCCATCCAAGTCCTAACCAGGCCCAATCCTGGTTAGCTTCCGAGATCAGACGAGATCAGGCATGTTCAGGGTGGCATGGCCGTAGACTAAACAGATTTGGATAAGAGCTTGTTTAAAGTAGCCAAGCATTCAAACAACTACTCTTGACTCCATGTTTCCCCTACTTTCTATACATCAGGCACTGTGTTAGGTGATTTATGTTATTTCAACCTCCTAACCCTGTTTGGGATCAAAATGGTATCTTCATATCCAACACTCTGAAAATTCGGTCAAATGACTTGAAAAAGAGTCAGAATCTAGAACAGAAGTTGTGAAGGGCAGAATTATGACCTTTTCATGTTATGATCTTCAAAGGCCTTATTAAATGAGCTTGAATTTTGCATGAGAAAATAGAGAGGTTTTGGACATCTCGGGTAAAGTATGATTGCAAATAATGCCTGTAGACCTTTTCCCACTTGCTGAGAAAAGACAGCATCTGTTCCTGTTTGTATATCACTGTACAAGTCATGAAATTATGAAGGGAGCATGGGGAAGGAGGTATTAAATGGATGCATGCGGGGGTTTTCTTTGTGTTTTGACTCTACTACCTTCTCATTCTACCCAGGGAAGCTATTCGCTGGGCCCTCTTCAGCATGCAGGCCACAGGGCACGTTCTGCTTGGCACCTCCTGTTACATGCAGCAGCTTCTGGATGCCACAGAGGGAGGGCAGCCCCCCAAGGGCAAGGTTCCATCCCTCATCACAACCTGTCTGAAGATGCTGCAATGAAGGCCCAAGTCCTCAGAGGCCTTCCCCAGCCAAGGACTAGACCAGAGACGCTATGCTCAGCTGTTCGCCCCCACAAGCCTGGCAGTTAGAGAGCTTCTTACTTCCTCACACCTCCCTTACCTCCACAGGACCTTAAAGGGGAAAGGGCTTGAAACCTGTGGTGGGCTGGCCAAAGGAGAAATGAGTGTCCTTGTGTTGGCCCAGCTCCTTCCTGCCTAAGGTAGTTTAGCTGACCAAGACTAGTCACCAGCAGGCTAGGCACGAGGGCTGCCCCTTGGACACCTGTCTTTACATGTCTTTACTTTCATCACATTCCCTACCTCCTGACCCCCATTCCTATGACTCCTGAGTAAATAGTAAGGCACACTAGTGTATGATATCAGAGAGTCTGCAATAAATGATTTATGCTGATATATCTTCTTTGCTTGTGTTCTTTGGAAATGAGGGTGGGGTTCTATCTGAAAGGCCGGGAAGAGAGGAATCTATTGTCAAATCATTCTCCAAAATGTTGTAGGAAACAACACTTTTTCTGCCAAAAAATTTTTTCAGCTGATTCTAGAAATAAATGTCTGCTTAATCAGAGATTTGAGCAAACCATATAATCCATGCAATAAATAAAAATTTCCAAAATAAATTTGCCTATTAGAAGGGCTTTGATTGGCAGGGTGAGAAGAAGGCACATGTCTAATTTCTAATTGTTGCATTTTATTACAACCTTTTAAATGTTTAGGTGAGAAGGTACCAACCAAGCTGTAATGCAGCTCTCCATCAATGCCTTCCCTAGCTTGCCAGACAGTTCAGAACTTTCAACCTCAGGATTTCAAAATGAGCTGTTAGGTAGCCACAAAGAATATTAATTTCTCAGCAGTGTAAGTTGGCATTTTTCAATATAGGACAACTCAAATAAAAGCATGAAAGGCTAGGTTTGTAGGTGACTATGCTTTAGCCTGTAACTCTTGGATGGATTCAAACGTGTCATTTCTGACCCTTACTATAAAGCCTATATGGGTTTATTAAAAACAAAGGCAAAGACCTGTGTTACCAAAGCTAGGGTTGGAGAGTTATTGCTGGCAGGGAACCCATACCCTGCAGCCATGTGTGGGAGGAGCTGCCAGAGGTAGCAGAAGAACACTTTCTATTCTGAGCTTTCCTGCTCATTCAGTTATGGCTAGAGAGCTGGCTCAGTGCCATCCTGGCTCCATGGGGTGGTCCTTCTGACATTATGTTTACATCAGCAGGGAGCTATTCCTGGTCATCCCTTGCTGAGGCTGTGGCCTTCCTGCTCCTCCTGTAAAGTTAGTCACATTGAGTTGGGCTGGGGGTGGCAGAAGCTTGGAATTTATCCCTACTCCCCCTCCTCCTGAGATTTGGAGTTTCACAAGTGAGTCTTGAGTGACTAACTCTTGGCACTGAGCCTTCCAAGATCAAGAAAAATTAGGTTCTTCCATTTCTTCCAGGAACTTGGGGCTAATGGAGTCACATCAGCTGTGGGCAGTGAACAGGAGAGGGCAGCCTTTGATGGGGCTGGGGTGTGTAGAGAGAAAATTCCAAGAGCAAAGAAGCTCAAGCCTCAGCAGAGCCAGGGGCCAGTCCACGTGAGGGAATGGCCCCTCCTGCGGCCAAGCACCACCAGTGGAGGAGAGGTCTGTTGCACTTAAGGCAGGCTGTGTCTTGGCCCCTCAGCCTTAGTTTTGCCATCTTGCTCAAGCTCGTACTTACTTATGAATGACAGAAGACCTTTCAGAAGAGGGATTGTAAAATACCATGGTGCCTCATGACAAAACACAATAATGTCTGAGTCCAAACTAAGACAAAATCAAATTTCTTACCAGTCCTGTCTATATTTGCACATATCTATTTAAAAGTTGATTATTTAAATATTTGAATTTTTTAAAGCTTTCCTGAGTTATAACTTGCATACAATAAAACTTACCCTTTTAAGTTATATATTTCAACTAAATTTTGGCAAATAATCACCCCTTCTAGCATGTCAAAAAGCTCCCTTATGCCCCTTTCTAGTCAATGCCCATCTCTCCACCCACCCTAAGCCCCTGGCAACCACTGACTGTTTTCTGCCAATATACTTTGCATTTTCTAAAATGTTATGTACATAGAATTGCACAGGTTTTTTAAAAATTTGCTTCTACCTATTTTGTTTTAAAATATTTTTATTATTTAAAAATTTTATAAAGCTTACATTCTTTTATATCTGGCTTAGATTTTTAAACTAAGTGTGTGTGTGTGTGTGTGTGTGTGTGTGTGTGTGTGTGTGTGAAAACTATATGAATGAGATAAAAAACTTAAGCAGTTCCAAAGGGTAAAAATAATTAGTTATTCATCTTCTCACTGGATTCCTTCTCTAGAAGCAACCACCACCTCATTTTTGTGTGATCTGTCAGAAATGCAGGAGTATAAGTATAATAAATATATATAAATCACACACATATATATACAGCCATGCTCCCCTTAATGACGGGGCAGTTCTAAGAAATGTATCATCAGGAGATTTTTGTTGTTGTGTGAGCATCTTAGTGTGAACTTACACAAACCTCGATGGTATAGCCAACTATACACCTAGGCTATATGATATAGCCTATTGCTCCTAGGCTATAAGCCTGTATAGAATGTTAATGTACAAAACAACATGAGATTAAGCACAAGAGAAAATGATGCAATCAAGAGACTTGGTAAGCACAAGATGTATGAGGCTGCTGACAGTATAAAACATGGCATACTGTTTTACAGCAAATGTTTTTTATAAGTAGAAAGAATACACTCTAAAGTAACGATAAAAAGTATAGTACAGTAAATACATAAACCAGTAACAGTCTTTCATTATCATTATCAAATATTATGTACTATACATAATTATAAGTGCTATGCTTTTATTTAACTGGCAGCACAGTAGGTTTGTTTACACCAGCATCACCACAAACATGTGAGTAATGCATTGCGCTATAATGTTATGACAGCAATGATGTCACTAAGTAATAAGAATTTTTCAGCTCTATGATAATCACAAGGGACCACCATCACGTATGTGGTCCATAGTTGACTGAAATGTCTATATGTGCATATGACTGTATATATACAGTACATGTATATTCTAGTCACATGGTCCTTCACTTTGCCTTTTCGACTTAATATATTCTAGAGATTGATTCATATCAGCACATGTAGACCTACACATTCCTTAATGGCTGCATGGTATGGCTGTGCTGCAATTGACTTAACCATTCCTCTGTTAATGGATTTAGGTTAATTAGAAGTCTTTTCCTAATGTAAACAATGAATTGAAAGTTATAGTGCTATTTGTAAATAAATAAAACAACACCAGGTTGCATGTAACTTCTCTATAGTTGTAATTACAGGACAGAATTCATTTTGTTCTTTGCTTTTTTTCCACTTAGTTTATTTCTCCTGTTGTTCCCTCCCTCTGCCTCCTAGTGAATTTCCATTAGTTCTTTGCAATCTGTCAATCACAGAACCCATGGCTGGGACACGTTTTTTGATGTCATCTGGCGTCTCTCTCTCTCTCTCTCTCTCTCTCTCTCTCTCTCTCTCTCTCTCCCTCGCCCCCCGCCCTCCTTCCCTCCACAGAGTTTACCACAGAGTTTACCAATACGTGTTCTGATGCTGTGATCTGAACTATTGTCCACTTGGTTGAACTTCTTATAGGTAGGACCTGGGTCTTGTTGATCTGTTTCCAGCTCACAGATGTCAGGGCTTGGCATGAAGTTAGCACTCAAAAAATGTTGAATGGAATCTACATCCACGCCATCCTGAACATGCCCGATCTTGTCTGATCTTGGAAGCTAAGCAGGGTCTGGCCTGGTTAGTACTTGGATGTGAGACCACCTAGAAATACCAGGTGCTGTAAGCATTAAAAAAAAAAATGTCTAATGGATAATGTTACTTCCCCTATAGAGGCTAAACACAGGACAATTTATGTTTCCAGTTCTGAATTCGTCTTGTTTTTGTTTTTGATAAATAATGCTGTGTAATCGCTTTCTGCCTCTGGCCTTTTCTCCCTTTGAATTATGTGGCCAGGCTGTTCTTGGAAGTGGGTTTACTGAACCAAAGCGTGTGGATTACCCGCCCCGATTTTCCTTAAGATATCGTGCCCAACAGTGGTCTTTTGAAGTCAGAAAGCTCCTAAGAATTGAAATGGTAATCAGAAAAACCTTAATCTTTTGTCCTGGTTTTGTCCTGAGACTAGTTTTCTGACCTCGGGAAATTTCTTCCCTAGTCTATCTCTTAGATGCCCCAAAATCACAGGTGCAAACACACATTTACTCCCCGAGCAAAGTCATAGCTCCGCCTTCTCACGGCTCTATAGCTCCACCTTCTCGCTATTCCGATTGACAGTCAACCTGACCAATCAGTGCACAGTGGGCAAGGGGCGGGGAGGGGCTGCCCTCTGGACACATGCGCATTGTCCTCGCTCGGGGACATGGGTGGCTGCTGTACTTTGCGTCGAGTCTCGGGAAGTTGGCGCCTGGCGTCAGGGGTGTGCTCAGCTTTCAAGGCCGCAGGTTTTGGGACCGAGGCCCGGTGATTACACCCCGCACTACTTCTTATGGAAGGGATGATGGGGCTGGGGGAAGTTGTGTGCGGAATCTGGCATTAGGAAGATAAGGGTTCTAATCCCAGCTATTGTGTCCGTACATTATTAGCCTTTCGACCTCTCTGAGCCTATTTTCACCTCCATAAAATGGGGCCAGTCGAACCTGAATTTTCAGAGAGCTCAGCTCAGGCAGTCTGAGGCATTTGTTAGGATTTGGAAAGAGCTGTGTGAAAATAAGAATGAGTAGCGCCTAGAGAAACGAATGCTTCCCTTGTTGCTTACCCCACCTTTTCCAGGCATCAGCGGCAACCTCAAGGCTCCAGCAAATGGTTGGGAACCCCGGGGAAACAGCCCTTTCCAGGGCTGCTGCGGCCAGAATACCTCAGTCGGGAGGAGCTGGTTGATGTGCTGAGGGCATCTGTGGTGGACCAGAAAGGTGAGGATGAGAGAGGAACAGAGACCCAGGAGGGGAACTTGCTGCTCCAGGCCTTCTGAGGGGCTGACTGGGCTCCCTACTAAAGCCTTTAGGGTCAAATCCTGGTTCTGCTGCCCATTAGCGGCATGAGCTGGGACGAGCCACATAATCTGTCTGAGCCTCAGCTTTATGGGGATAGGGGTGTGGGATGGGAGAGTGTAAAGAACTAGAGAGTCTTGAACACAGTAGGTGCTCTGTAATGAGAATTGTTATAATAAATTGCCTATCGATCCAGATCCAGGCCCTGTAAAATCAGCTTGCTGTGTAGTTTTAGGAAAATAATTTCTCTGAGCCTCAGTTTTCATTCAGTGATTTATTAATTTTTCTCAACTATTTACTGAGCATAGGTTACATTTCAGGCACTGTTCTAGGCACAGCTATACAGTACAGAAGAAGTAAAATATGTTTTCTGCTCTCAGAGATCCAAGATTTTAGCAGGAGAAATGGATTAGACAGGAAATGAATAAACAGGGTTCTTACTAGTGATCAGTACTATGAATAAAACTGGGTGTTACGATGGTGAGAAACTATAGGAGTGGGGCAGACATTAGATTGTGGATTTAGGCCTCTATGGTGGTAACATTCGAGCCAAGATATATGAAGGAGCCAGACTTGAAAATCTGGGACAGAGGAAATTGCAAGTGCAAAGGCCCTGAGGTGGCAGCGTGCTTAGCATATGCAAGGGTCAGAAAGAAATTCAGTTTAGGGTGTGGTTGATAACATGTCTGAGAGTTGTAGTGGGGCCACATGATAAGATGAATTGAGAAAGTACTTTATAAACTGCTGCTTTTGCTGTCAAAGATGTTCATGTAATATATGTTTCAGGACCACTAGTGACTTTGAACAAGCCACAAGGTCTGCCAGTGACAGGTATGAACCGGGGAAGGAGATGCACTGAAAGGGAATTTGATGTCTCTGAGGGAGGGAGTAATGACGAGAAGGGGACAGTGAGATAAAGTTGCCTCTGGGAGCGACTTGTATTTTTTTCTTTTTTTTCCCAGGGAAACCAGGAGAGCTGACATTGCTCTCGGTGCTGCCAGAGCTGAGCCAGTCCCTGGGGCTTGGAGAGAGGGAGCTCCAAATTGTCCAAGCATCTGAGAAGTAAGTGGTGGTGGTCATAGGAAGGTAAGAAGACAGGTGTCCATCTGGGGTTGGGGAACACTTGCTTGGAAATAAGCCAAGACATTTCCACAGCTGGTTTGAGATCATAGAGATAGGATACAAGATAAAGAAGGAAGCAGACAGATCTGGGTTCAAATTCTCATGGGTAAACTGTGATCTTAGGCAAAGTATAAAACCTCACTGAGCCTCAGTTCCCTCACTCATAAGATAGAGCTAATAATACTTATATTCAGTATGTAGTCACTTCTCCAAGCCCATATTCATGGTAGGCATTGGGAGTTGATCCATGATTTTCTTTCCTCTAATAGCCATCTTTTAGAGATGGTACTTGAGATAAAACATTTCTGTAATTTCACGGACTCATGGGCTTGTTTGTGGGGAATTTAATTATTTCAGAGCTAATATATATAAAATTCCTAGGATAGTGCCTGACACTCAGCAATTGGTGGTAATTGTTATGATGTTTGACTCTGAGCTCCCTAGGGATCAGGCTAAAATGAGAAACACATGGAGCTACATAGCCCTCTTATCAAACACAAGGAAGCCTTTCTCAGGAGGTCTGGATTATAGTCTGGTGTTACTGTTTGACCTTAATCAGGTCAATGTTCCTCCCTTTTTTGTGAGCCTAAGGGACTTTAACTTTTGTGATTTGTCTCCTTCTTCCAGGGAGTCCTCTGGGCTTGTACTCCTCTCTAGTTGCCCCCAAACAGCAAGCCGCCTCCAGAAGTTCTTTACCCACTCACGGAGAGCCCAGAGACCCATAGCCACCTACTGGTGAGAGGTGCTGGGAGGCTCCCATGGCAGTGGGGAGGTCCCAGCAAGCCACTCTGTGACCTTCTCCTGCCTCTTTCACAGGGCTGTCACTGATGGGATCCCAACTACTTCTGAGGGGAAGATCCAAGCAGCTCTGAAATTGGAACACATTGATGGTGTCAGTCTCGTGAGTCAGGGTCTGGGTGGGGAAGGATAGGGAACCTTCCAGACATATTACCCCTACAGAGAAGTCAAGGGTGTAGACTTGGGGTGGCTGGCCCTCCTGTCCCCTAAAACAGGCAAGTGAGCACTACCTATCTATACTGTGGTCCTGTCCTGAGTCTGTTGGGAGCCAGAAGGGTCTGGGTATAGCTCCCAGGTATGTATGAAGCTCGTTCATTCTTGGGGGCTCACACCAGGTGGTTCCAGTGAAGTCCCCATCCCGAAAGGACATCCTAGAAGGTGTCAAGAGGACCCTCAGCTACTTCCGTGTGGTGGCTACTGGCTCTGGCTGTGCCCTGGTCCAGCTGCAGCCATTGACAGGTGGGTCTGAAGTCCCAGCCAGACTTTAGAACTGTATTTGACTGGGGGAGGCAAGTGGGTGGAAGGAAGGTGATGGCGTTAGTAGCAGCCTCAGTAGCATTTGATGGACCCCAAGGGTGCATGTGACCAGGCCCAGATAGAGGAGGCAGTGCTTCTGCTGGCAGTCTGATGGTCATTCTTTTGTAGCTCACTACTTTTTCTTTTAGTTATTGGTCTCAGGATCTTCTCTTTGTCTTTGGTATTCTGTAGTCTCACTATGATGAATCTTTTTGTGTGAGTTTAATTTTATTTATCCTGCTTAGGATTCACTGTGCCTCCTGAATCTGAAAATAAATATATGTTATCTATCCCAGAAAGTTCTCTCTTGAAATATTGCACCTCTTACATTCTCTCTATTCTCTTCCTTTTGAAAGCCTAATAGGCATGTCTGACCTTCTCATTCTACTTACCGTCTCTTAACTTTTCTTTCATAGTTTTCATTGCTTTATCTCTGCTGCATTCTGGGTAATTTCTTTAGATCTATCTTCCAGTCGAGTCATCTTCTCTTCATTTGGATCTAATCTGCCAACTTAATTTATCTGTTGACTGTGTTTTTCACTTCTAGAAGTTCTATTTGATTCTTTTACACATAGCCTTTTAAAAAATATGGCATGCTTTTTTTTCTCCTATTTGTTTTTATCTTTATTTAAAACATCCTTATATTGTATTTCTATAATTCCATTGTCTGAAATTCTGGAGGGTCTAATCCCATTGTGTTTCTCACTGACTCACACTTGGTGGGTTGTTTCCTTATTGCTCTGTGATTCAGCATTGTTAATTCAGGTTCAGCTGGGCCTTAATCTATGGAAATCCTTTATTGCCTTCTTGTAGCAGGGGCCTCGGGGAGAGGTTCTGCCTCTGCTTCTGCCGAATGTCTTACAGCTATCACTGCTTCAGGACCTCTCTGAATTTTAGTGTCTCATTTGGAGGTTCACAGGTCACTCAAGTAGTAATAGTACTCCAAACCTGTGCGAGAGCAGGCTCATGGTTTTGCATTCTCAGGGGAAAACTTTTTCATTCCCTTCATCCAATCCTAAAGTGATTATCTGCCTTCTTTGGTGGCTGGCTTTTTCCCTGGTCCACCCTTTCACTGAAGATGTAGCCCCTCTAGGATTTCATTTGGCACCAAGGCTTCATTGCTGGCCTCTAGGGTAGCTACTTAAATCCTAGACCCCTAGATATCAAGATTGGCAGCATCACTAGAACAGAGAAATTGGCTCTCATGTGCTCTGAATTTGTTTTCCTTTTCGCATTTTGGTTTTGGAGACCTTACTTTCCTGTGTGCCCAGCTGTGTATTTAAAAGGATGATTGTTATAGCTTTTCAGTGTTTCTAGGTGGTTTATAGCAAGAGGGTTTTTAGATTATCCAGTCTATCATATTGCCAGACATGGATGGACACAGAATACCGCTCCTGGGTTTGAATCCTAGTTTATTGTGTGGTAAGCAAGTCACTTTTTAAGCCTTCGTTTTTCTATCTGTAAAATGGTAATGAAGATATGACCTACCTTATGAGGTTATGAGGATTAAATAAGTTTACATATATGAAACATTTTGTACCATGTTTAGCACATAGTATCCCATATCTGTATTTGTTAAGGTACTTTCAGTTGTAAGTTTCCCCAAAATCAGTTCAAATTAGTATAAACCAAAGAAACGGAATTTTTTGGCTCACATGATTTGGCTGGATCCAGAGGCTCAGAGGATGTCATTCGGAAGCTGTTTCTCCGTTTCTTCTCACCTCCTGCACATTGGCTGCTTTCTACCAAGGCTTTCCCCTAGTAAAAGCAGAGATGGCCAGGAGCTCTAGCAGCTCTAGGCTTACACTCCACCAGTTTAGCACCCTAACAGGAAAGAGCATTCCTTATTCCCAGTAGCTTTAACAATAAATTCTCAATTGCCTCTCTTCATGAGTGAATCCCACAGGCAAGGTGATTGACAGCTATGACTGTCCCGACCTGGTCATGCATCCTGCTCTGGAGGCAGGAACAGTAGCATTGACCTCACTCAAACCACCTAATCTGAGAACGGAGGGGTGGTGTTTCCTCAGAGGAAAGAGGGAGAGACAATATTGGCTGAGATAGAAAGAGGAGCTGCTCACCATCTGTCCTATTGCTTCTGTCTTCCAGTGTTCCCAAGTCAGCTACAGGTACACATGGTACTGCAACTCTGTCCTATGCTTGGGGACCACAAGTATTCCACCTGTGTGGGCACTGTTCTGGGCCAGCGCTTTCTACTGCCAGCTGAGAGCATCAAGCCCCAAAGACAGGTACCCAAGCCTCCTGCCCTCGGGGGGTAGACTGGGGGATGAGGGTGGGCAGCACCTTCAGACATTAGCTAGGTAGTTTGGGACTGAGAGGCAGTCCTCTTGGCTTCTAAAGCTATCTGTAGCCCTGTCTTGCCGTGTGGCCCTGAGCAAGTGACACCTCTCTTGGGCCTCATTCTGCCCAATAAGGGAGGTGAACTGGCTGATTTCTAATGGCCCTTCTAAGTCTGCTATTCTTTGAGTCATTTGGCATAAGGGGTAAAAGAGGTCATGTGTGTGTATTAGGGTAACTCTGTTGGCTCTAACAGAGTAGCCCCAAAGCACCAGAGTCTTAACACATTAATTTCCCTCCATGTTAAATCCAATTAATGGGATGGGGTAGAAGTGGGCTTTGTTCCAAGTAGTCACTCAGGGACCTAGGCTGTTGCTATCCAGTCAGATCGTAACAGGGGACAGTATAGGTTTATGTGAGAAATTTTCCTAGGCCAGGTCTGGAAGCAACATACATACTTGCACTCCTGTTCCATTGGCTGGAACTCAATCACATGGCTAAGAAATGTAGTTTAGTTGTATGCCCAGGCAGAAAGTGATTTGGTAAACCCCTAGCCGATCTCTGCCATAGTGGGAGTGTGCCTGTGTGTGTGTACGTGTAGAAAAGAAATCACCATGGACGATGAAGGAGGGAGGAAGTACTTGCCTCCCTCCCATTTTGGTTAGAGCTGGTTGGAACTCACCTGGTTGAATGCTGACATGCCTCTCTCACCCCAGGTTCTGGATGAAGCCCTCATCAGATGCCTCCACCTAACACCCTCCCAGGTTGCCCAGCTGCCATTGCACCTCCACCTGCACTGTCTCCACCTCCCAGGCGCCAGGCCCAGGGACGCCCCCGTTGAGCTTGTGGCACCCTTGCCCCCTTATTTCTCCAGGACCTTACAGTGCCTGGGGCTCCGCCAACAATAGTTGTCCTTCTGTTCCTTTTATTTCCATTGGAAAGCAATGGGTGTAGAGGCACCGCAGGCCTGAGGAGTGTGAGTTCAGTGCTCAACATACAGTAAGGCTATGGTTTAAGACCCTGGGCTCCGTAATCAGATTAACCTAAGATCAAATCCTTGCTGTGTGGCATCAGACAAATAACTTCACCTCTCTGGACTTGAGATAATAGAAGTACCTAACTCAGCATGGTTTTGAGGATTTGCTTAGAAAGTAAATGTTTATCATGGAACATGTTTTCTGCTGAGTTCAGTGCGTGGTCTTTTGTTTGGCTATTTCTGTTCCAGTTCTAGGTGGGAAGAAATGTTAGATTTTTAAATTGTGGTAAAATACACCTAGCAAGATTTACCATCTTAACTGTTTTTAAGTGTACAGTTATGCTGTTGTGTACATTCATGCTGTTGTGTAATCACCACCACCATCCATCCCAGAACTCTTCATCTTGCAGAACTGAAACTCGGTTCTCATTAAACGCTAAGTCCCCATTCCCTTTCTCCCAACTCCTAGTAGCCACTGTTCTCCTTGTCTCTATGAATTTGACTACTCTAGGGAACCTCATAGAAGATGATAGATTTTTTACTGAAAAATATCGAGACATATATTAAATAGAGTGCATAAAATATCTCTGTAATTTAAAGAATAATTTTAATATGACACCCATATGACCATTCAGGGCATGAAATAAACATCCTTTCCTTTCTTGTAGAGCAGTTCTCAACATGGCCCCTACATTAGAACCCCCACTACTTAACCCCCCTCAGGAAGCTCAGGAGTGATTCTGCACCCCAAAGATACTGGTTTAATTAGTCTGGGGTGGAGACCCCTAGCGTCATCTTTTTTTAAAGCTCCCAGAGGGGTTCAGTCTAAGTTGGAATCACTGCCCTTTTGGAAGAATCCTTTCCTTGCTTGTCTTTTAAAGTTTTACCACATAATGTATGCATCCTTAAACACTATATTTCATTTTGCCTGTTTCTGAAGTTTCTATAAATGGAATCATGCTTATATGTTCTTTTGTGATTTGCTCTCATTCCACAGTGAGCAGTGCATCTGTGTTGTATAGTATAGAGTTTGAATTCTAGTGCTTGAATATATCAGTTTATCCATTCTGCTGTTAATAGACAGGTTGTCTGGCTGTTGCTGCAGTGTTGTGAACCTGCTTATAAGCATTTCATGTTGGTTATGCAAAAATTTCTGGATCAGTATATATACCTTCATTTGACTAGTGTATTAGTCTCCCATGGCTGCTGTAGCAAATTACTACAACCTGAGTGACTTAAAACAACAGTAATTGATTCTCTCACAGTTCTGGAGTTTAGGAGTCCAAAATCAAGGTATCGATATGGCTATGCTCTCTCTAAAGGCTCCTTTAGAGAGAATCTTTCCTGGCCTTTCAACTTTCGGTGTCTCCAAGCATTCTTTGTCTTGTGGCTGCATCACGTCAATCTCTGCCTCCAACTTTACACAGCCTTCTCCTCGTGTTTGTGTCTTCTCTTCTGACTCATAAGGACACTTACCATTGGATTTAGGGCCCACCTGAATAATCCAGGGTGATCTCATCTCACGATCCTTACAAAATGTAATTACATCTACAAAGACCTTTTTTCCAAATAAAGTCATATTTACAGGTTCCAGGTAGGCATATTTTGGAGATGGGGAGTAGGGAGGATACCATTCAACCCATTACAACTGAGAAGCACCAAACTTTTTAGATGGGTATGGCTTGTTGGATATTTCCTTTTTAGGTGACTTTGGCCCCTTGCTGAGGAAGGGACAGACCCACCCCCTCTGAAGATGGGCTGGGGTTTAGGCAAGGTCTACCCTTCTCCCTGTCTCATGTTGTAAATCTTACACCCATTAGATGTCATTTTGCTGTCAGCCCAGCTCCTTCTCTGGTGTTGGGATCGGAGGGACTCTTAGTGGTCAGCCATTCTGGCATTGTGTCCCAGATTTCTGCCCACTGCCTCATGATCTTGGGCAAGCCTCATTCAGCTCAGCTTCTTCTTCTGTAAAGTGAGGCTTATCCCCCAACCCAAAGATCAAAGATGTTAGGAGAGTCCTTGAATTAGAAGCCCCATGTCTGCCGCTAGATGGGAATTCTGGGCCTTATTTTATGTAGGAGTTGCTGACATCCTCTAATTCTTGTTCTGGACTTTGGGGTACAGAGCCTCTCCCAACCCTCTCTTCACCCTCCAATAGAAACAGAGCCATGCTTAGAATACTTTACTTGCTCCTTTTTATTTGGCGCTGTATCCAAGATTGGGGCAATGAGGCCTGAAACAAGGGCTTCTCTAACCTCACATCCCCCATGCCGCCCAAATGCTGGTGTGCATCGATTAGGGGCAGGGGTCCCGGAAGGCTCAGCATCTTCATGAGGCATACCTCAGCCTTGGGGCTGTCACAGAGTCTGGCCTTGAACTTGCCTTTGGCCTTTATCTTCCTGTGGGTGCTAGGAAGATTTCCAACTTCAAAGGGTAGAGGCCACAAGGCATTTCCAGGATAGGAACCACAAAGGCGCTGGGGAGCAACAGCCTCAGTGTGAAAGGAGGGGAAAAGGGGAAAAGATGATCAGGAATCTGTCCAGGAAGGGGATTCCAAGGGAAATAAGCCCTCCCCTTGGGGCTCCAGCCAGCCTGGGAGCTGCCCTCTGTCTGCACCCTCCCGCCCTGACCCACTAGTAAGTACTGCCCACCAGGGTGCAAATCACAGTTTGAGGCCCACCTTTCTTGGTTTCAGGATGGTGGGTGCCTGCTTGAGCTCAGGATTAGGTGGGAGGGAAATCAAAACCTTGGCAGTAGGTAGAGTCATCAAGGCCTTGCCTGTGGTCGACAGGGCCTTAGAGCCCACCAGCTTGCTGTGCTGCAGTCTGAGGACCCGCCCCTGGGGCCGGAGCACATGGGGAGAAGGCAGCCGGGCCTTGGTGTACAGGCTGGGGAAATGGTAATGGGCTGTGGGAGCAAGAGGGGCTGTGAAGGCCTAGGGAGGGCCCAAGGCTGACCAGCTGCCCCTCAAGTTGTGTGTGGAGGGCAAGGAGCTGGAGGGAGATGAAGGCTGGGGCATGTGAGGGCAGATGGAGCCCTCCCGATTCCTCCTCCCAAGGCTATGGGAAGGTCACAGGGTTTAGAGTCCAACAGACCCGGGTCTGCATCCCAGCTCTGCCCCTTCTGAGCTATGCAATCTCGGACAACTTCCTTAAACTTCCTGATACCTCAGCTGGAAAATGAAGATAATAACACCTACCTCGCTAGGTTGTGAGGACTAAAGGAGCTGGTTAGGTAGCAACACAGTATAAACTGTCAAGTACTTTACAAATATTAGTTCCTTTCCCCCAGAGGCAACTTTGCGTGGAGGCAAAAGCAGAACACCGCGGCGGGAAAAGTTTGGGCTCTAGAGAGAGCTCGACCTTGGATTGAGTCCTACCATCTTTGAAATAAGTAAGCTGCCTCGCAGGGCGACTCCTTTAGAGAGGATAATACTTGGTTGTGTATTTTTAAAAAGTATTTCGTAAGTGGTGCTTTTTACTTACTGCTTGTAGCTCTTTGGTGAGGCTGTGGGTGAGGGGCAAATTCAGTGGTTAGGAGGAGCTTGGAGAGAGGGAAGAAATTGCTTTGCGACCCAGGAGTGTTTTGTGGGAATGGTCTTACCCAGGGCCTGGGGATTCTTCAGACTCACTGGATATCTATTCAAGGAGTGGGGTTGCCTTTCCCCACTAGCAAAGGTCATGGTGTAAATGCAGCCCATCCTGGTGCTAGGCGGGTCCCACTTCTGGATATTAGGGCAGACCAGGGCTGTAGCACTTTTTGCCTTGCCTTTCTTTCCCTTTCCAGAGGACGAGGTGGCGGCAGTGGAGTCTGGCTTCTCTGTGTGCCCCAGGCTCCTGGCCCCAGGAACTTTCCTAGGAGCTGACCTGTGGGTAAGGATCCCCAAGTCCTTGCCTTCCCCAGAGCCTCGCTGGGTCAGCAGGTGAGGGAGCGCTGTGCGGACCCCTGTCCGCCGGTGACACATTGCCATGGGTTTCTTGATGGTGGAGCCCTCTACTAGGAGCCGGATACCCACGTACTGGGGCACCTCCACGGCAGGCTATGGGGAAGAAAAGGAGAAAAGGCCTGCTCAGACAGTGCTGCTGGATTATGAGCCCCAGAAGGACTCAGGGCAAAGATGAATGGAATTAGTTTCTGGGGGTACTTAGAAGACATTCCAGAAACCTACCTCTGTCCTCTAGAGCAGGGATCCCCAACCCCCGGGCCACAGCTGGTACCAGTCTGTGGTCTGTTAGGAACCGGGCCGCACAGCAGGTGGTGAGCAGTGGGCGAGCGAGCAAAGCTTCATCTGTATTTGCAGCCACTCCCCAGCACTAGCATCACCGCCTTAGCTGCACCTCAGATCATCAGGCATTAGATTCTCATAAGAGTACCAGTCCCTGGTACTGCTGCTCTAAGAGGTCTTGAATCAGTCCCTAGAGAGTCACCGAGCTCCTGGGTTTAGTAATCCAGAAGAGTGGGGGAGTCTCGGCCATGTCTCCACTAGCAACCTCTCCACCCCCTTGCCCTCCTAAACTGCCCTGGCTCCTGCTGGGATATGTGTGGCTCTACTCCACAGGCCAATGCCAATGGAAAGCTTCTTAAGTTGAGCTGGATTCTCTGCAGAGAGAATTTGAGTTATGACACTCAGACAGATAAGAGGCTTGGAAACTGCCTTGCACCTCATGTGAACACAAGTTATGAGAAAGCAGAAACCAAGAGCCTTAAAGAAGGCTTTCTGTGGAGGAGATGAAGGAACAAATATGCAGAGGAGGCAGAGAAGTTGCTCCTGTGCAATTTTCATTTCCCATAAAGCCAAGCTGTCCTTCCTGCAGCTAGGCTCCAAGAGAGTCCCCTGTGTATTGCTAAGAACTCTCTTTTAACCCGGAGGCGTTTGAGGTGTTTTCAGTGTCATCAAAGAATCTTGATTAGAATCTATCGAAACAGGGTCACTTAGAGCTTGTTAAAATCCAGGTATCAGAGCTCCTGGAAAGCCCAGTTGATGAGGAAAAGCTCTCATCTTTCCAGAATTTCAGTTAATAAATGTAGAAGAATTAGAAACTTACCATTTTGCAACTCTAATACAACAGACAAGAATCAAAACTAGATATCAAAACAAGTAGGTGAAAAAGATGATAGAAAAATGTGTCATTTGCACCTGGCCAAAGTATAACCTGACAAAGTAATCGATCATTGCAAAGGGGATGATATAGCTTACAATGGAGAGATCTGGTAGCCAGCACCTTAATCCCATGGTCAAACCATCATTAATCGCGGGAGACTCCCAACAGTGTGTGCCTTGTGACGCTGTATGAGGTACCCAGTATACCTCTCAAGTGTTCTTGCCAAAAATGTTTAACCTGAACCTCATCAAGCTGTTTGACCTAAATTCTAGTTTACGGACATTCAGATAACAGAAGAACAAGTTAAAAACCACCCCAAGGAAACAATCAGATAAATCCAGAATGTGGGACAGTTCTACATAACAATAGCCTGGTCCCTGCAAAAGATCCAAACTGTGGGGGGGTGGGGTAAAAAAAAAAAGGATTGGGGCTGTTCTAGATTAAAAGAGATTAAAGAGCATCAAAAAGAATAAAATACCTAGGAATAAATTTAAAGAAGTAAATGACCTGTACACTGAAAACTGATGAAAGAAACTGAAGAAGACACAAATAAATGGAAAAATATTTCGTACTCATGGACTGGAAGAATTACTATTGTTAAAATGTCCATACTACCCAAAGTAATTTACAGATACAGTGCAATCTTTATCAAAATAACAAATGTGTTTTTCACAGAAATAGAAAAAAAAACCCTAAAATTTGTATGGAACCACAAAAGACCCCAATTAGCCAAAGCAATCTTGAGAAAGAACAAAGCTGGAGGCATCATGCATCCTAATTTCATGCAGCATTATCCAAGACATGGAAACAACCTAAGTGTTCATCGATGGATGAATAGATAATGTGCTATATATACACAGTGAAATATTATTCAGCCATAAAAAGAAGGAAATCTTGCCATTTGCGACAACATAGATGGACTTTGAGGGCATTATGCTAAGTGAAATAAGTCAGACAAAGACAAATACCATATGATGTTACTTATATGTAGAATCTAAAAAAAAACAAAACAAAACTGAACTCACAGATACAGAAAATAGGTGGTTACCAGAGGTGAGAGGATGAGGGTTGGTGGTAAAAATGGGTGAAGGTGGTCAAAAGGTTTAAACTTCCATTTATAAAATAAGTCATGGGGATGTATTAACTATAGCATGGTAACTATAGTTAATGATACTGCATTGTATATTTGAAAGTTACTAAAAGAATAGATCTTAAAAGCTCTCATCACAAGAAAAAAAATTTTGTTAACTATGTGTGGTCGTGAATGTTAACTTACTGTGATCATTTCACAATATATGCATATATCAAATCATGATGTATACCTGAAATTAATGGGATGTCAATTATATCTCCATAAAAAAAAATAATAAAATTTCAGAGAGATCTAAGTCATGCCTGATAGGCCTTTTAAAGTAGCTACAACTCTTTTAAGGATTCTAAGGGCATACCTGTAGGTCTTATGTTTCAGTCTTTAATACATTTGAGTTTAGCAGAGAGGCCGTCTCTGCTAACAGTGAGGCTTCTATAATTTTGAGGGCTGCTGTGCTACAGCAGCCTCACAGAAAAGAGCTCTAAGATTTGTGGACATGGCTTTTGTGTAATAAAATGGATTATAAATTGATATATAAGAAACCCACAAGGCTTTTAAAAATATCTACTTGGACTGAAAGGGATGCAATAGGAAATAAAAGAGGCTTTTGTACCCACAAATTTCTATGAGCAGGTAACAGACCAAGAACTATTAAGAATATTCACGGAAGAGGGTGGCTCCATAGTGTTAGCTTGTCTGCTTTACACGCAGAAGGTCCTGGGTTCGCGCTCCAGGTGGAGCCACGGACCAGGCCCTGGGTGTGCCATGCCCCCCCAAGTGCGCAGGGGGCGCCAGGCCCTAGGTGCATGCGGTGAGCATGTGGGAGGAGACAGCCCGCCTTCAGAGATCCAGTTCTTAAGGGGAAACGGCAACATCCATAGGTCAGGGGTAGAAAGGGGGCAGGAATCAAAGCGGGGAAAAAAATGTTCATGGAAAAGGAAGGATGATTCAGGGCTGAACTGAGATCCCAATGGATGGAAGCAAGACCAATGGAGAAGGCCTAGAAAATAACAACGAGTCCTAATAGCAAAACTAGAAATTTATGCTAGGCTGGATTTCAAAATTGCTATGGAACAATGATTCCTGTGTATTTCCTACCCTTCCTCTCCTTTCTGGGTGGGAGTGCTTTTTTTAGAAAAAGCAAAGTCAGCTATAAAAGATTTTGGGTACAACTAGGACATTTGAACACTGCAGATGCATACCCCTAAGCTAGACATTTTGGATCAATCTCGGGTTGAGGCTTCCTGACATCAGTATCTTTGTAAAGTTTTCCGGGTAATTCTGGCCTGTGAACCAGCATTTGGGGGCCAGTACACTAGAACATTCCTTTTCCCCTTAGTTTTGTCTTACTTTTCTGCCCTTATATTTCTTTATTTACATTTTTTGAAACTAAAATGCCAGTATATAATTTATGATCAGTTACTGTGACAAAGACCAGGACACTTGGGCCATGTGATCAGCACGTCCTCTCCCTGTGGTCAAACTTTGATGGATTCCAAATCCTTTTTTTTTATTATTATCATTTACGCCTACAGCGCTTGGTCTTCCTAGGTGGTCTCCCATCCAAGTACTAACCAGGCCTGATGCTGCTTAGCTTCCGAGATTAGACAGCGCGCTTATTCGGGGTGACATGGCCGTAAACCATGGACCGTGGCTCCACTCGGGCACGAACCCAGGACCGTCTGTATGTAAAGCAGACGTGCTAACCGCTACACTATGGAACCACATCCTGATGGATACTAAATTCTAATCAGAAGTCACTTAATTTAACTGCTAGAAGAAATTACTTGCAGAGCTCAGAAATTCTGGAAATTGGTTTTCTGAACAATTTTTTAAAAATCTCATTCTATTCCAATAAGTGGACTCAAATCTTTTTTTTTGGAACAAAATGAGTAAAATAGTTATGAGTAAAAAAATAATGATAATAACAGCAGCTTCCACTAACTCTTACTATAGGTCCAGGCACTTTACAGGTGATGCCATTTATCATGAAACATCTAACAACCTTATTAGGTAAAAACAAATAGCTAAAACCTGTGTAGCATTTACTAAGTGCCAGGTACTGTTCTAAAGTGCTTTACCTGTATCAATTCATTTAATTATCATGACCTTATGAGGTAGGTACTGTTTTCATTTGTGCTTTACAGATAAGGAAACTAAGACCCCTAGAGATTAGGAAGCTGTCAAAGTCACACAGCTTGTAGTTACTGAGTAGAGAATTGAACCTGGGGAGGTTCAGGAATCTGTGCTATGATATACACCTCTCTAGAAACATTATCCACATGTATTAACCCATTTCATCCTCCCACACCCCATGAGAAGCAGATGTACTAACTCACTATGGTAGAACCAGGACTTGAACTGGGTCTGTCTGACTGCAGTGTCCTGTGCTTCACTAAGGGGCTGCCTGGAAGAGGGGTAAGACTCCCTGGGCTCCTGACTGGGCCTGGCCACCTCACCTGCTTATAGATGAGCTCGAAGGCTCCCGTGTCACAGTTGCGGTCTAGCCGCCGGTCAATGACCACACGCAAGGTGTCAGCTTGCACGCCGGCACAGAGCCGGGCAGTGACAGATGTGGAAGGTGCCATGGTGGGGCTGGCGTTGATCTCAATCAGCCAGGGTTGGAAGTCTTCACCGAACACAAAGTCAGCACCGTAGAGCTCAAAGCTGGCCTTCCTACACTGCACGGTGTCCTGGGAGGTCTGCAGAGCATGGATCACCGCGGCCTTCATGCCAGGCACGATGACGGTGGACCAGGCATTTGGGGCCCCCATGTCCTGCAGGTGGGCCTGGAACTTCTGGCTCGACCACATGTTGTCTGAGGGCAGCTGTGGGTGTCGATGGCACGAATTCTCCAGGTGCTTCTGGATGGAGTTGTTACATAGGTGCACTGAACTGGGGCAGAGAGCAGAAAGCTAGGGAGGGCAGGCAAACCCTGGAACCAGCCCTGGGCCACCCTAGATATTCAACTTGAGATGTGGCCCTGCTGGGGAGGACAAAGGCCTGAGGCCCATCACATTCTTCTAGGGCCAGAACCAGTCTTATCTCTCAGGACCTCCTCTGTGGGCACTGACTATGGAGGACACAGTGTTAAGTGCTTTGTGCATAGTGTTAGTTACCCCTCCCAGTGCCTGCAGATAGATGGGTAAGAGTATGGACCCTATAGTCACCAAGTCCCTACAGTGCTCAAGTCCTAGCTTCACCACTCACTAGTTGTGAGATCTTGGGCAAGTCATTGAACTCGACTGTTCCTTTCACATCTGTAAAATGGGGTAGTTACAGTATGTACCTCACTGGGTTTTCATGAATGACCAATATGCGTGAAGTGTTTAGCACCTGTCACATACAAAGCACTCAATAAATGACAGTTAAATTATGAGTTTCATATTATTACCTCCATTCAGATGTGGAAACTGAAGCTTAAGTAGGTTCTCACTTGACTAAAGTCAGCTCGGAAGCTGCAGAGATGGAATTTGAACTCAGAACTCAACAAGGCTTCCTCTCACCCCACAATGTTGCAACTCGCCTCTCCTTTCTCCAATTTCTCCTGATGCCTCCTTCCCTGCTCTACATTCTTTTTTTTCATATCACCTTTTAACCTATTAGATGATTTTACTTATTATATTCATTGATTATCTGTTTCTCCCTACTAGAATATGAACTCTTGAGAGCTGGGCTCTTGTTTTGTTTACTGCTGTGTCCCAAGTGCCTAGAACAGAGAATGGCACAGGGTACACAGTAGGTATCTGTTGGATAGAAGGATGGTTAGATGGATGGAGGGCCTGCCTGCCTGCAGAGTCTGTGTTTGGACCCCTGCTTTGCACTGGAATCTCCTGTTCCTTGCCAGCTCCCCAACTAGACTGTGAGTTCATGGGAGGTGAGTGGTGGAGCTCACTTGTCCAGGTTCTTCAGGGAGAAGGGCTGTGTGGAGAAGCGGATATAGCTGTCACGATAGAACCACACGGTAAGTGGGTTCCAGTCAGTCACCAGGAACCACTGTCTCAGGTCAAACTTGGTGCCAAATATGAGCAGGGGCCGCTCGATGTATTTCTGCACCACCCACTTGCCATCCTTTATCATCATGGGGTTGCTGTCCACCAGCTTCAGCATCTCCTCCAGGTGGTCCATACACATGATACCTAAGGGGGAAATGGGGTGGTCAGGGATCAGAGCAGACTCAGACTGACAGAAGAGCTGGGAACCACGGACAGCTCATCATAAGCTCTCATCCCCACAGAACTGGTAGGACCAAGTGGGTAAGGCTGCCTGCCTTCATCAGAACCCTGTTGCCTTTGGGAAAGCTGAAAATCTGATATGAGTCTAAAGTTTTTTTAATCAGTTTTGCTTGTAAAGGTATGCATACACGAATAAAAATTCAAGTAACACTGGGATTTTTTTAACCATGTGGATATATGACTGATTAGTTTTTGATATAATTAATAATATAAAAAAGAAACAAAAAGTAGACAGTATAAAATAGTATACAATAAATGATATGTCTCCTTACCCAGAGGCAGCCAATTGCGGCTTCCAGGGCCTATAGATATTCTTCCAGGTTGTGGGAGAGTCTATATGTGCCTCAGTTTCATAGGATTTAAACATGCTAAGGATTTAGAATGGTGCTTGGCATATGGCAAGCATTCAGTAAATGTTAACTCATATTATTATTATTAATTATTGGTAGAATAAATTTCTAGCCACGGATTTGCTGGCTCCAAGGGTATATGCATTTGTCCATTTTATATTACCAAAGATGTTCCACTGATCTGCACTCCCAGAAGGAGTGAACACTGTTGATTATTTTTGCCATTTTCCTGAGTAGAAAATGTTATCTTATTTAAATTTTATCTTTCACAACTAGTGAAGTTAAGTATCTTATGCTTATAAGGCATCATTTTAATGCTGACAAATATCAGAATCACATTGCAAACCAAACACACATGCTCACAAATGTATCTCATTCCTTCATTGTTTGGTCCCCAAAACAGCCCAATTGCCTCCCAATGGCACAGAATAACTTGTGGCTGGATCCAAGCCAGATGCTTTCTCAAATGGCCAGACTGATCACCAAGATTCCCAAGGACACGATGCTTTGTGTAAAAAAGATTAAGACGGTTCATGCCCTTTGACCCAGCAATTTCATTTCTAGAAATTTATTCTAAGAAAATAAATGGAAAGGCCACAGATATCCACACGGGATGTTCATCATTGTGTCGCTTGTAACAGCAATCAATAAACAAATAGAAAAAACAACTGGCAGACAGCTAAATACACCTCAGGAAAGGATTAGGTATAAATCCATGACAGGACATCTGAACAAGATTATACTATGTAGTTGTGAAATAGAATGAGGTAAGAGTATATATTATACTTTTATATAAAATTAACAAACAGGCAACACTAATCTATGGTATTATAAATCAGAATAGAGGTCACCATTGTAGAGGAGTTGTGGGCAGGGGCATTCTAGGGTGCAGGTGATGTTTTATTTCATAATCTGGGTGCTTTTTTCACGAGTGTGTTCACTTTGTGACAATTCATTGACTTATATACTCAAAATGTGTACCCTTTTCAAGGAGGTGTATTATATATACATTTCAATTAAGTTTTTCTAAAAATAAAGAGAAAATGTTGAAATTTGGTACTAGGTACATGGGGATTGATTTATTGTATTGTTATCTCTCATTTGTATATTTTAAAAGTGTCCATAACAATAAGCTAAAAACAGGGGGAAAAAGCAGATTTAGGTGTATTAAAATAGAGTGATCTCCAAGATCTATTATTAAGGAAAAAAAGATGCAAAGAATAAATAATACTGGTACAAAAACTGTAATCAAAAAAGGAGGCTACAGAATATTATGTTTTTGTTTAAAATAAATCTCTCTTCAAATGCATAGAAGGAGGTATAGAAAGACATGTCAAAAGGTTAACAGTAGTTATCTCAGCGAAATCAAAAATGGCTTTGCTTTCTTCTTTGTACTTTTCTGTATTGTCTGATCTTTTATATATTATATAATAATATATATTATATATTATATATATTATATATAATATAAAAATATATATTATATATTATAATATAATATAATAATATATATATGAAATACACATATATATATAATTTTATATATATATAAAATTCATTCTTGGAAATAACCAACAAAACTATTTCCAAGGTAGAAAAAGAAAAGACCACAATGTTGGTTTGGAAGTGACATCCTCTAAAATAGTGTCCTACAGTGTCTGGAGCTGTAACAGCTTCACTTAGACATGAACAGACTCATCCAAGGACAGTATTTGGAGGGATGACAAAAGTCTATTTTCTACATCTCTGAAGTCCTTAACCAGTTTTTAAAGGCTGGGCTAAGATACCACTCAAGCTTGCTGGCTTCCCTGTTCAGATCATTCACATTGGGCTCAGCAGCAAGAATAATAGCTAAAAATTATAGCACTTATATAGCAGTTACTATGTAAAAGCACAGAATCTAAGTACATATACTCATCTAATCCTCTCAGGTAGGTATTATTGGCTTCATTTTGCCAGTGATGAAAATAAGGCACATAGATATTAACTAACCTGCCTAAAGTTTTACAAATAGTAGGAGGCAGACCCTGAGTTTGAACCTAGGCAGTCTGGCTCCCAGCATCCATACTCCTAACCACTATGCTATTATTACTCAGGGGTCCCTAATCCCGGAGCCATGGACTCGTACTGATCTGTGGCCTGTTAGGAACTAGGCCACACAGCAGGATGTGAGCAGTGGGCAGGTGACTGAAGCTTCATCTGTATTTGCAACCACTCCCCAGCACTAGCATCACCGCCTCAGCTCTACCTCAAATCATCAGGCATTAGATTCTCATAAGAGCACCGGTCTCTGGTGCCAAAAAGGTTGGGGACCATCTCACAATGATGCACTGGTCAAATCCAAGAGCCCTTAAATGATAAGCACCTGCTTGTCAGTATGTATCACCAGACCCACCAAAAGCATCAACCCAACTCTGAGTGCAAGGGAGAAGCAGGTATGATCATCATAGCAGCTAACATTTATGGGATGATTACTCTGTGCCACGTACCACGCTGAGCTTTAGATATACTACCTCATTTAATCCTCACCTCACAGGAAATATCAGCCTTTATAGGTGAGGGAACTGAGGTGCAGAGAGTTGAGATAACTTGCTCACGGTCACACAGCATATTGGTAGCAGAGCTGGGATTCAAACCGTCAGTTTGGCTCCAATAGAGCCTGAACTGTTAATGTTCTTGGCTTCTAGTTGGGGAGGCAGGAAGCAGGGGATGATCCAAACCTCGGCCACGGGACTTGGCTCCCGGCTTCACGATCCAGACGTTGCGATCTCCTTCCATGTCCATCTGGGGTACCACGGCCCGCAGCTGCTGCAGGATGTCCTCACAGCGCTGGACCTGAATGTCGAGGTGCCTGAGTTCTGCCCCATTACTGTAGGGAGATGATGGGTCTTGGGCAGGGCTGGGCCTGGGGGCAGCCTGGTGGACAAGGCAAAGGGAGACACAAGCCCCCTGGCCATGGTCCATCCAGCCTTGGTCATGCCCTCCCCAACCTAGAGATCCAGATAGCTTCTCTTCCGAACCTCCATCCCCACTCTCAAGCTGCCCTCCAAATTTTAATCTGCCCAGGGTGCTGTCTCAGACTGCTGGAATGGGAGAGAATGGGAAAATTCCACTTATTACACCCCCCTTTCACTCCCACACTCCATTTTCTGTCACTTTCCTTTCCATTACATTAAAATTGCCTTGGCAGAATTTAATCATACCGCATCTAATGAAGAGGCAGCACTATATGCCAGGCACTGTACCGAGGGCTTTACATATATTCTCATTAATCTTCTCTATGGCCCTTCCAGGAAGGTATTTCTGGTCCCATTTTAGAGCAGTGTAAACTGAAGCTTGCTCGGAGAGTTAAGAGACTTGCCCAAGGCCACAAAATGATTTAACTGGCTGAGCTAGGATAAAAATTCCATCCTGTCTAATTCCTCTACCCACAGGTGCTTTTAGGGATTCCTTCCCCTTCTAATCTGGACCTAACACTGGTTAATAGGTAAGTCCCTTCCTAGTCTAATTAATTTCAAGCACATCTGTGTCATACACCTCCTTGTTTTGCATCTCTTCCCATCACTTACCACCTGACACCTACGCTTCTTTGGTTATTGTCTGTATGTCTCCCCTGACTGGAATGTAAGCTCCATAGAGCAGGAACATTTTAGTAGCTGTTATTCTCTGTTGTGTCCCCATCCCCAAGCAGTATATCTGGCATTTATTCAGTGCTTCCTAAAGTTTGCTAAATGAATGAATGGTTGGATAAGCAAGTACTTTGGCAGGAGCTTGCCTCTGCAACTGATCTGCACAGAGGAGTTCATGGACAAGAGACACCCTGTTCCCTAACAGGACACAAAATGTTTTGAATTATACCAAGTCACAAAATACCCCAGATGGCTGCTTCATCCAAACTCTCCCATTTCTTCTCTTCTGAATGAATAGTAAAGAAGCTTCCACTAGAGGCTAATTTCTCTTTAACATCTTAGCCTCTTGAATGTTTCCAGTCATGGAGAACTCATCTTTTTAAAAGGAGGTAGCAGCAGCCACTGGGGCAGTGCCAGGTACAGGGGCAGCCAGATGGAGGACTTGGCAAGGCCTCTTATTCATACCTAAGTGTGACCCTTCTATTTCCATTAAGTTTGCTGCAAACTTATCCATGGGCCATGGCACAAGGAATCTGCTCAGTAAATCGATGATTTGGCCTAGCAAATCACATAGGGGTAGCAGGGGCACATGTAATTTGAAAAAGTATATTCAACATGACAATATGATTTTATATTTAGCAAAAAGAAAAAACAACCAGTGTGTTTGTGGAAAGTCAACCTTAATAAAAGCCTGGCTGCTGAGACATGGATTTGTTTTAAAAGTTGAGAAACATAGCAGTCAATATTGAATGAATTAATGAACAGTAACTATCTGTGCTGAACGATTTAACACTATATATATATATATTATATCATGCAATATTTTATGAAATCCCAACTTTTGAGAGGTTCCTACAGTCCTCTAGAACTTGCCCCACACCCAGAAATAAATAAGACTCATTCTTTTCACCTAATGTTCTAACTTAGCCTTGATAATGCCTAGTTTAAGAAGGGTGGCTTTACATATTCTAGAAACTAAGAGCAAAGTATAGGGTCATTTTCATTTCTTGGCATTTAAAAAAGATACAAATGAATTATTTATCAATGATGTGGGTTTGCTCAGTATGTCATTAATTCAAAGTTCATTTATTAGTTCTTCAGTATCTCATCAAATCATTGAATCCATTCAATCCTTTTCTGTTAACACCACCCCAGCTGAGGCCCTCAGCCCTCTCACCGGGCTTGCTGCAAGCCTCGCCACTTGAGCTTTGTGTCCTTTGAGAGCAGGAACTTCGAGTCATTTCTGAAGCCTGGCACAATGCTTAGGACACAGGAATGGCTCAATAAATGCTGAGTGTTCTGCCTTCAGGGCCCTTCTCCCTCGAGTCTCTCCTGTACACCTCTGCTGAATGGAATCTCCCTACAACAGATCCAGTCTCATCTTGACACTCTTTTTCTCTGCTCAAGGATTTTTTCCCAAAGTGTGTTCTGAAAACACAACCCCTGAGGATGCTTTGGGGGGCTGTGGTCACATAAGTACAGGATATACAGTAAGTCCTCACTTAGCACTGTTGATAGGTTCTGCAGCTTAGTGAAACAACATATAACAAAACTGATTTTACCACAGGCTAATTAATATAAATGAGAACTAAGTTCCTACAGCACCTCATCAAAGTTGCTATATTGTACCTAATCTCTCTTAGAGATTTATACCAACAGGTTCTGAAAAGACCGGAACCAAGGAAACCTGTTTTAATTTGTTTAACCCAATGTTTTCCAAAAGTGATTGACCACAAAAGCCCCTTTTCCACCCACAAAATCAATTTACATTCTGTAGAACTAGCATCCTATGTGACACACTTTGGGGAATACTGGCATCTAGGATAAAATCTAAACAGCTTAAAAGAGTCTTATTTTGTGAGTGAATACTACGTGTCTGTGCTGAGCACATAATAAAATTATCCTGTCTAATCCTACTTCTGAGGCAGACTTTATTTTTAAATCTATTTTGCATTTGAGAAAAGTAAAGCTCAAAAAGAATAATGATTGGAGCATTTCAGATCTTGCTCCTTAGCATATGTCGTCAGTTTGGACCCAAATAAACTCTTATAAAAATAAAAAAAATTTTTTAAAAAATTAGTAAGACTTCTAAGGTCACAGAGCTTGGAAGTTGAAAAGCCAGAACTTGAACTCAGGTCTATCTGATAGCAAAGGCCTTGATCTTTGTGACTATGTTATGCCAAGATCCAGGAAGAATGGTTAGCACCCCATTAGGAAGGCAATGAGAGCCCTTGAGTGTTCTTGAGCAGGAGAGTAACAGGGTGAACAAAAGGAGGAGGCTTAGGGAGGAGGTGGAGGCTGTATTAGACACAGAAGGTCTGTCCCTGAGAATTAGCTCAGAACATGGAAGCCCCTGAGAGTGAGGGTCGCCTGCCCATGCCCCACGCCCTGGCTGCAGAGGTACTCACTGGACCACTTGGTAGTAGCGCTGGAGGAAGAGAGACCAGCCCTCGGGGCTGAGGTACAGTGGAGCCTCCAGGTCCTTGTCAATGTCCAGGTGGGCCAAATTGCTAAGATGCTCCTCGCAGGCACACAGAGCCTCGTCCACAAACTCGGGGGATACCATCACTGGCTTTTTCTCCTGTTTCTTGGGCAGCTTGTCTCCTGCAGAGGTAGGGAGGGATCTGTCATTATCCAACGGGTAATTTGACATATGCCATAGCCCCCAATGCCCCAAGGCCTGTCACTGACCTGAATCACACTACATACACCTGAGGCCCAGCACATACCTATATCTCCTACTGCCTTGAGACCTGTCACTTACCTAAGGTTTTGCTCTAAGTTCACCTGAGATCTTAATACTCACTCTTGGCCCCTACTGTCCCAGAACCTGTCACTCACTTGAGGGTCCACCCTAAATGTCCCCAGAGACTCTCAGGCCCAGACACACCTATGGCTTCTCTGCTCCTGGAACCTCTGACACACCTGAGGCCCTTGTGTCTCTGATCCTGACACACAACAGTCTTCTTTGCACCTGACACACCCAAGGGACAGCAATGGGGAGGTCTCCCCCTGGAAGAGAGGGATTTCCCACCTCCCAGTGGAGCTGCCCTTACATCTCTGAATCCATGTCTGATAGGTACCCTGGATTATAGAATGCGGGCTTTGAGGTAGGAGCTAAGTCCAGTGAGGGAAAGGGCAAGCAACAGGTTGGGTCAACATGCAATGTGGGATTCTCTGTGTCCCCCTCCACAAGGCACAAAGGGTCCTCAAACCATGTGAAACTATATGGTTTCACTGATTCTTCCTCTATAGAGACCTGAGCTCCTCACAGGCAGGACCACATCATCTTAGTCTGTCATCTCTAGAGAGCTTGGCCACATGCCAGACCCATAAGACGGCTGAATGAGGCAGTGGATCAATTAATAAATGAATAGGAAGACAAGTGGGTGGGTAGTTGAGACAGAAGAATGGATGAGTGGATGGACTGGAGGATAGACAGGTGCTGGATAGGAGGATGGGACAGCAGGTGGATAGATGGGTAGATGGGTTTGTGGAAAGACAGGCAAGAAGGTGAAGAAGTGGATATATGGATAGGGAATGTGGAGCTGAGAGAATGTAAGTGAATAGAGTAGACTGACAGTGGGGGAATAGATGGCAAGATGGATGGGTAGGTGAATGTGAGATTGGTGAGTGTGCGGGTGAGTAGGTGGGTAAATGAACAGATGAGCAGATGGATGAAAGACTAGATGGGTGGCTAGATGTATGGATGAGTTGGTGGGAAGGGGCTGTGGATGGGCAGATGGATCTTGATAACAGATAGATGTATGGATGAATAATAAATGGATGGGTGAGTGGAAGGATAAATGGGAGTAAAGGTAACCACAGTACTTACCTGGGGCCTCTTCCTCTTCTGCCTGGATAGAGTATGATTTCCATTCAGACTTTACCACCAGCTTGAGAACGTTGCGGGCAGCTGTCAACCAGAAGTCCTCTGCTCCCAGGGCAGGGAATACGCTGCTCAGCCCCCTGGCTCCAAGCTTGTTCTGGTTCCGGAACCTGATCATGACCTGCCCCATTTTGGATCCGGAACCTGACTACATTCTGACTCTAGAACCTGGGTTAGAACCTGGCTCCTATTTCAACTATAGAACCAGACACAGAACCTGACCTGACCTGGCTCATATTCTGCCTTCAGAGTCATACCTAGACCTGTTGTCTGAGTTCTCTCCTCTATTCCCGATCCACTTTTGATACTTAATTCTAGCCTGAGAACCAAACCTTGGCCCAAACCTATTTCAGATTTGGAGACTAATATAAACCTAACAACTAATCTGGACCTAAATTCTGACCTGACTTTAGAACATGTTCTGAAGTTGGTAACTATTCTACCTTAGAAGCCCAAAGTCTAGAGCCTTTTCTATATTAGAAACCTGGTCTAACTAGTGGGATTTGACACAGGCCTGGAACTCATTCTGGATTCCACCCTCAACCCATCAACCAATTTTTAGAACCTGCTAAGCTACCTAAGCTCTTGAAGGTCTGGGTTGACCAAGCTAGGAAGCTCATTAAGGGAGGCACATTAGGAAAAGATAAGGATTAGGAATGGAGGAATTCTGCTGAGGTAAACAAGGGCATGAGGAGAGAGGCACTTTGATCTCCAACATGAGCCAGGGCTTTAGCCCTCACCCTTCAGCCCCAGGGGTCCAGGAATAGGGCTGGACATCTCCTTACCTATGAAGGCTTTTTTGTCATCCTCAGCCCCCAGGCGGTAGCACCGTGGGAAGAAGGAGTCAGCATCAGCCTCGTCAAACCATGGCAAATTCCGGAGATTGAGACATAGACCCACCTATGGAGTTAGCTGCTGAGGGGCAGGGTAGGACTTGCCCAGAGAACCTGAAAAGGACTCCCACCCTCGGCACATGCTCCGATAGCTCAGGAAGACCCTGCCTGGACATTCTCAGAGCCTCTGTCCACTTGCTAGGCCTGACTCCCTCACTGTACGTTTGCCTATGCAGGCCCTGAGCTGAGAACACCCCATATCCCGCCTATCCAGTCTTTCACATTCTTAAAGATCTGTTTCCTCTAGGAATCTTTCCCAGTCCACACCAAAAAATACACTAGCAGGTCCCAATTATGAAGCTTTCATTCTTGCCAAAACCCTAGAAGACAGTCTTACTACTATTCTCATTTAAAGACAAGGAAACTGAGGCTCAGAGAGGTAAAGTCACTTGTTAATAAACCCAAGAAGGACAGAATGAATCCATCAGCCAGATATCCTCTGCTTAGGAGGTAAGGACCCTCTTGTTCACAGTCATTGGACTTGGTGTTTTTTCTGGATCCAGATCTTGTTTGGATCCTGGAATCTATTTTAGTCAATATGTCTACATGTTCCAGACATGTAGGGCAGTTGGATTTGAACCCAGGAGTGTCCGACTCCAAATCCCTCTGAATTATATATCCACCCCCTCTCCTCAAAACTCTCTCCTATTGACAAAGAGAGCAGGGAGCCGCGATGCCGGCCCAAGGGCTCGGGGGTTAGAAACTGCCATGCCTGCTCCCCTGGGGAGCCCACCTTTGTGGTAAAGGAGCCAGCCCGGGCATAGTGGTTCATCATTTGATCCTTGGAGAGAAAGCGACAGTCCAGCACATCCCGCCGAGTGGTCCAAATGAAGTAGGGGATCTCATTCCGAACCATGCGGGACTGGAGAGGGAGAGAAGAGGCTGAGGAGACTTCTTCCCACCCTGCTTTCAAGGTGGCCTCTAGCCCACACACCATCTTTGTGTCAGATAAGAAAGGACATCTCTTCCTCCAGGGTACACACTTGCTGAGCGGAGAGCAGGTGGGCTTGCAGCCAGCCTCCTTTGGCCAAGTGCCTCTAGGCAGTGACTAAGCCATATAGCTGAACTTACTGAGTAGCAGGACAGTGACTTCAAGCTGATAGGCACATAGCATGTAACAAAGGCTCTACAGCTCTCTCTATTTCCTATAACTCTGGGAGGCAGGA
Source organism: Pteropus medius (assembly GCF_902729225.1). Lineage (NCBI taxonomy): Eukaryota > Metazoa > Chordata > Mammalia > Chiroptera > Pteropodidae > Pteropus > Pteropus medius. Next base: position 2,772,443 of record NW_024349800.1, on the reverse strand, counting down.
TTATTAATAAGCAATAACACCATGTTCTAGACCCTGTTTTAAGCGCTTTCTACATCAACTCATTTAATCCTCACTACAACCCTAAGAAGTAGATGCGACTGTTATCCCCATGTTACAGATGAGGGAACTGAGGCACAGTGAAGGTACGCGATTTATCCAAGGGCTCACAAGGTTGAGCCATATAAAACTACCAGTATTCAAACTTTCCCGACATACAAATATGCCAATTTGGTATACTTCAACTTAGTAAGTGGTGGTGGCAAGACTTGAAGCCAAGTGTCCTCACCTCAAAACACATATCCTCCAGACCATCATATTCTCTTTCAGAACTTTTAAAGTCCTTCCTTCCAGCCTTCACTTGCTAAGGGCAGAGGAAGGAGACGAACTATGGGGTTTTATTTGGACAAAAGAATTATCAGGCATGGCATTTGTGTCAGCTTCCGATAGAACCTAGCTGAGATCTGATCCCAGGCCAGCCTTGTCTGAGCCCCACTGTGTCCCTTACCATTCTGCTGACCCAACCAGGCTTTAGAGATTAGAGAAGCAATCAGTTTTCACTGCAGATGGGGAAACTGAGGCCCAGAGAAGAAAAGTACTTATCTGAGGTCATCCAGCTGGACTCCAGTGCTCTCTTTCTAATGAAGCAGACCATTGCTAGCCACTTGGGCCCTTACCATCAGAGCATGTATCCCATCTAGGTCATCAAATTCCAGTAAATCATCGAAGTCAAACAGCTGTGGTGGCTGGAACACCTCATCCTCATCTTCATCCTCTGTGAATACAGAGCCCAGGCCTGGTAAGGCCCCTGTCCCTGCCCCACTGGCCCATACCAAAGTCTCAACCCTGGGACAGTGGAAATCAAAGGAAAGGGACTCAGGAGGGGAAGCTTGTGGAAATAGAACTGCTCACCATCCTCAGTGGTGTCGCTGTCACCCACTACTGAGCTATCCAGATCCTTCTGGGGTAGTGTCAAAGTGGGGCCTGAGGGATGGACAATCTTCTTTTCTACCCAGCCCCTCTGGCGCAAGAGGCACCGGATCACTGGGTAGTGGCCTTGGATCATAAAGATCTTCTTTTGCTATAAGGTGAGAGAAAGATGTTTGTTCAGTAAGTACTGCCTAAGTGCCAGGCATAAGGGATGGTGAACCAGACAGTTATGGACTCTGCCTTCAGGAAATGTTTATATTCCAGTAGAGAAGACAGATTATAAACAAGTAGAGAAATAACTATGCATAGTAATAATTATAATAGTAATAGCTAATATTTATTGAGCACCTACTATGTGCTAAGCATTACATATATTACAAACAACAACATGTATTTTTAATAGATGCTATTATCCTCATTTAACTGTTACGAAACAGAGGCATAGAGAGGTTAAGTAACTTGGCCTCAAAGTGGATAAATGAAAGAGAAGGGATTTATTCCAGGAGAGCTAGCTCCAAAAACTGGATACTTAATGGAGATCTAGAGAAACTAGAAATATATACATAGTCGGTGAAGGTGGAGAAGGAGCCACGAATTTGCATGAGCAAATGGCAGTTCGGGCAAAGGGAAAAGCATATGCAAAGGTCTTGAGGCTGGATAGAGGTCCGAAAGAACTGGAAAGAGGCCAGGGTGAGGGGAGCAATGAGGGGAGAACTCCTGAGGAGGTAAATCTTGGCTAGACTATAGAAGGCCCTGCAGGCCCTGGAAACAGACTTAAATTTTATATCAACAGAAGCATGAAGCACTGAAGGCGAAGTGAGGGAGTGAAGTGACTGGATGCTTTATAAGTTTGGCTTGCTGCTATATGGAGACTAGGCGGAGGAGACAAGGATGAAAGCTGGGAGGCCAGTTTAGAAAGCTATTGTGGTTTGTGTAGAAGAGAAATCACAATAGCTAGAATGAGGAGATAGGGAGAAGGTGATAGTGTTGAGATGTCTGGAAAAAGAGACGACTGGTTTTGCTGTTGTGTAGATGTGTGGGTGAGCAAACAGGAAGATCAGAGTTCTAGCCTGAGCAACTGCAAGATAGGGAAGACCAGAAACTACTGAGGACAAGATTAGGCAGGAAAATCAAAATGGTCTGGGACATGGAAATGCTTGTACATTCTCTGGGTGGATATATCAAGTAAGGGGCTGGATCTACCCAGTATGGAATTAGAGGACAGGCTGGGCCAGAAAGACCATATAAGGGGCACGGCACACTGTCTGGACTCACAGCCAAGAAGACAGGTATGGGGAGGGATCCAGGGAACCGCAAAAGTCCCAGGAGCCTTCAAAGGCAACTAAAAAGCAGCAGCCAGGGAGAAAGGAAAATTAGAAGTGTGAAGACAGCCAAGAGAGAGGGGTGCGTGCGTGTGTGTGTGCGTGCGTGCGTGCGTGTGTGTTTGGGGGCAGGGGAAGGCAATGGCGTAGAATGACACAGGGAGCCCAACCAAGATTAGAACATTAAAACAGAAAAGAGTCTGCTAGATTTTGCTCCTTGGACCTCCTAGTGACCTTGACTAGAGTGGTTCCTGATGGGAGTGGGGAAGAGCATGGAAGCTGAGTGGTGGAAGCCAAGGGGTGAATCTCAGAAGAAGTAGACAAGTCTGCCAAGTGAAGGAGTATAGAAAAATAAGGAGGTATTTGAAGAACTGTGAGATCAAGGTTTTTGGGGTTTTGTTTTTTAAGTATGTAATAAAATAGTTGAAGGAAGCAGGATGAGCCACTCTGAGGGCCCTTTCTAGATCCCCCAGGTCCCTCCGACCTTGACAGCTCTCTCCACGTGGATCTTGGCGTTTCCGAGCCGGCTCATGTGGTGAGAAGCCTTGGAGAATCCTCGCCAGAGGACAAGGGAAGCTGTGGAAAGATGCGGATTGAGGGTGAGGTGGGTTGGGGGTTCAACCTAGCATCTCTCCCGGGGCCCAATGCTCAAGCTCCTTCTCTTTCTCCACCCTTCATTCGGATGCCCACCCTCAATCGCTCTTCTCCCGACCCTCATTTCCTCCACCCCAAACCTTGTCGTCCTCGCCGCCACCGCCTTGGGGTAGGATGGGCGGACGGCAATGGGCCTCACCGTCTTGTGGTGGGGCATCATCCAGGGCCCGGGTGTGCGGGGGCCCAAGCTGGCGTAGATCCGCGGCGCCCTGGGTGAGCGACTGGAAGGAACGACCTAGGCAGCACAAAGAGGCGGGGCTGCAGTCTGGGCGTTTGCCGCCTGCGCGAACACTGTCCTGCCCGGCGGAGGTGGACCCGAGCCATGGCAGAGTCCCTAGAGCCTGGAACTCCGAGCGGCGCGCCCAGGTCCGTGGGACAGGGGAACTGGCGCGTGGCTCGGGCGGCTGCGGCTTCCGCAGCCAGCTGCACACCCGGCCGTCCTCCTGGCGGTACCAGGCGGCAGAGTCCCGATGTGCGACCACTAGCTCCCCAGCGCCTAGGAGCAGCGCCACTCCAGGGCCCTGCATGCGCCCCTCACCGCGCGCACCCTGCCCGCACCGCGCGCCTCCGCCTCATGGGGGAAGGCCCTCCGTTCCAAGGCTCCGCCCTCTGTTTGTTGTCGCCTTGGAAACCATTTCCCCACCACGATCAGGCCTCGGTTAGCTTGTTTCGAGGTTCTCTCTCTCTCTCTCTCCAGCGGGCCAGACTCCAGGCCTCGCCTGCCCCAGACCCTTGCTTGATGAGCGGGGCACTGAAGGTGGAAGCGTACAGCACTGGGCTGCCAGTTACTTATCAGTGCCATGGTTCTTCATCGAGTACTTCCTGGGGCTGCAGTCATTCCACAGTATTTATAGAGGATCACGTGCTAGGCAGTGGGCTAGGTGCTGGAGTTGGAAGAACAAGCTGTAGGTGGTTCCTGACCTCATGGAGTTTACAGGCCAGTGGGGGAGAGGGGGACAAAAAGTAAGCAACGAAGGAATAAAACAGCTGTAGGCATGGTAAGGACAATGAACTAAAACCAGGAATGGGGCATAAGGATGTCCTCTGAAGAGGTCACATTTAAGCCAAAGCCTACAGAATAAATGCAAAGGTAAGGAGCTGGCCAGGGAAGAGAGGAGGAATAGCATTCCAGGGAGAGGAAAGTCTGAACAATAGCCCTGAGGAGGTTAAGAACCTTTCTGGGAAACTAAAAGGAACAGTGTGGCTGAGCCTGGTGAGGCTGGATTGCATTTGCAGGGCCTGACGGATGGGATTAGGAGCAGATCCTTGATTTGAAAGACAGTATATAGGGGAAACTGACAAAGCGCAGTGTACTCCTCCCCACTCCCCACCCCCCGATAACTTGGAAACAGAAAAAAAGATCATTGAGTCAACTGCAGAAAAAAAGTAAGTTACGCACAGCCCTCAAGACAAGACTAAGTAAACTTCTTGGAGGTAGTGGCAGAGTAGTATCCTCAAAAGTCACAGGTGAGATAAATAAGGTTAAATAATTAGCCTCATCACACAGCAGAGCCAGCACTGGAACCCAAGTCAGACTGGAAAGCCCCACTCTTAAACACTGTTAAACGTAAGTCCACATTACAAGGGTTGTCTATTGGTCATCGAAATATTGTCAGTTTGAGAGGCAAACTCTAGCAGTGCCCATTTAAGCAGAGTCTAGGGAAGAGAGTATCTTGGTCCAAGTAACCAGCTTTGTGTAGTCACCAGCTAGATCTACCCAGTGAGGGTGGGTTTTCAACCTAGCTGTCCAGCCAACCCCAACCACTGAGATCACCCTTCCTAACCCCTCTTTGGCTGGTGACTGGGCTTCCCCAGCAGAGGGCTGGCTGTTTGGCGACCATTCAGCCTGCTCTCATCAACCAGGAAATTCGGTTTTAGGGGCTACAGATCCTGGGAGATGGGTCCGTGACAAATGTGTTTTGGCTGGCTCACCCAAGCAATGCCGTCCTGTGAGGGTTGAGTGAGCAGCTGCCATACTCTACAGTGGACACCAGCTTCACTGTGAGCACCTTTAACATTGAGTGCAAAGCTAGAACACAGCCATGTGCCCTAGAGGAGGGCACACCTAATTCTGCAAGGCAGGAGGGGTCACAGAGGTAATGTCATAAAGGGGATAGCTGTCCAAGCTGCCTCCAGCTCCAGCCCCTCCTCCTTTAACATTACTTTGTTCTCTGCTTCAAAAGAGACTCCTTTGGCCATCTAGAAGAAACTCTTTTGAAAGCTCAAAGGCCAACCCTTCTGAAACTTTTCCTGATACACTCTCCCATAAATATATGCCCTGTGGACCCCCAAACTTTCATTAGTGAATATGAAATACTTCAGTGTATCTATTTACACACCTGGCTCTTCTACTAGTCTCCCAAGTCTACCCAAGACAGGAATGTCATCCCCTGTGCCGAGCATGATGGAAGTTATCGAACGGCTTGGATACAGGGCTGGTGGGAAGATCAGCTATTGTTTATTTAGTACCTGTATGGCAGGTACTGTCAGATTGTTTACATTCATGATCTCCACTTTATAGATTAAGAAACTGAGACAGAATATAAATAACTTGTTCAAATTCAGCAGCAAGAGTCAGGGCTCAAACAAGTGCTTTTGTTTACTTCAAGGCCATCACGAAAAAGTTTAGCTTTTTCTGTGATGGAACCGTTCTATATATGTACCATCTGAAAGGGTAGGCATTAGTCATTTGTAGCTATTGAACACTTGAAATGTCACTGGTGAGACTGAGGAAGTGAATTTTAAACCTTAGAAAATATATATATACAATTTTTAATAAGGATACACACACACATAATTTTTTAATGCCTATAGCACCTGGTATTCCTAGGTGGTCTCCCATCCAAGTACTAACCAGGCCAAACTCTGCTTAGCTTCCGAGATCAGACGATAGGGCACTTTCAGGGTGGCATGGCCATAGACAACCTTAGAATAAATAGCCAAACATGGCTGATTACTGTCTTAGCACAGGTAGAGGCAGAATTCTTGGATTTGAAGTCTACCCTTTTGCTCACTGGCTAGATTTGGAGCATGCTGCTATAGCTCATGGAACCTGTTTCCCTACTAGCCATGAAATGGGATCATTATTTCTCTGAGGTTACCTTTTGGCTCAAATGAGCTCATTAGGTGAAAAGGACCAAAGCTCTCTATAGGCAGAGAGAGCAGTTTCAGAAATGCGTGGTGCCTAGACTGCAACGGAGGGCTCTGGATTGGGGCCCTTGGCAGGGATGTCAAGGACCAACCATGAGAATGCCTCTGGTGGGGATCCCTAGGCCCAAGTACCAGCCATATGGTCTTAGGAAAGAAAAAAACCCCCCTCCCCACTTTCACATATGCACACAGAGCACAGACCTCATGCAGCCCCAAGGGGCAAAAAGAGACTTTAATTAGGGGAGGGAGGAGATATAAGAAAAGGTACAGCGAGCGTGGGAGCAGAGAAGCCAGAGCGGATAAGAGGACCCTGGCCGGGAATCTCACAGGACTCACCTGTCCACCTCAAGCACAGGCACTGCACTGACAAACAAGGCGAAACAATGGCCCCTCTCAGCTGGGAGGGCGTGAAGCAGCCCCTGGGGCCAGAGGTTGCCTGGCTTTCTGGCCCTAGTTTCCAAGCATGGTTGGTGACCACCAGTTCAGCCCATGTCCCCAACCAGTGCTGGGTGACCATCTTCGCTTAGGAAGCAGGCCACCACTTCTGGGCCTGAGGAGGCTTGAGAATAAGAGGGCTAGGGAGAGGAACTGAAGTTTGAAACCTCCCTCCCTCCCACCTGGGGTGGCTTGGGGGAAGGTACAGTAGTCGCCTTCTGGCTCCAGGCCAGCCCAGGCCACAGCGACCAATAACATACAATCACTGGGACCAGTCACAGCCACTGGAGGCAGAGGTGGTTTAAAAAAAAAAGACAAAAAGGTTACAGTCTCCTACAAGCACAGTTTAAATTTCAAGACGTTAAAAAAAAATCTGTCCCGGCCCAGGGGACTGAATATCAGAAGCCAGCCTGACCAGGCACATGTGGCCTTGGGGCAGGTCCACTGCTGCTTTGTTGCCAGCTAGCAAGCGCACCACCCCCCCTCCCACATCTAATGCCCACCCTAACCCAGTTCTCCTCCGCTGCTTCCGCTGCCGCTCTGAGAAGTAACTCCAGGACGCCTTCGCAGAGACACGGGGGAGTCTGAGGGGGAAGGCCACGAGATCCACCCAGATGGTTTAAAACTGTCAAGAAAATCAAGAAGTGAAAGATGGTTATTGCTGTATCCTGGCAGGCCTGCTCAGGGGAGGTGGGCTAACCTGAAAGCTGCCACTGTGCTCACATCTCTGAGGGGCAGGGCTGGGTCCCAGGACACCCCTGTGGGCATGCTCTTTCTAATTCATCCATCCCTTTGGGGCACTGGCCCTAAACCTAGTAGTAGACAAGGCAGAGAAATTAAGGGTTGTATAGGTTTTCCACAGCTTCCCTTGGCTGTGTCATGGAGGCTACTACAAAGCCCTGGAGGTTGCTTTCTTTAGAGATGCAAGGGCTTAAGGATTCAGACGGCTGTGTACTTTTTGTCAAGCTCTGTGTGGTCTTCCAACCAAGACAGGCCCTTGACATGTTTTCTGCCATCGAGGATCCTCCATGGTGCCTAAAATAGCCCTGGACATTTTACAGACCAGAAGTTGTATACCAATGGTCCACAGGCTGAACCCAGTCCAAAGATGAGCAGTGTTTGGCTCACAAAGTGTTCCAAAAAATATGAATTAGTTGCCAACCTTGAAAATATCAGAGACTCCATATACAAACAAATTCAGATTTAGGGATTCTTTTAAAAAGCTGGAAAATGAAGCTATGTGATGGTGATCCTCTTTAGGTAAGGCACGTGCTCATTAGCCCACTTCACTCATGTACATTACCTGGCCAACCCCTGTATGCATGTGAGTATGTGACCCCTGCCAGATGCCATGGTACTACCCGAGATCTTTGGGTCTGAAACCTAGCTCCAAGTCCTGGTTCTCCCACTTACTGGCTTGAGGGACCTTGGCAGGTGACTTAACTTCCAAAGCCCCAGTGTGCTCATCTGTAAAATGAGGGTAACAACTGCCTCAAAGATCGTTTTAGGTATTAAGACGTGAATGTGATTTTTTTAGCTGTATAACTATAGAAATGCAATTATCATAAAAACTAGATTGTTGAATGAATGATCCATATATTAAATTGGGACAATAACTATATTTTTCTTCACAGTTGAATCTATAGACCACCTAAATGCCCAGGCCATAAAACTTTGGTGCTACAATACAAAGAACTCTTACTATGTGCCAAGTGATATGCTCTACATCCATTTCCTCGTTTAACGTTCGACCACACTGAAAGGTTCATATTAATTACAGTCTCCTCATTTTGCTGCTGAGGAAATTGAGTTTTAGTTCCATACCATGACCAAGTAGGCAGTAGAGCCCAGACTACACCCAGGTGGTCTAACCGCACAGCCTGTGTGATCTGAACAAGCGCGCTACCCTGTGCGCACATCACAGCTACTTTGTACATTGGCTGCCCTCAGTATAATTAAAGCCCAGGGGAAGCAAGTGTAATTTCCATTTTTAGATATCTGAGCGCCTTCTGGGCTGGATCTGTATGCACTAGTAGGAATAAACACTAAATCTACCATCTAGGGATCACAATCAACTCTGAATATGTCAACAAACCAAAGATTGTTTGGAAGATGGAAAAGAAAAAATAAAGAGTCATGTCCTGAATATCTAAACAAGAACAACTGTGTCATCAGTTCACCAATGTTTACAATTCCTCCTTTTCAGAGAATTGCAGTCCTTTAAGTTAGGAAGGCACAAACAATTGAAGAGGGATCTGGAAGACTTAAGCCAGGAAATGATGGAAAACAGGCTGAAGACATCATGACGGTAAGCCTGAGAAACAGACACTGAAGGAAAATACTTAAGTCTGTCTGAAAAATTACACTATGACTATCCCATATTCCTAAAAATTCACATGTGGATTTAACTTACCTAGGCATAGATAAGGACTCTGTGTGTATTTTGAGATGTAGAGGTTAGCATTTAAGTCCCCATGAAAGACTAAGAGAGGTATCCCCCAGACATCCAGATACAGAAAATGTCCTGTAGTTCTTAAAGATGAACCTCAGGTCCTCTAGCATCAAGGTACACGGCTGACCTGCCACCTACTAGAGGTCCTAGAGGCCTCAGTAAATATTCACATGTCATTGGCACCACTTTCCTGCCAGATGCTAAGTTCTCAACAACCCATGACTCCTTCTACTTTTGGACACAAACCAGGAAGGCTCCTACTTACATTCTTGAGAAACTCCTCAGCCACAATGCGGGCACGGGCATTGACCGATAGTTTCATCTCGCTGATCTCCTTGTCAATCTCCTCCATGAAGTGGATCACAAAGTCTACCAACTTGTGTTTGTACATCTGCTCTGTGTGGAAGTTGGTGATCAGAAAACTGATGTCATACCCCTAGGGAAGGAAGACAGCAAGGAGGAAAAAGAGAAGAAACAAGAGAATATCAGTATCCCGGAAGCACATAGCTGGCCATGTTCTTTGTATTTACTCAGCCACATGCTTCCAGCTGGCTGTGTTCTTCTCTCAGGCTATCCACCTGGTGGGGTGTCTATGTTAGGGCCATGGAACTGAACCCAGGTGATAATTTTGTGTACATCAGATATCTCTGGAAGACTATCTATGACACAAATACTTGCATTAAAAATGAGTGAATGGAGAACGAATGAGGGACTTGAAATCTTGTTATAGAAGAATTCAAACAACAGGGAACATTTAGTCTGGAGAGAAGAGATGCTGTGAGAGAGGGATGGGATGGAGTCCTTAACTATCAGATGGGTTGTGTGTGGAAGAGCAATTTTATTTATTCTGGGTAGTCCTAGGTTAGATCTAGGACAGGAGAAAGATTTTAGCTCAGGATGAGGACAAGCTTGTCCAGCATGTCTAGTGTATTTGATGATGGTGCATGCTGCTTTGTATAATAGTTGCTCGGTCACTGGGGATATTTTAAGTCAATCTGGCAGGGAGCCTGTGGAGAGGACTCAAATACCAAGTCAGGCAACAACCAACCCAATGTCAACTATAGCCATGAGAGACCATGAATCAGCAGGTGACAAAGCTTAGATAGGATTTCTGATTCATTGTGTCCTTTCTGCTGCTACATGGGAAGATGAGCAATGTGTCTCCTCTTTTTTGCCTTTTCCATAGTTGAGGCAGACCCAACTTCTCCAAAGCTGATCCCCCTTACTCCCACTGTAGCTGAAATGAAGGCTCACTCTCAATTCAAACAGGGGGTGGGTGCCCTATAGCTGGAGAAGCACCAATCCCGGTTCTAGAAATGATCCTGAGTGAGTGACAGTGGACTCAGTGATAGAATCCTAGGTATTATGAACATGTGGATCACCCGGTCTCACCTCCACCGGTTTCCTTCGAAGAATAAAAAAGTTCTCTGCTCGCATCATCATGAAGCGCATGAACTTGTGGCATAAAATCTTCTCGATCTCATCAGCCTGGTGAGGGCAAAGGAGAAAAGTTTCCCTAAAGCTGACACCCTAGTCCAACAGAAACCTGTAGCTCGGTCTTCTGACTCAAATTCCCCCAGGCTCACTGGAGGCAGTGGGGTTTGGTATTGGGAGCAACCACTGCCTGAACTTTGAAATATGGGGTACTTGGTTACCAATGAAAAGGAGGGTCTACAACATTAGAGCCTCTCCAACTTAATAGGGTATTATTATGATATCATCTTTGCCCATTCCAGAGAGCTAATTCTGGTGAACCCGAGTCTTCTATCGACTCTTTCCAGTGTCCACACACACATTCGAAGCTGCCTTTCTCTTTCTCATTTCACTAGTGCTGCATGTTCAAGATTTGTGATATACCCCATCTGGGCTATCAATAATCTTAGGTGGTCTCCACTTTAATAACATTGAAAATCAATCTCTAGTTTCTCCCTGCTAAACTTTCAATATTTCTAAAGGAAGAATTTTGCAGCTAGGTACTGGTATGTACTGAACACCCCAACATTTGTTAATCTTCTCCTTTAACAAAGAGAGCAGGCACCAGAGTTAGAGCTTTCTGTAGGCAACAGTACCTAGTCTGAACATAATAACATTGTTTTATTTTTCATTACGTTTATTTTTTAGATTTCCCTCTATTTAGTAAGTGACATCGTTTTTCCACTTATGGCATGGTTTTTTTTTTTTTCAAACCAATTTAAGTAACAGAAATTAAGTCAATTTAAAGAAACCTATCAATAACTGTCCAGGTGGAAAACCATCGGGGTGGTGGAAATGTCAAGACATTTGAAAAAGGTTGCCTTGAGGAAACTTAAGAAATTGCAATTTGTTTTTTACCCCAAATTTCACTTTCAGGATTTAGGGCTATCAAATTGGTACTAGTACTATTTATTTTTCTGAACTGGACTTATTCTTCATTCCTTAGGAAATGTTCTATGACCCGACGTCACACTGGCCCATGGCCTTGGCTGCTGTATTTCCTAACTTCTAATCTAGAACAAGGCCTAGAAGATGGGGTTGCTTGCTCTTTATTCTAATGACTGGCTGAGTTTGGCAAATCATTTCCTGGGTACGTTCAAAAAACAGAGCCTATGTTTCCTTGCACCCTGATCTCTCAGATGGGGATCCCTGGCCTCCTGAGGAAGCAAGGACTTCATGATGAGCTCACCTGTTTCACAGCAATGCTGACCCGGACAGAGTTGATAGAGCCCTCAATCAGAACCTTTTCCTTCTCATTCCTGCTGATGGTCACAGGTTGTAACAGGAGCTCTTTGCTACTCCTGAAAACACAATGTCACAAAGTCCTCTGTATTACAGAGGAACAGAATGCTCATGGACACCCCATAGCAGGTTCTGGACTCACTTTCTGAGACCAGAGTTCATGAAATAGAAGATTCACAAGCAGGCGTGCTCCAAGATGGGGGACAGTGAGCATGTTCTCCAGAGAAAAGAGCAAGGCTCTGGAGTCAGGGTGAAAGGTTTTGAAATCCAGCTTCCTTTTACTTTCCTTAGACAAGTTACCCTGTTGAAATCTCAATTTTCTCATCTGTAAAATGACTGATTCTTATTTCATTGGCGAGGTCTGAGAGAAATCAAAAAGGGTCAAGTGTCCAATAGTGTGCCTGGCACATGGTAGGAGCTTTACAAATGACAGCTCTTATTTTAATAGCTAATAACAAACCCACACACCATTTAGGGAATGAGAAGAGAGAGGCAGCCTTAGAGATAAGGACAAGCTAAAATCAAACAGTTTAGCATCCTTTAATTATCAATCCAGAATGATTCACTTATTCAGCATTAAAACTCCTCTCAGCTCAGTTCTCATTTTGCTGCCTCTGCATCCCTAGATCTATATAATGGTAATTAACTGTGGTGGTAGTGTCTGTGAGCTATTGTCATCTTTAAAATGCCTTGTGGAGATCAAATATATTAAGTAGCATAACACGGCTCATGCTAACACCTTGTCAGTTTTTCAAAATTCAAACCACATATGTGATATGTGATAACACCACATATCTCAGTTATATATATGTCTCATATTAAACTTTAAAGTGGAGAAAGTATCATTTGTTTTCAAAATATAAACTAGATAAGAATATAACCCAAAATGCGGAATATTTGGAGTAGGAAATCTGAGAGTCTAGGCTGATGGGAGAAAAAAATCCTTGATCTTTAAATTAGAAAAGGATGGAGATGGCATCAGATAACTAAATTCTCTATCCTCTCCTTAAACTACCAGTGGGTTCAATAACGCCACAGGAGATATTTTACGAACAGCTCTACTCTGAGAATTCATACTTGTGTCAAGCAATCTTGGCTCCAGAGTAGCTTCTCCCCTGGGTTTTGTCCTGTCAACCCAATGACCTTATTTTCTGAACTCCAAATTGGTAACCATTGGCAGCAAGACCATACATGTGAACTGTGGTTGTCGTTCTAGGATGGAAGTTCATGGCACCTTCTAGACAACAGCCATCTTTGGAGCTGCACTCATTACTCCCACCCTGACCTTTTCCTTCCCTACCTGACTTCCACTTCCGGCTTGTTGTGTCGTTCCACAACCTGGGAGGAGAAATTCTCCAGGCAGAGGGCAGCCTGCAGTGTAGCCCGCACGGCACTCAGGTAGGGACGGAGAGTGGCAGTCTGTAGGAAAAACCCCAAGGGAGGATCAGAATCTGTCTCACCAAACCCACTGGCTCCAGCTACACAGAAGCTAGGCAATACTGCTGGTGCTGGGCTCTCAGACACCAAAGTAAAAAGAAAAGACTAGTCCTTCAAGGCACCTTCCATTCTAAGTCTAGAGCAGTGGTTCTCTACAGGGGACCATTATGCCTGCCAGGGGGCATCTGGCAACATTGAGACATTATTCACCAACACAACTTGGAATGGGGATGCTTCTGGCATTGAGCAGAAAGAGGCCAGGTATACCACTAAACATTCTACAACACACAACAAAGAATTATTTCAGCCTCAGATAGTGCTGAGGTTGAGAAACTCCAGTCTAGAATCATACAGGTGAATGACTGTTCTCAATCTGTCTTCTGAGCCAACAAATGGATAAGTCTACTATGTGCCAGGCACTGAGCTAAGTGCTAGGAAACTATGATATAAAGGACAACTGTAAAGTAATTACATTTATATTTGCAGAAGCAATTGGCTTTGATTTGAAGATGGAAACAGGAGTAGGAGAATTTTACAATGAGAAAAATAAAGGCATTCCCACTAGAAGGATCACCTTCTAGCTACACTGGCTTATCTTCATTTCCTTATATTAGCTAAGTTCTTTCTCACCTTGGGATTTCATACATGCTAAACCATTTATCTGCAGGCTTTTCTACCCTCTCTTCACCTAAGTCATCCTTCAAATCTCAGCTTATTTAGGGAAGGCCTCTTCCTTCCTCAGAAAAGTCATTCTTGACTTCCCCTTCATAGCATTTCTTATAATTTACAATGATACATCCTTCATACATCTTTAGTAATTTTTCCTTCACTAGACCGTAAGGTTCATGGTCAACAGACCATGTCTATTTTATTCAAATCTACGGAGCCTGCACCTAGCTCAGTTATTACCTAACATACATAGCGTCTTACTTTCTGTAGAATGAAAGTAAGTAGTAACTTAGGCAAGGTTAGGATAACGCAAAAGGGCATTAAGTGTTCCAGAAGTAGTAATGAGAACAATGTTGCTATGTATAGGAAATATTTTAGATTTAGTAGATGAGGCTGCAACGGCAGCGTGGAGATTCATGGAGAATCTCAAAAGCCAGTCTACTGAATTTAGCTTTTTTTTTTTAAGGTGGTAAGGAACTGCTGGGGCTTTCTGAGGGGGAAGTTACACGACTACAGCTGCATGGTGGCTCTGTGAAGAATGATTGGAGAGGGAAGTGAGACATAAGGTGGAGAGTGTTATTTAAGGAGTGCTGGTGTGACCTTGGACTAGGGCTGTGGGGAGGACAAGCAGAGTGTATCACAGGGGTTTGATTGATGTAAGATGTAGATGATCATGGGATAAAAACACCTCCCAACAAACTATGGTCCATCAATAGAGTGAAATACTACTCAGCAACGAAAAGAAATAACTACTAATACACATATCATGGATGACTCTCAAATGCATTATAGAAGGCACATTAAAAAGCCTACATACTGAACAATTCCATTTATACAACAATATGGAAAAGGCAAAACTAAAGGGGGAAAAATCAGTGGCTGCCTGGGATAGGGGGTAGAGAAGAAGACTGATTACAAAGGGACCTGAGGGAACATTTTGAGATGATGGAAATGTTCTGTACCTTGATTGCAGTAGTGGTTACATGATTGTGTTTGTCAAAATTCATAGATGATAAACCTGAAAAGGGTGAATTTTAGGTGGCCATCCCCATGACGCCTGCCCTTCCACAAATAAAATAGACATAGTCTCATGTAATACATCAATAAACTGGATTTTTAAAAAATCAAGACGTATGGCCATTATAAGGAACAAAAGAGGAAGAGCAAGTTTAGGAGAGGAGTTTTGATCTAGAGGTCTAATGTCAAGGTGTCTTCAAGTTATCCAAGCAAACCTTGAGAGCTAGGAAAGCAAATTCAGGAGTTACCAGAATATACAAGGTCATCAAAGCCAGAAGACTAGACAGGTATCAGTCAACTTCCAGGACCTCCCACATTTATCAAAAGGAAGAACATCCAAGGAGTTGAGGGCTCAGCAGTATTAAATGTTACATACTACAGTAAGGCTAACGCTGCTGAGTTCTGACCAGGAAGGGACTTGGATCGAGGCGGCATAAAAGAGACACTTCAGCAGGGTAGAAGCAAGGCAGCGGGTAAGAAGAGTGGGGTACGGAAGTGTGGACAGTTCCCTTGGGAAACTTGTGGGATCAAGAAGGCAGGAGACAACAGCAGTGTATTTAGTAAAGTTCTATTCTGGGTGGAGAGGTGGCCCTACTACATGCCCGCTACCACGAGCCTAGGAAGTCCCACTTCCGGCTTCCTCCATTCCTGAAAAGCATTCCCTGTTTCGAAAGCCAGACTATGAAGCTGCCAGGCCTGTTTCTTAAAAAAGCGTCCCTCGCTCGCCCCTTCCTCACTTCGGCACCATAACCCGCCCTCTTTCTCCCAGCCTCATCGTGCCTCCAACTGCCCAGCAACCCTCAGCCACAGGCCTCTCCGCGGCAAAGCCGTATCTCCCCCAGACCCACAGCGCTGAGAGAGAACAAGGTAGGGGGTGGGGGGTTGGGGGGGTCCCTGGCCAGGGGCCCGGCTCTCTCACCATTGCGGGCGCTGGCTGGGCCGGAAAGCGGAAGTGCGGAAGTGGCCAGGCCCGCGACGCCTGCCCTTTCGCGAGAAGCGCAGCCGCAGT
The DNA here is from genome assembly GCF_902729225.1 of Pteropus medius. NCBI lineage: Eukaryota > Metazoa > Chordata > Mammalia > Chiroptera > Pteropodidae > Pteropus > Pteropus medius. The sequence continues at coordinate 2,756,656 of NW_024349800.1, read as the reverse complement.
CTCCACCCGGACTTCCGGATGGTACCATCTATGCTCCGAGCGGGGAAAGGGGAGCCTCAGAACACTGAGTCCCTAGGAGATTTTCCCGCTGGGACTGTGTTGGTATCTTTAGATTCCTGAAGTTTCAAATAGGTGCTCAAGCTTCTCCCGTTACCCAAGCAGCTCTCGCTTGTGACTTTGGCCTTCTCGTCCTCTTTGCCGCTTTCTTCCCCTATAGTCATGCAATGGTGCAGCCCGGCCGCAGGTTGGGCACCATATTTGGACAAGACAAGGCGGAGGAGCCCTTCGTTCCTTCCGGTTCGGCGCCCCCATCCTTTCTCCGGGCACCTCCTACCGTCTGCCCCTCGGGCTCGGCGGGACTAACCGCCAGACTGAAAACCCGGCTGCCGAGTCCCGCCCTCCAGCCCCGGGCTGTTCCTTAGGGTACGCCCGAGGCATAACCCCACGCCACCTGCAGTAGGCTAGCTCGCGGCCCGCAAACCCTCCCCCGCAAGCTACTGTGGACTCGCCCTCGCGCTTCTCCGCCCCTGTGTCCGCTGCGGAGCGCCCGCCCTTAGTCAGTTCCGGGCATTTGTTCCAACCAACCGGAACTCCCCGCCCCCTCTCGCGGCCCCGGGGCCGTAGGAGGCTGGAGTGTGGAGGTAGAGGGGGCGGGGGCCGCGTTAGGGGATCCCGAGTAGACCGGGACCCTGAATGCGGGGCATTGGGGCCACCCACGTGTGGGACCAGCCATTAAGCAGCCCCACTTCTTCTGTGCCAGGCACTGAACTGGGCTCTTGACAAGCATCATCTCTTAATCCTCAGAACATCCCAGGGAGGTAGGTACCATTGTTATCCCATTTTACAGATTCAGACTTCCTGTGGAGAAACAGAACCACACTTGTTTTGTCCCCATTTTACAGATGGAAAAACCGAGACTCAGGAAGCTTAAATAACATGTTCAGGGCCACATAAATAGTAGTAAAGCTTGGGTTTGGACTCAGGTATGTCTGGTTTACCAGCCCACATTCTTAACCACTGTCAGAAGGAGCAGAGGTGGGAAGGAGTGAGAGTAGGCGAGGCTGGGAGGCACAACAGACATTAACACTGTAAGAATGGGATACTTGAAACTCAGGCTAAGCAGAACCCGGGAGGAATAGAACGAAAGGGAAGAGCATCAGGAAGATTCAGGAAGATACAGCACATCATGGTAGTAAGGGGCACAGACTCAGAACTACCTGGATTCAAATTGCATATTGGTAAACTTGGGCATGTGCCCACCCTTATAGAGTCTCAGTTTCCTTATTTATAAAATGGAGATTGCCATAGTCCCTGCTCTCGGGGTTGGGTGAGGAGTTCAATGAGAAGCTGGTTAAAAGTTTACACCTTGCTTGGAGCGCAGTAAGTGCTATGCGAGTAGGAGCTGTGCCATCAACTTTGTCGGTAGGGTACTGAAGTCTGGTTTTCTTGTTAAGGCTGTTCCTGGATGGAGGGAGCCCTTGGGCTTTTCTTGTGCCTATTTATCTCCCATTAATGGCCCTCTCCTCTCCAGCTCCACAGGGTCCTTTATCCTGGGCCATGAGTGAGTTGAAGGACTGCCCCTTGCAATTCCATGACTTCAAGTCTGTGGACCACCTGAAGGTCTGTCCACGCTACACAGCAGTGCTGGCCCGGTCTGAGGATGATGGCATTGGCATCGAGGAGTTGGACACTCTGCAGCTGGAGCTTGAGACCCTGCTTTCTTCTGCCAGCCGGCGCCTGCGGGTGCTGGAGGCTGAAACCCAGGTGATACCCTGTAGAGGGGATATCACCATGCATGGGCTGTGACAAGTTATGGGATGGGTCATTGAGTTAGCCCAATCTGCTAAGGCGTGAGGTACAGGAGGTTAGGGAGAGAGAGAAAGAGACCCAAATTGGGCTCATGGAACATGTAAAATAAACAACATGCATGATCCTCATAAATTGCAAGATTTGTAAGCATTTATTGATCCTCCTCCCAATTATGTTCTGAGTCCTTTGCACGTCATTAGGGGTGATTAGGACAATTCTGGTCTTCAGGGAGTTTGCCAGCTAAAAGGAGGAGGAGGTCAGACAAGTACCAGGCGATGTGTTATGGTTAGGGGTGCTAAGGGAACTGGAATAAGGGGGTCTGGATTTTGAATCCTGGACTAAGCACTTGCTAGTGTTGCTGTTTCCTAGCTACGTGACTTTGGGAAAGTTACCTCCTATTTCTGAGCATCAGGTTCCTATCTGCAAACTGGACTGAATAATAGAACCTACCTCTGAGCTTTCGTGAGGATTAAGAGATTTTTTTTGCAAAGGTTCAGTCCAATGTCTTGACAGTAAGTCAGCATTTCAAATGTTAGTTATTGGTACTGTAATTATTTCTGTTAACTGCATAAACATCCCCTGAGGCCTGTCTGCCAGGTGCTATGCCAGATTCTAGGAAACAGCTGGCTAAGATGAGCTTCCTGGTCTCCAGTAGTTTATAATCTAGTTGAAAAAGCAAAGTATGCTGTTCATTTCAGTATGACCAAACAACATGATTGAGCCTGTAGTGAAGGTGCAAAGTGCCAGAGACTTGAAGAAGAAAATGCCATTTCAACTGGACCTCAAAGGATGAATAGAGTTAACTTGTGGTCCCTGGGAGTTCACTGAAGCTTTTTGAGCAGGATGTGGCACAACCAATTGTATCTTAGCATCTAAAGCTGGGTAACTGACAGAGAGGGGGAAGGCTTCCCAGTTGTGACATTCAGAATGAAGGTTTGCTGAGAGGCTTGCTTGCTTTCACCAAAAAGTTACCACCAGCATATTTTCTCAGGGCTAGCATGCACTGAGATTACTTGTTTGGCCTGTCTACTGAACGCTACAGAGGTGAGTCAGTATAGACATATGGAATGATTAGAAGTATATGAATAAAATCTTATGAGATGGGCACAGAAAAGGAGCTGATTTTTGACGGATGAGTAGGAGTTTGCTAAATAAAAATAAAAAGTGTGGGGAAAGACTTTGGTGCCTCCTCAAGTTCTAGATCCTAATTCTTCACTGAAGAAGAGTAGTCCTGTGTCTTTCCTTCTCCCCTCCACTGACAGTTTCTGTGAATTTCAGATCCTCACTGACTGGCAGGATAAGAAAGGTGACCGACGATTCCTGAAGCTGGGTCGAGACCATGAGCTTGGAGCTCCCCCCAAACATGGGAAGCCCAAGAAGCAGAAACTGGAGGGGAAGGCAGGACATGGGCCGGGCCCTGGACCCGGGCGACCCAAATCCAAAAATCTTCAACCCAAGATCCAGGAATATGAATTCACTGATGATCCAATTGATGTGCCTCGGATCCCTAAGAATGATGCCCCCAACAGGTTCTGGGCTAGAGAATATAGAGGGGCCTTGGGATTTGGGAAGTGGAGACTGGAAGGGTTTAGAGCTGAGGATGGTGGGGTGTGGGGTGCCCACTTAAGATCATCTTCTCCCTGCAGGTTTTGGGCTTCAGTGGAGCCCTACTGTGCCGATATCACCAGTGAGGAGGTGCGCACGCTAGAAGAGCTACTGAAACCCCCAGAAGACGAGGCTGAACATTACAAGGTAGAAACCCTGAGCCTTGATAGGTATAATGCAGAACAAGAAGGCTCAGAGGTGCCTCAGAATCGAAGATCCCAAAGCCACATATCATCTTTCTTCCCCTACCCTGCCAGTGTCCTGTCTGCCCCATTAACCCACCCAGATACAGTCTCTAACTCTCAGCTTTTGTCTTGCATTGTCTCCCTTCTGCCCCATCCAAATGGTCATCGTATCCTAAAGCATCGACTTCTTTGAGGTCCTCCCTCGTCCCCACATCTCCATTCCCTCTGCTTTGGTTCAAGACTCAATCAGCTTTCACCCAAACAGCCTCTTAATATTTTATGCCTCAAAAGGAGCCTTCTTTTTGTTTCTTTAATACGTAAAAGTTTATTTTTGTATGATGAAAATAAAACTGATTCCATTAAGAGAAAATGTAGAAAACACAAAAAAGTTTTGGGGAGAACTCTCCCATAGGTCTCTTGTCATGCTCAGATGTGACACAGCCCTGCTCCTGGGCCGCTCCTGGCTCCCCTTACCCACAGGATTGAGTCTAAGCATCTCAGTCTTTGGTGGCACAGCCCCAGAAACCCTCTCCAGTTTCTTTGGCCACACTTCTCTTCACTGTTATATTCACCAGCCCCACCAAGCACCTTGCCCTCACTCCAGGCCCACACAGGATCCTTGCTGGTCTCTGAGCCTCTGCACATGTTCTTTTCCCCTTGGCAAACTGACTTACTCTTAAAGGCCCTGATCTCATGTTACCTCTTACCAAAATGCCTTTGCAGATTCCCCAGTGAAAAGTTGGTCTCTCTTTTGTGCTGCTACAAGACCTTTATCTATCTCTGTCACTTCACTTGTCTGAATTTATTTGAAAAATATATTTGAAAATGTAATCCGTCCAGGCAGTAATAAATTCAAGCAATACAAAAGAAAATTCTCTCTCCTGACCCCGAGGCCTCTAGAGATAAGAGCTGTGACCTGAGATGGTCCATGTACACACATCATTCTATAACTTAGATCTTGGAAATTGCTCTGTATTGGCTATTCTGTGTGTTTTAGTTCCATATATACCTGTCTCCCTTACTAGACTGTGAATGTAGAAATTTTTGTCTCCTTTGTCTCTTCTTACCTATACCAGGCACAGGCCTTGGCCCTGGCCTGGGTACTTGGGAGGCAGATAAGTGAATGAAGGAAGGAATGAAGAACCTCTGTGTACCCCTTTGAACAAGTGGGATCTCTCCTACAGATCCCGCCCCTGGGGAAGCACTACTCCCAACGCTGGGCACAAGAGGACCTACTGGAGGAGCAGAAGGATGGAGCCCGGGCAGCAGCCGTGGCTGACAAGAAGAAAGGCCTCATGGGGCCACTGACTGAGCTGGACACTAAAGGTAAAGCCCCTCACCTCCCTGCCTACCCCAGGCCAGGACTTGAGTTCCTAAAACTTCGTTTTGGCTGCTTATCACTTCTTTGCCTGATTCAGATGTGGATGCCCTGCTGAAGAAGTCTGAAGCCCAGCATGAGCAGCCAGAAGATGGGTGCCCCTTTGGTGCCCTGACGCAGCGCCTCTTACAGGCCTTAGTGGAGGTGAGCACCCCAACCTAGAATAGGAACCGCAGTTGCTTTTCGTTTTAATGTTTTCATTTTTTATTGAAATATATCATACATTTAGAAGTGGACATAGATCATAAATGTATAGCTTGATAACTTCTCACAAATGAGCCCACTTGTGTAATTAAACAATACCGGTATCTTAGAAACCCCTCTTATGTCTCTCCCAGTCTAACCTCCCACAAAGGTAACCACTACTTCACAGTTACTTTTGAGCATTGGCTAAGGGCTGAGCCCTGTGCAAGAAGTTTTCCACACATGCTCTCGCTGGAGGCAAGAGCAGTGGTTAGCCTCATGTCACATACAAGAATATTGAGGTTCAAAAAAATAGGGAGGAACTGTTTGCTAATACATAAAAGCAAGACTCAAACCCCAGGTTCAGAGGCCCTTTTCTCTATGCTTCCTGGCTGAACTTAGGTACATCCCTTCAACTTATTGAGCCTCAGTTTCCTCTCTGGGCCAACACAACAGTATTTCTCTCATGTAACCGTCTGGGGCACATGTTACAGGTTGGCTGAGGTGAGGGTAGGGGTCTCCAACCCACACCATCAGACAGGGACCCCAGCTTTTATGGCTTTACCACCTTAAACCTGCATTCTGCACAAGGTCACTGGGTGTGATGGCCACTCAAAGCCCACAGAAAAAGAGTGAGGAGACTTGTGCGAAGGAACGTAAATGGGTCGTGACTGGCTGTGGCTCTTATCTCTTCTGATCACTTTCCACTGAAGAGAATTTGTCACGTGATTACACCTGACTGCAAGGGAGACTGGGAAGTATAGTGTATATGTGCAGCCATAAGCGTGGTTACCATGGAAGAAAGGCAAGAATGGCTTTTGGACAGCTAGTAGCCTTTGCCACCGTGTGTTTAGCATAGTACTTCGTGCATTGCAAACACTTAACAAACCTTAACTATTCTCATTACTGTTGTTGAGGTGTTTTTTTTTTCCAATTATAATTGACATACTGTTGTTGAATCTTTTCATCGCTCTTCTGTCTTTTTTGGTATCAGTACAAAAAAAGGGATTTCTAAAATGAGCAAAGCTTTTTGGAGGCTGGAAAGCCTTCCCAGATGGGGTGGGATGAGAAAGATAAAAGGACATTTCTGGTCTTTGAAGACTATCTATGTAGGTCAGAGAGAAGCAGGAAAATGGAAATACTACAGTTCTTTCTATCTCCACCCCATTTCTGTGGTCTTTTAGGAAAATATTATTTCCCCTATGGAGGACTCTCCTATTCCTGACATGTCTGGGAAAGAATCAGGGGCCGATGGGGCAAGCACCTCTCCCCGAAATCAGAACAAGCCCTTCAGGTGAGTGGCATCCTATCCATGCCCCCACAGCCTGGTCTCTGCTTCTGTTGACTTCTATCCATCCTGACATGGGGAGGCCTTTATTAATAGGCCGAGGGCACTTTTAGAAAGCCCAATAAAAGTCTCAAACGTGCATGCTGCCCCAGCATTTCTGCACTCACAGACTTAATACAGGGCTGTTCATCATAGCATTGTTCATACTGTAAACAATCTAAATGTCCAACTGAAGGGGAGTGGTTGGCTAAATTTTTTTAACTACGATAAAATTATTAATCATGTCAGAAATACAGCTAATTGACATGGAAAGATACAAACAATAGAGTACTAAGTGGGGAAAATGTCATAGCACAATATAGACAGTACTCCTTTTTAGGATATATTTAAATGTGTGCACATGGGGGAAAAATAAAAATAATACATAATAAAAGATTGGAAATAATATATAACAAAACCTGGAACATATATATCAGACTCGTTACCCCTTATCTGTAGTTTTGCTTTCCAGTTTCAGTTACCCATGGTCAGCTGTGTTCTAAAAATGTTAAATGGAAAATTCCAGAAATAAACAATTCATACGTGTTAAATTGTGTGCCTTTCTGAGTAGTATAATGAAATCTTGCTCCATCCACTCCAACCCACCCAGGATGTGAGTCATCCCATTGTCCAGCATATTTACACTGTATTCTCTATGCTTAATAGCTATCTCAGTTATCAGATTGGTTTATCAGAGAGAAAGGGAATGAGGGTACATTCACATAACTTTTGTTATAGTATGTTGTTATCGTTATTCTATCAGTTATTAATCTCTTACTGTGTCTAATTAAAAATTCAACTTTATCATAGGTGTGTATGTATAGCAAAAAACTATATATAGGATTCAGTACTCTCCATGGTTTCAGGCAGCCACTAGGGGTCTAGGGACATATCCCTTGATGATAAGGGGGCACTACATATATATGTGTGTATTATATGTGTATTTGTAAGATAATAATAGCAAAACAATGTCATTTTATATATTTTACTTATATATTTATACATTATGTGTATTTTATATGTAATATGTATAACATTAATAACATAGCAAAATTATGTTAACAAAATAATAGTGATTCTTTTTGGGTCATTGGCATTACAGGTTTTATTTTCTTTTTTTGGCAATTGGTGTATGTTGCTTGTGTTTGAAACGAGACCAGAATTGTCTGTCTCTGTATTTTTATATCTCAGATAGATATAGAGAGGGTGCCCAAAGAAAAAGGAAGGTGTTCACTAACCTTGGGAACCTCTGAGGAGTCCCCCTCCAAACTGGCCATTGAGCTGAGGGCTCTCTTCTCCTGCAGTGTGCCACATACCAAGTCCCTGGAGAGCCGCATCAAGGAGGAATTGATCGCCCAGGGCCTGCTGGAGTCTGAGGACCGCCCAGCAGAAGACTCAGAGGACGAGGTCCTTGCGGAACTGCGGAAACGGCAGGCTGAGCTAAAGGCGCTCAGTGCCCACAACCGCACTAAGAAGCACGACCTGCTGAGGTGAGTGTGGACTGAATGTGTGGGCCAGGGAGTGGATGACAAGGCCTTGGCCACTTCTGGTCACCTTATGGGGGCTTTATGGCAGCAGCAGCTTCCCAAACCTGGCAGGGCCTCTACATCTGCAGGAGAACCTTGAAAAAATTATCAATGCTAGGCACCACCCCACAGATTAGGTCTCAAATAAGATCATAATCCCACAGGCTAGGTCTCAGGAATCTGTCATTTATTTATTTACTTAAAATTATAGTAAAAAACATGTAACAAAATCAACCCTCTAAACTTTTTTTTGAGTGTACAGTTCAGTGGTGTAAATTATAGTCACCTTGTGTAATTTATATTTTTAATCTTTTTATGCTTATTTTCTTCTCCAAAGTTCTTTTATGAAAAATATCATACACAGAAAATCTGAAGGAATAGTACAGTGAACACTAATATGTTCTCCACCCCTGAATTTATCAACTGTTAACATTTTGTTCTATATTTGTGATTATTATTGGCCCTTCATCTGAAATTTGCCCAGGTTTTAGGACCAGTTCTTTAAGGAATTGGTCACAATGTCATTCATTTTATATTGACTCCCATCCTTTGCCCTGTACTGGTCACAACAACGGTTTAGATGACATCTGGAAGGAGACCATGGTAGTGGCTGGCCTTTTATTGGTGAGATCAAGAAGCAGTCCCACTGTGTCTCCTTGCTTCTTATAGGCAGGTGCTGTCTTTTCACCTCACAGAGCCCCAGCAGGGCAGGGCACATTCATTTGGCCAACTTGGCCTGTCTCTTAAATATTGTGCTGGGTCTAGCAAGAGAGGCAGAGCAAAGGGCTTGCAGTCTCCAAGTGGATGATTGGTAAAGACATTGCACCATTAAAAGAAAGGGTAGTTGCTGATAAGCTGCTAGGCTGTGTAAGGACAAAGGTGTCCTGAGTACCTACCATGTACCAGAGGCTTTATGTACACCCTCCTTTTTAATCTGGACTACAGCCTAGGTCTAGGTGGTATTTTCCCTGTTCACCAGATGAGGAAATGAAGTGAGTGCTCTACTGAATGTCACACAGCCAGTAAACAGCCAAACTTTGACCTGAGCCCAGTCCTCTTTGCTGTTTCTTCTCAAGGGCACTAAGAGGAAACTACAGATGAAAGAGGTACTGAGGAGGGGAGTGGGAGGGGAGAGAGAGAGAGAAACAGATATGCAGATACAGAATTAATGGGCAGTGAAGGAACTAGCTTGGGGCTATCAGAAGGCCAGAATGTTGGGCCTTAAGCAACACATCTGCCCTGAACAGCAGCTTCCCCTTCTGGAAAATTAACAGATTGGAGTAGATCAGATCTCCACCATGATGGGATTTATAGGCTGGATTCCATTCAGAAGGGTCTGTTCACCTGCCTCCTGTAGACCTCAGGCTGCCTGGACCCTTAGGTTGCTCTGGAATTTGGATGCTGAAGTAAGCAGCTCTTCTGCTGGCACCAGAACACCTTTTAAAGAAGGTTGGAGTTGGCCCGCCTTGATTTAGACCTACTCAGTAGTTGTGGGATCTTACCCTCCTTGAGCCTCAGTTTCGTCACTAGTATCATAGGAATACTAGTATCTACCTCACAGTGTTGTGATGAAAATTAACCGCGCTAATATTTTTTAAGAACTTAAGACCTAGCACGTAGCACCATATAAAGTGTGGTTCAATAATTTTGCGTTTTGGTATGAAACAGTCCACAGGAGTTGCTAGCCTGGGGTAGTGGGTGGAATCAGTGCGGAAGAGAGGGGGCCCCCCTGGAGGTGGGCTTCCCGTGGCACCTGGCTGGCTGGTCCCCACAGGCTGGCAAAGGAGGAGGTGAGCCGGCAGGAGCTGAGGCAGCGGGTTCGCATGGCAGACAACGAGGTCATGGACGCCTTCCGCAAGATCATGGCTGCCAGGCAAAAGAAGCGGACCCCCACCAAGAAAGAGAAGGACCAGGCCTGGAAGACTCTGAAGGAACGAGAGAGCATCTTAAAGCTGCTGGACGGGTAGCCCTCACCCCTGCCTCAGGCTGCCTCCCCCTAGCCTGGAGGTGGAGGAGGAGGGAGGCTTACTTCCTTCTTTGGGCTAATGGAAGCCTAGGCCTGTGGCTGCCTGTCAAATGTCATGGCAACAGTCTCTAGAGGACTGTGGCCTTTCTCTGAAGTCTTCTGGGCTAGCCGTGTACAGCCAGGACCCGGGAGGCCCCGCTGGGCTGGCCTGGGGCCCAGTCTCTGCTTGGTCCCCAAGATGAGGGAGACTTCATTTCTGGGCCTTCTTTTTCCCCTTCTTTATCATCTCCCACACACACACCCACCCCTCTCTCCTTCAAGGACTTCTTTGTGGTTTTGTAAAGTGCAAACTTAAAAGTAAAGTGACTGCTGTGATTTTTAAAAAAGCATCCAGGATCTTTGAATATCTTTTATTATGGGGTAGAAAGCAACTGGTGTGGGTGGCAAAGGTTGAAGAGGGCATACTTGGTGGCTCTCAGCCTGTGGCCAGTAGCCCATGTCATTCATTCAGGAAGAACATTCTGAAGATACTTGTGGCTGCAGATAAGAGAACACCCGCAGCTCGAAGTGGATTAACAAGTAGGAATTATGTGGGAAGGGAGAGAGGAAGGCCTCTCTGCATGTGGAAAATCCCATGTTGTGGAGTCCCCTCCTTCTGACATTGCAACAACTGTAACAAGACAACCAGAGACAGTCAGTCAGTTGATGCTGTGCATAGGTAATGACTCAAGGTACAATTTACCTCAGCAAAGTTTTGTTCCCCTACCTCTGTTTTTTTTTAATCTTTTTTTTTTTTTTTTTTGCAACTTGCTGATACTTTATATAAAAAGGAAAACAAAACAAAAGCTGGTAGTCTTGAATATTTTTTAATGAAAAGAAAAAAATGAAAAACATGAAATGCAGTAGCTAGGGGCTTGGGACAGGGTGGCCTCCAGAGTTGGCCGGTCCAGCAGTTCAACAGAGGCAGCAGTTCCAGTCTCTACACTGCCCTCTACAGAGTCAGCTTTCACCTAAAGTGGGTTCCCCTCCAGTGTGGTGGCAGCCAGTAGCAGTCAATGAAAGCCAAATGCTTCCTCATTTATAGCCAGCACACAAGAGAGGGCAAGAAGGGGCAGCTGGCTTTCATGGCCCACCCAAAAGAGCAAGAAGCCTTTCCCAGACACCCTTATGTCTCACATACCCATTCCTGAACCAGTCACTGTGGCAAGTAATGACTAATGGATTTAAACTAGTGCTTTTCCACTAAGTCCAAGGCAATGGGGAGAGAGAGTGAAACCCAACAAAGATCTGAGTAGGAAGGGGAAATGAATGTTGGATAAGCCTACAGCTTCTCTTCCACAGCCAGAGTGGGAAGCTACCACTGGGGAATCAGATGAATAAACATGCTCTTGTCTCTGCTCAAATTTGCAATGTACTATAGGAAGATTAAGGTCCACACGGGAGAGGGGAAGGGATTCCCTGAGGAAGTGATCTATGAATTGAGCCATAAAGAAGGACGGCAAGGGCAACAAACATTATTATATACCTAGCACCTCTCCTGTTGGTGGGCTGCCCTTTCCTCATTCTATGTAGCTCTTGTGGGACTGTCAAACTAGAGTGGATGCATGAGCCCGCAACCTAAGCTGGGCCAATAGGAGGCCTTCCATGAAATTGCTGTATGGTTGCTGCGAGAAGACGGTTTCTCTTTTGAATCAAAAGCCATAGAATATATAAGGTTGGACCACCCAGTGACTCACTTCCCTGCAACATACATGAACCTGCCCGAGAAGCCAATTCAGAAGCGGAGCGAGGAGGTGGAGAAGGAGACAGGGTCCTCATGATGTAGCTAGAGCCTTGGATCCTCCAATGACATCAGCCCACAGATGCTTCTTTTGGCTTAAGCTAGCTTGCTTTGAAGTTTTATCAGTTATAAACTAAAGACCTGACTAATAAAAGTAGATTTGGCAAACAGAAGGATGGAGTAGGGTCCTGGGAGTGAGGAGCCTCCCACATGGTGCAGGGCCTCGTTGCTTCAGTTTTTCAGTGACTCATTGTCTCCAGGTTCCTTATAGCCTTTTCAGAGAGAACACTAGTTAATTAGTGAAATTAAGTGCTCAGTACATGTTAGATCTCTAATAGGCACTATTCTAAACTCATTAATCTACTGAATCTTCTCTACCACATGTGGTAGGTACTAACAACATCCATTTACAGATGCAGAAACTGCGTCTTAAATTACATACCTTATTTGGTCAAACAATTGATAAGTTCTTGAGCCAGGATTCAAACTGAGTCCATCTGACTTGCAGATGGAGCCTCTTCATTACACAACTCATTGGGGCCCCACTGCCCTACAGCCTATGTGAACATTACTCTTAGTCTTGGGCAGTATACAAGCCGTGCAGCCATGCAGGATAGACCCCCTTTTCTTAATTAACTACTCACTTCCGTGTTCATTAGGCCAGATCATAAGTAGAGAGTTCCAGGAACAGACAGTTTTATGAAGGAGGTATGTTGGGAGCTGAGGTCTCAAAATTAGGTAGAATTGTGATGAAGGGAAGGTTGATATAAATACAGTCATGCATGGCATTGCAACATTTCAACTAATGACATACCATGTATATGATGGTGGTGGTCCCATAAGAAGAACCCGTAAGAAAAGTAACAGTGAAGGGTTTAGCAGAAGCTTTTGCAGACCTCAACAAGCTCCCTAAAAAGTTTGAAAACATGGGCCCCAACACCTAAAGGTTTTCATTAATAGAGGAATGTTCATGGTGCATTATCTGCTTATAAGCAACTCTGATGAAACAAACCGAGTAAACCACCATGGACATATTTCTGAAAGTAGTGATACCTCCTCAAGTAGAGCCTCGGGCAGGTCCTTCAGAAAGTATTTCAGAAGAAAGCATTGTCATCATAGGAGATGATGGTTCCATGCATGTTAAAGCCCCAAAAGGCCTTCCAGTGAGATAAGATGTGGAGATAAAAAACAGTGATATTGATCTTGCCCCTGTGTAGTCCTAGGCTAATGTGTGTGTTACTGTCTTAGTTTTTAACAAAAAAGTTTAAAAAGTTTAAAAAATATTTTTAACTATAATAAAGCTTATAGAATAAGGATATAAAAATATTTTTATATAACTGTATGATGTGTTTGTGTTATTACCAAAGAGTTGAAAAGTTAAAAAATTTGGAAGTTATAGTAAGCTTAGGTTAATTTATTATTGAAGAAAGAAAAGTATTTTTAAATAAATTTAATACAGCCTAAGTGTTCAGTGTTATAAAGTCTACAGTAATAGATGGTAATGTCTTAAGTCTTCACATTCGTTCACCACTCACTCACCTACCCTAACCAACTTCCAGTCCTACAAGTTTCATTCTTGGTAAGTGCCTTATACAGATGTAGCATTTTTCAATCTTTTCTACCATATTTTTACTGTACCTTTTCTATGTTTAGATACACAAATACCATTGTATTATAGTTGCCTACACTATTCAGTACAGTAACATGCTGTACAGGTTTGTATCCTGGGAACAATAAGCTAGATCATCTAGACTAGATGTATAGTAGGCTATACCATCTAGGTTTGTGTAAGTGTATTCTATAATGTTTGCATAATAACAAAATTACCTAAGGTGCATTTCTCAGACATATTCCTGTCCTTAAGCAATACACAATTGTAGAAGGAAGAACTCTAGAGGACTGATTAGACCAACTTCATTAGGGAAAAAACAACTTTCAAAGATCAGTTGTGAGAACTGTAGTAATCTAAGTTGCACACCTACTATCTGCCTGGTATTGTGCTGGACCCTTTACTCCCATGTCTTATTCGATGCTCACTATATACCTACAAGGTGACTAGTAACATTCCCACTCTACAGTTACCAGCTCCAGATTGCACCACGCCCGACAGAACTGACAACCATAGCGGATCAGCAAGTCCCTTCTTATGGCCATATCCATGTCTGCTGGAGCCAGAGGAGGCCTCCTTCATGGTGTCCAGAGGAAGCTGGGTTCCTGTGAGGAGGGGGAGATTAGTTCCAGCACCTCAAATCTCCAGTTTTAATTTGAAACAATCCTGACACCTAATCATTAATTTGGTGAAAAAGCCTTTTGTGCCTTGGCCCTGAAAGGTATCCACTATCATTATTTCACCAGAGTCCCAAATGTATTACAACTGACTTTCAGAAACAACAGAGTAAGTGAGTAGAAGGGCTATTGGGTGGAGGTTAAGCCCTGATTTGAGAATGTGAACCAGTATGATTCCCCAGCCCCTACCAGCTCCTAACACTCTGGACTGACTCAGTGGATGTTGTGTCCCAGGTGATTCCTGGTAAGAAGGAAGCAATGGCTAGAACTTAGAATTTTGTGGAAACCGGGTCAGAGAGGAAATTCCTTTACTCATCTGGAGTTCAGGACTCAGTGGAAAGAACTAAGCACAAATGGACCATGACTCACTCTTCATGTATTAACTCATCATTTTGTCTCTTCACTTATCTCGTTCATTTCTTCACTCCATCTACTCACCTCCACATCCTCATTCATACTTTTGTTCCCTCAGTGACCCTGTTGCCATGGCTGAGAGCTGTGTAGGTGACTAAGGCTCCAGATACGGAAAGACAGCTGGGTAGACAAAGCACAAGGCAATAAGAGCAATAATAGAAGAATATACAAAATCTATAGGCACCTGGGACAGAGAATGACTTAACAGCTTAGAGGGTTGGGAAAGGTGTCAGGGAGGATGTGGAAAGGAAGGTGCCGGGCAGAAGACATTCCAGACAAAAGGAACAGCAAGGCAGAGGTGTGAACAGCTGGCCTGCTTAGAGAGAGGTGAAAACTTCAGTGCGACTGGAGCCCTGGGTGGAGGGGTAGGGGAAGAATAAGAGATGAAGCTGGAAAGTAGGTTGAGACCAGGCTGGGACAGGCTATGAATGGCAGGTTAAGTATGAGCTTTAGTCTGGAGGTCAGTGGTTCTCAAAGTGTGGTCCCTGGAACAGTAGCATCAGCATCACCTGGGAACTTAGTAAAGATGCAAATTTTCAGGTCCCAGACTATTGAATTAGAAACTCTGCGGGTGGAGCCCAGCCATCTCTGTTTTAATATGCTCTCCAGGCGATTCCTAATGCATGTTAAAGTTTGAGAATTACTTTTCTAGGTAGCAGGGAGCCAGGAGAGTTTTGTGAGCAGGGGAATGCCATAATAGCACTCCAATTCAGAAAGCACTTTAATAGTATAGAGGCTGGACTGATTGGAGGGAATGAGAGTGAAATTAGAGCAGACAGGAGTACAATCATGTACAAAGAAATACATCTGAAATGGTGGGTGTGGCAAAAAACTGGTTAGATATCCTTCAAAATCTGTCTTCTTTTCTTCTATGGTTAATAGAACTCTTGATTTTTAATTGGGCATATGGTTCTGAAAGAATAAATATCCCAGCTTCTCTTGCAGTTAGGTGTGATCATGTGGCTAAGTTTTGGCAAATTGGATATAAGTGGCAATGTTTGTAACTATGAGGTTATGCATCCCAATGATGTGCCTTCCATGTTCCCATTTGCCCCTAGCTGAGATGAGACATGGCAACAAGCCATCTTGAAACATGTGGTCAAAGATAACACCATTAGCACAGTGGAGCAACAAGATAAGAAGCCAGTATCTCTCTTACCTTGTAGTCATCATACTAGCCCAGGACTGCTTATGGCCAGATTGTTATATACTTCCACTTAAGTCACAGTTTGGAGAGGTATCTGTTAGAGAAACCAAACCTATGTTCTAGCCGATACAGTGAACATGTGGCATACCAAGCACTCTTTTCAAACTATACCTCCTTCCTTCCCTTCCTTTATTCTTTCCCTTTCTTTCTCCTTCCTTCCTTCCTTCCTTCCTACCTTCTTTTTATTTTTTTTGCCTTCTCTCCTCTCTCTTGAAAGAATTTGAGAAAGCTTTAAATTGAGGTTGTGTACAATGAATTTCATAAAATACAAATATCAAGTTAAGCCCATAGGGGTTATTAAGCATCAGATTTAGCTGTAAATTTCCTGGAAGCCAAGGAAACATGGAAATAAGATGACTTAGTCTCAGAACATTTGATATCAAAGGAAAGGGCATCTCCTAGTCTTCCTGACAACAGTTCCAATAATTTCTCAACTAGAATGGTAATTTTCTCCATAAATTTGACAGCAAATGGAGATTGAGTTTCACATGGTGATTTCTTATCCCAACCTTTGATGAAAGCTCAGGGCATATTGTTAAAACACAGCTCTTGGACAATGTTTCTCCAAGGGACCAAACTAGGGTGGTGACCCTTTCCATGAGTCCCCTCATTTGCTCCTCTCAACAACCCTATGTAAGAGCAGGTAATACCGTTACCCTTATTTTACAGATGAGGAAACCAGGATATAGAAAGGGGAAGGGCCAGATCAGATAACTGGTGGTAAGCCAGTTTTGTAACCCAAGTCTTAGACTCTAGAGGCCTTATTTTAAAAGCCCCTCTCTGGACCTGCCAGCCACATATAAAATTAAAGGTATTGTGGGTTGAGAATCAGAGAAAAGCACAAGAATCGTTGCCCCAGAATATGCCTGTGTTAGCCAAAAGAGATCAGTGAGATCCTGTAAATATTGGAGGAAACTCTGAGCCTCTTAAGATGGGCTGCTCCTCATAGGGTAAAAAGTATGGGTAGGCACCATGAGGGCAGAAGGGAAAACCCAAATTTGGAGCTTGACTAGAACATGTGGGGCTTCAAGAATAGCAGGAGAAATAATATTACAAGCAGCTGTCCTAAGGCAGCTGTTGTCTAGAAAAGGCGAAGAGAATGCTTCTTCTCTGTCTCGTGTATTAATGAGCACCTACTATGCACTACTATGTGCTGGGAACCCAAGTGACATCAAGGGAACTAGCCTACTAGGTGAAAGGCACTTTCTAAGTTGTCTCATTCTCAAAATAATGCTACAAAGTAGATATGATTATCAGTATGCCATGTTATAGATGAGGAAACTGAGGCTCAGAACAGTGAAATGATTTGCCCAAGATCCCACAGCTGTAAGGGTGGAGGTGGGGTTTGAAAACAGGTCTGTCTGACTCCAAAGTGTCTTTTAATGAGCCATCACTGTTTCAACAGTAGGAGAGAAAAGATGTGATGGACATGATATTTAAATTCATTCTACTTCTTTGTTGTTGTTGTTGTTTAAATAAAATTTAAATAATTGAACACCAAACTGGTATACACCCACCAAAAATATTTCTTCAAACATCTTGGAGCATATAGTTTTGTCCTAATTTAGGATTATTTCTCTGAAATTGATTCCCAGAAGAGGGACTCCTGGGTCAAAAAGGCCTGGATATTATTTAAGTTTTTGATGTGTATTGCTAAATTCCTTTTAAAGATTTTAGTAAGTCATTTTCTCACTGGAAATGTAGAATTATCCATTGCTCACATTAACATCAGTCTTCGGTATTACCAGTTTTTTAAATTTCAAATCTGAAAGCCTATAAATGAGTTCTTTTAGTTCGTATTACTTGTGAGGTAGAAATTGTCCCATGTTTATTGTGTTTCATCTGTCTCTTTTGACCATTTATTGGATTCTCCGTCTGTTTATTGTCAATTTTATGTGTTCTTTACATAATAGAAATATTAATCCATTGTCTGTAAAACATTTCCCCAGTCTGAAGTTTGCCTTTTACTGTTGGCTATGATTTTGGAGTAGGGTAGGGTTTTTTTGGTTTGTTTCTAGCAACAGAAATTAAAAGAATGCTTTATTGTTTTGTAAATAAAACTGTTCATCTTTTCCTTGTGATTTTTTTCATTTTCTCCAATCTTAGAAAACCATTCACTCCTCCAATGGCTTATTTTCTGTCAAGTCTAAGAATTATTGGAGCTGTCCAAGCTGCTTTGTCATCTTTTTAATAATAAAGGAGAAAAGAGGATAATTTCCTTTTTCTCTTCATAAATTTGACTGACTTTTTGTCTTAGTACCTTGAAATATGCTCATGGCTGGAGTGGAGGCTGTAGGTAGAAATATGTATATGCATTCCAAAAAGTCTGAAAGAATATGCACCAAAAATATTAACACTGGTTGTTTCTAATTGATGGGAGCAGGGCTAGGATGGATTTGTTATTCATATCTGCCCAGCACCCCCATTTCCTTCGGGCAGGATACCCCTCTTCATTCCTTGTGACTCTAGTGTGGCTGCCCATGACAGTACATTGTCCAATATAGAACCTCATTCCTCTGTCAATAGTTTTTGGGGCTAGCAGAGCTCATCAGAGTCCTTCCCTGAGTGTACATCTCCCCTTCTGCTGGGTTTAGTTGGAATGCTTGGATTGCCTCACACCATGTTTCCTGCGAGGTAGAGGGGATCACTCTGCAGAGGAAAGGAAGTCAACGTGCAAAGAGAGATGGAGACAAGGAGAGATGAGAGAAAGCGAATCCTATGAGTACTACATCTCCAGTTGAAGTCTCCAAGCCCCTAATGCCTGGTGTTTTTCCTTCAATCTAGCGTTAGCTATTGTGAGCCATAGTACCTCTTTGATGAAGCTGGTTTAGGTTGGGATTCTGTTACTTGGCAAGTGAAAGAATCTGACTAGTGGCAAAAATGGTCTTTGTTTTTAGTATTTTAGGTAATTTTCTTGCAATGATCGCATGTCATTTGTTTAGTAGAAATATTTTTTAAAAGAAAAAAAGACAATGTGTTTGATTAAAAAAGAAAAAAGAAAGCACAAGTGCCCTCAGATACTCTCAAAAGTAGACAAAATGTAAAACAGAGCATAAAAGTTGTACAAATTCTCAGGACAGACAGCACCTTATCACCTTGGGAATGTTGTCAGCGAGATAAACAGGAATTTGTGGTAAGACAACTCCAGCTCAGTGGGTGTGTTGGGTGGGTGTAGGGAGGAGAGGGGAGAGTCTCAGCCCTGGGTACAAAGTGTGTTTTCTATGGACTGGAGAGTCTGAGGTATTGAGATTTAGCAGAGAAAAATTGCCTCTTAGGCCCCTGTCTCTGGATAAATCAGGTCCCTTCTCTGAGATTCAGATTACACTAAGTCTAGCCCTCATATTTTGAATCCCTACAGTATTTCAGGCACATCCATTACTCATAGAATTCTCAGGAGAATTGAGTCAGTCATTAATATTCCCATATTCCAGATGGAGAAACCGAGACTCAGAGAGGTAAAGTGTGACTCAGATAAAACGGTCCCTAAAGCCTTTCTAGGAACCTCAACCATCTTCCTCTGTCATCTGTAAACTGAGCATAATAAATTTACCATCCTCTGACACAGTCGGGGAGGGTAAGAGAAGAAAAAGCCAGTTGAAACTGAGTTGGGGTAAGCATTGTCTTCTCCCCATCTCCAGATGAAAAATAGAGAAATTCAGGAGTGGGGAGCAGCACTGAGAAGTGATTAAGTGGAGCCGAAGCAATGTGCCTTCTCTGCCTAGCCATGTCCAGCCCTACCCCCACTTCCCGCGAGTTGCTCCCTCCTCCTTCACTCCGCACGGAATTTCTTCGCAAGGAAGGCCTTGCGCAAGAGGACCTCGGTCAGGTCCCTTGGCCCACTGCCTGCCGCCCCAGGAGCAGTTTCATGCCCACCCCTCTCCAGCAATCAGCTCCTGGCGCGCCTGCCCAGTCACGTGGCACTTCAGTCCTCTTTGGCCTGCTTCCTCAAGGATCCTTATTTAACTCCCTTTCCTTCCTCTTTTCTCCCTAACCCCAGTCTCCCTGGGCACCTCACCCATTTTTCAAGGGGCAAGTGTAGGGAATTGGGGAATCAGCTAGCTCTGCTTCGTTGAGGAACCTCGGACCTCATTTTTCCTATTTGTCAAATGGGGCCCCCACCTTGAGTGCTGGATTCTCTTCATTAACTACTCTTTTCCTGTCCTTTCCCTACTCCCCCATTCACTCCCCTCATCAGTCTCTTGAGCCCTTCTGGGCACTGGGAGGTGGGGTAGGGGTGAGAAGGGAGGGTAAACGGAGCCCAAGAACCCTAGGGGAGCTCCCAGACTGTTCTGCAAGAAACTCTACTAGGAGACAGTGAAACTGGCCAGCTTCTGGCATCAGAGAGACCTGGGTTCGAATCTGTCTTTGCCTTGGACCAACTACTGATTTTGAATCCTTCATCCTTCTGGGTCTCAGGTGTCCCTTCTGTGACATGGAGGTCCTACCGGAGGCGGAGGACTGGAAGAGTTCAGAAGAGGATCTGACCTGTGCTAGGGGTTCCCCTTGTTTCTCCCCGCCCCCGCGCCCCTTCCCCAGCCTTGGAGCGGAGTCTCGCCTCCCAGTCTCTAGTCCCTCCGCCGCAGGCTCCTCCTCCACTGACATCAGAGACGCAGGCAGGCGGAGGGAGCCATCTGAGCCCGAGCCGAACCCCAGAGAGAGAGCAGGCGGGCGGGTCAGGCGCAAAGAGGCGGCAGACCGTGGCGGGAGCTCAGCGCCAGCCACCTCGGGCCTCCCAGCCAGCCCCACGGTGGGGCAGCCGCAGGTACAGCCCCGGGGCCGCCCCGCCTGCACCCCTGGGCGTTAAGGAGGGGCTGCCGGACCCCTCAGCCAATGGATACCCTCGTCCAAGAATGGGAGGGGGTGCCGGGAGATCTGGATTGTGGGTGGGCAGGGCTGGGCCTTTCTTCTCTACCTCCGCCCTAGGCCCAGCAGGTGCCAGGATGGCCGGTTGAGAACTGAGTGGAATAATAGAGGAAGGTGGGGAGGGAGTGTGCTTGCATTGCATGCCTGTGCGCGTGCGTGCGTGCGTGCGTGTGTGCGGGGTGCGTGCGGTCCCGGCGTTCCGTGTGTGCCAACACGCGCTCAGTCATACGAATGTGAAGAACCGGACTCTGAGACGTAGAGATGCGTGGGGGGCCTGTGCCTGTTGTGTGCCAACGTTCAGCACAGGTCTGTGGATCATATAACAGAGTTTCTCTGTGTGTTGGCGTTTGCTGCATCCCTATGGGTGGACGTCTGGGGAACTGGTGCTTGCTGGGCAGATGTGCGTCCAGGTGTGCACATGCTAGCATTCATTCAAAAGAGCTGGGGAGGAGGATTACACACATTGTGCACGGAGGATATCTGAAGAAGGCATGTAAGTTGTTGGGGTCCAGCCTGGAGTGTGAGCCTCTAGGGCGCATAGGATCCGGAGGTTGCGCTATGCGTGAACGAACTGGACGTCCGGCAGGCTGGGTATGCGTGCGTGCGTGCGCGTGTGTGTGTGTGTGTGTCTTGGATGTCATCTTGTCTAGGTATATAGAGAGGTGTGCCGTGTGCCTCAGGGTGTGAAAAGAATCTGTTGGAGGGATATTTGTGTGAGGATGTCTGGGAGAGTGTGCATTTAGACAAATGTGCTGGGTGTACATATATTATCAGGTGTCAGGGTATCTGGGTATGGAGTGTGCTGGTCTGGGGGCAGGTGTTTGGGTTCAGATGGGTAGGTGGGGCTTGGTGTGGTGTGTCTAGGTGCAGGGGTACGTGTAGAACTGTGAGGGTTGTATGTGCCAGGCCTCTAGGTACATTTTAAAACTCTGCCTCTAGCGCTTGCCATCAACTCTGCTTTCCTGAAGTTTCTATGCCTGGATGGGTGGCCAGGCCTCGCTAGGAAGGAGGTCCCATCCAAGAAGTGGGATCTCACACCAGGGCACCTTTCCTTCATTCTCCTGCAGAAGAGATAGAAGGAAAGTGTCCTCCCAAGATCACACAACACACTGGGCTCTGTTTCGGTCTCACCCTCCATGGGCCTGGGATGGGTGTGTTTTCTGAATGGGCCCCAGTCTGCCTGCATATTGGAAGGACCAGCTGAGGGCAGTCCCCTCTAAGGCCTTTGCCCTCAGCAAGCTTAGCTGAGGCCCCAGTGAGGTGTCATTTGAGGAATTTTGAACCCAGCCCCTGCCCATCTTTAGTCTCAATATCCCTATTCCCTATCTGATAAATGGAGAGTGAACTCCCACCTTCTGTTAACAGAGGTCTCATCAGAGCAAGATATAGACTGGATCAGGGTCAAGTGAAGTCAAGAGGGGCAGGCTGGGTGGGACCATTTCTCAGGCTTTTGGGACTCCAGATAAGGAGTCAGGAGGTAGTGGGGTAATAGGAGGCCTGGTGAGCTCCAGCTGTGGCTGCTGTTGCTGTGGTAACAGTGCAGAAGGAGCTATTTAAAAATGTGGCTGAGATATTGCTGGAAGCCCAGGCTGCCGGAAACCTGATTTCTGAGAGGCTAGGCGGGGAGAAGGAGGAGGAGGGAGAGGAGACACCCCACCAATTCCCAGGGTGGGGCTGGGACATTGCTGGTTCTGGGAACAGGGGGAACATCTGGGGCTGTGTGCTTCTACAAGCTGCTCTAGGGTCTTCTCTGCTGTCCTGGCAGAGGACAGGTCCCCTTCTGTATTTGGATTTGGAAAGAGAAACTGAGAGGTGAAGCTGAATAAATGAATGAATGAATGACTTTGTATAAAGACTTTGCTGTCACTATGAAAGAGTTTCCTTTAGGCATAAGGATTTGCTGAATGGACAAATGACTGGTGAATGAATGAATGTTGAATGATTTTTGTCGAATAAATGAATTAATGAATAAATGCAGGCTGAATAACTGAATGGAGCCTCCAGTAAGTTCCCACATAGACTATGAGCCCAACTGAGTCTTTTCCTTCCATTCCCTTTTCTAGGAGCCCTGGCTGTGGCCGGGGGACAGTGGGCCATGCCGGGGGCAGTGGAAGGCCCCAGCTGGAAGCAGGCAGAAGACATTAGGGACATTTACGACTTCCGTGATGTTCTGGGAACGTGAGTCTCAGGGCAGGAGAGAAGGGAGCAGCTGTCTCTGAGCTAAGGGTTGGGGTTGGGATGGTCTTCACTCTTGGGCCTGGCTGGCTAGGGAGGCCATCCAGGGTTGTGCTTCTTCTGGTCGGTTGATGACTACTTCCTGTTTCCTACAGCCAAGCCCTGCGGAGGCCTTGCCATGGCCCAGATTGGTCCCGGCATTTCACTTCTGGCGAACAGTGGGTGGAACAGGGGCTGCTCTTGCCACAGCTCCAAGTTCCTGTGAAGAGAAGGAAGTAGGGGAGAAAGAAGGAGCCAGTTTATCCAACTTGCTGCCAAGAGCTGGGAGTTTTGGCCTAGGTCTAGGAACTGCAGCTGAGCATGGCTCTGTTCTCAGTGCTGGAAGGCCAGAAATGACCCAGACCCGGTCTTTGCCTTCAAATTGATACCAGACATGTGAGGGAGATAGACTGATGGAAAATGACAACAGGGTATGTGCTGGGCTCCAGTTAAAGTAGAGAATGAGGACTCTGTAGAGCACAGAGGGAGCAGTGTGTTCTATCTGGGGGAAAACTTTCTGGTGAAGCGAGTATTAGAGCTGAGGACTGAAGGGTGGGTAGGAGTGCATTTATTTGTCAGAGAAGGAGGAGGATAGTCTAGGCAGAAGGAATGGCATAAGCAAAGGCTCAGAGGCATGCTTTGTGTGGAAAGGGGTAAAGAGTCTGGTGGAATTTTTTAATCAGAGGCTGGGGGAAGAATGGTAGAGGCTGGAGAAGAAAGGAGAACAAGTCATGTAAGACTTTGGAAGCCAAGCTATGGAGGCTGGAGTTTATCCCACAGGCCATAGGAAGACATTTAAGACTTTTTGGCAGGTTTGCAATTCAGGATGTCTCTCTGGCCACAGCATTGAGAGTAACTTGGAGAGGAACAAGACTGGAAACCAGCAATGAAGCTACCACAGTCACTAGTTATTCTGATGATTGAGATTTCACCATGGGAGATGCTTTTCTTTGACTTCTGACTTCTTATTATCCCAGGAAAAGCAAATATTTATAGAAAGAATACTCTAGTAAGCCCGCCTTAATCAATGAACTTCAGAGCAAGTGAGTTTATTTGTTCCCTTCTAAGAGCCTGTTTTAAAGCACTGCTTCTCAAATGAAG
Organism: Pteropus medius; assembly: GCF_902729225.1. Taxonomy (NCBI): domain Eukaryota; kingdom Metazoa; phylum Chordata; class Mammalia; order Chiroptera; family Pteropodidae; genus Pteropus; species Pteropus medius. Next base: position 2,732,812 of record NW_024349800.1, on the reverse strand, counting down.
TTTCTTGTTAAAATGGAAATTCTGATTTAATAGGTCTGGGATGGGGCCTGAGATTCTGCAGTTCTAAAGAGTTCACAGTGATGCTGATGGTTCTTCAAGGTTCTAAAGGGTGTTAAATTAGCCATGACTCAAATTGGCTTTAGCAGAAAAAGGAATCAGTCATGCACACAATCAAAAAGCCCAGGGTATAAACTTCAGGCATGGCTGAATCTAGGCGTTCACCTGATATTATCAGGAAATGTCCATTCCTCAGCTCTGATTTCCTTTATACTGGCTTCATTCTCAAGCAGGTTCTCCCCAAGTGGTGGCAAAAATGATTACCATTAGCCCTAAACTTATATTCTACCTTAGCAGGAAAGAGCACCTCATTCTCAAAGTGCCAATAACCTGGCTTGCATCACATGACCCAATTACATGGCCAGGGCATAGACTACTCTGACTGGCACTAGGAGTGGATAAGTGATGTGGGGAGGCTGATCCCACCTCCTTGGTCCGGAGGTGGTCATATAACCCATAGGGGATGGAGATGCTGGAGGGAAGCTGGGGTTCCAGTTCCTCACCTCATAAATCCCCTCTCCCTGCAGAGGGGCCTTCTCAGAGGTAATCCTGGCAGAAGATAAGAGAACTCAGAAGCTGGTGGCCATCAAATGCATCGCCAAGAAGGCTCTAGAGGGCAAGGAGAGCAGCATGGAGAATGAGATTGCTGTGCTCCACAAGTGCGTGGCCCATAACTTGTCCCTGCCTGGGTTTATCCTATCTTGACCCTTCTCCACCCCCTTCCCTGCTGTGGGCAAATCATTTAACCTCTCTGAGACTCGAATTGTTCATTTATAAAATAGGGTAATAATCTCCACTGGTCAAGGTTATAGAGAGCATTAGAGGCCCTTTATTTCAAGTACCTGGCACAACAGCTAATATGACAGATGTGATTGAGATGTCGCTGCTTATTTACAGTGGTTTAATCTGTTCAATCAGGTCTAAAGGTCAATCCTTGAACATGGCTTGAACAGACATCTCAACTGGCATTATCACTAGACCTACCTCAAGTTCTCCCTACATAATAAGCCACTCAGCAAATTTAAAAATATCTATGTGCTGACCTTCTGACTAAATCAACACCAACTGGTCTATGAATTGCTCATGCTGATGTGAAACTTGCTACCCTTGCTGGAAAACTTAGAGGATCTTTACTTCCAGTCTCCTCCCTGAGATGTCTAACCACCCTAGGCAGGGATGAAATGATCATTTCCACTACTGGTGGTAGTGGTGGGGGGACTGAGGCCCAGAGAAGGCAAAGACTTACCCAGGGTACACAGCAATTCTGTGGCAGAGCTACCTTCCATCAAGTTCAATCACTGCCATTGGTTCATTTATTGAGTATCTACTATGTGCTAGGCACTGTGCCAAGCATCTCACTTACCTGCATTATCTCATATGATCCTTACCCCAACTCTTTAAAGGAAGTACTGTCATTGGCTTCATAGTATAGATGAAGAAACTGAGGCTCAGAGAGGTTACACTCAATTCAATGAACATTCGTGAACACCTACTCTGCACCAGGTGCTGGAGGAACGGTGCTGGGTAAAGCTCCCAATTTTGTGGAGGCTGACAAACATAAACTGAAAAAATTTTTAAATCATATATTGATCGGCGCTGAGGTGAGAAGACTGCCCCCAAATAGAATGTGGTAGAGGCAGGTTTGAACTCAAGTCTGTACAATGCCAGAACCTAGTGTTTACCTCTGTGTTCTCTTTCCTTCCAATACATTTTAATCAATCATGGTAAATCAGCTTTTCCCTTTGGGATCTAGATACTTGGTTTGTCCTACCTAGGTTTTCAGGTGGTGGCCCTTCAAGGTGAGGGTGGGAAGGTGGCTGAGCTGTCCTTAGCTCTGAATCACCTCATTTCTCCTTTCAGGATCAAGCACCCCAACATTGTTGCCCTAGATGACATCTATGAGAGTGGGGGCCACCTCTACCTCATCATGCAGCTGTGAGTGGCCCTGCCTCTGCCCGTTCCTCAAACATCTCCCTGCTGCCCTGTCCCTGTCCCCCTACCTCCCCCACTCTCTTGGCCAAACTGCCCTGTCCCCTGCTGCAGGGTGTCGGGAGGGGAGCTGTTTGACCGCATTGTGGAAAAAGGCTTCTACACAGAGCGGGATGCCAGCCGCCTCATCTTCCAGGTGCTGGATGCTGTCAAGTACCTGCACGACCTGGGCATCGTACACCGGGACCTCAAGGTGAGGTGCGAGGGTGTGAATAGCTGAGGCACCCAGGGGTGGGGACTGTGCATACTCCTCACTATATGACCTTGGGTAACTCTTACCGCTTGCTGAGCCTCAGCTTCCCATCTGCAAAATGCACCTTGTAAGCTCTAAATTGCCTCCTCCCATTCTAGTTCGGACACTCAAATGGACACAAAGGTGAACTCTGCTGTCATTTTATCCAAATAACATCGTGTCTTTTTCTGACAATGAAAGTCTCACTTGTTCTTAGTAGAAAACTTGGATGGGAGAGCAAAATATAATGAAGAAAGCCAGAAACTCTTGAAATCGTCCTTCTCAGAGATTGCGATGGGGTTCACATGATGTAGTGCATCTCATTCTGGTCTAGAAGACCAGATCTGGGGTGAGACAGATCTGGGTTTAAATCCTGGCCCTGTTACTCCCTAACTGTAGGTTCTCAGGCAAGTCAGTCAGTTTGCCTCTCAAGGCATCAGTTTCCTCATCTGTAAGGTGGGATTATTCAGAATGGCCTGGCAGGGATATGGTAAGGATGAAATGAAATCAAATACTAGCAAAAGATCTGGCACAAAGTAGGTGCTCAAAAATTATTTCTTTGAGTCTTTACAATAAACAAAGGGCCTCCGACATCTCCGAGGCCCTGTCCTTTCTGGAACTTGAGTTTCTTGTGCCTCCAAACAAGATGGCAGCCATGAAGCTGCAGTGGCTTTTGGGGGCCCATTTCTCAGGAAGTGCTTGGGAGACAGAAGGTTCTACCAGCCTCTGGCCATCTATAACTGCCCGTTTCCCTCCCTCCTGCCCTCCAAGCCAGAGAATCTGCTGTACTACAGCCTGGACGAAGACTCCAAGATCATGATCTCCGACTTTGGCCTCTCCAAGATGGAGGACCCTGGCAGTGTGCTCTCCACAGCCTGCGGGACCCCGGGATACGTGGGTGCGAAGGGCCCCGGGCTGGAGCCACAGGCAGGGGAAGAGCCAGGAGCTGCAAAGCAGAGATTTGTCACCACCATGTCCTCTTCCCTCCATAGCCCCTGAGGTCCTGGCCCAGAAGCCCTACAGCAAGGCAGTGGATTGCTGGTCCATTGGGGTCATTGCCTACATCCTGTGAGTTGGGGCTTGGCTGTTGGGGTGTGTGTTCTCCTCTCCCCTACTTTGCTCTCTTCCTCCCCTCTATTTCTTCCTTCCTACCATCCACATTTTTATTTACCAATTAATGACTAATATTACTTCATTCAGTAGACACTATGTTTCAGGCACTGCATCGAGCACTGGGAGAGAACGAAACAGGGAGCTCTCAGGGAGCAGATTCTCTAGTAGGGGAGACAGACAAATAAATAAACAAGTAACCAAATTTGTTTAAAACAAGTGAATAAATCTATAAAATAATGTCAGGTGGTAAAAAGTGCTATGAAGAAAAATCATCAAGCAGGGTAGGGAGATGGAAATGGATGCTATTTTATTTTTCACTTTATTTTTTATTATTATTTATGCCTACAGCACCTGGTCTTTCTAGGTGGTCTCCCATCCAAGTACTAACCAGGACTGACCCTGCTTAGCTTCTGAGATCAGACGGTAGGAAGGGCTTGTTCAGGGTGGCATGGCTGTAGACCATGGACCATGCCTCCACTGGGGCACAAACCCAGGACCTTCTGTGTGAAAAGCAGACGTGCTAACCGCTATACTATGAAACCACATCTTGGATGCCATTTTAGATAAGGTCAGGGAAGCCCTCTCTGTGGAGGCGACATTTGAGTGGTATCCTGAGGGAACCAGACATTCGAGGTGTGGGGGAAGAATGGTTTAGGCAGAGGGAACAGCAAGTGCAAAGGCCCTGAGGAAGAAAAGATGGTGGCATGTTAAGGATAGAAAGGTCAGTGTAGCTGGACAGGAGTGAACAAGGCAGAGAGGGGTAGATTCTGCCCCTCTCTTTGTAAAAGGGTAAACTCCTTCCTGTGGGTCCTGCCTGACCCCCAGACTGCCCTGAGCTCCATTCCGAAGCCAATGGGTACACTGAAAATGGAATTGAGGATGAGTTTCTCCCTGCCCAGGCTCTGCGGTTACCCCCCCTTCTATGACGAGAATGATGCCAAACTCTTTGAACAGATTTTGAAGGCCGAGTACGAGTTTGACTCTCCTTACTGGGACGACATCTCTGATTCTGGTATTTGGGGCTTTGCCTTCTTCCTCTGGGCCCTGCCTCTGATGCCTTCCTCATCTGCTTTGGGGGTCTCCTCATTGCCTTCCTTCAGTCATTTCCCTGGCCCCAGACTAAGAGCTATCTTTGAGACTACTCTACCCAAGGTACTTCCCTCTGCTTGCCCCTGGTCTGAAAAACGTGTAAGCAATTCATTCATTCAGTCTTCTGAGTATTTTTGAAAATACCTCCCCCACTGACTTCCTAATGCCTAAAATACCACATAAAAATTTTCATCTATCCTTTTGTGCTTCCTATTAGGAGGCAAATCTGTGAAATCATTATCAATCATTTACATACCAGTGTGAATGCATTGAGTAGAATCTTCTCTAAGAACAAGTTTTTCTTAAGAGACAAAAGAGAGAGCTGGAAGGCTGGGTTTGGGTGGAGGGCTTAGAGAAAGATAACATGTGGGGTGGGGTGGTGCATGGACAGATTTGACCTCTTGTTTTGCTTGGATGCCAGGCTACACCTGAGGGGGTGGGTTCTGTCTTGCGGGTGTCCACAGGCATTACCATGCTGTTTCTGTCTTTGCTTTTGTCTTGGGGGTTCAGCCAAAGACTTCATCCAGCACTTGATGGAGAAGGATCCAGAGAAGAGGTTCACCTGTGAGCAGGCCTTGCAGCACCCGTGGTGAGAGCGCCTATGAGCTGTGGACTGGGCTGGGGTCTGGGCCCCCCAGGCCTGGCTCTGCCTTCACAGATAACCCTCCACACACCCTACCCTAGGATTGCAGGAGATACAGCTCTAGATAAGAATATTCATCAGTCAGTGAGTGAGCAGATCAAGAAGAACTTTGCCAAGAGCAAGTGGAAGGTGAGACCACATCCCTAGTCCTGGGTCCCAGCCTCCCTGGGAATCCTCCCCGCTCTCCCCCGTTCTTGGCCTCAGCTTGCACAGCACCTAACACCACATTGGGCACACAGTAACAGCTCAGGGATGCTTACCGAAGAACCTCATTCATTCATTCATTCATTCATTCATTCATTCATTCAGTGTTCCCTGACACCTACTGTATTCCAGTGAGGGTCCCTGACCTCCAAGTCTAGAACAGTGTGTAATTCTTCTGAAGGAGACATCTAATCCAACCTACGGGGTCCTGGAAGCAGCATAAACATGGTGATGGCCTGACAAACCTGACAGCTGAGTAGGAGTTAGCTAGGCACAGAAGAATAATGTTTGAGACAGAGGGAACCAATGTACAAAGAGTCAGAGGCAAGAGAGTGTGTCCACTCAGGGAAGTGCCAATGCTGGACTGGAGGGGCTGCGGGGGCAGTAGGGGCTGAGGGGCTGTGGGGCAGGAGCTCAGGCTGATCAGGGTCCCAAGTACCAAAATGGAGCCCTGACTTGATCCTGAGAATGCTGAGGACCCCCAGAAGGATTTCCAGCAGGAAATTTCCCTTTAGAATGGGCTCTCAGGATGCAGCAAGAGACATGGAGTGAAGGCTGGGAGACCCCTTAGGAGGCTGTGGCAGAGATGCACTCAAGAGACAATGAGGGTTTGGACCAGAGCAGTGGCAACGGGAACAGAGAAGAGTGGTTGGTCCAGGAGTCATAGAAGGCGGAATTGACAAGTGATGGTAGAATGGATGTTGGAGAAAGAGGAGATGTCAAGGTCTGGACCAAGTATTTGTTTGGGGACAGGGTAGACAGTGGTATTGTCATTGAGATGGAGATCCTAGGGGCAGACACTTGTCTTGGGGGGATGCTTTTGTTTTTGGACATGGTGAATTGAGAGGAGTGTGGGACATCTTGGTGGATATGGTGAACAGAGAATGATGCACACACCTGGGCAAGTTACTTAACCTCTCTGTGCCTCAGTTTCCTCCTTTGACAACGGTGACACTAATAGTGCCCACCTCAAAGACTTCTGTGAAGATTAAATGATTATGTAAAGTGCTTAGAATGATGCCTGACACACAATGCTATATAAAGTGTTTGCTATTATGTGAATATGAATTAATTATATATAAAAAGTAATATATATGTTTATATCCATATATTTTATATATGTGTGTAAATATAAATATGGGTGAGTATAATTTAATAAAGCCTTGCAGATGTTTTGGGGGATTTTAGGGGTTCAATCAGTAACACCTGAAAATAACAGAACCATTGCAAGAATCCCACTGCCAGACCCTGCCCCATGATCTCCCACTCTCCTAAAAGTCCCTTCTTCCCCCTCTTCCCCACAGCAAGCCTTCAATGCCACGGCAGTGGTGCGGCACATGAGGAAGCTGCAGCTGGGCACCAGCCAGGAGGGGCAGGGACAGACAGCAAGCCACGGGGAGCTGCTGACACCAGCAGCTGGGGGTGAGGACCAGGGCTCTGTGGAAGGGCATGGATGGTCCACAAAGAGGTACCCAGGCTGGAGTGGAGGGTCTGCTCCTACAGCCAACTCTGTTCTCTCTTCCCATGTAGGGCCAGTGGCTGGCTGCTGTTGTCGAGACTGCTGCGTGGAGCCAGGCCCGGAGCTGTCCCCCACACTGCCACCCCAGCTCTAAGACTCTGGATCCAGGGTCACGATCCCCTATGTGGGAAGGGTTGGGGGCAACCTGCTCCCCTTCCCTCCCAGAACTGGGGAGTTACTCTGCCCTACCCCCGGCCCCATCCCTTTCCCTACCACTCCTCCACTGCATTTTCCATACAAATGTTTCTATTTTATTGTTCCTTCTTGTAATAAAGTGAAGAGGATAAAACCATACATACGTAGCTCTCTGTCTCCCCAGATAAGCCCACCCCACGCTGTTGTGCCAACTGCTTGACTTGAGGGTGCCTAGCCTCTGAGGTAGTTCTAGGGAGTCCTCCTCCCCAACATGAGGCTGGATGGGAGAGAGTAGTGGGGAATGGAACAGGAAGGTGCTGGGGAATCCCTTTGTCTAGTGCCCCCGACTTAGTTCTCAGGCCCTGTGGATCTCTTTCTGCGCTTGGTGGGCGGCTCCGGAGCTTGGTGAGGCTGGCGCAGGTCAGCACTGAACAGCACCTGGGGGTAGGGGGGGGAGAAGGTACACTGGGGTCAGGGCTGGTGGCAGTATGGGGAGGTAGAAGAGTTCCTGTGCAGCAGTGCCAGGGAATCACGAGTCTACTGGAGTCAAGGCTGGGGAGGGAGGGTGGAGAATCCTTTGGGATCACCTAGGGTGGTGATGGTAGAAGAGTCTACCGGGTCAGGGCGGGGAGAGAAATCCTATGGTGTCTGGGTTGAAGGAGGAGGGGAATCCTAGGTACACTTACCACTTGGGCCCAGCCAGCATAAGGTCCCCACAGCCTTCGGAAGAAGTTTCCTAAATTAGAAATGATGAAGCAAAATTAATTGTTCCCTATCCACAGGGGTAGGGTTGTCGGAAGAGGTGCGAGAAGTTTCTGCCACTTCAGCCCACTACCAGCCCTGGCATCCCACTCTCTCCCCTTACCCAATTCCTTGTTGGCCTGGGGGTTTGGACCTTTGGCTTGGGTAGTGGTGGGGTGCCAATTGTAGTCGCGTTGGGCAATCTGCCACATGTGGACGTCCACTGGCACGGCCTGGGGCTTGTCTAGGGCCATCAAGCAGATGCAGTCGGCCACCTTTGACAGACACAGAGTAAGCCATAGAGGAGGAATGGCAGGATCCAGGCAGCACCCTGCTTCTAGCCCCAAAGCCAGCTACTTTATCTTTCACTCTGATGTTACTGTTATTTTATATTCTCAACCAACATATACTATCTATTAATAATTTTAAAAATAGCTGTGACGAGAGTGCTATTGTGTGAACATCTATGTGGGCCAGGCTTTCATCTTAACATGGGAAGAAAGTGGTGCTGTATCCATTTTGAAGACAAGGAAACTGAGGTACTGAAATGTGAAATGACTTGGCTCAAGTTACATGGCTAGGAAGAGGCAAAACCAAGATTTAATGTTAGGCTGAAGTTCAGAGACCATTAAAAATAAGTTCATTAAACAAAAATTCATTTTTCCAAACTATAGGAAAGTATAAAGAAGAAAATAAAAGGCAAGTTCCCAATCATCTTATGCCAGCTAACCCTGTTGAAATTAAAAAATTTTTTAAGTATATATAATTTCAAGAAAAAAATAAAATGAAAAGTAAAAGCAACTTCCTATTTTCTTCCCAAAGGTAACCACTATTAAGTTTCTTGTGATTCCTTCAAGAAATTTCTGCATACATATAGCAGTATATATATGCACCTAAACAAATGGCCTTTCTAAAAATGAATTCAAAGGGCAATGTCCTTTATACCCTTTGCATTTTCTTTAATCAGACATCTGCTTGTATACTTTCTCCTGTCTGCTCTGTCTCCAGAAGCCAAGCCTGCACCCAGATCTCAGGCCTGCCTTGTCTCCTACTCTGCTACTCTCCACATGGGTGGTGAGGGTAGCTCCTACCCCCCTGGGATTTCACCGTGGTGCCCACCTTGGTGCCCACACCGGGCAAGGTGCAGAGGGCCTTGTGGGCTTCCTCATAGGGGGCCTTGCGCAGCTGTTGAAGCCAGGGCAGCCCACCCTGTTCTTCTAGGATGGCCCGGGCACTGGCGCTCACATAGCGGGCACGGTACCCCAGGCCCAGCTTCCTGAGTTGAGTCTCCACCTGTGGCCCTGTGGAGTAGGTGAGGAAAGGAACAGGGTCAGGCATCCTCAAATCCCCCGTGTCCTCAGGCTAGTATGAGCCCTCTAACTCAGTGCCCTTTTCCCACCCCTTACCACCCTCTGGGAGACCTCAGGACACTTTTATGTGCAAAGGGAAGGGTTAAGGCCTGGGTTCTGCCCCTCTACAAATGTTTTCTGAGCACCTACAATGTGTTGGGCTCTGGAGCAGGGACTGAGAAGGGTTTGCTGCCCTGGAAGAACTCCCCAATTAAGCTCCTTAACCTTTCCAAAGGCCTATTCAAACCCACAATCTAAAATAATAGCTATAAAAAACAAAATAATAGTAATAATAATAGCAACAGCTTCTTCGATCAAGTGCTGTGTATCAAACACGGGCAAAGTGCTTTAGATACATTATCATACTTTTCTCAAGGACCCTGATGACAGTACTTTTTTTCCATTTTACAGATAGAGAAATGAAGGCTTAGAACAGGTTAAGTAACTTGCTTAAGAAAGAACACAGTGGAGACGGGATCTTGCACCTGGGTCTGGGACAGCAACACCGGTGTTCCAAACCCATTACACTACCCTGCTTCATGATTGCTTTATTCATCCCTCAAGCCTTTCTAGATAGAAAATGTTATTCCTATCCTACAAACAAGTTAAGAGAAGCTTGGAGAGGTGAATGAATTTCTTGAGGTCTTATGACTACTAAGCTGAGAGCTGAGACCCAAGACTGGGTTTCTAAGCACCAAAAACATTTTCTTTTCTCTAGGCAGGCTGTCTCCTTGCTATGCAGTCCCCAATTACTTTCCCTAGTTTGGTTCTCACATCTACTGACTGAGATACTTACCTCTGTAAAATATTTGTCTCAGAGGGCTGCTGTGAAGAGCATTTATGTTCTTGGATACAAAATAGTTGGGTTCACTGTAAAGATAGCAACTTGAATCTTCTGCATACATCCCATATGCTAAACACTGTGCTAGGTGCAATATGGGTATTCCTTTATCCTCGTGACAACTCTGATAGGTAGGTGCTATTATTTTCCCATCCCACAGATGAAGAAATTGAGGCACAGAGAGGCTAAATAATGTGCTCAAGGTCATATAGCTAGAAGTGCCAGAGTTGGGATTCAGATCCAGAAGTCTGTCTCTAGAACATGAGTTCTTAAGCCCAAACCACTGTACACTGCATACAGATGTTTTTCTGATGAGGTACTGAACCCATAGGGCAAAAAGCACACACTAGTGAAGTGCTGACATTTCAGGGGCAGATAGGGATGATGAGGTGTGATGGGATGATCAGACCAAGCAGGGTGTTCTGGATGAGGGCAGAAGGGAAGGTAGGGAGCTTTGAGATGGGAGATAGGGACCAGGGAAGAACTGAGCAGACCATGAAAGCTGTTGGAGGACCTGGGGGCAGGGACCCATCTACTCACCAGCCAAGTCCTGCAGGCTGGGAAAGCCATGGTAGGTGATCTCATCAAGCTGGATGAGCTGAGGTCCAAAGGCCTGGCAGAGCCGCTCCACCATGCCAGTGATGCGGGCAATGTTGTTGTTGGAGGAACAGATGAAGGAGAAAAGGCACTCGATGGGGTCCTGTTGCAGGAGTCGCACACCTGGAGATTGGAGGCAGGGGGTATAAAAAGCACAGGCTGTTGGGAGTGGCCTCTCCCACTCTCAAATCCTAGGTACCAAGGCTCCGGGGGGATCCCAGGGGAATAAAGGATAGCGTTGTTGGAGAAAGCAACACCAGAGCTCTCATTCTTCACTGCATTTTGTGAGGTCTGGGTCATCGACCCATTCTCTAGATAAAGAAGCCACAATATAAGTGCTATGAGGGTTGGGATTTGTGTCCATTTTGTTCACTGTATCCCCAGTCACACAGCAAATGTTCTGTAAATATTTACAAAATAAATGATGTCACCTGTCCCAGGTCACATAGCCAGGATTTGGCTCAATATCCTTGTCACTCCACTATGGTGATCGGCAGGATAATAATAATAGTAATAACTTCTATGCAACAGGCACCATTCTAAACCCTTTACATGTATTAATTCCTTTAATCCTCATAAAGTCTTATGAGGTGTTCCCCATTTTACAGATGGTAAAACTGAGTAAGCTAACCAAATTACAAGAACCCCAATCTCTGTCCCAAGCCCTGTACTCACCTTGAAACTTCTGAGCTACTCCTTGGAAGTGAGGGTCCATGGAACTCCAGTGGTGATACAGTTTAGCCAGACTGACATCCAGCTGAAAGTACTGGTGCACCGCCTTTAACTCTTCTGGCGTGGGCCTGCCAACCTGGCCCTTTTCCCCTCGGTACACAGTGCAATAGAGCTGCTCCTCAGTCTGGGTCAGTGTCCATACCTGGTCCGCCAGCACGCCACTCCAGTGTGCAGGGCTTTGCTCCCTCCACCTGAGCCCCGAGGCAACAGGGCAGCCCCAATACTCAGTTTCCCTTCCTGAACCCTTTGGGGCCCACCCGACCTACAACTGTTCCATATACAAAACTGATTAATGAATTATAAAGCAAAAGTGCTTTCTTTTACATCAATTACATACATCATTTGATCCTCATAACACTGCACAGGCTTATTACATCCACTTTATAAAGGAGGTAACAGGCTCACCACTGTGCCTCAGTTTCCTTTTACACCCTGAGGTTTCTTCCATCACTCCCAACATTCCTTTGTACCCCAAGCCTGCAGTGCTGTGGAGTCAGGAGCCTGGGTCACTCACCGGAAGGACTGTCCAGAAGCCAGAACCAAGTCCAGACGCAGTTCAGAGAGTGGACAGGGGATAGAGGACCACAGGGCCGGGGCGGAGGCTAGAGTACGGTGTCCCATGCTACCTGGCAGAAGGGAAGGGCTAATATTTCCACATGACTCCGCCCCATAATGGCAACGCCCACCAAAAACCACGCTTCTTAAGGCCTCGCCCACCAAGTCCTGGCCTCTTCGTCTGTTTAAAGTAAGCCCAGATTCATTTAATTCCTCCCTTCTCCGCAGGCCCCGCCCCTCCCACCAAAGTCCCGCCCCTCCCACTCTGTCCCACCTCCTGCTCCAAACCTCCAGCCCGATGTATCCTCCCGCTTCCCTACGGCCTCTGGGCTCTTCGGCACTGTACTCCGAGCGCCCGCGACTTTGGGAAGCGCGAGCAAGCGGATTCTTCCGGCTTTTCCAGGGGCCTGCCTCGCTCTCACCGGAAGTAGGGCTCAAGCCGGGTTTATTGGACTCAGAGGTAGCCAATCCGCGGGAAAGGAAGAGGTGCCAATGAGAACGGGCGCGGCGGCGGGTGGGTGAGCCTTCCCGAGGCGCCTCAGCGGTTGGCGCGCGCTGGGCTCGCTGCCCGCTCTGGTCCTTTCTTCTGGGCTTTTCTGCGCTCGGCGGGTTGGCATCTCCTCGCACTCTGCGGACCGGGCTTAGAGTTTGCCTTCGGGCCCCAGTCCTCACTGCCTGATCTCCCCAGAGCCCTGGAATCCTCAGGGCTTAACCACCCCCACAACCAAATTCACCGCAGTCTTCAGGGAGCCTCTCTACACCGCGCTCTCCTCGATCCACCTCCCATGACTCCCCCCTTCACTGAGACTCGGACCCAGACCCGGACCCGAACATAGCTCCAGCCTTCCGAATCCCTGTGAGGAGTCTCCAGAGTCCGTCTCCAGAGGATTGTCTGCGCTCTCCGGTCATAGGCCTCCTCACAGACTTCATTCTGTCGGAAGCCTGTCTCCACGGATCATCCCGCCTCGGCCACCGCCTGCCAATTGTCACAGCTGCTTCCTGGCCTCAGGGCATTCCTTCCGTACTCCACCATCTCACACTGTTGTGCCGAATTCGGCCTGTGCAGGGACTTTCTCTGCAACTGGGAAAGGCAACTCAGAGCCCAAGGACAAGTTCGTGGCCCTGAAGCCCTCTCTGCTTAGCCTGGATGCCAGGGCCGCTGCCCATGCCCTGGAAAGATGTATTATGTAATTTCTTCCCTTCTGGAGAAATACAGAAAAAGCAAGGAGCTAGGAGACATGCACTTAGTCTGGACGATTTTTCACCTAGCATAGTGATTTCTGGTTGCTGTATCTGAATTATCTGATTAGACTGCAAATTCTTTAAGGGTAAGATTTGCAGCTGATTTCTTTTTGTGCGCTACCCATATTACCTAGCAGAATACCAGGAACGTGGTCTCATCAGACAAGTGCTATCTTTGTCTCAGTTCTTCCAAAGCCTCAGGTAACTACTTCCCATGATTGTCTCATGTGTAGGTAGGCCAGCCCATAGGTGCCTAGGACTTGGAAGGCATGCCTTCAGTAAATGTTTGAATAGGAAAAGGTGCCAGGGTTGAGAATGAAGAGTAACCCCTTACATTCCTGCTCTGTTCCCATTTAACAGGGCAAAGTCAAATAGTAGACTCAAGCACTTGGACCAACCATCCTACTGGCAAAGGACTTGAAGCGTCTCAAGTTCATGAAGGAATGGGTAGTAGACTCTTCCTCTAGCAGTTCAGCATACTGGTTAAACAGACCTGAGTTCAAATCCTCGTTCTGACTTCCTAGTTGTGAGAACTTAGGCAAGTTACTTAATTTTTCTAAACTTCAGTATCTTTGTGGAGATAACCACCCTGTTATTAACCTTCCCCACAGTTAATGCAAGGATTATATGAAACTGTATCTCAAGGTGCTCAGCAAGGGCCTGCCACTTAGTAAGTGCATTGGAAATGAAAGCTGTCTTATTATCTCTGCTGTTGTCTTACAAATGCAGCATGCACAGCAGCCAGCAACCACTTGGGCCCAATTATTTACTATCCCTGGGGGACAGAACCTCCCTTTGCCCTGGCAGAAGACGAGAACCAATAATTCCAAACAGACCATTTATTTTCTAAGAATCAATATATTTTCTTCCTTTGAAATAAATACAAACCAGTTTGAAAGGTGGGGGGAATCTATGGGAAGAAGGGAAGTGGGGACAGGCCCCAATCTTTTTAGTACCAAATGACTCTGGCGCGACCCGGAAACGCAGTTACAAATGAGAATAATTTAAATTCTCCGCTAATTACAGTATTTACAACAGCAGGGGAGGGGGTCACCTAGTGCCCCTCTTCCGGGCTGGACAGACATCAATCCCACTGCTAGGCTGGGCAGATGCCCGTTCACCTCACCACCTGCAGAGGCCTCAGGCCACTAGGCAGTTATGGATTCTCCTGGCATAAGCAGGCAGGGGTGGTGGGATGGCCTGTTTTATGCAGTGTCCTAACCGTGGCCCACCACCCTGCACTACAATGCTGAGGTCTCTGGAGATTTCTGGCCTGTGAGACCTCCCCTCTCCTTGTACAGAGCCACTATGGCCCTTGGAGTGTTCTGTACAGTCCAGCTGCACTCAGGGCAGGAGGGACCTCCCCCACCCAGCTTCCCCTGAGACTGGCCCCAAGACCAGGAATGAGTCAGTGCAGAGGCCGGTGCCACTCCAGGACAGTGAGCAAAGGGGAGGAGAGAGGCAGCAGGGCACTGTAGGTTGGGTTATGCTGGGTAGTATCAGTCACTATCACTGGTCTCACTGCTCTGCTCGCCCTGAACCTTGCTGCGGTGCTGCAGAGCCCTGTGGTAGGCGATCTGCACTGACTTGCGGATGTTAGACTTGCGGCCCTCCAGCATCTTCTCTTTGTCAAGGTCCTGGTTCACGCCCAGAGGAACCAGCTTAGTTCTGGGCAGCCACTGCCTGTAGGATGAGGTGAAGAACAAATAAGTCATCTCTGGGAGAGCAATAAACATCAGCCTCCCTCATTCCTTCTTTCATTCAAAAACATCTGAGGGCCAAGTTCTGGTGGGCAATGGGGTTAGAGACCAAGAAATAAAGTTCCTCCTTCAAGGAGCTGCTCAAAGTCTAGTGATGAAAAGCCCAGTCAACAGTCACACTGAGGAGTTAATCATGGGGTATTACTTATATATACAAAAAGGAGAAGCTCTGACCTAACCTGAAACAGGTACCCCGTCCCACAGGGTCCAAGCAGACTTTACTGATATTAAATATCCTCTGCAGACAATTAACAAAAAGACTACATACGTAAATGTGACAGAATAAGGATTCAAGCCTGAATGGTTTATGCCTGCTTTATCCCCATCTTGTCACCATGGAGGCAGAGGTAGGAAAACTAAGCCTAGAAGTCACCTTAGTCTGGGCGGAGAGCCATTCCTATAATTTTCACAGTCACTGATGGTCCTTTGTTTTTTAGCCACAGCTGTTTGTCAGCTGCTGCCCATTCAGTTGCTCAGACTCATGGTAAACACAACCCTTTTACTCAAAGGTCAGTCCTTCCCTCACTGATTTGTCATACCCTAGTCTGTCTGTTGCTGGAGTTTCCTGGCAGCCTGGCCCCATACTCAGGGTTGCATCTGTGGCTGTAAGTCACCAAATGTTTCCCTCCTCCCTTACCAGGTTCGCTTGTTGTCGAAGAAGAGAACGAGGTAGAGATGCTCTCGGGCTTCTTGGGTCATCTGCTCTCCAAGTTTCAGCACCTCCAGTGGGGGCACAGGAATGGGAACCCCATGGTGGAACATACCTTCCCGGGGCATCTTTGGATCAATGATCTGAGGGTGTAATAAGACCTTGGTTTGGTTCAGACTTCTTCTTCCCCAAGACTTACCCTACCCAAGAATTTGGACAGTACTTCTGAGGTAGGAACAGAGAAAAGTTATTATGCTACTAGGGCTGCTGACCCTAGTTATTATGCTACTATTATGCTGACCTTTGGCTTTTTCCTATGCTGAACTATTTCAGAGGCCAAGGGGCAAAGGGAAAGAAGGAGAGAGATGGAAAAACTAAATGGGGACTTCTAAGTGTCTACCTGCCAAAGACCTGTGCTCTGCAGCTCAGCAAAATAGGAAGTCTGCTAATTTTGAGTCTGCATTCTGGGGATGACAGGCAAGGGGTATGATAAGAAAAGCAGAAGCCTACCAGAGCTGGGTATGATGGATACCCTCGGCATTTGGCCCACACCAGATCCAGAGCATCCAGCGGGGAGTCCTCATCCTCCGACAGCCAGCCAGCTCCCCGGCCCAGACTCTTCCTTACCACTTCATAGGAATGGGAGAGAGGGGGCAGATCAGCAGCCACGGGGCTGGTGAGGCCTGGACACTGGGCCCCCGGCATCCCTGGTCTTGGGTGAGAGTACTTACTGCTGTGGCCCACGCCGCGGCCAGTGCCCACGGAGTAGGCCTCGTTCTCAGTGCCTGAGGTATCTTCACTGCTGTCTTCTGGAAATGTGCCCCGAGAGAAGGAGGGCTTGCCCCTGCCTTGTTTTGAGGGTGTTGTGCTGTGGACAAGGAAAATTTATCTCAAAGGTGGGGAAGAGGAGAATGGCATGGTAGGTGTTCTCTCTTCTTTAAGCCCCCAGAGTCTAATAAGAGTTTCGGAAAGCAGAGGCTACTTGAAGAATTTCAAATTCAAAAGCCCTCACAGGCTTGGCAGTGGTTTAACTGATGTAGGCTGGATTTAGCAGTGGTAGTGATGAGATGCATGCCTTGTCTAAAGGCAATGCTGGCCAGATTTTTGCCCGATCTTATTTTTAAAAAGAATACAGAAACTGGCAACGTTATGTGGCACTTCTGGATTTTTTTAAAAACCATGCTGGCCAAACAAAATATGCAGGCCAAATCTAGGCCACAAGGCATTAGTTTACATCCTCTGTTCTAAAACATCACCTGAACCCAGCATGGTTCTCTTCATTTCATTATGGTGACATTCTCATCTATTCTATTTATTTTGCAGAAAACCTTGGGTTTGAGCCACCTGAATGTAGGCTGAGATGGCTGCCACCCCACCTCCCATAGGGAAACCTGGAAGGGCATCCCAGAGGCGGTCCTTGATCTGGAGGGCCGGTACCTGGTCCGGTCTGAGGCAGCGCTGCTGCTGCTACTGCTGCTGGACTCAGAGTCTGAGCTGCTCCGGGGAAGGCTGCAGTCATTACGGTATACCAAGAAACTCTTCTTCACTGGCTGGTTTCCACTGCTGAAGCCATTAGCTGGTAAGTCTTGTTTGGGTGAGGGGAGGGGGAGGAGGGAAGGAATCGGTCAGAAAGATATAGATCAGAGATGGCATGGGGGTAAGAGGTACTCAGAGCTTGGCTTCCCCTTCTGTGCTGGAAAATTCCTCCAACTTTGGCCAGCAGAGCTAGCTCTGGGCAGTGTCCACCACAGTTAGCCACAGCCCTGCTCCACCCCTTGTACTTCCCTTGGCAGTTACAGGCCTTAGGACACAAATGACTTAAAGGGCAGGAGATCCCCAAGGAAGATGAGAAGAGAAAAAGTGAAGTGATACAATGGAGGGGGCCCTAGATGGGAATCTAGCTGGATCAGTGTCTTTGGGCTTCAGTTTCCCAGTCTGTAAAATGAGGGGATTGAATTAAAGGATTCCTAAGGGCCCTTCTAGCTCTGACATATTATGGGCAAATGAAGGGATAGGTGAAAGTTATGTTGGAAAGGATGACAGCTTTGCTCACTCTCTTGGGGGGCTGGGTGATGGTGAGGCTCACCCATTGGGGGTCTTCTGTGGATTTATCACTGTCGCTGTCTGAGCTCGGGCGGGGGCTCCTACCCCTCTTGCGCTGACGCAGAGAGCCCATGATGGGGAGCTGGGGGGGCCCCACAGGACTGCCTCCGTGGCTGGGGGTCATCTGGCTCTCCCGGTTTTTGGGGGGCCGGCCCGGCCTCTTGGGCGGTCCAGCTGTCTTCGGGTTCTTTTTGGAGAACAGAACTGAGGTTCTCCTGCCCACCTCATGTGCGGGGGTTGAGGACATGTTGGGACCCAGGCCTGGAGCAGAGAAAGAGAGAAGGAGAGTTGGTGAGGGGCCTGATGTGGGAAGGGTAGATGTCCAGGGTATGCCCTGGGTGTATAGGACTATTAATCCAGCTAGAATTGGGGAGATGATTTGGGGGTCATGGAATTGGGAATATTGTCTCATAATAGCTAGTGGGGCAGCTAAGAGGCCCCTGATTGGGGAATGAGGGAGAAAGTACAGGTAGCTGTGCAGGAGAGACCTCTGCCTGGGGGTGGCAGAGGCTGAGTGTGTGCTGCAGAAGTCAGTCTGGCTTGCTTCAGATTTCAGACCTTTGCTTGTCTCCTGGCTGCTGCTCTCCTCCGCGGCACTGTCTGTCTGCCCATCCTTGTCACAGGCTGCCGGGTGGGGTGTCAGGCTGCCCCGGCTGGAGGGGCCATGCCGTTCAGGCCCATCCCGTCCAGTTTCCCGCTGGTGGGCAAGCTTCCGCCGCAGGGCTGTCATCTCTTTCTTTATCATCTTTGCACGCCGTGAGCGGCCCACACTCTGTTTGCTGGCATTCACTTCATCCAGCCGCTCCAGCAACAACTTCAGCTGCTCTTCCACTGGCAAGTGTTTTTGGTTCTCCAGCAGGACCAGCCGCTCTTCCTCTGCTGCTAGGGGTGGGGATACAGAAGGAAAAGATCAGATTCAGGATAGCCCTCTGGGCCCCTCAAATCTGGGCAGGCAGCAAGAAACCCACTCCTCTTCCCTCAGCTTTCCACGAGGACTATTTATAAAATAGCAGCACCAAGATGTGGACTGGCAAACATTGCTATCCATTTACCCAGTCTGGCTACTTGGGGAGCATTCCTGGAGATAGCTTGCCACTGCTCAGCCTAACTGCTTCTCGCCTACACTGTTGGCTCCCAGGAGGGGACTTTGGAAAGCTGTTCATCCCTGGCATTGGCCTCTATGTATGTGTGTGACTTATCACCCACCATCTTCTGTGTGGTGTGGGGCTTCGTCTCCAGCCAGGCTGTGGGGGATATGCATGCCCGTCTCAAAGTCAATGCCCATTTTTTCTGCCTGGCGCCGGGCCTGGCGAAGCACAGCACCACCCTGCTCACGGAGCCGCACTGCTGCCCGGTAGAAGATGGTGTCCTTGGCATTATACTTGAGGCAGTTGCTGACGATGAGGTTGAAGTCTTCCTCAAAATCATCAAAGTTCAGGTAGCGGTAAGCTTCCAAGTTCTGCTTCATGGTGAAAAAGTCCATGGGCTTTTTGATGTGGTCTAGGTAGTCAGGTACCTGGGAGAGTAGGGTAGGTGTGGCTAAATGGAGATATGCTCCTCATTCCCCCTGAACCCCTACTCCTAACACCACCCCCTGAAATGCATCCAGCAACCTCCTCCCACCACAGTTAGAGGCAGGCATATAGCACGGGGGAAAGCAGAGCTGGATTCTAGTCTTGACTTTATCAGTCACAAGCTGTGTGACCTTGGAAAGTCTCTTAAGCTCTCTGGGCCTCCTATTCCTTGCCTGGAAAACAGTAATGAAATTATAGCCATATGAGGCTTCAGTAAGAAAATAGCTAGGGGAATCCTCTGGAAATAACACCACCTTGCATTCCTATATCTCTTTTTACTTATCATTAAGACTTATAAGGAGACTGCTGCCTCAGGCCTCTCATTTTATACCTTTTAGAGAGAAGAGTCTGCCAGTCGGGACCTAGGGCTTCAGAGCTGGTTCTTTAGGTGCTGAGCCTTCTAAAGTGTCCGTTCTAGGGTTCAGCACCCCGAAAGTGTCTTCCTGCCCTGGGATTATTCACTTGGCAGACTCAGTCCCTGCCTCTGGGGAAGGAGTGCAGATTGCCTCCCATTCTGGGCCCTTGGGGTATGACAGGGATAAGACAGAGTCCAGGTGATGCATGTGGCTCCAGTTCATCCTGGAGCCCCAGAGCCACCAGCCCCTCTCTTCAAGGTCCCCTCCTAGTCCCTGGCCCAGACCTGCAGCAGGGGTCCAACTGGGAGAGGAAGAGAAAGAAGGTGGAGTGAGGGGAAGGGATTCTTACTTCGTCCAATTCGGTTACCTCAGACAGAGGGACCGGCTCGCTGAAGATGTTGCCTGTGTCCTTCTCTTGGAGCTGCTCCAAGGTTTTGCGAAGGAGGATGAGGAAAGGGGTCAGCTGCATCTCCATGGCAATCTGCTGGACCTTGATCTGACACACACATAAAGGCCCGATCAGCCAGGCCCAGGTCAGTCCCTGGCAGATCTAAGGAGATGGTCACAGCTGGTTTGGGAATTTGCCTTCCTTTCTACCCACCACAGCTGAGTGTACTCACTCAGGTCTACCTTCTACAAGGCCCCGTCCAATGCAACTCCCCAAGTACTCTGGCCTTTCCCTTCCTTGACTGAACTCCTAGCACTAGCTACCTAGATCACATAATTTAGGGTTCCATTCATGCTGTGACATTCTGTTTCCAGTGGGTTCAAGAGCACACTGAGTACTCGGAGACCTGACTCTATCAGTCCTGTTGCTTCCTGGCTAGGGTACACATGCTTTTTCTATTCCCAGATATGTTTTCTCCTCTGTAAAATAGAGCTGGCCCAGGAGCACTCACCGTCTCCCTTTTGAGTTTCTCCCGCTTGCGGATCAGCTCCACCAGCAGCCGAGCTCGCTCTAGGTCATGCCGGAGCCGCTGCCAAGACTTGAGCTGTTCTTTGAGGGCCCAGTTCTTATCCTCAGAATCTCTCTGTAGAGGTAAAAAGGGAGTCGGGAGATGATGAGGGAGCCAAAGAAAAGGCCAGAGGTGAGAAGAGCACAGGAAATGGGTCAAAGGCAGGAAAAAACAAAGGAAGGAGCATAAGGATTTACTGGCAGGTTTGCCAATTCAAGTGGGACCTCCTCAGCCTACAAGTGTCCCCTGCACCAATGCTCAGTATACACTTGTTGAGTGAATGAATGAACAAACACATAGGAACAGTGCCCTTCCACCAAGCAGATAATTTGTAAGGATTTCATACTGATCCTGGTTTGAGGGCTAGCTTAAAAAAGGAAAGAGCCTAAGCCCTTGGACATTGGATGCTATAGTCACAAATCTTGGTCCTTACTCCTCTGGCCCTAGTCCTGAGAGCCCACAAGGAATCTGACACAGTACCCCGACTTGGTCACAGTTCCTCTGAGACTGCAGGTGTGTCTGCAGGCGACGTAGCAGTGGGACCCCATTCCGAGACTGCCGCTTCAATGTCCAGTAGCTGTGCAGCCTCTGCATGAACTGGCTCTTCCTTTGAATGGTAAGGCGGTTGGTGATTTTACTGAGCCTGGAAAGCAGGAAATAAAAATCTATTGGGCCTTTATTTTCTTAAGTAGAACATGGGTCTTTGGCTAGTAAGAGTTCCTAATAGGACTGAATAGGGAATAATTCTACCATCAAAAAGGCCCGTTGACACTGGGCTTAAGGCAAACAGCGCCATCAATGGCACCTCAGCAAACAGGAAACCAAGCTCCCAGCACTAGACCAATTCCTAACCATGTTCACCGGTGGCCAGGGAGTTTGACCCCTAAGACTGTTCTTGTCACTGCAGCCCAGAGTACTATTTGACCCTAGGATACCCTAATCAGACTGAGCCTTAGAAGGTTTTAAGACAAAGCACAGCAGTAAACTATAGGAAATAAGCTAAACAGCACAAGAGAGAGCTAAAAATAACTGATGGCTACAGCCCTCATTTGTGGCAGTAACCACTTTGCAACTCCTTCCCTGCTTTTCATTCCTTTTCTCCCTTTAGAGTCAGACCATTTCTTCTATTGTAGTTGGTGGCTATTCCATCCTCTTTCTTCCTAACTTAAACCACACCATCAAAATTAAGGGCAGTGTAAAATACTTGTTAGGTTTGCCAAATAAAATGTGAAATTTCTGGCTCCCAATATAAAAGTCAGGTGACCTACTAGAGCTAACCTCTTTTGGATTTTTTTAAACTTCTATGTAGCTCCCGATAGGAAGAAGATAACCAAACCCTGTCACTCCACTCAGGGGGCTGTCAGTGTTCAGAAGGGCTTCTTCTTCCTTCACCAGCTGTCCACCTGCTCCCCACATACCTGTGTGGCGGGATGCAGGGCACTGACACTACAGGTGCTGCTGCTCGCTTCTCTGCCAGGATCTTCCGCGCCTTCTTCATCTTGATCCGGGACTTGGCCTTGGCCTTCTTGACCTTCTCTGAGCTCCAACTCTTACCCTCATCTTCCTCTTCATCTTCATCCTCCTCACCCTCACTGTGAGACAGGGCAGGCAGGCGGCGTGCTGAACCTGGGGGTGTGTGAATGTCGCAGTAGGCTGTCTTGCGGACGCTGAAGGAGGTACCGTTGGCACCTGTCTCCCGCACAGGCTCCATCTTCATGTAAAGGCCGGCCTGCTGGGCGCATGTCACGTGAAAGGCTGTGTAGCAGTTGGCCTTGTGGCACTGGATGCAGGCCCCTGAGCCCCGCTGTTTGCAAATGTAGCAGGTCAGCTTCCACCGAGCTGGTGGGATGTGCTCAATGCTGTCGATAGGCTCTAGGAAGACTGTGTTGGCGAAGCAGACCTCGGGGATCCACAGGGCACACACTACATGGGCCCAGCGCCCGTCATCTGTCTGCTTGAAGGCACCACCCTTGTTGGGGCACAGGGCACAGTCCACAGCGCGGGAGGGTGATTGTAGGCAGCGGCGACACAGCCACTGGCCCTCAGGGATGTAGGGGACACCATAGCATTCCTGGTGTACAGCCAGGTTGCACATGTCACAGAAGAGGATGACATTACTGTTCTGACACTCACCATCATTGCAGATACAGCACACAGCATCCTCATCCACTAGAGCATTGGGGTCACCTTTATTGTGGCTCTCAAAGTAGGACTCCTTCTCTAGCCGGTCCATTAAGTACTCAAAGATCTCCTGTGGGATGGGACTAACACCCTCTGTCTTCCGTCGCTCATTCATGATATCCAGCCAGATGTAGTCCTCCTCGTCCATGTCGTACTCTACCTCCTCGTCCAGCTCCTCTGCTGATTTCTCGATGTACCTGTAGTGCACACAAGCAGCTCAGCATCATATGGTTGAGATTTCCCTGCCTTAAAGATAATAGATTACATTTGCCAAGCACTCACTCTAGGCCAGGTCTGTCTGTACCTTTACATATTTTGTCTTCTTACCTTAACCCCAGGTACTGTGATCATTCCTATTTTGCAGAAAAGGAAACCTAAGATTTGGGGAGGTTAATTCACCTGCCCCAAATGCCCTGTGATAAAGTGGTAGAGCTGGGATGTGAACCTAGGCTCATGTCCTAGCTGCTACACAACCTCCCTTCCTCGTGTCCTAGCTGCTATATCACTTCCTTTGGGGTACAGAGGCTCAGCCAGACTCCTAAAGAGAGGATGAGGCAGCTAGGACCAATTGGGATGGTCTGGATAATGGCACAAAGTGTCAGGGGAAGGAAAGTCCTCAGGTATCATTTGCAAATTATATATAAATTGTTTTAGCACAAGCTGGCAATGCCTTGAATGGAGCTGCCACAGATTTTGTCAGCTCTTGCTAGTACCAGCTTAGGGCTCCCTCGAACTATAGGCACTGTGTTTGTTCTCTGGATAGCCTTGGGAGATAACAGTCAGAACAGCTAAGATTTACTGAGCATTTACTGTAAGCCAGGCATTATGCTAAACTGTCACATTTATTTTTCACCAGCCATTAGGTCAATGCTATTACCCACTGAGGAACTGAAGCTTTGAGAAGTTAATTAATTGCCCAACTCAGAAAGGTCACACAACCAGGAAGTGGCAGAGCTAGGATTCAAACTCCACTCTGCAGCACTCATTGGGCTAGCAGATGTCTAGAAGGCAGAGCAGGCTCCCCACACCCTTACCATGCTCTAGGTGCTCTAGGATTCAAGTTCTATAAAGCTACAGGGAGCTACAATGGAAAGAACAGGACTTTGGCTTCTAATAAACCTAAATTTAAACCCTCGCTCTGACATTTTGTGACCTTCAGGACATTACTGCTCTTTTCTGAACCTTGGTTTTACTGATGATAGAATGAGGATAATACTACTTACTCACAAAGATGCTGTCAGGACTGGCTGGAATTATAAAAATGAATGGGCTAAATCAAGTGGCACATGGCAGGCCTTAGATAAATGTTAGTTCCTATCCCTCCCCTTCCCTCTCCACAAGGAAAATAGGGCTCTGGGTGCTAGAGCAGGCCAGGCAAGCATAGGCTCTGGAGCCATGCTTTGTATGACAGCAGGCAAGTAAGCTAACCTTCCTGGGCCTTGGTTTACTCATCTCAAAGTGGTAATGCTAACATGTACCTATTTCATATAGCTGTTGTGAGCATTAAATGAGTTAATACAGGTAAAGTGCTCAGGAACAGTACCTGGCATGAAGCAAGTACACAATAAATGTTAGTTTTATTCTTAACTTTTGTATAGCCCTGACGCACCTTGCTTTGTATTATAGCTGTTTATGTGTCTAACTCCTCCACTACAGGATAGAGGCAAGGACCACATCTGATTTACCACACAGAAAATAGGCTCTCAGTGTTGTTCATTTGAAAGGCATTTGCGCGGCGGGGAGTGCATGGGAGGGAGAGACACTGAAAATGCTGTCTATAGGAAGCAGCTTCTTCCTTAGTCCTTTACCTCTTCCCTAAGGTGACTGCAATATCCTCATCATCGAAAAAGGGTGTGGCTCAGGACTAGTGTAAACCATCCAGCCCCTTCCAAGGCTTGGCAACAGCTCTAAACTTTTTCTCTGCCATGACACATGTGATATTATGTGATGGTGCATAATGCACCCCCACAGTACACCCAGATTACAGGCTGTAGCACAGATAAGGTAGGCTGAATGTCATGTACAATTCCTGGCATACCAGCTGACACTCTACCTTCTCCCTCCCCCTCAAGAAAGCATATCAGATACAAGCAAGAGAAAGTGGTATTATTAGAGAGATGACTCCAAATCTTCTCAAATTTATATAAAAAGCAAATAATTTCCAAAAACCTGGGCAGTTCTGCCAACAGTGGTAATAAGTTACACACTTCAAACTTCCTAACTGATGGCAGCACACCAGCTGAGAACTGCTGCCCTAGTGAACAGACCTGATCCCTAGTAGGACAGAGTGAATCTGAGTGGAGGGAGGAAGAAAAGTTGCAGAAAGAGCTGGGCTGAGATACTTATCAGAGCAGAAAGCACCATTAAGAGGGAGGGCAAGCCCAGAGAGGGGTCTGTGTGTAGCGGGTGGGCATGACAGTGCTAACAGAAAAGAGAAAGAGACAGTGGAAAGCCAGAAGGAGGTGGAGCTAGGCTGGAGAGATAAAAGAATGGAAGAAAGAAAGGAGACCGGCTAACATGTGAACAGAGAGAAAAGTGACATACTGGGCTAGATTACTTGGGTTTCCATATATTTGCT
The DNA here is from genome assembly GCF_902729225.1 of Pteropus medius. NCBI lineage: Eukaryota > Metazoa > Chordata > Mammalia > Chiroptera > Pteropodidae > Pteropus > Pteropus medius. Next base: position 2,707,617 of record NW_024349800.1, on the reverse strand, counting down.
TTTTATGAGATTTAGTATAACTTCACATGGATCGCACTTTTGGCAAAAAACTTTCATATAATAACCTTTACAAGTCCTTCTCAAAGATCAGGCCTTCTAATTAGTTGACACCAAGGACTGCTCCTTAAATAACTCATCCTAATGCCCTCTTTGCCTCAATGCCAAGACTCTTAGAGGGAAGTTTTACACTTGGTTTTTGTACCATCCTCCAGCTAAAGTTTCTGTATGTAAGTTTACCGCCACAGTGCCCCACCCTTTCATTTTTTACCTCATGTTAAAGGTATTTAGCTGATGCTTGTGACTTTATTAGGAGCCACTGTGACTAATTTTTGGAAAGAAGTAGGGTACCAAGAAACAAATGAAACGAATAAAAGGACCATTGAAGGAGTACAAAACAGGTGATGGAACTACTGCTAATGCATGGTAAAGGATAAGTGACAATTACAGAGCAAATAATGGGAAAATTACTTCTGCAGGTTTACAAATTACTTTTAGAACCTTATCAAATCATTGTCTCTAGTCTTCTACCTTTAGGCTGGCAGAGGAATATTAAACATGCTCTGCAGATGGGATCACTAGAACATCAAAAGCTGCACGCCTTTCTCAAGGTCACATAGTGATGGAATGGAGAGAGTCAGGAACCAGAGAAGGGATCTTTTGATACAGTGGAAATAGTACAGCTTTGGAGTCAGAGGCACTTGGGTTTGAATACCGGTTTAGCTACCCATTGGCATGTGACTTTCAGTAAGTCTGGCCCCCTTTCTGAACTGTGGTTTCCTCATCTGTGAAATGAGAACAATACCTACCTGAGAGGGTTGTCAGAATAAAATGAGGGAGTAGCTAGCTATAAAGCAACCAGCGCAGGGCCTGGCATCTGGTGGTGTACAGTAAGTACCACCATCATTAGCTGGGGCACCATTCCTTTCACTGCCCTGGCAGGACCAGTGTGCTCCTGCTATCCTTTATTCTTGTCACTCTCCTATCTGCTGCCTGTCACCTCTCTCCAGCTCCTGAGCCCTGCTTGATCAGTGTTCCAGAGTTGGGAAGTGAAGGTGGCCTTACCGGTAATAGGAAGTTGGCCGGGGTGGGGCATCAGGGGTGTCCTGCTCCAACTCCCGGTATACCACCTCTGGCAGCTTGGGTGTGGTGCTAGCAGAAGCATTATGGTGGTGGTGATGGTTGGAGTCCTTGCGCTTCTCCTTGTTCTTATGCTTGCCTAACTTGGGAGTTGCGGCTGGCGTCTCAGTGTTTTCTTTGTTGCTGCCATTCTCAGGGGCCTCCTCAGGGGCCTCCTCATCTTCTGACACCACATCCAGGTTGTCAAAGATGCTGATGCGGTGGACGCGGCCATGCAGGTCCACCTCCACCATGCGTTGAGCCTGTGCATAGCTCATCACCTCACGGCCTGGTGACTGGGATACCTCTGAGGGGCTTGGTGACTGCTTGTTGGCTGGGCGTGACTGGCGCCCCTTCTTCTTGTGCTTGCGGAGTGGAGTCTGTTGTGGTGGTGGTGGGTTGTCGTGGTCATAATGGTACAGGTGGTACTCGATGCCACTGTAACTCTTGTAGACCTTGCGGCAAGTCTCCACTGGACATTCATATGGTGGCTTAGTTGCCCGCAAATTGTGGCAGAAAGTCTTCACATCGAAGTCCACCCCCATGCTGTCACATCTAGAATGTATAGATCAGTTAGCACAGGTCTAGGAAGAGTTCCTGGCCACTTACTCACTCCATTCCTTTCAGCCCTCCCAACGATCCTGGCCACCCCACCTCTACAGCATTTCCAAACACCATGGCCACACTCTGGGCCTCGCCACCTCTTGCCTGGTCATTCCGACCTATATCTTAACTCTTCCAGCCTAATCTCACATAATGTGGCCAGAGTAATCTTTCTATCAAGTAGCAACGGTCATTTTAATGTCTTGATTAGAAGCCTCCTGATGCTCTCAACTTACTTCAGGATTGTATCTAAATTCCCTGTGATGACATTCAAGGTTCTCCTTTCATTATCTAACCCTAGTCCTCCTTTCCAGACTCCTTTTCACCAGCTATGCTTCTGTCTATTCAGGGCAATTTGCCATTCCCTGAATGTTATAATCTCTGATTCCTGCAAGATAATCTCTATTTGGAATGCCTTCTCTCCTGGTTGATGATTTTCTACTCATTCTTCAAAACCCAGCTCAAATGTCACTTCTGATGCGATTTGTCTCTTCTTTGGGGAACTGTGTTAACGTAGCATTTCATTCTCACCCACTAGACTGGGAGCTGTTCAGTGCAGACACGAAAGCCTAATACCTCTATATCCCCAGTATCTGGAATGTTGTGGACACTCAGTTTTTGGCAAATGAATAAATAACCTGTTGAATGAATAGCTGAATGAGGGGATCACCAGATTTGGAGCTGAGGGAGATGGATGAAGGCTAATGTTAGCCCACTGAAGAAGCTTTTAATGGGCAGCCAATGATTTAGTTCTGGACTCTAGCAGAAATCACTAGATTACAGAAAGAATTAGTTCATTCTGAGGTCTTTAGGGTAAGCCCTGTGCCCTGGCTCTGGCCCTAGTACCAGGCCTTAAGGGTACAAACAGGAACAAGACAATTCAGACACACTCAGCTCCGTGCTGGTCCTCAGGGCCCTCCCTTTCTCCTCTCCAGTGTTCCCGGGTGAGTGGAGACAGCAGATGGCACCAGCCCCCAGGAAGCCCAGCTTGGTCAGAGATTGCCCCAGTTTCTCCAGGCTTAGAGGAGTTTTAACAATTCAGCTAGGGGCTTGTTACCACTCCAGGCAGTGCCACCCAGAGCTCTCTGACAAACAGTGACCCCTCTAGGCCTTTCTCCTTCTGCCACTTAATGAAGCAAGTGGGCTGCTTCAGCCTCTCTGTCAAAGCTCCAGACTTCCACATCAGTAAAACTACTCCTTCAACTCCAGCTGGCTTCTACTTCCTACCTGGGGCTGTGTCTTTAAAAACAGACCAGTCGGAGGCACAAACAAGCTCTCTTTCAATGATGGGTCCCTGGTGAACGCAGCAGCTCTGCTGGCTCTGCAGCCCTGGCTCCCGAAGTAACCCAGAGCCCCCCGCCCCTCTGCCCCCCGGCAGCTGTTCCTCTGGGACTAGCGACAGAGGCACAGGGGAGGGAGCCGAGAACTTAGACCTGAAAGCCCGTGGGGAGGGCCCGGGGCCCAGGGGTATGGCGGCGGTGGAGCTCAGGGGGCTGGAGGAAGTAGGAGGCGGGGGCCCGAGGGATCAGGCCCGGCCCAGGCCGTGCCCGCAGCCCTCCCGGATGCGGCGACGTTTCCCTTTTGTCGAAGTGTAACAAGTTAAACAAGGCTCCCCTCCTGCAATTGGCCATGGCAACCCCGAAGGGATACACTGTTGCCCGGGATGACGGCTGGGAGCGAATGCACTGTCAGTTCTCCTGGCTGGAGTGGCCCGAGGGGCAGCGGGGCAGGGCAGCTCAGTGTGCGCCCACGAAAATAGCCAACTCCTTCCCGGCTGGCCACTCCCGCCCTGGTCCCAGGCCCGCACTCACCGGCCACCTCGAGTCCGGGCTCATCGCCGGGGCCGCCCGCCGGGGCTCCGACTCCACTTGGGGAGGCCGGCGGGGGAAAGATGGGCCGGGGAGGGGGAGCCCCAACTCCAGAGACTGCAGACCTCGCCACCCCGGCTCCCTGCCGCCTCACGCTCTAGCTCCGGCTCCCCAGGATTCCCGCGCTGACCCCTGCCGCTCCCGGTCCCGCCGGCGCCCCGGTGTCTCAACTCCGTTGGCCGCCTTCCGTTTCGAGAGCCCCTAAGTTGCCGGGCCTCGGGACCTGGAGCCACCGGAACAATGGAGGCTCCCGGAGGCAACGCGGGGACGGCGGCAGCGGAGACGGTGGCGGCAAAGGCAAGGGACAGCAGCGGCGGCAGCAGCGGCGGCGACGGCGTCTGCGCAGGGTAAACGTGGTGCCGCGGCGCTGCCGAGCTGCACTTTCGCCACAGAACCCCGCCCGCCCGCTGAGGCTCGAGAAGCCATTCTCTGGGACATGGGAGGGACTCTGGACACCCCACAGGGCTTCTCTAGCACCTCCATCTTAGAGTTGCGTTTCTGGAGACTGAAGTAGCGGTACGTGGGATCCGGAGTGGTCGGGCCGTTTGTGGCGAATCTGCGGCCACGGACGGTGAGCGCGGGGCTGGGCGTGAGGAGCCCGCCCTTCTCCCTTCCCCCTCTGCCTCCTCCCTCTCTTCTTCCTCCCTCCTGCTGGCGCCGCGGCTGCGGTAGGGACCTGGCCTTGGTCTCGGAGGAAGGCGGCGAGGCGGAGCCGGAGCCATGGGGCGGGGCTGGGGGCAGGGCCGGGAGCAAGAGGGACGCGGGCTGGAGCCTAAGGGAGGCCGGGAGTTATGGGTAGGGGCGGGGCGGGGCTGGAAGAGATTGAACCAGACTACGGAGCAAGGTTTGCGGAGAGTGGGCGGGGCCATCTGTTAAGCGGGTCCTGGTAAAGAGACTAGGGACTGGATGGGGACAAAGGGTGGGGCTAAACTGAAGAGCGAGTCTCAGGAAAGAAAGGACGGGCTATGGATAGGCAGGGCTTGCCTAGGTTGAGATAGAGCTGGGAAAGACAGTGGCGAGGCTTGAAGAAGGGGAGGCTTCGGAAAGGTAAAGTGGGACTGGAGAAAGGGCGGACCGGGCTAGAATAACGGGGCGTGGCTGAAGGAGAGGGAAGAAGCTTGGGGAAGGTAAAGGAGCGGGACTGGGGGGAAGGTGTGGATCCGAAGGAAGGGGCAGGATTTGGGGAGGTGCAGAAGGCTATTGGGAGTTAAAGGGCTTGTGTACGGTAAAATGGGATTCAGATGCCTGGAACTCTGTAGGTTGGCGGGGAAATGCGTCATGGCTACGGGTTGCCGATTGGAAAATGGTCTCGAAACAAAGCTGGTTTTAATGTGACTGGGCCACTAAGTAGCTGTGAACTAGGGCAAGTTGTTAAATTCCCGCTACCTCAAATTTTTTATTTCTAAAGCAGAGCTCGGAAGCTTTATTGCCTTTGGGAAACTTGGGTGCTAGAGGGAGTCCACATGTTAAACAATGCTTGCTGCTGAACTTCTTCAGTTTGCCATCAAAGAAAAGCGTGAAAGGGTCTTCCATGGTTGTGGGACAAAGACCAAAGGGTCTGGAAGCTTCTATTTTTATCTTAATGCATACCTTGCATTCAACCCACTATAATGTTCGTGTTTTTGTATACAATGTCTTCCAAAAACCATCTTAATAAAAATCAACGTTTTAAGATGTTTGCTAGTTAAGATCTTGGGATCTGGAGTCAAACTGATGAGCTCTCTTCATTAAATGACTTAATCTGTCTGAGCCTCAGTTTCCTCACGTATAAAATGGAGATAAAATATAGTGCCTACTTCACAGGATTGTTGTGAGGATTAAATAAGATGATGATTATAAATCGCATAGCAATAGTGTTTGATACGTAAATACTCAACATATTAGCTTTTTTTTTATTATCCTCATACAAAAAACTCGGAATAAATGGGTCAGAGCAGAGTTACACAGTCATTTTACAGCCAACCCATTTTGAGGTCAAGAACCCCTTTGAAGGCCTGATGAATGCTACAGCCTCGCTCCTCAGGAAAAAAAAAACATACAAAGGCATGCACAGTTTCACTTACCATTTCTGAAAGTATTTAAATGTCTAAAGAAATTATTGGATGGCTGTGTATTAGGATGGGGATGAACCCAGCTGAAGCCATCCTTGCTCCCTCCTCCTCTTGGTGTGGTGCCAGGCTCTGGGTCCCCCAGCCTCCCTCCCCAAGACTCGTGCAACAGAGGTAAAGATGAGCTTTATTATTGGCATGAAGGCAGGGAAATGGTGACAGCGCCAGACCCTTCTGTGGCGAGGGGGCAGAGGACTTGACCAGCCAGCACTGATCTTCCAAGCTGGCCTCCCAATGAGTTCCAGGGCTTCAGGTGCCTCTGGCTTTCATAGAAGCAGTGGGTGGGCAGGTAGGCAGACTGCTAGGCATTGGATAAGTTGGCTCCTCAGGGCTGCTCTGGAGCTGAGGTTGGGCTGGGGTTGGCAGGGGGTGGGGGACGAGGCTGGATGTCTCTGGTGCGCATATAGGACAGCAGCTGCTCTGGGATCTCTGCCAGCACGTCCTTGGCTAGTCGGGCCATGCTCAGCACCTGGTTCCCCGATCGGTCAACATAGTCTCGGAAAGGGACAAACTAGGACAGGCACAGATAATCAGGTGTGAGTGGTGACCAGGAGAGAGGACCCATAATATCTCTTTCGAAATATCACGCTGTTTCCCTCTGTCTTGAACAGCTTTCTACATTTGCTTTCTCCCCATCCACTTTTTTTTTCCCACTTTGTATTCACCCTCATCCCACTCCAGTTTGGCTTCATGGAGTTTACTGAAACTATTTTTGCTAATGTTGTCAGCAGCCCCATGTTCCCCAATCAATCCAGTAGGTAGTAATTGTCAGTCCTTAGCTTTCCATTATGTTTGGCCATAATCTTCCTGGACACATCCCTGCTGTTGACATACCACACTCTGTGGGATTTTCTCCTACCTTTCTGGATGCTTTCATTCCCAATCCCCACCCCCTTCCCCAATTGCTCTGGGTATACCTGATCTCTAAACTGGTACTTCTCTCTCTCAGTTTTCTTCCTGGGTGATTTTATATACTTCCTGACTTTTAAAACTATTCCCTTATAACTCCCAACTTTATATATCCATCTCTAACCTCTTTTTTAAGGTCCATGGCTACATACTTAGTTGCCTGTATCACATCTCCATTCAGTTATCTTAGATACCTCAAACCCAATGTGTTCACAACTGAATTCTAGCCCTTTCTGCCAGATCTACTCCTCCTTCAGCTTTTTCCTTCCCAATAAATGGGACTATCGCTTACCTAGTTGCTCAAGCTAGAAAACTGAGAATCATCCTTGAAACCCTCCTCATGCTCCAACATCATTTAATCATCAGCTCTTGTAAAAATTTTTAAATATAATCTTTTGAACCTGATTTTTCTCTCAATCCTCACTGCTTCCATTCCCATTCCAAATCCCTGTTGTCTCTCCTCTACTACTTCAAAGGCTTCTCTCTCACCCTGCTTCAGTCTACCCTCCATGAAGCAGAGATCCTCTTAAAATGGATGTCTCACCATCTTACTTTCCTATGTAAAATTCTTCAAGAGCTTTCCAATTATTTTAGAATAAAACCCCAAATCTTCACCATGACTGGCAAGGTCTTGGCTTCCTTTTTCTCTTATTGTGATCCTGCTACCTTGGCCTCTTGCCTTTTCCATGATTGGGCCAATTCTTCTGAGCTCCAGGGCATTCTCACATGCTGCTCCTCTGCCTGTAATGCTTATATCCTCCTTTAGGTTTCAGCTCAAATATCATTTCCTCATAGAAGCCTTCCCTGCCTACCCTACCTTTGTTATAGGCAGTTCTTTGTTATAGGCTCTCATAGTGGCATTTGCTGTTCTCTGGAGCACTTAGCACAATCTAATGAGATATTTAGCTGTGTGATTATTATTGGTTGCCTCCACTAGAGGGCAGGGACTTTGGTGATCTCCTACATTATGGATCCACATTGGCTGCAACAACCTGCCTGTTTCTCATAAAGATTTTGTTCAATAAATGCAGGAAGGCTGAAAGAGTAAGGAGGAGAAAGGCAGGTGATTAAGAAGGCAGTAAGGTAGGGTGGCTGCCAGCTTAGCCTGTCCTTCGCACCATGCCTTTCAGCACCATGACTTCCTCTCCCTGGTCAGGTCTACCTGAACGATGTCCCGCTCTGCGTAGCGTCCCCTAGAGGACACGCGCACGTCATCACCATCCAACTCTTCCATTGCTGCAGAAAAGACACCTCTCAGCTGGTTGGCTTCTCCCACATCAACCCATTCTGCCCCTCTCCCTCTTAGCTCCCCTTTGGAGTCATCATGAGAATGCCTAATGGTTGTATCAAAGTCCTACAAATATTAGGCATTGTTATGGAGTTATTTTGCCTTCCCACACATTCCATCCTGCCAAGAATCCCAGAAGGGAAGTATTCATATCAACAGCCTCGGTTATCATGAGGAAACAGGTTCAGAAAAGGTCTGTGACTTGGCCAAGGTCCAACACAAGCAACCATACATCATTTTTGTAAGGCAGGCCTGGGTGCCCAAATTCTGCTCTATTTTCCCCAGTTCTTGGTCTCATTCATGGACACCCCCCATTGTACTCACCCTCAAACATGGCTGGTCCCACACCAACAATAATGATAGACATGGGCAGTGAAGAGGCCTGTGAGGGAAAGAGGGTAGAGGGCTGGGGTGAGCAGCTATTATAAGGGAGGTGGCTATAGAAGGCAATTCTCTGTGCAAGTGTCACATTTCTGTACATCCTGCAAGCAGAGGCAGTGATTCCCTTTGTTCTAGACTATCTTTTCCGAGATGCCTGCATATCAAACAGCCTTGAAAAATACAGTGACTTCCTTTAGAACAAATGGCAGTTTTGTTTATTGTCCAGTATAATAAAAGGTCTTACACTGGAACAAAGGGCAGGCATGCTTCCTGCCCATTATAAAAGATTTGGGTTCTCTAAGTTCAAGGTTGCTGTCCTATAATGCAACTGACTGTGGATGCAGGTGTAATCTGGCCCTCTTCACATCATCTTCTGGGAATTGGGACTTAGAGAATCAGAGAAAATGCTGATACTTGAGCTACTGCTATTGCTGGGAATAACAAAGTCCACTAGTCTTGTGTCTTCTGCCAGCATCCATGAAACTGGAAGGCTAACTTGTTAGCTTGCAAGTAGGGTAAAACTTCAATCCCTTCACAGTTATTAACAGTGACCCCTCCCTGCCAAGCCCTCCTTCTCAGACTCACACTGACAATGGCCTCCTTGGTCTGTGTCATGTCAGAGATGACCCCATCGGTGATGATGAGCAGAACATAGTACTGGGAACCGTCAGAGATCTTGGCTGCAGCCCTGGGTAAGAGGCCAAGAAAAGAATCTAGCTGAAAGCCCAGAGAGGCCAAGGGGAACACCCCACCCCTAAAATTTCCACAGCCAGAGTGTAAGCAGCAGGCAAGGACTGGGGCTTCTGAAGCTCATGCTCCTTCCCCAGACCTGGCTGCCTCCCCCTGTTTGTCATCCTTTCAGTAACATTTTTGGAGCACTTACTATGGTAGGTTCTGTGTTAGGCACTGAAGGTACACCACGAGAAAAAACAAATCTATCCCAGCCCTCTCAAGGGAGGTAGACATTGATCCAAGAATCACTGAAATAGGTATAAAATTACACTTGTGATGAGTGCTGTGATAGAAAGGGATGCTGCTATGACAGTGTATAGTAGGGGATCCTGATGTAGTCCAGGAGGTCAGTGAAGGCTTCTTTAATGAAACAATGTTTAAGGATGAACCAGAGGCTAATTGAAGGGGGAATCATTCCAGGCAGAGGGAATAACATGGACAAAGGTCCTGTGTTAGTACTGAAGGAAGCCCACCCTGTCTGAAGCCTAGAAAGTGAGGTAAGCAGAGTAGACCATGTAGCTGAGGTAGAGCAGGAGCCAGACCACACAGGGCTTTTCGGCTCCTGGAAATATTTTGGTATTTATACAGGAACAAGACCAAATGCTGAAGGCCTCCTTTTTTTTTTGCTTCTCTCACCTATTTATTCTCTTTCCCTTATCCCCTTCTGCTGACCATATCCTATTGTCTGGGCTGCTGGGTCCTCAGCCAGTCTAATAGCTACTCCCAGAACTCCTTTTCCTTCTCTTAGTATCAATCTTTGAATCCAAGATTTTTCTATCTGAAAGGACTTCAGAAGTCATTGAGTCCAGTTCACTTATTTGATAAATAAGAAAAAGAGAGCACACAGGTCATGGCAGACCCTAGTCTCTTGACTTCCAGTCTCAGGCTCTGCATTGGTTGGAAAAGATGGGGCTATACTATCCGATAAAGTAGTTCCTAAGCCATATGTGGCTATTGAAATTTAAATTAATTAAGTTAAACAGAATTAAACGTTGAGTTCCTTGTTCACCCGAGCCATATTTTAAGTGCTCAATATCCATATGCGGCTGGTGGCTACCACATTGGACATCACAGATATAGACCATTTCTATCATTGTAGAAAGTTCTATTGGACTGTGCTGGTACTGAAGCTTGATATAAGAATCAGAGGAAAGCATGATGAGTAGAGAATTTAAATAGCTATGGTTCAGTTTGTCCAGAGCCTAGGATGGAATTGGATCATAATCCTCCTTAGTAGCCCCTGCTCCCTTCCCGAATTCTGGCCACAGCCTCTTCATAGACTTGGACTGGTACTATTTCCTTTCAACCACTCATTTCACCGATAGTCATGGCACACCTGCTATGAATCAGGTACCAAGCTCAGTGCTGAGCATGCAGCAGAAAATAGGATATTGTCCTGGGGGAGATGGATGCTTACACCATTAAGATACATTGAGGTTAGGCCTTTGAGGACATGATATCTAACCTAAGACCTGAAAAATGAGTAGGAGTTAGCCAGGTGAAGGTGGTAGTGGGGAGATGGGAAGGTAAAAGGAAAAGTGCTCCAGAGAGAGGGTTTACATGTTCAAACCAACAGAGAGCATGCTCTGGTGGCACATATAGGACTATAGAAGAGAGATGAGGCTGACGCAGTGGGTGAAGGCCTACTCATGAAGGGATTTGTGAGCCAGGGGCAGTGGGAGGCATGGAAGGGTATAGGGGTATCAGAGGGACATCTTTGGCTTCCTATAGATACCAAGCATTACCAGGGCCATTTAGACTTAGAGATGGGTGACTGGCTAGAGGAGGCCAGTCTGTGCCCCACTTGGCTATTGTGTAGGAAAAAACAAAGAGTCATCTGTGATCATCAAAATCATAGCTGCACATTCGACATACATGATCTAATTTAATCCTCATCACCATTCTATGAGGGAGGCTCATTTTTTTTCCTATTTTTTTGTTCTTCGTTTTTTTTTTTTAATTCTTCTTTTAAAAATGAGAAAACTGAAGTTCAGAGACATTAAGTGGCATCCCCAAGGGATGGTGAAACCATAGTTCAAACCCATGCTTGGCCAACAGAGCCTAAAGTCTGAGTTCTTGATGACTTCACTCTCCATTCCCATCTTGCTCTTTAGATACGCCTCCATTCTGTATACACCACACATTCTGGTCCTAGTATATTATTCACTGTTTCCTGAGCTTGCCTCTTCATGCCAGTGTGCTTTTCACATGCGGTTCCTTCTACCAGGTTTACTCTACTCCTGTCTCTGGTAAAGTCCAACTTGCCCTCTAGACTCAGCCATACATTCCCCTCCATGAGTAGGCTGCCTTGAGTTTCTCAGACTAGGTTATACTCTCCCCTTTTCTCCCTCCACTGTCTAGGATACCACCCACCAAGATGGGTTATCTATCCTAAATTGGTTCTCACACCCTTGAGGGTACCAGCTCGTGTGCCCAGGGGGACCCAAGGCCACAGAATACCCGGAGCATCCATTCTGCTGTATGACCTTGTGGATAAAGCTAGATGACTCTAAGTATACTTCAAACACCTTTTTATTTTTTTCTAAATTAAAGCAAACATGGACACTGTGTGAGAAGAATGTAAAATGTGCATGAATTTTTAAGATAAAATATAGGGACTTCAAAGACATTTTTCAGTCTGGCTGCTTTCGGCTGTGCCCCCAGATTTCCCTGGGGGAAGCAGTCGCTTGTCTTTGCTGACAGGCGACTTACTGGAAAAGTCTGCAAAGCTCTGGACTACAGAAGGTAATGATTTATTTATATTTCTGTCTCTTGCACCAAGGCGGGAGCTCCCAAGGGCAGAGACAAGATCTGATTCATCTGTGAGTCTCCAGTGCCCCAGCAGAGAGCTGAGCACACGGAAGATGCCCTTTGAATAGTAATAATGATAATAATAGTAACAGTAATAGCTAACACCTGTAGCACTTATGATGTGACAGGTACTTTTCTAAGAGGTTGATATATTAATTTAGTTAGCCCTCACAACACTGCTATGATGTGGATATTATTATCCCCATTTTACAATTGTGGAAACAAGCACAGGGAGTTAAGAGTTTTGCCCAAAGTCACACAGCTAGTAAGTTAACATGTTACATTGCCCCTTTGCTGAATGTTTATTGAATGAATGAATGAATGAATGAGTCAGTGAACTTGCCTAAGATAATATTTAAGTCTGTTTAATAACAAAAGAATATGCTCAGGCTCCAATATTAAGTGAACAAATCAGTAATGAAATAGTACATGTAATTTGACTGCAATTCTTGATGCATAAGGGAAAGACTGTCAAGAACTATATGTACATCCACATTCCCATGGGCAGTATTCTGGGTGATTTCTTATTTCTCTATCCTTGAAATTTTCTACAGCAATGTTATATTACTTTTACAATTAAATAAACTATATCCTTTTTATGAATTAGAAAATAAACAAATCTTTATTAGGAAAAAAGGAAGGCTATGGACAGACATATAAATCTCTCTGAAATCCTTCCACTTTTATTTATTTATTTTTTTGTTTTATCTTTTTACTTTCAAGCTCTCTTGGGTACTTTTTTTTTAGTTGGGTCTCTATTCAGAATGCAGTACAGTTTACTTTTTAAAATTCTATCAGGGAATCTTTTAGTAGGTGAGCTTATCCAATTTATGTTTGGTTTTAGTTCTGTCATTTAATTTTATTTGCATTTAAAAATAATTTGATATGTGATTTAGGTTTTCTTTACTTTGTATATTTTTATTCTGAAAACTTAGTTACTCTTCTATATTTAGAAGTTACTCTTATTTTTAATCTACCATTTATTAAGCACTTACTATGGGCCAGATGCTAATTTTTACATTGTTATTTAATTTTAACCTCCCAATAACCCTATAAAGAAGGTACTGTTGTTATCCATTATTCTACCCACTTGCAGGGTTGAAATGGAGGCTTAGAAAGGCTAAATTACTTTAGGTCACATAGTTAGTGAGTGGTGGAGCCAGGATCACTCCAAGATCTAATGCCAAAGCTTTTAACTTAATTGTTGTGCTATGGGCCCTTCTCTCTTTCCCCCAAACTTGAGGCTTGGGTTGTTCCCAGGGAATGGGACTAGGGTAATTTGTTGACACCATCTCCGCCCAGAATAAGGCATAATGTAACCTCTTTATACCAGAGCCTGGCCAACACAAACTTTTAGCCTCTCTTAAAGCCCAAGTCCACCCAAGAGTGGTCCTGATTATTTTTGGGAAGTCAGTCCCTGTCTGGGTCCCCTCATTCTCCCCAACTCCCACCAGGTTCCCTTACCTGGCCACCTGGTTGATGACAGGAGCAAAGTAGGTGGGCCCGTAGAGCTGTACTGTGCGCAAGCTCTGGAAGTAGCTCTCCAGCACGCCCTCAATGCCCGCACAGTTGGGGTCCTCATCATTGTTGTTCTGTCAGGGAAGATGCCCTGCTGGGCTGAGCCCATGTGGAGTATACCCAAGAGTGCTCTGGTCCCAGCTCACTCCTTCCTTTTCCCATCACCCTTTCATGCTCCCCTCTAAACTCCAGCCCTGCTCCCCTCCCTGCTCTTCTACCCTATCATAGCTTCCTGCTCCTTACAGGTCCGTGACCCTTAGGAGAAATGTAAATAGAAGAAATTTGTCAACTCGGGTAGGCCAGAAGCCAGGACATGGAGTATAGGCTCTGGCCCATATCGTACCAGGGGAAATTGATGGGAGATCCGTCCCTCTGGGGGCAGCTTGGCCCCAAAGCCGTAGGCTGGAAAGAGTTTGTCACTGTCATAGTCCTGGATGATTTCTCCCACTGCCTTCAGGGCCATGGCATAGGCGCTGAGCTGGTAGGGACTCATGTAGTGCAGGGAGGTGGGCTGCAGGGGATTCCCTGTAGGGACACAGGAGCCCAGCCTCATGGCCACCTTGCTCATCCACATATTCACTTGCCTATCCTTGTATGCATCTATCTCCCTGTCTATTCATCTACTCTTTACCTTATTATTATTAGTACTCCCTTATTATTTTACCCATCATTCATAAATTCATCTATCTATCTACTCATCAATCCATATATTTATCCATCTACCCATACAGCCATTTACCTATCCGCTGGCATAAATCCATTTTTCAATCTACCTATCCATCTCTATCCATTTGCCTTCCTGTTCTCTTATCCAACTGTCCACCCACCTTCCCATCCATCCATCCATCCATCCATCCATCCATCCATCCATCCACCCACTTGTCCACCTGCCATTTCTCTTCCTTTCTCATCTTTCTATACAGCCATATTCTTTTACCTACCCATCCATCCATCCCTATCCATTCCATTCATTCACTTGTCTGTCTATCCTCATATGGATCCTTCCACCTGTCCACTCATTCATTCCCCATCTACTTACCTGTTGTTTTCCAGTTTAAACATCTGTCCATTCACATACCCATCCACATACTACTGTACTCACTCACCAACTCATCTACCCTCTCTGTTCACCTGTCTACCCACCTAGTCATTACTCACCACCCATTCATCTATCTGTCTCTCCTTCTACCCCTATTCTCTCCATCCATTTATTTACTCATCCACTTCTTGAGCTATCTACCCTTTCAACTTTTTTGACCCATTTACCCACCTATTTTCCTATACCCTCTGCCCACCCTTATACCCAATAATCTTCCCCCCAACACTCCTGCCCCAGTACGAGCCTGGCTGGGCTTTTCTTCAAGCCTCGACTTCCTGGGTAGTTGAACTCTTATCCCTAGTTTGAAATCCAGGCCAATCCTTAAGGACTTCCTTAGAATTCCTCCATATCCCATTCCCCCATCCATGCCTCACCATTTGAAGCTGTGAAGTCAATGGCTACTGTGAAGTTCAGCTGTGTCCTGTCAGGGAAGTAGATGGATTGAGAAGTGAGGGACTAGTACTCATACCAGAATTTCCCAAACACAAATGTGCATATGAATCATCTGGGAATTGTGTTAAAATGTAGATTCTGATCTGGATGGTCTGGGTGAACCCAAGATTCTGCATTTCAAACAAACTCCCAAGTGATGCAGATGCTTCTAGCCCGTGGAGCACACTTTGGGTAGCAGAATTAAATACCTACTGTGTGACAAGTGTATTAGGTGTAGTTTAACTTAACCCTTACTATAGCCCTGAAGTAATAATTAACATCTCCATTTTACATAGGAGAAAAGCGAGGATCGGAGAAGCAAAGTACATTTTCCAGGTTTGCCTGCCTCCACTGAACCAGGCTTTTTTTTTTTTCTCTCAGCCTCTTCCTCTTGCCTGTCCATAACTTTTGTCTGGGTTCCAGTCAGATTACTGGGGCATTCTTTGACGATGTCAGATTACTGGCATCCTCCCAGCAGGGACTAGAAACTAGAGATGAAGCCCCAGGAAGAGAACTAAAATGACCAACATTATGCATTTTACAGAGCACTTTATAGTTTGCCAAATATTTTAAAGTTTATATCCATGATCTCGTTGGACCCTGACCATTCATAAATAAGAAAACTGAGGCTCAGAACTGGGAGGAACTCATTATTTTAGCCCAGAGTTTGGCTTTTGACTCACCCTCCCTTGATGTAATCGACAAAAGTGAATTCAGAGTCCACAGAGAAGGAGAGCAGCGTCACCTGTGGGACAGAAGAGGCAGCCCTGCTACTTTGGAAAAGGCAATTGGGGTGGCAGAGGGAGAGAGGCATGATGCACCCAACACTGTCCAGTTTCAGAAAGGACAAAAAGGGGAAGCTGATGGAAACATATTTGGATTTCCAAAAGTATATTAAATTGAGAAATACAAGTTAGGTTTAAAAACATTCTGCAAAAGAGTAAAGATCAAAACATTTCCACAGGTGAGAAAAAAAGAAAAACTTAAATGGTGCCACCTTATGCCAAACATAACTAATCCAAGAAATCTGTGCCCACAGACTTCCTATATCCCCAACATTTGTCATGCTATGTCAATGGGAATAGAAACAGAAGGATCCAGGGAGGGCCAGAGCTCCAGGAAACACTCACAGTTCCCGAATTGACATATTTCTTCTTCTTACATTTCTTCCGAGGGTTAAGTACCTAAGTGAAGAAGAGAACGGTGATGGTGTGAAACAGAGGAAGAGAAGTACAGACTGAGTACAGTGGGTTGGAGAGAGGACCTGGGTAACCTGAGCAGGGCTGGAGTTCTCACCTCATACACTGTGAACTGGTTCTGGGCCTTGCTCAGCTCCCGGTAGCTGGTGGTAAACTCACCGATGAAGTCATGGCTGCAATGAGGCCAGTTGTGGGTGAGCAGCAGCAGCTGCTGGCCTGGAGCCAGCCCTAAAACCAGCCTTTTATTCTCACTATCCTCTGCCTCTACTTGAGCTGCGGGGGCATTGGGACAGAGGCCAAAAGAGGGGCCAAGCTAAAGCGAAGAGAAGGGAAGAGACAGTGTGCCAGAGAGACAACTGAGAGGATCAGTTGTATCCAAGATCCTGGCATCTATCATCACCCTTTCTGGCTCCCAAAGCCACTTTGGGGTTCCTAGTGAATGTACTACCTATTATAGGTAACTGTTTGGATTAAGTACAGGAGAAAGCAGTACCATGGGGGGCAGTTCTACCTTCCATCCCGGTCCCAGTCGTACACATCAATCTTCACTGTTCTGAAATGCAGAAGATAAACATAGGCTGAGTGTGTATGATAAATCCTAGAGACACTCCCACCCATAATCATACACAGATCATCCTCCCATCCACCCATTAGTCCTTTCATCAACCTTCCTCCCATTCATCAATCCATGCACATACCCAACCGTCTACTGCTGCTGCCACCAATACAACTACAACTGCTATTTGTACCACTATTGCTATTCTTTACCACTCATTGAGTCTTTTTTTTTTTTAAATAAAAACAATCCTATAGCATTTATTTTCATCTGGTAATAACACAAGAGTAATCAAAGCAATATGAATAAATGTTGAAGAACTATACTCTTAACAAAGGACACCTACAAAACATTAACTATTGCTTTCTCATTAATTTCTCACTTTATTAATTATTTCTAATTAGAGACACTTTGGAGCAGAGTAATATTATCTCCTCATAGTATGATGCAATCCAGCTGTTTTCTTGACTTTGTTTTAGAATGAATCTCTTATGCATCATCTAATCAAAACCAATGATACAGCCCTCTATCTGCATATTCACTTGCTCATAAAGCCACACCTGAATCCGAGATCTATTTTGGAAGTATCTGAAGATCAAGTTGAGGGGCTGCACCATCACCTTCTTCACTTTTTGGCCCTGGCCACAGTAAGCCATGGTGGAAGCTCTATTGGGTCTCAATATATATATTCCAAGCACTGTTCTCAGCACTTTCATAGATCATCTCGTTTAATTTAACAACCACCTGATAAAGTAAGTACTATTATTCTTATTTTTGGATAAGGAAACTGAGGTACAAAAAATAGTAACTTGACGAAGGACCATAACTTGTAAGTGACTGAGTTTAGATTTAAACTCAGACATCCTGGTTCCAAAGACCTTGTTCTGAACTAACTATGCCTAAATCATCCCCATATGGCCATCTAAGAATGTGGCAGTCCATTCAACCATTTCTCTATCTAGCCACCCATTCACCTATATATTTGCCAGTTCAATTACCTGTCAGTCCCTATCTTTGTCCATCCATCTAACTATACATCTAGCCATTCACTGACTCACTGATGCATACAAACATCCATCTGTCTTTCCATTTATCTATTCACCAAACACCCAACCATCTGATACCTGTCCATCTAATATTCCATCAATCTATATAACCATCCATTTATGTGCCCACCCACCTACTCCATACTGCCCATTTCTTAGTTCATATGGCCAGCCTATCCATCTTCTTTATACTCACCCATCAACTAATCTACCCTTCCATCTACCATCTTATTCATCTGTCCATCCATCTACCTGTAACTCCACTTATTTATCCTCCTGTTTTTCCAATCATGCCTCTGCCTCTTCATACATCAACCTTTCATATACCCATTTATCCATTCATCCATTTACTCATCCATCCATATTAATCTATCCATTATCTGTCCATCCACTAATCCACCTATCAACTCACCCACCAATCCTCTTATACACCCATCCATATACTCATCCATCCAGTCACCAGCTCATCCATCCATCCATCTATGTATCTGCTCATTTATTTTTTCATTTGCCCTTTCATCTACCCATCCATCCATCCATCCATCCATCCATCCATCCATCCACCACCCACCCCACCCATCCGCCTATCCATCCATGTGGCTATCCATCTACTTCCCATTGCACCCTTCTCCATGACTGAAACTCTGTCTCACTGAGCAGGATCTTCCAACATTATTAGGATACTTCTGCCATCATTTTGGGGCCCAGGAACCCCACTCTTAGGCCTTGGTTCCCTTACTCCTTAGCTTATGCTAAAGCAGACCTGTCATAGTCTCCATTGCACAGTGCCCGCACAGGGATGCTGAAGGGCTGCCACACAGGGTTCAATGTGTTTTTCACAACCTCTGTCTTGTGGCAGATGGTGAACCTGGAGAGGAGCAAGAGAATTAGAACCAACCGTTGGGGTAGGCCTGAGCCCAGAGACAGGGCCTGATACTCTTGGAGATTCCTCAAATTCTCCCACTTCTTAAACACATATTGCGTGCTGCTTTGAGTGAATTCTGGACTCAGGTCCTGGTGAAGTCTAAGATGCCCCATGCCCAGGCTCTGCCTAAGAGCCCTACTGGGCTCATGGTCACAGTGGGGCAGCAGGGTGCCATAGGAGTGGATAGTGACTCACGTGCCATCTTCATTGCTCCTATAGAACACAAGGAAGGGGTCTGATTTCCCAAAGAAGTCCTTCTTGTCCAGCTTGTTTGCACACAGCTGCATGGTAGCAATGTCCTAGGGATAAAGTTGGGAGTCGACACTCAAATTTTCTATAGCCTCAGATAGCCCACTAAAGGGAATTTGGGGAGAGAAGGGAGCCTCCTGGGTCTAGCATGTGGCCCTTACTGACCCGACAATTGCTAAGCTCCTCTGCGGTCAGCAATATGGTCCCACACTTCTTGCCTGGTACACCCCTGGAAGCAGAAAAAGCCTCTTTGTGAGGAGGGGAGAGTAGGCAACAAGGATTGGGGTGGCCAGTCTGGGATTAGGTGGGCCAAGGGATTCAATTTGCCATTTCCTGACAGTCCCCTGAGTATGTCCCCTTCTGTCCTGGGTGGCTCCTAGTGGGGAAGGGTCTAACTTTGACTGGAGAGGGGTCTACAGTCTGGAAGGATGGAGTTAATGTAGCCTAGGCAGACATCTCATAATGGTAGCATAGGAAAGACATAGGCTTGAGAGTCCTGGGGAAGTTATGTCCCCTTTCTTTGGGCTCTAGTTTTCTCTTCTCTGAAATGGAAATCATGCCCATGTCTCAGGGCTGTGAAGATGTGAAGATATCTAAATGAGTGCAGGTAAGGAATAGCATTATAGATATGAAGGTGTTTATGTCTCTCAAAGCAGATCCTGTTATCTACTATATGCCAGGCACTGTGCTAGGTATGAATCGGCTAGTTAGTACTCTCCAACTTTGCTAGACTCTGCCCTCAGGGAGCTTCCAGGGGAAGGTGAGATGTCAAAGCCAATAGGCAAGTAGAGTGTGATATAACAGTACTGAATGAGGGAGAGGAATTTCTATCCAGGCCTGGGGCAAAGGTCAAAGATGCTGTGCTTTCTGAAGGTTGAAGAGTAAAATAAAAAAGACAAAAGAAGACTTAACCTCTCCTGACCCATGTGCAGGAAGGGTGCAGACCAGGACACTCAACCCCCAACTTGCCTTGGGTCTCCAAGCAGTCAAGCAACAAGGGACCTTGCTGATATGAGCCTGTGAACACTGATCCCCCAAGGGTTTCAAAGTGTGGCAGAAAGAAAGCTAGATCAGGAGTGTCCTGGCTTTGAGCCCTGCCTCCAACTTGCAATTTGATTTTTCCCACCTTTAAAATGACAATGTTGAACCATTTCTTTGACTTCTTCGATCTCTGACTCTGTGCGTTAGAAAAGTGTGATTAGTACAGGGACTCTTTGCCTGCACATCCAGGACAAAGTCTTTAATCCTACTCTACTGCCTTCTCACACCCCCCTTGATGTTCTCCCTCACCTCCTCACCCAGTGTAAATTCCAGTCACTGATTATAATAATCACCACCTTGTGTCCTGTCTATCTTCCCTTGCCCTTCTCTTAGTTTGATATACTTATTTGGCAGAACCACAGCCCTAGTTAAATCTAATTCTCTGCCTAACCCATACTGCATCTATGCAAATGAATATGGCCAGAGAAAAATGCACAATCACGTTAACTGGTCTCGTTTTAAATGTATGACCACAAACCTCAAGAAGGTCCTTAATAATATTATACATTCCAAGTCCCTTCATTTTTCAGTTTTGGCTGTTTCACTCCTCTCTCTTCAAACCTGAATAGCCTCCTTCCCCCTCCTCACTCTCAGCCAATGACCTTGTTTCCTACTTCACTGACAAAACTGAAACAACCAGAAGAGAATGTCCACAGATCTACCACCACACCTCCTTCCCCGCCTCCAGTATCTTCACTCACACAACTGTGTCTTCCTACCGTTGCTATAAATGACTATCCATGTGCCTATTTATCCCTCCACTGTGTGCTACATTCCACATCCGCTTGCCTACACAAGGACACCATTCCAACAATTCTCCCATCTTTTTGTTATGTCAGTTTTTTAGTTTCTACTTTTTGTTATGTCAATAACGAACAAGTGTGGTATAGTTTTTCTCATTTTAAAAATTTCAAAACTATTCTTGACCTCACTTTCCTCTCCGGCCACCCTTCTTTTTCTCCTCAAGGGGGATGCAGTAAAACCCCTTGAAAAATTCCTTGACTCCCTTTCTTCTCTTCATTCTTTTCTAAACCTCTCCAACTGTTACCCCCACCTCTCCTGCAAAACTGCGCTTGTCAGAGTCACCAGTGACCACCACCTCGCTAAATCCCATGGCCAAAAAATACAATAATAATAAAAGCAAATCGATCAATCAATCAATCAATCAATCAATCCATCCCATGGCCAATTCCCAATCCTTACCTTGCTTGACCTGCAGCAGCATTTGACATGGTTAGTCACTCTCTCCTCCATGACATATATCCTTCACTTTGCTTCTAGGACAATACCACCTTCTCTTGGTTCTCTTCCTACTTCATTAATGATCCTTCTTAGTCTCCTTTTCTAGTTCTAATTCCTGGAGTCTCAGTCTTTAGTCTTCTCACTTCTCGCTCACTGCTTTGGTGAGCTCATCTAGTCTCATGGCCTTGAAGAGCATCTAAGACTCATGTATCTTATTGCATGTCCACTCAGATGTCTGATAAAATTATGAAATTTCACAAATCAGACTGAACTCCAGATTGAAACCCTTCATAACTTACTCCTCTCTCACTTAAAAAAAAAATTTTTTTTTTTTAGCATCTCAGTTTATGGCAACTCCATCCTTCCTGTTGTTCCGGCCAAAGGCCTTGCTGTCATCCTTGATTCCTCTTTTCTTCTCACATCCATATTCAATCTGTCAGGAATCTGTTGGCTCCACCTTTAAGATATATCCAGAATCTGACCACTTCTCCCCTCCTTCACTGCTACCACCTGGATTACTGTAATATCCTTCCAAATGGCTCTCTGCTTTTACCTTTGTCTACCCTAGGTTTATTCTAAATCCAGCAGTCAGCATCATCTTTGAAAGTATAGTCAGGTCATGTCGCTTCTCTGCTTAGAACCCTCCAGTGATTCCCAACTCAGAATAGAAGCTGAAGTCCTTACAGTGGCTCTAAGGCCCTAACTGTTAACTCTCCAACCTCCTCATCTCCTCCTTTCTTCCCCCGTTGCTCACTTGACTCCAACCACACTGGCCTCTTACTGCTCTTTGAATGTATCAGGCTTTTGCTTTGGCAGTTTTCTCTGCCTAGAACATTCCTCCTCCAGATTCTGCATGGTTCCCTCCCTCATTTCTTTCAGGCCATTGCTCTGAAGTTACCTCTCCAAGAGGCCTACCTAACCACTTTGTTGAATATTGCAACTCCCACCCGCTCAGCATTTCCAATCCCTCTAATTCTTCTCTGCTTTGCCTTTTTTCCCCTAGCACTTAATGTCTTCTAATATATTATGTAATTTACTTTATTTATTATGTCTATTTTGTAGGCCTCTTCTCCCCTTCTACAGTATAAACTCCCTGAGAGCAGGAACTTTTGTTCACTATTACAACCTAAGCCCCTTGAACAGAGGCTGACACAGAGTATATGCCCAGTAATATTTGTTGAATGGATAAATCCCTAGTGCCTAGCACAGGGTATGGCATACAAAATACTAATATTTAGTGAGTAATGGAAATTACAGAGAACTCTTTTTAGTGAGGGGAAGCATCCTGGAGGAGAAGAGCTTGGAAGTGGACCTTAAAGGTCGAATCAGACTTAGAAAAAGAGTGAGAAGAGAGAGAAAACATGTCAGGCCTGAGACTGATTTGAGCAAAACCCTGAAGACTAGAGTTTCTGGACAGGATGATGGGAACCATTGAAATCTCCTGACCGGGGGAATCAGCCTTCACTGCTTTCAGGTCAGCAGTATCTTTGAGAGGAGAATTTGGAGCACCCACCCTTCCCCCCTCATCCCTTCCAGTTCTGCTCACGTGAGGGGTCGCTCTACGCGGCTGCCCTGGCCTCCGATCACCTCTCCCAGGGCCAGGAAAGCTTGTCCCAGGAAATCCTGCACCGGGACAGGGAATCAGCGAGGCCAGGAGGGGTTGGGGGTGCAGAGTCTCAGCCCAGCCCAGCAGCAACGACCAGGGTGTTCCGAGGCAGCGGGACGTCGCAAGAACTATCGCCTGGCCTGCGCTTTAAAGTGTGTGGGGGTGCCCCTAGGCAAGCTCTTCTTCTTGGGCCTGCTATTACTTTAAACTGCTCTCCAGGATGCCATCCCACTCCTCACTTCCACCCTCCTCACCCTGCCCAGCCCGGTTCAGCCTCACCTTCTGCGGGTCCCAGCAGCGGCCGAGAAGGAAAAGGAGCAATGAGTAAGAGGCATAGGTGGGAAACTGAGGCAGGAGAGGAGGACCGGGAGTGTGGGTTCGGGCCGAAGAAGGTGGAGAAGAAGGTGGAGTCAGGGTTGAGGGTGTGGGAGGGATCCAAGGAGGGTCGTTTAGCACGGGGAGCGCCGCCTGTGTGCCCAAGCCCGCAAGGGGACGCTCGCTCACCGGTTTGGAGATGTTGGTTTTGGAGTCGACGTTGTACCTGGAAAGAGAGTTGAACCAGCGTGGGGCGGAGCTGGTGGGAGAGAGCCTGGAAAAGGGGTCGTGTTTCGAGTCCTGGTGAAAATTGTGAGTAGAGCGAAAGGCTTGAATCCGAATTTAACCTGGATCTCCTTTGGGGCAAGAGTCAGGGTCAGAGAGGGTCAGGCCCCGAGCGAGGTCTGCTGGGGGGGCAGAGGGTCACATGGGAGGACCCGGAGGCAGGCGGAGTTAAATTAGGAGCAGAGTTGTGGGCAGGACCAAGCCTGGGTAGTGAACTGAATTGGATGTAACCTAAGGACTGAGCCAAGCTAGACTTGGGGGTGGAGCTAAGACTAGAATGGAGCCCTTCAGAATTGGACCGAACTGGGCCTGGGAGAGGAGCCAGCCCGGGAGGCCAAGTGGGGGCGGAGCCAGCCAGAATTTAGGGTGGATCCAGGTGGGGGGGGCGAGGTGGTCCAAGCCAGAATTCTGGGCGGGACTCACACATCGAAGCGCAGATTTTGCTTCTCTTCAAAAAAATAGTCAAGGACAAATTTGCGCACGAAGTCTGGGTTCAGCGTGTTGTCGATCACCTCGGTCCGTCCGAACTGGATCGGGGCGGGCAGGGAAGGTGCCAGGAGTCAGCACGGGGCCTGTAAAGGGGCAGGTGATTCCCGGGGGCAGCTCTGGGCTGGGAGAGAATTCCCCGACTCACCTCCCGCCACTCTTGGCTGGCCCGGCTCTGCGTGTAAAGCACCACCACTGCAGGCGGGAGCGGGGGCAGGGGAGGGAAAGACGTCAGGTCGGTCCGCACCCCCTCCCTGCTCCTCAGTCGCACCCGCACACCAAGTTCCCCCGCACCCCGCCCTGGTGCTGCCTACTGGGGTCGGACTTGGAGAAGGTGTCGAGGTCCAGCAGGTTCCTAGAAAAAGCAACAGACAGATGGACAGAGGGTGGGTCATCCTGAAGCCCATTGCCTCGACTCTGCCAAGCTAGGTACCCGGGGGGAGGCATGGGGCTCAAATCGCACCTCCCTCCCCCATTACTACATCCAGCCGTGGGTCCGCGTTGTTAGCACCCTGGACAGCACCGGAAATCTCTGTCCCAGGACCGTGTTCCTGCGGACTTGACGCGTATGAGTTCACACTGTCTCCATGGGCCCAGGAAAGAGAGTGAGCCCCAGAACTTTGTCCTTCAGAGGCCCAGATCCTACTGCATTCCGGCGACCCATCCCTTGAACCCGCAGGCTGAGTGAGCCGTCTTTTGCGGGTGGGGCTGTTCAAGGAAACCCCCTCCCCGAACCTGCCAGAGACTCCCCGGAGTCTGATTTTTCAGCCCCGTATGCTTCTCGCCTCTGCCCCCCCTCCGCTCCACCCCCAGTCTAGCTCCTGTCTGCACCGAGCCCCCGGAGCTGGTTGGGGCTGGGGCAGCATCCAAGCCCTTTTCAGGTAGCCCGCTCACCGGCAGGACACGGTAATTTCAATCTTGGTGGCTGGGACGCTGCGCTCAGAGGCTCCACCGAGAGACATGGCTGGTCGGGTGGCCGGAGCCGCGGAAAGCTAGGGGCGGTGGCAGCGGCGGGGCCGGCCCATGTGCCGTGGTGGCGGCGGCAGTGGCTGCACTCCCTCCAGCCCTGCGTGCTCTCCCACCGCTCACTCCTCGTCTGTGGCCACCAGCGGCAGCGACTCCAGATGGCAACACAGCCCCGCCCAACCCTGCGGGTGGCCCCCGCCCCGTTGGAACAGCCTCGGGCCAGCCGGGAATCTCATCCAGACCCCAACTTCAACCCACACCTTGGGAGTCCTTCCGGCGCATTTCTGCCAGTCAAACCAGCCCCCCGCCCCCCCATCTGTCCGCGGTGCTGAAGGTTTTGGGGCGCCCGGTGGGCTATAGGGACATTTTCTCTTCCTGATCCCGACCTGCCTAGGTCTCCGAATAGGAAGTTACACATTTGTTCTCATTCGTTGAGTGACCTTGAGCAACTTACTCAACATCTCTGTGGCTCAGGCTCCTTTCTCATTAGTAGAAAGGCCGAAACAGCACCTACTTGGGATGTCATAATATCTTACAAAGTCGACTTGAGAAAAGGTCTGAGCACAGGGGATTGTACTCAGTAAGTTCCAAGAAATGTTCGCTGGTATTATGTTCTTCCTCTGGGCATTTGTACCAATGGACCTCTTATGTGTTAAGTCAAAGCTCAGTAAATGGTGACTAACAGCATAGTGTAAAGCACTTTGCCCAGTTCTTTGAACCCCCATGACTTCATGGTGTTAGAGATGCAGACACTGAGGATGTAACCCACTCTAGGTCACACTGTAGGTGAGGGTGATGGTCATGCAGATCCATCCTCCCCACACCAACTACTGCCACCAAAGCCCCAGAAACCAGTCCCTCCACCATAGGCAGGGGCTGCAGGTCACCTGTACCAAGGCTGTGTTGCTTGAAGAAATTGTTAAAAACGAATACCCCACCGCATTCCCAGATAAACGAAGGTATCAGCAACCCTAAGTCCAAATTTCAGGTAGCCCTAGGAATCAGCATAGATAAACAGACACCCTAGATGATTAGGGCCCACTCAGACCCGAGGACTGTTACTATACCTTAACAGCCTGTGCCCATATATCCCCACCTCACTGAGGAGACTATCATGGCTCAGGAGGTACACTAAGTCTCCAGTTTTTTTTCTGCTTCATCTGCCACCCCCTAACCCCTTCTTACAGCACAAGGACAGTAAGAACCTTCCAAATAACTCCACAAAGACAGCAAACAAATGAGGATGCCAGAGAGCTGCTGTTCGAAAAGACTTTGATTTTATTTTATCAGTGTCAAACTGCCTATTCTCAGTGCAGGTGAAGCCTCCTCCTCAGGAAACAAGAATGACAAAGGGGTCACATCTTTCATGAAGTCTTGGCCTCCACAAGGCCCCAGGGAAGCCCCATACAGTTCTGGGAGTTGAAGGAAATCCTGGCAAAGACTAGGGTGGGTGAGAGGCAGTGTCAAGAGGGGTGGCGATCACCAGTCAGGAAGCTCGGGTTGTAGAACCCTATTCTTGGCCCTGCTTGGCTTTGAGGCTGCCACGTGCATGATGGAGAAGGGAGAGTGAGATTTCCCCTGACTCTGAAGCACTCCTTGGCCGGGCATGGCTTTGATTCTGCTCAAGGCTCAGGTGAGAGAGGAGCAGGAAACTGTCATGGGCTGGCTGCTTCATAAGGTGCTGCTGCTGGTGCCCCGGAATCCGACACCACGAACAAACTGCTCCAACAGGCCGCCAATGGCACCAGAGGGACTGGGGGCTGCTGCCCGAAGCCCCACTGTGCTGCTGTATGCGGCCAAGAAGGCTGAGCGCACCTCCTGCAGCCGAGTCTCCCGCTCATTCAGGGCTGCAAGCCTATGGGGAGGGAAGAAGGGAAAGAATGAATGCATTACCTTGGGGCAGGATCCAACATCCTCATCCTCATGCTACAATGCTTATCCTCTGTCTTCCCCAGCACAAGGCCAGCATCTGTCCTGTGGTCATGCCCCAAATATTTGACCTTGTTCCCCTCTTAAACCATTCTTCTCAGTTCTCAGGCTACTGTTCCTACCTAGAAGCAGTACCTTTTATTGGGGCACTGGCCTGCCTTTCCATGGGAAACCGCCATCTCTGTGACTGGAGAGAGTGCAAGCCAAGCAGGAAGGCGGTTGCTCCAACAGCTGTTGGCTTCCATTCCTTAATAAGAACAAACTGAGGCAGACGTCTTAGACCTAACTGTAAGGAGAGACTCCCGACACCAAGTTGGGTTGACCTTTCTTGGGGCCAGCACCTGGAGCATCCTGAGAGAACACTCTTGGCAGTGCCCTGGAGAGGCCAGGGTCCTCACTGGAAACCCCGAGGCTCTAGCTACACCTTTAGTCACTGTGGTCCCCAAGTAAACAGCTAGAGGGGTGCTGCCTTTTCCTTCCCTGACCTCTACAAGCATTGATCACAGATAAAAGATAAGAAACCCCTCTTCTTTTCTTGGCGTGGAACTACAAGAAGGGGAACAAGTGCACAAAAACTCAGGCTTATCCATGCATGAATTCCATATGAGGCTGTTTAACACCTTGAAGGGTTCTTTAATAGAGAGACCTATGGTAGCAGCCACATCCGACCTCTGGTCTAAAAGCTTATACAGTCTAGGAGTGGGAGGGATGTGGAATCAGAAGAAAGGTCAGGAACTCACATGGGATTCCCTCTAACTGTACCCTGGAGAAAGGTGACACACCTATGTAAGATGAGCCCTCATGTTCCTATCCATCTAAGCACCAAGACTAGCCCTAACCACTAACTTACTCCAAAATTTTCCCAAAGAGATCAATCCCTGGGTAATCCTTCCCAGGAATCTGTCAAAAGCAGCAGAAATGTCTGCAATTCCCAAGCCCAAGTGACTTGCGCCCCAGGGCCTGGAGAACAGATGGAGGTATGAAGATAAATGAGAGTCCTGGTTGAGTATGAGAACAGACCTAGGGAAAGGAGATTATGTGTGTGTGTGCGTGCATGCATGTGAGAGATGAGTGGGAGAGGGAGCATGGGGGGCTGAGGGGAGAAAGAGAGAGAGAACAGAGACAGAGGTAGACAGAAAAATGCAGCAGCAGGTTCTAGGGCGGAAAAAAGTCAAATAGCTCACGCAGCAGCACTAAGAAAATGGAGCTGATACTGGATTCCTGCAATACCATGAACAACTCCAAAGTCTTTTTTGGCATTGAGGGAGATACATGGCCCTAGATCTTCTTAGGTTTCACATAGGCTGGAGACCACTGTGTTCTTCAGCTTTTCTTTAGAGCATACAACCAGGAGAAATTCAGATTAGTAGTTTCTATTAATGGGGAACATCCAAAGGTCCATACGGGTGCATTCTCACTGCCCCCTAACTGGGAGGCAGAAGGAGAAAGATCACAACCTATTTAAAGAAAAGAAGACTGGAGCCCAGAGAGAATATGCAATATACTTGAGGACACACAGCAGGCAATAGGTAGGCAGGGACTGGAGCTCCCGTAGCGCCATTCCCTCTCAAGAGATGAGCTAATAGGCTTAGAGAA
The DNA here is from genome assembly GCF_902729225.1 of Pteropus medius. Taxonomy (NCBI): domain Eukaryota; kingdom Metazoa; phylum Chordata; class Mammalia; order Chiroptera; family Pteropodidae; genus Pteropus; species Pteropus medius. Next base: position 2,679,311 of record NW_024349800.1, on the reverse strand, counting down.
GGCTGACACCCCAAGACATAGCTGGTGAGCAGAACAGCTAGTATGCAGACTAAATTTCTCCGACAACAAAGCCCAAGCACTGAACTCATATATTGTGTGATCTCACTGGAATCAACCGTGGCCCCACCCCCACCTTGCAGTCTTGGGGTCCATGAGATCATGTAGAACCTAGCCCTCCTCTGGGCACCACCAGAACCAACCAGAATTCTGAACTAGGATCTCAGAGAACTACTCGAGGTATAAATTGTAGGACCTAGGACTATAGTTGCCCATTTCAGTGACTAATGCCAGGTAAGTGAGGGGTGTTATCAAGGAGGGGCAGAGATGTCTGTTTCTTCCAGAGACAGCACTTAGGCCGGTATGGCTGAAGTAGTTAAGTCCCTACAGAAAGGTGCAGATAACAAAAACCTAAAGGATCTTGTTTTTCATTTAAGGACCTGGCTACAGAGGTTGTGCCAGGCACTAGCAGCCTCCAAAGTCCTTGGGCTACACCCCAGCTGCAGAGCCCGGGCCTATGAGTACCGTCCTGGAATCCTAAGGTCTAGGCCCTTCCAAATGGCCTCCAAGGGACCCTTCTCAACTCTTCAGGGCAACCTGCCTCCCACCTGTCAGCATTGGTGGGTACAAGCTGGATCCTGGTGGTGGGGATGAATGCCCAGCACCTGAAGTTCATTCAGCCCATGGTGGGGAGGTGAAGGCCCTTAGCCATAGCTGAGGACCAGGCCACTGAGGCTCTCCCCGCACCTGACATCCAAGAAGCAGCAGGGCATGCAAGGAGGAAAGTGATTGCCAGAGGTAGCCACTCAAGCGGATGCATTATGAGAGTTGGAAGCCCAGTACTAGAGACTTGGAGGGGGAGGATTTTATAGACCTGGGATTTAGTATTGCTCCAATTTTCTTTCCTGACCAGGGGCAAAAGCAGAAGACAAAAGTGGGGGGGCGGGGGAGGTTGGCAAGGAAGCCTTGGTTCTGCTGGGGAGGATCACAGCCCTCGGGCTAAGCCAGCTCCATCCCAGCTCTGGTCTCCACCATATACCAATCTTCACTACCTCCTTGTTCTGATTTCAAAGGATTCTCCTGTCAGGCAAAGCCTTGGACAGAAATAGAATCTTCTATAGTTAGTTACAGTCCAGCCAGCTTTCCCTCAGGGTGTGCCCCGACACCCGTAGATGGGTTTTGGAGGCTGGGGAGAGTGATCGCATACTCCAATGCACTTCCTGAGCAGCCCATAAGGCCTCCTCCTTCATACCTCAGGGGTCAATGAGCAGGGAGGTATACTTAGCTAAGGCACTGAAGTGGGGCACAAATCCCAGGCCAGCTCCCTGGGTCTGGCTGCTGCCTCATTCTTAACTAGCACTCTTGATTGCTCACCAGCTTTTAATATGGGCAGGGGAGCATCCTGCCTTCTCAAGCAAGACACTTACAGACAACTGTTAGGGAGCTCATCCGGGAAGCTGAAAGGGAGAGAGGAGTCTGTGTGCAGGACAGCCCGTTCCTGAATACTGCCACAGCCTGTTACCATCTGCCAGCTGCCAAAGTCTGTGGAGAGAGAGGATCCGGGCAGGGGATGGTCCACTGATCTGGGGCAGAGAGGAGAGAGAGGGGAGATGATGCACAGTCAGTCATATGCCTGACAGGGGAGGCTCTGAAGGGGTGGGGGTTGGGGACTATGGTGGCCCTGGGTCATGGCTGCAAGGTTCTGTTGGTGAAGCATCTGTAAAGTCAACCACTTTCCAAAAGTGCAAAAACAGCCAGATAAGGTTGTGACCGAGAAAGACGAGTATAGACTGTAAAGCAGGCTCAGCTGTGACGACAGTGTTTCGTGCAAAGACTCACAGGAGCAAAAGAAGAAGAGTAAAGCATGGTGACAAGAGATGAGCCAGCAACCAAAGCCTGGAGTGAGGGCGTACCAGCCCTGGTGGCTGATAAAGCAAGTATAATCTCAACAGCACCTAAAGGAGAGGAGCAAGGTTGGATGCCCCAGGAACCAGGGAGGCAGGATTACTCTCCAGCATGCAGATTGGCAGGGTGGGCAACTCGGAACCCAGGGGCCGCTGAGGTCCTGTCAAAGAGGTGGGAGAACAAGCCTCTTGGGGACCATGGAGGGTAGTTACCTAGATTGAAAAGTGAGGTCCTAGGAGCCCTGAGCCCCACCTCTGCAGTGCCTTCCAGGTGCTATAGATTGTATTCACAAGTATACCCAGCAAACTCACTGGCTATGCCCAGAGGGAAGGGATAAATCAGGCAGGCAACTTGACAGCTTCATCAGGCCTTTTTCAGATGGAGGTTTGTGGGGTGCAGGGAGAGGAAAGTTGTATTGGGAATCTACTACTGCCATTTCCTCCCCACTCAGACCCAACTCCTCTACATTGTCTCTAGGCAATAGCCCAGCCAGCAGGAGGAGGGGTGGAGGGGAAGAGATAAGGAGACATTGAACAAGGCCCTTCCATCAGCTGTCCCTGGTCCTACTGCCCAAGGTGTATCATCTTTGATGCTTGACCCTTTATTTTTTAATTCAAGAATAGCAGAAGGTGCTCCTACAGAGACCCAGACACAGCAGAAGCATGAATAGTGGTGTACAGGGTGCGGAACAAAAAAAAAGTTCATTAACCTTGGCCCACCTAGCAGGCTGATGTAAAAGGCTCCTAGTCTGAATTTGAGGTGAGTCCCTCCCACAGGTCACCAAGGCCAACCTTAAGCAGCTGCCAACTGAGTGCAGCTCTAGCCAGGTGATCCTTAACCACCTCTGTTTTAGAGACAGAGAAATGGCAGCCCAGACAGGTGAAGACAACTTGCCCAAGGTCCCACAGCCGGCGAGTACAAGAAGAGATTTTTTAAAGCCAAGTTTGATAACAGATTTGTCCTACAACAAAATCACCTTGAGACCAGGGAAAACAGATGGCCTTCTACATTAAAGCCCCCATGAATCGGAACCTCTTGCAACAAAGACCTGCCACATTCATCATTCCTGTTTAACTCTGGAAGGTGTGTGACAGTAGCATTAGGGATGAACACAGGACATGATCTACTACCTGGTGGGAGCCCCTAGTGCCCAACAAAGCAGGGCTTCCTTGTTTCTAGACAGTGAAACTTGATAGGGCTCAGGCAGTATGTAAATCAAAGAGACAGCTGCCCAGGAGAGGGAGAGCCACGCGCCCATATTTTGGCACCTGCCCTATGCTTCCTCCGGTCATGCTGGGGCCTTCAGTCAACACAACCCTTCTGAGGTCAGCCTGGCTCCACAAATCTCACCCACTGTTCAAACTTTAGGGTACAGTTTCTTTTAATAGTCTGTGAGAAAACAAATCCTCAACACCAGAGTGTTGAAGAAATGAAAGGGAAGCTGAATACAAGAGGCAAGTAGGATGAAGCACTCCTGGGGCCAGGAACATGGAGGGTTTCTTATGCCCCAACCCCACACCCTCAGGGCTATCAGAGACACTGCCAATGGGAAAATGATAGACAGATGGATGCGGTTATGGAGAAGTTTTCCTCAAGGATTCCTGGTTTCCTAGGCTAGTCACTTCCCTTTACTTTTCCAGTGTCCAGCAGGTAGCACCACAAGGCAAGAACTGCACCTGGAGCAGCCTAGGGACAGCTGTGGGATAGAGGCGGCAGCACAGATAGCCAGGAGCGTGAATGATCCCAGGGGACATTGAAGCCATCACAGTAGACATCTTTTGCCTCTTTTTCAAGAGTGAGCAGACTTCAAATGAAATTTTCCTACTTGAGCCTTTTGCCAAAAAAAGGGTTGCAAAGCAAGTTTTCAGCTCCTAGGTTTGAGAGCAAGGGGCTATGCTCAGCAGTGAGGTGTTTTAAGTGCCAGTCTGGATTAGCTGGCTAGAGGGGACAAGATCCTCAAGATGAAAGGAAACGATCACCAAAAAGGAGCACCTGTACCTGCCTAGTGAAAGAAGGAAAATCTTCAAGTCGGTCTCGGTAACTCAACTTGCTTTAATAAGACCCCACACTCTTCTGCCCTGTTTCCCTACTCAAACACAAACAGAGCAGCAAATAAATAAATAAATAAATAAATAAATAAATAAGTGTCCTGAGCTCCATCTCCTCTAATCTCCTATCTATAGAACTGGAAGAAACATGGGGCCAAAGCTACTTTCAAACTGCAGAACTGTGGAGCCAAGGTCGCTTCTAAGGTCATCTGTTCACATCCCTGTGGCTCAGAGGGCTCAGACCTCTGCCAAGAGGTTGGCTACTTGGCAACATTTTATTCCTTTGGATACTGGCCTAGACACCCGCTTCACAGAACCAAGCTGCCACTCCCACCTTCCTCCCACCTCCTGACAGATACCCGCTGTGGCCCAACTCAGGCAGATGTCTTTTAGATAGTCTTTTTTTGGAAGGAAGTATTAAGAACACCCATACAAGCAGAGCTGGCCCTACCCACACAGCTGAGGCAAGAAACATATCTGGCCTGGCCTTTAACCTGTCCAGTGCCCAGACATGGCCCATAAGCCCTCAGATAAGTGACTGATAAGCATGGGTCCTTAACCACAGCTAGTTTACTGAGCATTTGTGGAAAAGATGAGTATTTACATGCTAGGTACTTCACTCCATTACCTCATTTCAACCCAAACTTATTATGGAGGCTAGGATCATTACTCCCGCTTTAAAAATGGGCTGAAAAATATAGGCTCGAAAGGGAAGTGGTTTTTTCCCCTCACGTTACACAGCTATGATTGGCAAAGCTGGGAGCGAAACCCAGATCTGACCAAAACCCATGCTAACCCCGTAACACACTGACCTTTCTTCCCAAGAAGTCTTTTGGAGCTCCAAGTTTTCTCAGGGTCTCAAGCTGGCAATGCCCTTAAGCTTCTCATCACTCATCCCTGGTCTGGAGCTCTGGTCCCATACAAGAACATATCAAACATGGAACAGGAACCCTATGTATTGCAGAAAGCAATCTGGTTTCCTTGCCTCATTAAACAGAGCCTGGGACCAGAGCTCATTGCTTATAATGAGCAGTTAGTAGGTGGTGGAAGATGGGGGAAGAGCAGCTAGCTGGGCAGCAGAGGTTGGTTCCTATGTTGCTACCTAACTATTCAACCAGACTGCCAGGTGTCCCTCAGACAAGTTTTTATGCTCTTCAGGTAGCTCAGCTCACGCTGGGCTCAGTGATGGCACCAAACCCCTCTTCAGTCATGAACAGGGCTGTGCTAGCAACTCCCCAACCCTAAAGATGTTTGACTCGGGAGCAGAGGCCAAGGCCACATGGTGCTGGGCCACTTACTAACCAAGGCTTCGGAAGGAATATGAGCTCAGAACATTGGTCCTGCCTCTTCCTAGTCCCCAACCCTGTAGCTGATGAGAGATTTAACAGTGGTCCAAAAAATGGAGCTCAATCAGAAGATGCTGCTGTGGCAGCCGATAGGGCAAAAAAACCACCAGTCTTCCCGGTGAGGGGTATGGGTTGGGGCTGGATAATGATCAGTACCCCATAGAACTTTCTTCCTAACCTGACACCCACTTCTTCACTTTGAACAAACCTTTATTAATTCCTTTTACAGAGAAGTCCTGCTTTAAAAGAGATATGCTTGTGGAATTCAGGAATTTGGAGCATATGAAACCTGGAGAATTCACATTATAAGGGGAATTCTGGCTGTCACAGATAGCTTTACTAAAGGGTTTCTTTCCATATAGTTCCCCCTGCTGCATTAAAAAGCTGATTGCAGGGAAGCTAATGACAGGATCCCGCAGGCACTTTAAGATAAAAGAGACTAAATTAATTTTAATGTTAATAGAAATGCATAATTAGAATGCTCCAAATCTGATTAATCTAGTCCTTCAGAACCTCTGGCAAACAGGCATCCAATCCAGAACCTTATCGCCTGGCCAGCCCAGCTGGGCTCCAAGTGGGCATTCCCAGAATAGCCCAGCAGAGCCATCAAACACCTCACAGCAGCCTACCTCACGCCTCTCCAAGGCTGTGTGTCCCACTTTGGTTCAGCTATCCCAGCCTCAACCAGGCCCTCGCACACAGGACTGAGAAGCTGGAAGATACCCTGACCCTTCTCAGCCTCTAAGGGAGGGGCCTTGGTGGCTCCCCCGGACTGCCCTTAAGAGTCTGAGCCACCTAGTCAGGCAGAGAACCACTGGTGATACTGAGAGAAACTATCACAAGATTGGAAATAGGTTCTTTGGCAAGAAGAAGGGAATAATAAAAAGCTGGAGTGTGAGAAGAGGTGGAGTGCTGCCTCGACAGGGGAGCCCATAGGAATTGGACAGTAAAGACTGGGACAGGGCTCCAAAAGACAAGAGGAATCTTCTGGTTTCCCTTCCAGTTGTCTACCAATGTTGCACAGGCAGAAAAGGAGGCAGAGATGATGAGCAAGAACTCCAGCCCAGAATGGCAAGGGTCACGCAGTGTTGCAGCAGACCTGGAGCAGCCCCTTGGAAAACCAGACAAGGGTGGCATGGCAGTGAGCATACAGAGAGGATATGAATGAGCACAGGTATGTGAGCTAGTTTGCCTAGCACCATTTCTGCTCAGCCACCTCCACCAAACCTCCTATGAGGTCAGAGGGGTCATAGTCTGTTTAACAGACTCAGCTACAGCACTGGCAGACACATCAGTGCTCCGAGCTGAAGGGCTCACCTTCAGAGATGAGTACATAAGACCCATGTGGACAGTGCAGTCCATAGCTCCTACTTGCCTACTGCTGATCTGCTCTGCCTACGTGGGGAGGAGACTCTTCTCCATCTTCCTCCATTTCCTGCTTTTGCCCAGAGAAAAACCAGAGGGTTGGTGATGAGAGGAGGGTTCCAGAAGTTTCAGGTCTTTCCTTAATATGCTTGTGACTTTGGGGCTTGGTTTCCTTTTTGGTATAGGCCTATTACAAGAAAAGGCCTGAAACTTCTAGAGCAGTACATGGCAGAGCTGGGCTTGAATCTAGGGTGGACGCAAATGCTCAGGCTCTTTCTGCTAAATGCCTGTTTCTCCCTAGAATTTATTAAGGACCCCTTAAGTCCTACACTGCTTTGTTTCTCCAAAAGGGCCAGACATTCTCAAGGCTTTAGAAAACAAAGCAATTCACAGAATTCTTTCCCTGGGGGTCTCACATGGGAAGATTGCTATAGGTCAGCTAGGAAGTGCTTTCCCCACATGTCAGACCACCCCTCAATCCTAAGCCCCTGCCCAGTGCCCAGCTTTAATCCCATCTAGTAAACATCATTCCTGCAGCAACTCCAGCCACACCTGTCTATTGTGGCCGAGCACAACATTTTCATACTGACCTATTCCGGGTATACAGAGTCTCCTGAGGTTTGCCCCAGTCACGCACATCTAGCCTAGCTCCCTATTATCTGTTCTCCTCACTGTTCCACCAATTCAGACATGGCATGTGAGAGCCAGAAGGGACTAGACCCATCTCTTTAAAGAGAACGTAAGGTCTGTGGGGAAGGAGGTGAGGTAGTGGGCTGAAATCTGCCAAAGGCAACAGGTAAAAGCAGCCCTGACTCTCTGCCCATCACATCAGAACCCCTACGTCTTCTGGATTTCCCATCTGCCAGGGCTCTCAAACCACTATACAAACTAGCTCTTGCTCTGTACCCAAACATTAACTCATCCTCAAAATAGTAGGTTGGCCCAGAAGCTTGTAATCCCCTCTGGCCTCCTCGGTATACTGCCCACCAGGCCGCATGTGAGGAACCCTGTCCTAAGATACCACCTGAGGTACAACCTCTGGTGCTGAACGCCACCCTCCAGCCTTATTAAGAGGGGAAGATTAGCCACCTCCACCAATAGGGGCTTTGGAGCTCCTCACCTGGCTTTGGGAACCTCCAGGGGACTGCTACCTAATCTGAAAAAGTTGTCAGAATGGTTTGAGGAGGAGGAGCTGGAAGATTTGGCTTCTATCAGCCCTTGGTGGGAAGGCAGGCGGTCCTCCGAGGGCTGCGGCCGGCTCCAGAGCACACTCTGTGGAGAAGATGAGTGGCTCTTCCTCCTGCAGTGGAAAGAGTAGGTCTGTTGGCCAAGGGGCCGCCCTAGGCAAGCCCTCATCTCACTTTTACCAAATCTCAGGGCCCAGTCTTTACTTCCGGTCGGAAAATACCACATGGGAGTGGGCATACATCAGAACTCCCTTAGGCATGACTATGGGCAGCAAGAGCTGGCTCTTCAGGCAGGGACGGTGGCATCAGGACAACACCGGCCTAACTGGCCTCAAAGTGCATGCTAGAAAACAGATCCTTAAATAAGTTCAGTAACTGCCCCTCCCTCCACAATTGTTATATAAAATCTTGAGCCATTTGTCTAGGGAGAAAGGTTCTCAGGTTTCATCAGATTCTCAGGTCATCAGGTTCTCAGGTTTCATCAGATTCTCAGGAGTTGACCCTTAAACCAGTTCCCCAATCATCATTTTGCACTCATCTCTTATTTTCTTCTTTTTTCTAAACTGGCCCCCACCTGTCAGGCAAAAGATACAAGGGAGCTCCCCCAGAGAGACTCTTTAATACCAGCCTCCCCTCACCTCGCTCTGTCTGCCCAGCCCGGCAACTTCTTTCCTCATCCCACAGGGAGTCCAGGCCCTTTATACTCCTGGGCCACCACAGGCAGTGCCCCTCACCAACCAGATGGTTGGCCTCAGAGGCCCATAAGAGACAGCAGGGAATGGAGCTATGCTCTTGGCCCTACTGTCAGGGCCCCCCTTTGTTCCTGGGACTCCCTGGAGCTGGTGGCCCTGGGCCACAGCTGTGAGCAAGCTTAGTTGCAGCCTGGCCCTTTACCAAGCTGCTTGAGTCTGTGCTCCTGCAGGGACCAGCTCCACGGCTTCATAGATGAAGCTCCCAGCAGCTCCTGGGGAGCTCTCCATGACCAGGGAGAAGTCGCTGCCAAGGCTGGTGGTGCTGCCACGGTCCTTTCGTCCTGAAAGAAGCCAGTGCCATTGATCAGTACATTATCTTCTCCCACTACTGGTCTCCTACTTCTTCCAAACCATAAAACTGGAGAAAGAAGCTTCTAGAACAAACAATGCTTGTATGGTCTATACTCAGAAAGATTCACAGAGGAAGGGAAATCTGCTAGAGCCTGTGACTCACTTAGCATGCAGATATCTTCCAGGGTGAAGCCTGCATCCCGGGCTGGCAAACTCTTCCTCCTATAAACAGAACCCAGAAAGGTGAATTCCAGATTGGGCTGGGATCGTCTTTGACTCCCGTCCCCAACACTGCCCACCTAGGAAAAATGCTCCAACTCACTGGCAACTCATGGAGACAGGTCCTACCTAGTGTTACAAAATGCCAGATCCACTTCTGGAAGGCCAGCAAAGTCTGCCTCTTCCCTATGAGCTTCGCCCCTAAGAGTTCAAGTCTGGTCCAACATACTAGGAGTTTGGAATTGGAAGGTAAGGGAACTCAGAAATGATGTCAATTGTCACATGGGCCCTAAAGCAACTACCAGACAAGACTCCTGTTTCCCAGGCTAGAAGCAACTCTCCTCCATGGTGATGGACAGCAATCTGCTCAGGCAGGCGAATGGGCTCCTTTGGCCAGAGTCCTTTACTCCTCTGGCAGTAAAAGACTGTTCTCCTAGTTACCAGAGACCACTCATCTGTCCCAAAACCTTTCTGCTAACATGACTCCCAACCCTGCCTCACTGGTCTTCAACAAGGATCCCTACCCTGGCCTCAGAGGGAAGGCAGGGAAAGAAAGCCAGCCTGTCAAGCATGCACGGAAGCAGGGCAGGGGTTAAGAAGGCAAATAAGACCCTGCTTGTCCTAAAGTGGCCCTTCCTAGAGTGCCTTGGCCCCAGGGTGAGAGAGCAGGCCTTTCCTTACCTCTGTGTCTTCAGAGCAGAGAACTCCTCGGAGATGATATGCTTCAAAAAATTGAAGCAGAAGAAGAAAATCTAAAGAAGAAACCAAAAAGCAGCCCACATGAGAAGACAGCCTTTTCCAGAGAGAAGAATCTAGGTGGCTGAATGCCCAGGAGAGGGCAGCCAGCTACCGGGGTCAGCCCCTAGCTGGAGAGTAGCCCTGCTTTGGGGATCCTGCTAGATATTCTGGTCTATACATAGTACAGGTGGCAGAGAGGACTCAGCAGCCCAGGCACATGCACTTGGGCTGGGGCAAGGAAGGAAGGGACCGTGTTTCCTTCTTGGGAATGCAAGAAGGTAAACCAGGGATTTTTCAAACTCTTGAAATTCAATATGCATGTTCTCAAGCTTTTGAAAAGGATGAAGAGAACAGAAGCTTCTCCCCTCAGCCTCTCCCTAGAACCCCAGGGAGAGAGGCTAACAGGGAAAGACAGCTGGGAGAGAGATTATCTGGAGACAAAGAGATTAAATGGATACAAATTAAGGAGCACCAGAAGGAAAAGGGACCAGATTTTATGGTCCAGATGTCCAGAAATAGTGATTCAGGAGAACCAGGGGTGAGGGGCAGGCACTGTCTGACCTAGAGCCCGCAGTGCTCAGCTGTGAGGGGCAGTCTAAGTATGAGATGGCACAGGCAGGAGGTGGCTCCTGCACTCCCGCCATATCCCCAGTGCCACCAGCAAATTCTCTCTTCTTCCAGCCATCGTCCTAGTCAAATGGACCTCCATGAAATGCTCACAAGGCATAGTCTCTGCAGTTTTTAAATTCTCCAGTAATTATGAGAGGTGTGGTCCATGAACCCTTCCAGAGCCCCATATTATTTCTTCAAAAAGAAAGAAAGGAAGGGAGGGAGGGAGGGAGGCAGGCAGGCAGGCAGGCAGGCCAGGTCAGTATGAAAATGTTGTGCTATATGAAATTAAATAGTTGTTTTCACCAAAGACTTTTAGTCTTTAACACGCTAATGTACTCTGTGAACCTCCAAGACAAGGCAGAGAAACAGAGTGCTGTATAATAGACCTCAGTGTTTTGTTTTTATTTTTTAAAGCATCAATATCTTGAGTGTCTGGTAGGGTAAGAGAAAAGCCCATGCCCTGAAGCGCAACCTCCCAGATAAGGAGACCCTCTTGTGTATGCCAGGAGATGGCCAAGCTTCGACTCCAGACACCACTGGGCTCAGCCTCACCCTCTGCACAGTCTCTGAAGACAGAATCTAGCCTGCTTCAGGGGTGGGGGAGAGGGCGTGGAAGGCAAATGTCCTAACGTAGCCAGCGAGTCTCAAAATGAGAGGCTGCAAAGGGGCTTTATGTGCTGATATCAATGCCAAAGTCACTGCCTCTAACAGAGTTCACGGAGGCCTCTGAGGAACAGGCTTATGAGCTCTGCAGCCCTGGCAGATGCGATAAGTGCTCAGAAGAGATTTAGAAGGGGCAAGGAGCAGCTATGAGGGAGGAACAAAAGAAAGAGACACTAGATAAAATGCCTGGAAAAGAAGGCAGTCTCAGGAGGGCGAGAAAGATGTTTTAGGAAAATAAGAGGGAGACAGTGAGGGCAAAAGAAAAAGAGCTAACCCCATGTGACAGCTCCCACACTGGGCAAATGGACTCATACTCTTTCCGAAGCAGCATGAGCGACAGCAGGAGACTCAAGGTTAATCACATTACCCAAGGTCACCCAGGTAATGAGCAAGGCAACTTTGATTCAAACTTAGGTCTAACTCCAGACCTGTGTATGAGGAAAACAAGCATACTAATGTACTCTGTGAACCTCCAAGACAAGGCAGAGAAACAGAGTGCTGTATAATAGACCTCAGTGTTTTGTTTTTATTTTTTAAAGCATCAATATCTTGAGTGTCTGGTAGGGTAAGAGAAAAGCCCATGCCCTGAAGCGCAACCTCCCAGATAAGGAGACCCTCTTGTGTATGCCAGGAGATGGCCAAGCTTCGACTCCAGACACCACTGGGCTCAGCCTCACCCTCTGCACAGTCTCTGAAGACAGAATCTAGCCTGCTTCAGGGGTGGGGGAGAGGGCGTGGAAGGCAAATGTCCTAACGTAGCCAGCGAGTCTCAAAATGAGAGGCTGCAAAGGGGCTTTATGTGCTGATATCAATGCCAAAGTCACTGCCTCTAACAGAGTTCACGGAGGCCTCTGAGGAACAGGCTTATGAGCTCTGCAGCCCTGGCAGATGCGATAAGTGCTCAGAAGAGATTTAGAAGGGGCAAGGAGCAGCTATGAGGGAGGAACAAAAGAAAGAGACACTAGATAAAATGCCTGGAAAAGAAGGCAGTCTCAGGAGGGCGAGAAAGATGTTTTAGGAAAATAAGAGGGAGACAGTGAGGGCAAAAGAAAAAGAGCTAACCCCATGTGACAGCTCCCACACTGGGCAAATGGACTCATACTCTTTCCGAAGCAGCATGAGCGACAGCAGGAGACTCAAGGTTAATCACATTACCCAAGGTCACCCAGGTAATGAGCAAGGCAACTTTGATTCAAACTTAGGTCTAACTCCAGACCTGTGTATGAGGAAAACAAGCATACTAAAGAGGTAAAGATTGCAAAAAGCAGCAAACAAGATGGGCCACGGAGAGATCAGAGATCAGCAAGAAAAAGGGACAGCCCCCAGAAAGGAAGGGGACCCTGGCTATGCCTGATCTGAGGCTGGTAGTGAGGAGCAGGGCAGGACCTTGCTTGCACAGACAGCCCTGGGGCTTAAAAGTTGCTGAGTGGGTGTGATGAGAGTAGAGAGAACAGGGAAGAGCATCTGGGTTTTAGCTATAAGGATGAAGGGCACAGAAAAGGACTTATAAATTGGTTCCAGAGCTGAGTGCAGAAAATAAGGTCACCCATGAGAAGCAAAAAGCGGGGAAAAAGGACTGACACTCAAAGGTCACAGGCAGCCACATGGGCAAGTATCATCTCTACCAAGCAAGAGAGGAACCGAGACTCAAAATGGGGGCTACTATGCTGGTGCTTTCCCTGCCATGCTGCCTAATCCCAGCATGCACCAGGAAAGGGTGGACACCAAACAGAATGTCATCTTGTCCTTCTCTGCATATAAGAGCCTAAGCTCTTGGAGTTCTGGCATGTGCTGACAGACTGTGAGCAATACCCACCTCCTCTCCTTTGCTGAGCCGATCTACCAACATGTGCCTGCAACAAAAAGGAAAGGAGGTCAAAGTGAGCAGCGCCGAGATGGGAGGGCAAAGGGGACCCAAGTCACAGGGACTGTGACTTTGACACCATAGCCTCAGGTAAGGCCTGACCAGCATCTTTCAGTCTTTCCCAAGGGGGCCGAATTATCCTCACCTCCAACCCTGTCACAGAAGCCACTGTACCCACATACACACAGAAACGTAGTTCTCAAGGTACCACCCCTACCCCACAACTGATATTCCCCAAAGACTTACCCAAAGAGGAACCAGTCATAGGCCACAGTTAGGTAGAGGATTTCAGCAGGCTTCAGGGACGTGTGGATGAGCCCATCCTGGAAGAGACCGGAGAGACATGTCAAGATCAGAAAGATGCCTCTCCGTGACAAAGCTCCCTCTTTTTCCCAGGAGCTGAACCACAACTGTAGACCCAGTGACAACCACCTACCCAACATTCCTAGGAACAGGGTTAAACACAATACCTGCTCCAACTTGGGGTCCCTCACTCCAAATCTTCTCTACTTTCTGGAGGTAGCCCTAATGCTCTAAGAGGGCAGATCTTCATAGGGGCCTCTGAATGCTCCCTGACCCCATGGCCCAGCCCATCCATACTCACAGCCCACAAGGAAAGGCGCAGAAGAGAGATGAAGAGGGGGGTCCGATCCCAGCCTGAGATACAGTGTACCAGCAGCCCGCTGTCATCTACTCAGGAACCACAGAACAGGAGGTCCAGAAGAGAAGCAAACATGGGCTGATGAGAAGGGGACATGCCACTCTTCTGGCCTGATACGAGAGCCAGGCCACTCCTAGTCTCCCTCTTCCTGGAGGGCCTCCCCATGATCCTTCTCCAACCTAGTCCCAGAAAAAGGGCGGAGGACAGGAGGGAGACCTGTCTATCTGCAGCGTCTCTTATTTCTTCTGGCTACAGTTCTTGGTGTACTTTTAGGAAAGCAGTAATGCCTGGACAGTCTACTCTGCCCAGGTCATTTAGGTGGGGCTGACCTGAATGTCCCCACCCAGCATTTCTCAAGGGAGCACTACAGGTATTTTGGAGGAAGATAATTCACTCTGCAGTGTTGTCCCAAGGACATTTAGGATCCTTGGCTAACATTCACCAAATGCTGGTAGCCCTTCCCTAGTTCCTGCAACACCCAACTCTCCAGAACCCCCTTGAGGGGCAGTACTGCCCCAGATAGAGAACCACTGCCTAGGTCCAGGGGCAGGAATCTGACTTTTTTATAAAGCTAGCCACAGTTGGATGGGCCCTTGACCCAAACTGGGCCAATGAGCATGAGCTCTGGGACAGAGGCAGTCTCTTTTTTCTGGAGGAGTTAAGATGGCAGGAAACAAGTCTGGAAAGGTTATTGGCCATGAAGCTAATTAGACAGCGGGTATGAGAAATGAGATTCTTTGTGACATTTGTTAGGCACCTGGCTCTGCCTTTGGGCCTTCTTGGTTGTATAAGCAAGTATATTTCCACTTGTTCAAGCGAGTGAAATCCCACACAAAGTCCTGACTGATATTGAGGAGTTAGAGTCAGCACGCCCTAGAGACATCAAGTGCTACAGAGACACCATCCAATTAAAACAGCCAACTAGGGTGAGCTGACAGGCCCTGTATGAGTTTTTGTGTGCCCAATAAGAAGCCAGGACTGATTTTCTCTCATCTTTCTGAATTAAAAGAGGGTATTCCGGCCCCTGCATACAACGCTGATGCTCAAAGCTCAAAGGCCAGCTGACCCAGTGCAGAAACATCCTGTATGGGATTCAGATAGTAACAAGTTCATTATTTTGTTTTCTAGGGTTTTGAGGACATGCAATAAAGCTGCCAATGGAAAAGGGAATCCCCAAATCCTTCTACCCAGAGCAAAAATAATGTATGTGGCCCCAACGAACACACATGTACAGTGTCATGACCTGGGAACACCCAAGAGATCCATGGCTTGAGGGCTCAGGCAGAGGCAGACTCACCATCGCTGTTAATTATGGAAAGCAGCAGTTTCAGGTAGTTTTGTGTTTGTTGCACCAGATCCCAACTCTGTTGAGGAAGAAGGATAAAATGGGACTGGGAATTTGAAGTATTTAAAAAACAAAATGTTAAGAGTTATTCTAGGGCAACAAATACCGAAGGCTCTTGGTCACACGTAATAAGTCCCAAACCCCAGATAATCCAAGACTTTACTTCCTACTCTGAAAGCTCTTTCCACCTCTCCCTGCACCCTCACCGCACAGGTCCCCCTTACTCAGTGTGTTCTAACCCACGATAGTGAGGAAGGGGAAGCCATGCAGAGGCCTGAGCAACCCACAGCCCCACACCCACCAGCAGCAGTCATCCATATGGGCTCCCCATTTGGCTCTTGAGGGATTTAAGAGAACAAAGAGCCTTGAGCCCATGGCCACTGTCACCAAACAGAAAGAGTCTTTCCTTAATCTATCGCATCTCAGAAAGCAAGGAAAATATCAACCTTCTCATCAACCATGTTTCATTTGCTTTTTACTGCTATTCACTGCATACTGTCTTTTGATGAATAATAAATGCAGTCTGTTTGGCAGACAGAATCTTTTAAAACAGGAGGCCCATGAGGCGGGAGATGAAAAATAGGCAAAAGCTATAAAGAGATTGGAACCTGTGTTCTAGCCCAAGTAAGAGGTCTAGACCAGATGCTCTTAGGAATAGTCTACTTGGAATCTGGAATTCCATGGAGGGGCTTGACCCAGTTCTGCAGCTCCCTTCCACCTAGCAGGGGGGAAAGCCTGCGACAACTGCTTATCAGTGTTCTAGGGCTATGCAGAGAGGGCGGTATGCGAGTGAGAAAGCACTTTCCGGGGTGAGAGTGAACACGGCACCTGTAATTGGAATGGTTTTCCCAGGAATTTAAATCAGGCTCATTTACCTGACCCTCTCACAGACCCTAGAGAGTCCTGACCCACTTTCAGCAGCTCCAGAGACAGCACTGCACTGCTACACTAATGAAGTCATTACCCATAGTAGCACCAGGGTCTCTCCACTCATCTGGCTCAAACATGTCAGACACATCATTGCCAATAGATTTCCTGAGAGCTGTAATTCTGGCAAGGTGAAAAAAGGAGGAGCGGGAGGCAGGAGCTATGCCACACAAAGCCCAGAGAGGTCAGGAGGGCTGAGGGAGTAGGCAGCCAGGAGTGGGCAGGACCCAGCCAAGGACTGGAGCCTGCGGAGCTCCAACCACGGTGGCTGTTCAAA
The DNA here is from genome assembly GCF_902729225.1 of Pteropus medius. NCBI lineage: Eukaryota > Metazoa > Chordata > Mammalia > Chiroptera > Pteropodidae > Pteropus > Pteropus medius. The sequence goes on along the minus strand of NW_024349800.1, from coordinate 2,663,114 downwards.
GGCGATGCCAACAACCAGGGAAGACAGTAGATTCACACTGAGCCCAGTGCTGGGGTAGGAACCACAGGCTGGGCTGGCACAAGCCCAAGGTCACACAGCTAAACTGTGCTGGGACATGAACCCAGCTCTGCCAACTATGAAGTTCACATTCTTAATCACGTGCTACAGTGCAGGGACATTTCCTACATACCAGAGTAAGAAACAAGTTTGGCAGACATGAGGAAGACCTGGGAAATGCGTTAAAATCTTGGCTCATCTCTGACTCTCATCCGACATGCAGCATGAAAAAGTATCTGGGTACAGAGCTAAGCACCATGCCTCTGCTTATGTTTCAATGCCTGGAGTACTCTTCCCTCCTGGCTAACAAACTCCTACTCACCCTGCAAAGGCCCAGCCCCATTATTTTCTCTACAGAGTCCGCTGGTCAATAGCCCTACTATGGAGGTGATGGCTATGTTATTGCCTCTTTTCCTGAACTGAATCCAGTTTGGGCAGAGGCCATTTTGGCATCTCTGCAGCTCCAAGGCTTAACGCTTAGCGACCAAGACGCACCTGCAGAATGTCCTTCACAACCTGTTCACAGTCAGGGGCTAACTTGAGGAGAAGCGGACACTGGAAGGGGTCTTAGGGCAGAGAAAGAAGCAGCAGACCTCTGTGGAATTCCAGCTGGTTGCATGGAAGGCAGCAAGTCCCAGACACACACTGCCACCAGTGCTCGGGCACTGTGAACATCACTGAGGGTCTGGCCCTGGGACACAGTGAATGACAACGTCAGCCCTCATGGGGCTCCAAGAGAGGTAAGGCGAAGTGAACTGCCGCAGGTATAATGACTAAAAGGAAACCTCTAGGATGCTGCAGGAGCACGTAATCAGTGAGGTGACCCTAGCCTCATCCACAGGGACCATTAGAGAAGGCTTCTTGGATGTGGTGCACACATACAAGAGGGAAGGAAAAGGAGACAAGGATTTCTGGAAGAGAAATTAGGCAAGCACAATCTTGGAGAGCAGTGTTCTCTAAGGGGCTGAAAGGAGGCCAGTGTAGTTGGAGAAGAGGATAGCTAGCCAGTCACAAGAATAAGGCTGGACCACGGGGAGCTGGGTGGGCCGTGAAAGGGTCTTTGGGCTATCTCCTTAGGAAAATGGGAAAGCAAGTGGCAGGTTTTAAAGAAGGGGATGACAGTTATGACCATGCTCCATCATTTGAGTATTGCTATCCGTTGAGGCCCTATTCAAATGTTTTACTTTCGCTGTTTCCAGTGACCCTTCAATGTGGCCCCAGGCTCAGACATGAGATTCACTGAGATGACAGTGGCCTGGACTAGGCTAGTGACATGAGACTGGAGAGTTTCACCAGGGGCAGAAATTTAGAGAATTGATGGGACCTGGCAATGACTGTGAGGGGAGAGAAGTACCTAAGTTTCGAGTTTGAACAACTGGGTAGATGGTGGAGGGCCTAGGGGGACTCTAGGTTGTGGCCAATTTCATTTCAGACAGCTCGAGTTTGAGGTGGCTGCATGGAGGAACCCTTGCAAAGGGTGATGGCGATATAGAACACCAAAGAAAGGCCTGGCCCAGAGTCCCAGGTTTGGACTATTGGCAGTCGGCTAATGCAGTGGACGATGAGTGAGATTACCTTAGGAGATCAGGAGTAATGGGGAGCCTTGGACCCCCATGCTGAAGGAGCTGAAAGGACAGAACCCATATCTGGCCGAGGAAGAAGATGGTAGGAGGCCCAGTGAGACCAACCAGTTGAGCGACTGGAGAGGCAGGAACATTATTTTGTGCCTAAAACATTAGTGTTCACTTGCTTAAGTTAGCAAGCTAGTAGCCTACTTCTTGATTATCATCATTAAAATCAATCTGGCATTTCAGTTAAGAGGACGCTTTCACACGGTAATCAGATTTGAACCCTGCCACAATGCTAAAATAGGTGTTGTCAACTCCACTTTCGGATAAAAGTGAGGTCACTTGCTCAAGGCCACAGAGCCACGCAAGAAGGGCTGAGCAAGCCAGGGTCTAGGTCCAGGGCCTCTATCTATTAAGCAGGACTCCTCCTCCCATACATAGGACTCCATCCTAGAGAGGCAAACATCCTCACATTGTCAACACATCAAATCCCTACAGCTTCACCTTATTTGGTGAGAGAATAGTTCCTCAGATCCAGTTTGTATCTATATAAGGAGAAAAAACATGCCAGAAAGGAAAATAAGGGAGGACTGGGCTGGGCTCGAGACCTCTGCATACAACAAATTAAGAAGGAAGCCTGTAGATCTTTGGCCACTCAATCTGTCTAGGTACAGCCTCGGACTTGAGACCAGAGGACAAGGCCCCCCAACTTGTTCCTGCTACAGCCTTCTGGGGCACGACAAATAGCTGGCTGGCTCTCCTTCCTAACACCCTGTCTCTTGTAGAAACACCTTTGTAGAGAAGACTTGACGCCACTCTAACTCATTCACTCGAAGAGTTATGGAGCATCTGCTTTGTGATTAGGGGCTGGAAGTACAAGATAAAATGAGATAAGCATAGCCTCTGCCTTTACAGACCACTTGCTACCAGGACAACAAAGTCCAACATGATATGGTAGCACACAGCTACCTAAGAAGTGGGCCAGGCCTCTCTTAGGGAGACCTCAAAACAGAATGGGAATTGTCTGGACCTGGGATTAGAGAAAAAGAGGAGGGAAAAACGATGTCTTCTGGGTATTCACTGGCTCAGCCTTTCCAGCTCCAGGCTTTGTGCATTTCTGTGCTAGGGATGCACAAGCCATGTTTCCCTATCCTCCTGGACCTCAGTCTACTGGAGATGGGGAAGCAGATCTCTAAATTAGTGACTAAGGCTCAGTGAAAAATTCCATGATAGATGTGCCCAGGGGTCAATGGGAATGTAGATGCAGGCATCCAACCCTCCAGGATGGGGATTGGAGCAGGGGGAGGAAACATCAGGGAAGGCCTCCTGGAGTTGACATCTGAGCCACATAGAGGCAGTGTGTCTGCCAGACGAGAGGAGCTTGGGAGGTGGCAGCCAGGCAGAGGGAATAGACATGGGGAAGGCGGCAGGAGAACAAGGCTATTTGTCCTGGCTAAAGCAGGTGACAAAGAGACCTCTGACGGCTTTTGGGCTTGTACAGTGGGCTAAACATCCAGTAAGACTAGGAACCTTTCCATGGCAGAAGGTGACAGAGGAGAGGAGCACAGTGGATATAATTTTAAAGCTTCTATAATCAAATGAGGTCAGGCAGCTCTGCACTTCCTCTGGCAGAACACACATTTAAAAGAAAAAATAAAAAAAAGTCACTAAAGCCCAGAGGTGGAAAGCAGACACCATGAGATCCTCTGGAAACAGAACCCCCTGGTGGATGCTGATCTTTGAATGAGTCACATTCAGAAAGCTTGGATTTTCTGGGCCAAGAGAAATCCGGAGAGAGTTAAACAGATAAGCAGTTCCTCCTTTCGTAGGCTGTGAGAAGTCAGAGGGTATAAGCCAGGCCTTCAGGTGTCTGCATGAGGGACTTGTGGGGTAGGCAACAGGGGTCCTCTTGGCCCCTTTCCTTAACTTACCCTGCTCAAGTCAGGCCCCTTACCTGATACTGGCTCCAGTCAATGTTTAGAGAGCAAGTCAGGAAGTCAGGGATGCTCAGTGGGGCATCAACGTAGTCCTAGGGACAGAAAAGACACCTGTGAGATGTGGGTTGGTTACCAAGAAAAGACAGGGTGACAAGGCAGATTGCAGCCATGAAGCTGTGGCTACCACAGGCAAGCAGGACGTCCCTCCACAGTGCCTGCCTTCTCCAGGCCAGATGCTTGCACTACCCTAGGGAGTGACAGCTTAAAAATCAAAGGGACCAGATACCACTGCCAAGTGAAGCTTTTCAGTTGGTCACTCAAGTGTTTGTTGCTGAAACAGATGTGATCAACCTGCATTCAGCCTCCAGCAGGCTCCTGTGACCTAGTCCAACTGAGGAAGGAACAGAATGCTGGTCCCATCTTTGACACAGATGGTAGAACAAAGGACTTGTCCTATCTTGTCCCTGCAAACTCCTCTAAAGAAAGGGAGAAACTGAACAGGGAAGAGGAAAATATATATGATGACAATGTAAACATGTATATACAAGGAGAAGAGGGAGAGAAAATAATGAGACTCATTCAGAGGAGAGAAAAAAAAAAGGTAGTTATTTTCCCCAAAAAGACTGCTAGCTGCTTAAAGATCCAAGCTGATGAATGTTATTGTTCATACCTGCTTCCAGTTAAAAATGAGCCCTTCAGCCATGTAATCCCGATCCTTATATTCCTTGAAAAATTCACAGCCTGGAAAAGGAGGACAGAGTTATGACACAACTCCTTCTAACCTAGTCTCCTTAGATGACCCTGAGTGCTGCAGGACTGAGGTGGCCACCAGCTCACATACTTCTCCACACTGGTGGGCCCTAGATGAGGCCACAGCCGACATGGGTTGGGAGAGACAGGGAACAAGCCTCCAGTGCTCTTCTGGTTGCTAGTTACTGCCTGCCTGCACACCTCTCTCCATCTGTACTCACTGGTTATTGGTCAGTTCCCCCTCATTTCAGATCCTACTTTGTCCTACATGTTCCCAAAGTGTCAACAGCCAGCAAACAAAAAGCATGGCTTACAATTTGTGTCCCGTCAGCACTATCTCAGCAACTTATGTAGTTGCATAGGATCACTGCTCCTCCTCTCTTATACCAACCTCTCAGGCTTTCAGTGAGGACTGAACATTGAAACATACTGGAAAGGACCACAGACAGTGTCTGAAATGTGACAGGTGCTAAGCGACACATCCATCTCTAACAAATCTGGCCAAGAGGTACTTTTCTGCATCGTTCGCTGGAAAAAAAATCTAAGAAACCCCACTAGGGTAAACCCTTGTGAATATAGAGAGACCAGTGGAGGGAAAGGGCTTAGGGAACATTCCCAGCTTCAGATCTCACGTTTTCATTTAGCTCTTTGACTGCGAACAAGTTGTTTAACTTCTCTAAGCCTTGATTTTCTCATTTGAAAAGTAGTTCTTTAAGGATGAAATGAAATAACACATATAAAACACCTAGCACAGTACAGATACAAGTGGCATTCAAATGGGAGCATATTATTATCATCATGCTGCTGCGGCAACAAAAACTCACAGTGCCAGCTCCACAGCTTACAGTCAACTGCTTGGCTCGAAGAGAATGAGGCTTGCCTTCATAACACAGCATAGTGAGCATCCAGGGGCTGCTGAGGCTTCAAGGAGGATGAGAAAGAACTTTGAGAGTAGCTTCCTGCAGTTACTCTCAGTTTCTCAACCAGGGCCAACACAAACTTTGGAGGGCACATGGCTTTGGCCACAGGTCTAAGTCTGATGAGGTCCCCAAAGGCAAAACGATTGTCTGAATTCTGCGGAAGTGGCCATAGGCCAAAAATTCACATGGAACTCTCCAGCTACTCTTGGGCTAAGTTCCTGTCTGAGGTCATCCCAAGGAAGAAAGAAAAGGTTCCTTTGGAGAGGAAGATCTAGAGAGACACAACTCATGCTTTGTAGACCTGGCTCTCATCCCACACTCTAATACCCCAAAACTTACTGCTGACTGAGAAGTTAGGAAACAATCCTCAGCTGTAACACTTTAACCTATTCTTGGGTGCCTCGCTGGGAGAAAGAGACATATAAATATCAGACAGAGGCCCTGAGCTTCTCAGCCAGGTTTAGAAGAGACACCAATTATCTCTCAGAGCTCCTGTGAAGTGCTTTGTTTTCCCAAACTCAAGATGCTCAAATCAACACCACAGGCTCCAGGCTGAGCTCTGACCAGCCTAAGATGCAGAAACAATTTTTTCTGTGAGAAAGAGAATTAAAATAGACTTGGTACCCAGAGCAATTCGTAACATTCATTACCTGAATAGGCTTCTGAACCCACTGAAAGGTAAGAGGACTGGGATCAAAAGTGGGGTGAGAATAGCCAGTCACCCAAGGAGGAAACAAATTAGACTTGTGCTGGGGAGTTTTGGGCCCCGTCTATTTTGGTGCTCTGGAGGAAGTGCTCCCAGAACACTTCTCACTTTCAAGGGCCAGTCTAAGCCCAAGTGAGTTTGATCAAACTAGAACTGATACCATCATAGTTCCTGGATGGGCTTCAAAGTCATTAGAGAGCTCAACTGAGACCCCGGAAACTCAGTAAAGTGCATTTTTATGACTTAGTTTGAATAACATCATTTTGTTTCTTTTCCTTGTTATAAATATAGGCATGTAAAGAAGTTCAAGGCATAAGTAAGCAAGTGAAAAGTGCTTCTCCTTGTCCTCTTACCTGGGTGTGCAATGGCGCTCCTCCAGACCAGCCTTTTTTATTTTTATTGCTCTCACTTACCCTCCCCTCAACACACACACAACTATCAGATATAGTACATAAATGGTTTTGGAAGAACAGGGAAAAAATTAACAGAACATATTTCCTTCTCACACTTTTGTGTAAGTACTTTTTCCTTTACATAGTCGAGAATGTACCATAGTCGTCATCCCCCCTTATCTGTAGGGGCTACATTCCAAGACCGCAAGTGGATGCCTGGAACCACAGATAGCACCGAACCCTATATGTACTATGTTTTTTCCTATACACACATATACTTTACGGCTTCTCTTTGGCATATTTGAATTGCTAGCATCACTACTGTTATGCTTTGGGGGCCTTAATTAAGTAAAATAAGGCTTACTCAAACACAGTACTGTGATACCATGACAGTGGATCTGATAACTGAGATGGCTACTAAGTGACTAATGAGCAGGCAGCATAAACAGCATGGATATGCTGGACAAAGGGATGATTCACGTCCTGGGCAGGACGCAGAGGGACAGCGTGAGATTTCATCACACTACTCAGAATGACGTGCAATTTAAAACTTATGAATTATTTATTTCTGGAATTTTCCACCTAATATTTTCAGATTGTGTTTGACCGCACGCGGGTAACTGAAACTTCAGAAAATGAAACCACGAATAAGGGAGGACTACTGTATATAAATTTGTATCCTGCTTAACATCTTAAGCATTTTCCCATGTCAAAAAATTATAAAGTATTTTCTATGACTGTAATATTTCATTCTATCCACGGCTGTACCATCATTTACATAATCATTATTCTGACTAATGGAAACATTTCCCATGTTTTGCTATTATAGACACTGTGATAAATATCGTTAGCCCCAAGTTAGCTGGATTATGGCCTAATGAAGTGCTTCAAAGGGTGTTAACATTTTGGGAGACTTGTAACAAGTTGCCAAACTATAGCAGAAAGGATATCATGCTACTGTCCTGGAGCGGTGGTATTCGAACTTTTAGCAAAACTATTTTTTTGTAATTAAGTCCTACTTAGAACCTAAATATAAAAAAGAAAGCAATGCCTAGTTCCTCAGGCAATGTAGATCTTTCCTGTTTGACAGTATACTTCAGTCTGTGAATTACCCCTAAGGCATCTCCTGGGAGTTGAGCCTGGTGTGAAACCAGCTTTAGATCTACCTGACAGCTCCAGCTTGGACACCCTAGTTGGGATGCTCCTGTCATGATGCAGCTCTGATGCTGTCAAGCCCACAGCGTCATCATTATAGTCTGTATCTGCCCAAGGTGGCTTTTAGGAACAGGAGCTTCTCTGAGCCTTTCCTCCTCTGTATCCATTATTCGGCCTGGTGTTTACCAAGCACCCGTTAGGGATGTATCTGGCACTTCACCTCGAAATAAGTACCATTATCTTTATTTCATGGAGGATGAAACCGATGCTCAGAGGATTAAAGGACTTGTTCAAGGATCCACAGTGCTATGGCTAAGATGCATCCCCAGCTCTACATGGCACCAAATGCTAAGCTGGCAGAGAAGAGGGAAGAGACTCTGGTGGAAGCCACTGTAAGAGTGCCAGGCTATCAGGGATCACGGTTTCAATGCCACCAACTTACACTGATGAGGATACCCTCTCACCACCAGGCACTAGAGGAACTTGCAGTTCTAATGAGAAGGTCTCCTGGCTATATAGCAACCTGCTGTCACCAGCCGGCCCTTGCTATTGGCTATGTGGCTCTACAATGAAGAGACGAGGTCCAGCACAGGACTGAAGGCAGAATGCTGGTGCTGAGAAGCAGGAGAGAGTTCTCAAGGGAGAAAGACTACACTTCTTGTTGTTTGTTGACAAAGTCTTATACTGCTATTAGGGCGCCTTAGCCTCCCTTGCTGAACAAGCAGGTATTGCCAGAAAGGTTAAATGTTACCAGCTAGACCAATACAGCTTTAATATCCAGTGCAGAGAATACTGCCCTAGCCACTGGTTGCATACAAATCTGTGTGCAGGAGAAAAACACAGCTAGCACTGTGTACGCCAAAGTGCTTTGCAACATGGTGAGGCCACCACCAACCAAGTACAACTGAGGACAGAGCAATTATATTTGTCTACCACCAGAACAGCTCTGCCTGAGGCAATTTCAGACATGCAAAGGTTCACATCCACATAGGCCAGCCCAGCACAATTAGCTGCTGGCACAGAGTACTAATAACGTCATTTTATACTTTACCTGCACAGAGCACTTTCATAAACATGATCTCATCTACTCTTCATAACAAAACCCTAAGCTAAGCCTTACTAAGTTCCAAATGACACCTGAGAAAACCTGAAGCTTGGAGAGGTGAAGTAACTCGCTCAAGGTTGTAGTGGTGAGTATCTGTGTCAAAACTCAACACGTAGACCCCTCTGACAGTGTCTTGCCCTAAGTGTGAAAGCCTATGACTGGGAGCCACAGTGTGCTATGCTGGCTGACACAAATCCTCCTAGAAAGGTCCAGGGCACTTATGTACCTAAGTGCTAAAGGCCTACAGACAGCCTTGGAGAGCAGAGGCCCCAGTCCTTGGAAGCCTGTCACTTGACTAGACCCTGAAAAGAGCTCCCTACCTGGATACGGGATGGAGAGGAGAGTGAAGTCGGCATAGCGCTGGGCTTTGTCCACCTTCTCGGAGGAGGTTACACTACAAGACAGGACACAATGTGTTATGGCATCACAACACATACATACCATTCCCCAAATGAGTATTATAATAACTTAAACCTCTTGCTAAAGAAACTACTCTTCAGAGTTGCAAATGATTCCCTTCAGCAGCACTTACTTTGAACAATTAAAAAATGTAACTTCTCTGCCCCCTACCCTCACTTATCAAATGAGAAAGGCTATTCTCCAATACTTCAGCAGACGCGACCAGAACCTAAAGTTGCAGAACCACCTTCCACCTAAGTCCCACAAACGAAGGCATCGCAACCTCTGACCTGGCAGGTAGAGTAAAACGAGAGCCAAATAACTGGGACCCTTTGGTGAGCTCTCACCTCCATACCTACTGAGGACACTCTTGAACAGAGTGAACAAACAGCATCTGAAAGGGATAACCTTTGGACTGTTCTGACAGATGAAGGAGAAAGGGATAAGACAGTGTTTGGGTATCTCCAGACAGCTGAACTGTAATTTAGCCTCACTGTGCCTTATTTTCTAGGACGACCTCAGCATAGTTAAAAGTCATTATAAAAAAATAAAAATTTGGAAAAAATCCTATCATTTCAAAACCCAGGTTCCGTTTTTTTCAAATTTTGTTTTATTACATCAAGATTTGGTCCATATGTGAAGTAAAAATTGATACACTGATTTTTTTGTTCCATTTTCAAAGACTCTAATTTACCAAAGATGATATTGGAGCCTGGAAAAACCTTCAAGGGTGTCTAAGAGGAGGAGGCAGCAGAGCACAGATTAGAGACTCATGGCTCCCTCAGTTACTATCTGGATGACCTTGAGCAAGTTACTTAACCTCTCTTTACTTCAATTTCTATCCTGCAAGAGGGGGACACTAGAATCAGTCTTACAGGGCTGTTTGAAGATACAAGTGAGGATGCACAGAAAGTCCTCCGCACAAGGCCTGGCACGTGGTGAGCCCTTAGTAACTATGTACTATCACCAACCTGAAAAGCCTGTGAACACATCACCTCTGCCCATTTCACAGTGGGTGCCCTGTACTTACTTCATGCCAAACTTCACTTTCTTGTTCTCTACCATCAGGTCACAGATGTATTTAACTGACAGGTACCGAAGCAGCTTGATGTCATAGCCTCTGACCTTATCAAAAAGATGCGTGTCGGAACTTCTGAAACAAAGAACCAGAGGGAGAAGTTGCATGGCACATTCATTCGGAAAAGTCCAGGGGGTGGGGAATGTGTTCAAGGAAGTATAGATGTCACTGGCAAGAACTTATTTCTCTGCTATAGAAGATAGAGGAAGGGTCAAGACAGGACAACTGGTTCTACGAAAGGGGCAGAGAAGGTGACTTTCTAAGAGATTATCCACCTCGTCTGGGTTGGATTTCAAAGAGAAGCAATTTGCAGCCCCAATACAGAAAAAGGCTTTTTTGGCCCTGCTTGACTATAAGCCAGAAGACTCAAGATAATCTCCGAGTTCTGAAAAGCAGCAAACTGGTGGCTGATAGTCTTTGAGCTTCCATTAGAGTTTATCTCCCTCCAACTTTTATGACCAATTTTAGCCATGACTTGCTCAAAACATAACAGACTGAAATTCTTATTGGGAGATGGAGTTTTTAGAGATATTTTACCAACTGACTATGAAATACTAGCAAGTGAATATCTTCTACTTAGCAAGCCTATAAAGCAAGAAGATAAAATTTTCCTAATCCCCAGGCTGCCTTTTGATTATTCAAACACAAAAGTAGAATGAGTAAATAATCACCATTAATTTTTTTAAATGCCCACTGCTTTGTTGCCCCTAGCAGTCTCCTTACCAAGAATAGTGTATGCTACAGAAGATGGCCTGGTTGAGGGCCTGGCTGAAGCAGAGGTCGTCTGATCTTAGGGGAAGAGACAAACATTCCTGAGCACAAAGCAGAGCTTCTGCTCTCAGAACTAAAAGACAGAACCCGGGCACAGTGAGATGCCTTCAGGCATCGAGCCATGATTCTGAGCAGCTGAGCTTACAAGGGTGCTCGAGTGCATTCCAGAGCCCCCTGATACCAGTTAAAGACTTTTCCATGTGATACAGACCATGTAAAGGAGCTCTTCCAAAATATCCTATAGTGTTGTTTTCTAAAAACATTTGGAAAGACAGTGTGAACCAGTGCTTTTCCTACCTAAGGGGGCCTAAAATACTTGTTTGTATAAAGTTCTATTATGGCACCAAAGAGCTATGGAGCTTCTAGCCTACATCTCTCATATGGGGACTTCAGCCCTTGCCCTGTACCTCAGCACCAGGTGTGCTATGTGACACTTGGCAGGCAGGCAGGCCGTCAGCACCCTGGCCATAGTCTCGGACTGTGGCACCAGGAACCTCAGGCTAGGACATTATCTTTGGGATCCTTATGCGTAGCTAGGGTGGAGACAGACTCCTTGGGTATTCAATAAAGTCAGCTTTGGTGTGAAGATATGGGATGGATTTCAATGACCCTATTTCAGGGGCATGGACTTGGCAGCTAGAAGAAGGGAGTCAATCCATTCATCTGGACCAGTGATGAATATAAACTGTCATTATGAAAATAGCCACCACTGGTCAGAAACCCTGCCCCCAATACAAGCCCAGACCCATAACAACCTGGCACTGACCGAAGAGCACAGTCCTCCTCCGTGACATCCTCCGCATCTGCCCAGGCATCATCTGCACCCCCTGACCGAGAAACATGTCAGTACCAAGGCAGTGGCATGGGGCTCCACCCAGGGCTTCCTAATCAGCCTTCTTCCCCACCAGATCCACCCCTAAGGACAGCCCTCATGTCCTTTCAGCACTAGGTATCCCATAAGCTAGTGGTCTTCTCTACCCCAAGCATCTCCTCAAGTAATAAAAGAAGGTCCCTACTCGCTCCCCAGGTTGCTGGCACCCTCCACCCATGCCCCTGTGGCTGGGGGCGGCTATTCTCTTTGACTGGGCTCTTGTTCTTAGTCACAGAGGATGCAATTTAACATTCACCTGAGAAAATATAGTTGTAGCCAGTGCGTCCATATAGCTCCCCCCATCCAGCCAGCGTGGCTGACCTGCAAATGTGCTGAGAGAGAAACAACTGTCAGGATCAGACAATTTTCTGTTTTTGTTTTTCCTAGCTTGAGATATAACTGACATTGTGTAGTTTAAAGTGTCCAACATGCTGATTTGATACACTTATATATTGCAAAATCATTGCCACCACAGTGTTAGCTAACACCTCCATCATGTCATATAATTACCATTGCTTTTTGTGGTGAAAACATTTAAGATCATTGCTCTTTGCAATTTTAACACATATAACATAGCATTATTAACTATAATCACCATGCTATACATTAGATCCACAAAGAACTTATTTGTTGTTGGGTCTGGTTTTTTTTTTGTTTATGCCTACAGCACCTGGTCTTCCTAGGTGTTGGTCTCCTATCCAAGTACTAACGAGGCCCGACCCTGCTTAGCTTCCAAGATCAGACAAGATTGGGCGTGTTCAGGGTGGCATGGCCATAGACAGAACTTATTTGTCTTATAACTGGAAGTTGTACCCTTTGATCAATAGTCAATTGGTTTTCTGAAGCTGAAGGAACACTTGGGACTCTCCTCCGATTCTTCCAGGGCAAGAGGAGATATGGGTCCAATAGCACTCACCACAGTTTTATCAGCATTGAGACCACAGCAGTCAGTCTGAAGTATGCCTAGAATTTAATCTGCAGCCTTTGTCAAGGGGTAGCTCCCCAAACGAGCAGCGCCAGAGTGTTACTAACTATAATGGATAGGTTTAGAGCTTGTCACAGTGCACGTGTATAAGATTTGGTGGTTTTCATGTGTGTGTGTGCTGGGCATGGTACTGAAACATTTACACCATCTTTTCACTGAATTTTCACAGAGCCCATGAGATAGATGTGGCAGGTGGCACAAACTGCTGCTGCTGCTTCACAGATGAAGAAAAGGCACAGGGGGGTGAAGTAATGAATGAGGTCATACAATGAGGGGTAAGCTGGAATTTGATCTAGACCCACCTACCTCCAAAGCCTGTGTGCTCATCATTACCTGTAACTGTTTAGTACAGGGTCAACACTTTAAAGCAGGAGGGCCAATTACGGGAGAAATGTTAGAGGGCTTTTTTTCTTTTTTTAAAGAAATGATATCTTCTCTCTCTTCTGTATCAAGGAAATGCAGTAGCTATAGATGTACTTACATGTAGTTTTACTCTTTTCCTCATGACTGAAGCGGAAACCAGGCAACTAGCACGAACTTCAATATATCTAATTTCAAAGCTGCATCTTTAATTAAATTGATGAGATCTAGTAGGGTTGGGGAATGGGAGAAGATATCTGGTGATGGGGAAGCAAACTAGTCCAGAATTTAGCTAAGAGCTGGGGGTGGCAGTGAGGGTGGCTGAGAGATTACAATAGAGAGGGGAAGCTGCAAGGTGACACAGAGGGAATAAAAGCCATTTCTGAATGGGTCACACAGCCTGGCAATAAAATGGGTCCCTGGAAGACCACAAAATACTGTCTTCCCCTTCTCTATCTGTAAGATAAAAGAAAGGAAACAGTTTGCTGCCACAGGAAAGGGGTGAGTGGAAACTTTTGGCCTCCTGAGGTAGTGGCTGCCTGGGAGAGGGCACAGGTAATAGAAAAGCAAACTAGCAAACCTGGGGCAGGGTGGGGCACTTTTTCAGTGCTATAGGCAAGAACAGATCTGTGGGAAGGTTGTCCTGAAAGTCTAAGGACTTGGACCAGGATTCTTGCTGGCCTTAGCAAGATGCACTCTGGCAGATGCACTGCTTAACTTTTTCTAGGTCCAAAAGCATTTTGAAAATCTAATGAAAATGATAAATTTTTCCAGAAAAAAAATGTATACACCATAGTTTACCTATACTTTAGGGGTTTCTGGACTCTCCCAAATGCATCCATGGATCCATTTCCAGCCCTTGTTAAGAGTCCCTGTGCTAAGGTGACCAGCCAATAATTAGGAGCAGCAAAGCAGAAAGTTGCAGCAGGGAAGTGTCAATCCCCAGGTTGAGAAGATCCCCAAGACTCTAATGGTAATGGGGGAGGGGTCTGATTTCTGAAAACAAGACAATGGGGAACTTGTGGCTTGAGTTTGAATGGCATGTACTGTCATACCTACCTTTCCCCATCATCTAAGCTGCTGGTATCAAATCTCTCTTCTTTGCCTTTTTTCTGTTAAATCTATTCAGAGCAGACACACACCCCCTTTTGGCTACTGAGCTTTGAGACCATTTCTTAAATTCTTTTGAAGGTTTAGATACCTCTTTCTGTTCCCAGTTCTCCCATATCCCTTTGAACTGCCCTTGTCTTTTCGGTAATTGAGACAGCCAGACCTGGGGACCAGAGGACTAGTCAGATAGAGAAAAGCCGGCAAGTTAGCCAACTCTCCAAGTGCGGCACCAACCTCTGCAGGAAGGTACTGAGCCGGCATCTGGGGGAAGCTGCACCCCACTATAGAGTATAACTCCTGACCCCTGCTACCTACCCTCCTCTTGGCTTCTATTCATAATCCATCATTTATGCATTTTAAGCTTAGCTAAAAAAGCAGGATGCACTCTGAATGCTCCCTACCTAATTAGGAATGGCCCCTGATTCTGCACTAGAAACATCCTTTTACAATTTGCTAATCTTGTTAACTATACCTTTGGCACACAGAATAAAAGTGACTGACCTCTGCTCCCTTTCTGTTAAGTGGGGAAGCAAAGAGAAAGATGACTTGTCCTAATTTTAAGTGTCTAAAAGCCCAATATAACTGTTAGGGGAGAACATCCTACCCTTAAATACTTGAACTGAGTTTAAAAGAATTTTTTAATAATATATCTTATTTAACCTAATATATCCAAAATATGTCAATATATAATCACTTTAAAATTATTAACATTTAACATTCTCTGTACTAAGTCTTCAAAATCCAATATATATTTTATATTTATAGTACATCTCAACGAGGATGCTTTATTTTTATCATTTAAAGGGAAATGTAGTCCTGTCCCAAGATAAAGTTGTTTAGCCAAACAAAAATCCCTCCACTGCTTCAGCTATAAAATGCAAATTAACTGAAATGAAATAAAATTAAACATTTGGTTCCACAATTGCACCAGCCACACTGATTTTTTTCTTTTTTAAAACTCCCTATTCTATACTCTGTATCTGTTACTATTTTTGAACTATCAATTTGTACTTCTTAATCCCTTCACCTCTTTCATCTAGTCCCCAATCCCCCTCCCATCTGGCAATCATAAGTTTGTTCTCTGACTTTGTTTGTTTTGTTTGTTTGTTTATTTTGTTTTTTATATTCCACATATAAGTAATATCACATAGTATTTGTCTTTCTCTGTCTGACTTATTTCACTTAGCATAATACGCTCTAAGTCTATCCATGTTGTGGCACAAACTGAGTTTTGAAGGAAGCAGGAAGCAAGCACTTAACATACTCCCACCCCCCAAACTGGCAGAGGTAGGTGTCTCTGAAGTAATGTTTGTAAAAAACACTGCCAACCACACTAGTTAACAGGAGCCTGCTAAGTGCCACATATCTCTGAGGATTACTTCTCTCCCCATTTCACAACAGAAGACATTCTTGTGCCTTTCCCAATCTCCCTCTCAATTGCTTGATCACTTGTTTGCCTTCCCCACTCACTGAGCTCCATATGGACAAGGACTGTCTTACTCATCGCTGTACCCCTAGAAGCTAGCACAGGGTCCACCAGGGCTTTATCCAAGAGCAGTATCTTCCTGCTGAGATTGCATTTACAAGCTGGGCGGGCATTTTGCTAGGTGCTGGGAAGACAGCAATATGACAAAGCCTCTGCCCTCAAAGGAAATACAAAATAGGAAACGACAGAAGTTCCAACACACAATTAGAATAAAGCATATGTAAGTAGGTATTAAGTAAGTAAACACCTACTGAGTCAGGAGAAGCTAAGGGGTATGAAATGGTATTACATGGCTTGGACAAGATGGTGCAAAAGGAGTCGAAAGCAGCAGGATTAGTGGCAAAGCCCTCACAAAGATTTAATAATGTCAAAGCCTCCTCAGAATAATACCTCCAACTCATCATCCTCCCTCTGAAATTGGTTGGCTTAGGGCTCTTTTTTCACAGGCCTACCAACTTTGTAAGTGCTAACAATCTGTCATTCAGCAACTCACTGTACTAAGCTGTTCAGTGTGGCATTTCCCCAACATATCCAGAAAAGTTCCTTACTCATGGTCTGGAGACAAATGAGTGAGAAACACCAGACCTACATATGTCTATCTGTTATAGGACTTCTCAGAGCCTTTACTATGTCAGTATACACATATCAATGTACTTTATGAATCTGGAGCTTGGGAGTTAGGCCAAATCTAGTATGCAGTATTTCGCATTCTTGTTTGAAAGGGAATGCTTTTCACAAGCACATCCTTAAACTACTGTTCTATGGAACACACTTTGAAACACTGGTTTGACCTTTTCCTTTGTAGTTTCTAGTGACAAGCACTATGCTCCACAGAGCAGTGATCTTTAAACTGGAGTTCTGGTAACTTCTAGGAACAAGAAAAC
This sequence comes from Pteropus medius, assembly GCF_902729225.1. Taxonomy (NCBI): domain Eukaryota; kingdom Metazoa; phylum Chordata; class Mammalia; order Chiroptera; family Pteropodidae; genus Pteropus; species Pteropus medius. Next base: position 2,646,580 of record NW_024349800.1, on the reverse strand, counting down.
TTTCTAAAGGGGAAAACAAATAGCTTTAACTCATTTCCGTTTGTCTCCAGAATACTTGCCAGCGGCTTTTGCGGCTGCAACGTTTACCCCGAGATAACTCATGGATTACACTCCTAACCTTACCCTCAAAGTTTGCCAGGAAATATCTTGCTTTTATTATTTTCTCATCGCTTTAGTATATTGATAGTCTTTGGAAACGAACGACATCATTCTATTTATAGCCTTCTGTTTTCAGTAGTAGTATTTCCACTTACAAAATATAGTAATTCAAGATCCTGACAATGCCAAATCCTGTAAAATGTAGCATTCCTACATGTGATGTTAAATTAATGCTGGCAGAGAGCTGAACATTTTTTTTCTAAATGGGAAATGGGTTAAGATGATCAATTTTGGAGGCTTAACTTCCAAAAACATTTTTCCCTAAAATTGATCTGACAAAGAAAGCCTTTGGCTAAATCCTCCCTTCCTAACTTCCCCTCTCACATTTGTTCTTCTCTCATTTTATGAAAGGAAGACACAAAGAGATAGAAACAAGCCTCATATCTCTCCTCCCCACTGCCCTGCCAGGGCCCTCAACCACTCATGCTAAGACCTACAGCTGGAATCTATAAGCCACTGGGACTATAGCGCATGCCCTCAGACACCTGCTAAATGAATAAAGAGGCTACATCCTTGCTTCTCTCCCCATCTCCAGGCTCCTTCTACTTTAAATCTACTCCTCCCTGACTAATCTTCAAAATGTTATTTTCATCCCGTATTTTCCTGCTCAAGAATCACAGTGGTTCTCCTGGCAACGTGGTCAGCAATCAGCCTCCTGCACTCAATCCCTTCCATCCTCTACTCTGACATGTAACTTCCATTCCTGTCAGGGAAGTCTCTTGGCCTCTCTTGTTCCTGGCTCCATGTCTTTTCCCATCCTGCATACCTTCTTGGAACACCTTCTCACCCCTTCCTTCCAATAATTTTGCTTATCCTTCAATGTTCTCAAGTCAAGCATGGTTTACATCTGTCTGCCAGTCCACAGTGCTGCCCCTCTGTGGTGAGCTCCTCTTGCACCACACCATGACTCTAAATTACAGCATGGTTGCCTGAAGGAGTTTGGGACAGGTTCAAATCCCAGCTCTCTAGCTGTTTAAAGAAACCTTGGGTAAGCTACTTAACCACTTTTGAGTCTCATATGCAAAACAGGAACAGAAATTACACCGAAGGATCATAAAAAGATAGGTGAAATGAGATCATACTAGGGAGTCAAATTAACGATACTCACTAGAATATAAGTTCTATGAAGGTAAGGATTTTTGTCTACTTTATGTGCTGATGTATTGTAAGGCCTGAAACGGCTTAGAACATAGTACACATGCAACAAGTAGTTGGTGAATTATATGATTGAAAGAATGAACAAAGATAGGCAGTAAACTTTCTGATATTACTAACAGGAATTTCTTTTCAGATATATCTCCTCGGGCAAGGGAAACAAAAGAAAAAATTAAAAAATGAGACTACATCAAACTAAAAAGTTTTTGTACAGCAAAGGAAACCATCAACAAAACAAAAAGACAACTGACTGTTTGGGAGAGGATATTCGCTAATGATACATCTAATAAGGGGTTAATATCCAAAATATATGAACTTATACAACTCAACAAAAAAGCAAACGACTCAATTAAAAAATGGGCGGAAGACCTGAACAGATACTTCTCCAAAGAGGAAATACAGATGGCTAATAGACATATGAAAAGATGCTCAAGGTCGCTAACCATCAGAGAAATGCAAATTAAAACCACAATGAGATATCGCCTCACAACTGTCAGAATGGCTATCATCAATAAACAATAACTCAAAAAACATCAAGTGTTGGCGAGGATGCGGAGAAAAGGGAGCCCTCATACACTGTTAGTGAGATTGCAAATTGGTATAGCTGCTATAGAAAACAGTATGGAGGTTTCTCAAAAATCAAAAATGGATATATCTTTTGACCCAACAATTGCACTTCTGGGTATTTATCCAAAGAAAACCAAAACAATAATTTGCAAAGATCTATGTATTCCAATATTTTTGGCAGCACAATTTACAATAGCCAAGATATAGAAGCAACCTAAATGCCCATCAACAGATGATTGGATAAAGAAATTATGGTTCATATATACAATGGAATATTACTCAGTCATTAAAAAAATTGAAATCCTACCATTTGCAACAACATGGATGGACCTAGAGATTATTATGCTGAGTGAAATAAGTCAGAGAAAGATAAATACCATATAATTTCACTTATATGCAGAATCCAAGGAACAAAAAAGAACAAACTAATCAAAGACAGACTCACAAATATAGTGGACAATTTGGTGACAAACAGAGGGAAGGGAGTTTGGGAGGCTGGGAGAATGGGGTGAAGGATTAAAGAAGTACAAATTAGTAGCTGATAGTTGGTCACGGGAATGGGAAGCATGGCAGAGGGAATGCAGTTAGCATTAATGTGATGGCTAGGTGGAGGGTCAGGGGAGGGAGGGAGCAATTGGGTGGATCGTTTTATGAACTATATAGATGTCTAACCAATGTACTATATACTTGAAACTAAGTTAAATAAATTTTTTAAATGTTGTAAGTACAACTTTTAAAATCCAAACAAAAAAGAAAAAAGAACAAACAACAACTTACTTGACCTAATCTACTCCATTAATCTTTGATGTAGACATGATTATTATTCCTATTTTATAGAGGAGGAAATTGAGGCCTTGCAGAGATAGGAAGTAACAGAGCCAGGATCTGAAACTAGGCAGTCTGGCTCCAAAACACAGGGTGGGATACTCTGGTAAAACTATCCCTTCCCTACCTGGACTTATCCTTGAAGGTAGTTATCAGAATTGGTGTTTCTCTGGCCTGCTTCCCTCAGCACCAGACGCCCAGTCACCAACATCTGGCTGGCTAAGGCCAAGAACAAGACGACCCTACACTTTGCATTAAGCCAGTTACCCCAGAAGTTGGTCTCAGGGAGCGCGAGGCTATGGCATGGTCTTACCTTGCCCCTGAACAGGATCACTGGACAGACAAACCGCCCTCGGCACCTGGCCATCTTGCTGCGGTTGACAAGGTCTTGCAACTTGCTCACTTGCACGGTGCTCTGAAACCTAATACATGGGCAAGAGAGGCAGGTCAGACTAGTTTCAAGTGGACGTTTTATGTGTGTATGTGTGTGGGCTCATGCACATTTATAAAAACCTCATGTTAGGTCTGCATATGTGTGTGAATACTTATTTTAAACTTAATAAGTACTCTAATTCCTAGATTCTAGACTATGGATAAAAGTTTTTCAGGAAGAGAAAAAAGTGCTATATTATAGGTATTAAAACTTAAGTCATCCTGGTTTCAGAACCTTTAAGATGGGAAAAAAGTCAGCTACTCTGAAGACCTGGTATATTAAATACAGAAGACATGGTATATAAAATACATAGCAAACTGAATATTGATTACCAGTTTTTTCCTCCCACAGTAAGATAAAAGATTTCCTAGGGACCCTCTGGAAATCATAGGGCCATTTTTGCTGAAACAAAGGAGGTGAAAGAGAAGCTATTTTTGGCACTGAGAAGCACAGTAGTTACTACACTGGGGGTTGGTAAGGGAACTTCTGGAACATAAAAGAGTCAAGTTTAAAAATGAGCTCCAGTAACACCCCTATCAAATCCTATCAAATTAGCAGACCCCTAAAGTAAGGGTCTACTCTCATAGATTCGTCTACCAATCCTTAGCAAAGGGCTCCAAATCAGCCAGTCAGAGCTGGCTGCAAAAGAAACAAGAGGCAGCAAAGTTAGAGTGAGATGCTCTCCCAGTGGGATGCTCTCCCAGCTATGCAGAGTAACCAAATAGGAGGGGAGACATTCATGTTCCCTCCTTACAAGGGTTGAGCTTCCAGGTCAAGCCCTAGAGGGTCTTTAACTCCCACATCGTAATCCTTCTAGGGATCCGATTATTGCATGGCACATGCATACAAATAATTGCTTCAGAATGAATAAATTCAGCAACTCCTATACATTTATGACCTTTTCAAGCTTATGTGGATGCTACTGGCACTTAAAATATGAAGTCTTTTATAAACATTGCTGATTTCTTAATAGCCTTCATAGATATATTCTCAAGCCACAGTTTCTAAAAATATAACTACCTACTATCAAGTAGGGGTCTGAAATTAAAGTTAAAAAGAGCTCTTCAAATAAGAACCTGGACCAACTGTGTGATGATCTTGGAAAAAGAACAAGGGGATAAAAGAAAAGGACTTATGCTTCTCATGGTGTATCTTTCTGAAGGTCTGATTTAAAATGTTACTTTTGTAATCATGTTTGTTCTTTTTTGAAGGAAGAAAGAATGGCAAACTTGAAGAGGGTGGGGTACTTCTTCAAGGAGCCTGCAAGGTGTCACAGGCCACCAGCCAGTCTCTAGAAAACATGGCTCACAGAAAACCAAATTCTACTACCTTTCCCTCACTTTCTCTATGGGGGAAAAAAAAAAGTCATCTCAGTACAAAACGATAGTCTAATTAAACTCAGACACCATGAGAATACAAAAGAGAGCACATACAGTACTGCTTACAGTAATCTTTCCCTCTTTCTGGTAGCCCCAGTCCATTTTCATGGATCTGGTAAGAACCATTTGTAGCAACCAACTTTCCCTTAGCTTATACCAGTAGTTCTCTCTAAGCTCTAAATGCCTTGAAACTGTGTTTGATTCTCCCAGGCTGAGTCCTTCCACTGAGCAACTCTCCACAGAACTAAGGTAGAGAACATGCCAGTATTTCCCTCGCAGGGACTCTGCACAGTCTTTTAATATAAAGGCAAAAATGCTTTTTCTCATTATGCTAGATGATGGTTTATTTTCCTGGTTCTCCTACTCAAGGAACCAATTCAGTTTCTGTTCTCAGTAGTTCCTGTTTTCATTGTTATTATCTCTTGGCCTTAGGATCTTCTCTTACAGTGCTAAGCACTAAGCTGTGTCTGGCACGTGAAGGTCATATTTGAATAAGTGTAGGCTTGTGTATTTATATTTGTCTTCCTGCCGGTCATTTTGAATAAGTGTAGGCTTGTGTATTTATATTTGTCTTACAGGACTGCGACCTTAACCTGTGGAATCTGATGCTATCTGTGAGAAGAAGTGTCAGAACTGAGTTGAACTGTAAAACATCCAGCTGATGTCTGAGAATTGGTGGTATGGGGGAACAGTCCCTCCTCACTCACATGTTTGAATTGGGTACAGAACTTTAACCACTATCACCCAAGGCCTCACCTGTACTTTCCTAATTCAGGCTCTTTACACTGTCATTGCTTTTTTACTGGTCTGTGTTACCCACAGACCTAAGGGTAAGGACTTCATCTATCTGGTAGGGCTTCCAACTGGATCCCTGGTGTCTGCCACATGGCAGCAGCTCAACTGTTTATCAGCTGATAAACATGTCTTGGCTGTTCAGTGATCCCTGTCCAGGATTCTATTCACAGATGATGCGCTAAACTGGGGAGGTGGGTTAAGAGAACCAAACCACTTCCTGAATCCAGTTATACTCTGTGTAACTCAGTGTTGTGTCATATTAACACCAAAGCTAGATATGTAAAGCAGCAAAAATTTCTACTTCTTCCCACTTAAACATGCATATACTCCCTTCTCTTCAACAAACAGGCATCACCTACTCAGTTATCACTTTAAGGCCTTGCAAGGAGTGAAAAGTAAAAACAAACTCCAATAACTCCTCTATGGTTAGGGATGTTCCTCAGTGGCTCTGGACTGGAAGGTGAGACCCTGCTAGACAAGGTGGGAGAGCCATGGTGATAACAAAAAAGACACAGTGCTGGACAGAGCAGGGTGAGGAAGACCTGGCTTTTAACTGCACTCTACTTGTTATGTCTGTGATCTTGGGCAAAAGCAAGTTATTTCTCTGCGTTTCAACTTCCTCTTCTGTACAATGGAGGTGTTATCACTTTTTCACTAAGTGGCTGCAACACTTGAATGAGCTGGTGTGTGAAATCCTAACACCTGCCAAACAGTAGGCACCTGAGAAAGGTTAGTTTTCTTCTCTTCAAGGGCTAGACTGAATCAGCACTGAACTTGTTTCCTTCCTGGAAAAGCTTCTGTGAGGCAACCAAGATTGAGTTCCTTAGAGTACTGCTACTACAGGGTAGTTTGGCATCACCTGGAAGCTTATTAGAAAATGCAGAAGTTCATGCCCCACTCCAGATCTACAGAGTCAGATTCTGCATTGTAACTAGAGCCCCAGGTGATTCACTCACAAAATCAAGTTGGAGAAGCACTACTTTGACTACAGTTGAGCTTAATATCAGAATGTCATTGTACAATCACCAGCCAGCACTGAAGGGGGCTGAAAGGAGGGCAAGGACAAGGAAAAAGAGCTCTTGTTCAGAAACTTTAGTGTAAGGACTTGTAGAAGGTGAGTTTACCTAATCTGGAAGAAGTTATGAAGAGATAGGAACCAAACATAAATAATGGGACCATAACAAAGCCTTATTCTTTACGCTTGGAGATTTCTGGAATTAGGTTATATGACTGAGGATATGATACAATTTCTATGATCTAATACAATTTGTTTTTCTAATTCATTTTTCTCAGTGAACCCTACAAACTCATGAGATAGCACTCATAGACACCCTATTTTACAGATGAGGAAACTAAGGCTTAGTCCTTAAAACTTCTCAACTCGTTGTTCTGTTTGAAAGCCTTTTTTGTGTCCTGGCGGCCCACAGCAGTGGTTCTCAAGCTATAGCATATATATATAAGACTCACCTGGGGAACTGAGAATGGAGCTGAAAATTCGGATTCAGGGGCGCTAGAATCTATTATTCTAATGAGTGCTCAGGACACAAGCAAATAAAACCACTAACACCCACAAGTCCGCACTCCTTAACCTGATGATCAAGACCCTATACAAGCTGATCCCTAAGGACATTTCAGGGGCACTCCTACTTATCCAATTCCAGCTGAAAAGAATCTTACCATAGAGTCTTCCCAAACACTCACACAGCAGAGAGAATGAACCAATATCCACGGTTTGCCTACAGCAGCACTTCTTAAACCTTAATGTGCTGGGGCATCTTGTTATGCTGTGATTTTGATTCACTGGCTCTGGAGCCCGACAGCTGGAGTCTCTAGTCAATTCCCGGGAGCACTGAAGGGCATGCTTGGGGTGGGAAGGGTCTGCTGCACTTTACAACATGACTCTCCTGTAGCACTCATCATAACATTGCATTCATGGGGTCAGGGGTTCACAGATATTGTTGAAAATAGCTTCTGGAATTCCCTTAAAATCAGCAGCAAGCCGGGAGACTTGGGGAACAAACTTTGAGATCGACATAAAGCATTTCCTGGAGCCTCAATGCTGTGATTATTTTTGAGAGTCAAACAACTGCTACCATTTACTGACCACCTTGTAGGCTGCAACCTGTGCCAGGTGCTTTATGTCTGCTCTGGTATGAACTGTTATCCCATAGAAAGTACTCAGGCCTTGGCAGGCTCTCAGTAAATAGTAGCTCTTATTTCTAATTCTTACAACAAACATGCCAGGCTTGAAATAGCCACTTTTCTAAAGATGTAGAGACTTAACAATGAGAAAAGAGACAAAGAGGTTAAATACTTGTTCAAGTTAATTACATAGCCAACAGGTGAGGCAGTCAGATTTCAGACCTCAGGCGCTTAAATATATTGACACAGCATACGTCTTACCCAAACTCTCTTAAAGGACACTGAGTTTCAGAAAAGAAAGGTGTGAAATCAGCAGTCTTAGGGCAATGAGGTACAGAGTGGGAATGAAACAGGAGTCCAGGGCTGTGACTCCCAAACCCTCATTCTTACCCCATGCTACCCTGCATATATAATTTTTCAAACCCTGAAGTAAACAAAGATGCCAATAAGGCCTATCACCTGAGAAAAGTGACTCTGCCACCCCACTCCCACTCCCACCCCCCCAGTTTCCCTCCCAGCTACAGACTTCCTGACCCTAGGGATGAGCTGTCAAGACCTCCCCAGACGGCACACTCTGGTCACATGATGCTCACGTGTCTTTCTCCTTCTCAGAACTTTCATACTCCAGGAACACGATGTGCTGGGGATAGTGGCCACAGATATCCCCATTCACATTTTGGATCACGCTATAACAGTAGTCTCGGCCAAACAGCTCCAGACATCTCTTCTCAATGCGCTCAACCTGCACAGAGGAGGAAATCTGAGCATAAATAAGATGCTGGGGCTCTGAGTATGAGAATTAGGTAGTTCATGTTCTGGAGAGGTCACTAGAAATTACATGTGCATCTGTGATTATTATTCAATGCCGGAAAGAGACCTGTTGCTAAGTCACAGGCCCTAATGTGTAGTTCATTAACCAATATGTGCTATACTTTAGGAGGGACCCTGAACCCCTTAGTGGTGCAGTGAAATTGTCCATGGTAAGCATGTGAAGGAGAGGATTACAGATTTCTTGAGATTCTCAAAGGCGTCCACAACCCGTAAAATATTAAGAACTCTTGCTCTAGGTTACTTTAACTGGCACAAATCCATTATCTTCCCTTGGCTCCAGATTATTGCCCATTCTCTCGCCACAGACCAGTACTTAGAAGCTCTAGTTAGTGTAATGAGTAAAAGCTGCAAACAGCTGTCTCCTTACACACCATTTGCTTTTGAAATAGAAGGAACAGCTCCCCTTAAAATTGCTGTTTTGTTCACGGTTCAAGGAAAGACTCCCTTAAAAAAGGCATAAGACCTGTAACATCTCAAGAAGTCTGCAAGAGACCAGGAGGTTCACAGTGGCTTTAAGACCAGCTTCAGTGAAAGTCAAGAATAACTTATGATGACCCTAATCTTCAAGGGTGTGTAAGATGGAAAAAGGGCTCAGCAAAACCACTGACCCTCTTCAGCCACTCAAGAGCAGTGAGGAGAAAAAAAATTCACAGCAGCTTAAACCAGGAGTCCTCAAATTTTAAGGTGCATGAGTTTTATTAAGAAGCCTGTTAAAAAAATGCAAATTCCAGATTCCCACCCTCAGAAATTCTGACTCAGCAGAACTGGGTGGGACCAAGGAATCTTAATTTTTAACAAGCACCCCAGTCGATGCTGAAACAGGTGGTCCCCAGGCTAAGCTCTGAAAAATACTTGGTCATTTGTAGAGTGGGGAAGTTCCATCATTACTCAAGTCTTCCCTCAGTTATTCTAGGGACTAGCAGATGCCAACTGTGGTATGTCCCAGCAAAGGTAACCTCTGGAGCCAAACCAGAGATTCGTGGCCCAGGATGGAACAGAATCCCACTGGAAAACCCGATGCTAAGCCTGCCAAAACTACGTGGGGAATGAGATATGGGTCATTGCAGAGTCAACAAGATTCCCATCAGACTGCTGGACAGTGCCTAGAATGGCGATGGCCTAACAAAATCTGGCCAAAAGGAGACTGAAGGGAAACCCAAGGATAGAAAATAAAGGAACTAAGACCTGCTTTTAATAAAGAAACAGAGAGGGTGTGCGCTGTCTTCTGGATCTACAGAGGAAGGAAAGAGATGGGCCTGAGTTGAAAGTCAGGCTGTATAGATAACAATATAAGAAGGCAACACAATTCATCTCTTGGTACTCCATTCTGCTCCATTATCTCCAGGCCCTTCGTTTTGACCTCTGACCTGAAAAAATTCTCTATATTTCTTTTAATCTTGCCTTGGGGCAACAATTTTTTTTTTTTTTTTTTTACTTCCAGGCTTTTGTCCTTATTGCCTAATGCAGAGGAGTGACCCTCCTCAGCTCCCTTCCCTTCCACCCTGAATATGCCCACCCTCCCCACCCCAGCTGATCCTTGACGTCCAAACCCCTTCCAAAGGACATCCCTCCTTGGCTCATTCTGACCTCAGTTCCTCCTTTTTCGGTTTTTAAACTCGACCCTTACTCCTCGGATCCTGACCCTGGATACTACCCTTTTGCTCCTTTCTCTGACCCCTGACCTCAGCCTTTCTGCTGTAACTTCCCATGTCAGGGACCTTCTCCTGCTCATCGCGTCTTCGACTCACCTTAGAGCCGCCGGTCCCGCTGCAGTCCTTGGCCCGGTACTGAGTCCGGGAGAACTCCTCCAGTAGCTCCCCGAGCCCCGGCTCCTGCGGCGGCGGGTTGCTCGAAGAACTCGAGGACCCCGGCGAGGTAGCAGCGGCAGCCCGAGCGCCAGCCATGGCCCAGCCCCGAGTCCCTTCAGCGTCCCGTCTCAGCGTGCCTCAGGCCAGCCCATGGCACCGGGGGGCTCTGACTTCCAGTACGGAACCTCCAGTACCGCCTCAGCAGCCGCCTTCCGCTTCCACTTCCGGCCCCGTCCCACCCTGCCGGATGTTTACCTCGGGCCTGGCCAATCGGAGCCCGGGACTCGCGCCCTGCCCACGATTACCGGCCCTCTGTTCGACGCGGAGCGATCCAAGTGGTCTCGGTGAAGGGGCCGCTGCCACTCAGAAAAACCTGGTGCTCCGCCCAAAGGAGTTTCCTTTAGAGAAGCCGGACCAAACCATTGGGGCTGCAGGGTGGCGGAGCAGGAACGGAGGGAACTCTTCTAGGCAACTAGTGTTTGGCAACCATAGTAATATTAGTAAGCAATAATAAAACAGATTTCATAAGACACTCTACTTGCACTGCTCCTTGCAACATCCTTGTGATTATAGTGCTCCTATGGTCAACCCTTTTTACTGAAGAAGAAACCGGCAGTTGTAACTGGCTTGAAATTCTAATTGAAAAGCCCAATATATATATTTTTTCGTTCATGGTGTCATGTAAGAATGTCCAAACCTATAAAGAACTTTTATAAGAGTTTACTTGAGCTAAACTGGCAACATATGTCAGGGAGCAAGATCGCAAATGCTCCAGAGAATTGGCAGTTTTGCAGTTTTATGTATTTGAAATTGAGGGAATTTAAGGAAGATTATAAGAAGGTAGAAGAAAACAAGGTGAAGATTGGATTACAGGATAGTTAACAACATTAAGTGCTCTCTTGAGGGTGCTTGCCTTACTGTAAAGGTGTGTTAACCTAGATGCACAAAAACAATGGACAGTGCTTGCTTAAGGCAAAGATACACCTTATACTAAAAAGTTATATGCCTGGTGCCACCATAACCTGCCCAGTTAGGAATTTATAATCAGATCACCCTGTGAGGTTACTTTCTGTAGAACCCCTTTTTCATTCACGGTGGAATATTTGAAACATCACAGAAGTGAAGAGAACAGTATAATGAACCCTCATGTTTCCAATAGCTGGTTTCAACAATAATCAACATCTGTCAATCTGTTTAATCAATCCACATCCAGTAGAATTTTTTTAAAGCAAATCTCTTTATTTCATCTGTGAACAGTTCAGTATTTATCTCTGACAGATTAGTACTATTAAAAGATGATTAAGGAAGACAATTTAAGTGTTACAAACTTTATTTAATGCTTTATGAAATGGGCAGTTCCCAAGGGTCCAGAGAACTGCAAAATGGGGCAGAAAGTAGGAAGCTTTTATAGAAGAATAAGGAACAAGGAAGAGAAAAATAGAAAATGAATTGTTGACGTAAGAAACATCCAAACTTGTAAAGAATTTTAATGAATTTATTTGAGCCAAACTGACTACAACTGCCAGGAAGCGAAATCTCAACAGATTAAGACGATGCTCCAGAGAATGGTAGTTTTGCAGTTTATTTTATACATTAGAATCAAAGGAGGCGACATAAGTAGGGTTACATGACATCCATTAGTAGTAGATTAAGGAGGTGGGAGAAAGCAAAGTGGGGAAATCTCTGGGATTGGATAAAAAGTAAAATGGAGGGACACAAACTTCTTTTACATTGGTGGGTACAGGAGAGTTAATAACATTTACAGCACATAGACATGGTTTGTGGAAGGGGGGGTGGAGCAAGATAACCATAACGGATTCTGTGGTCTCTGCTCTGGTGCAGTGGCTTGTTCCCTGAGGGGTTTGGAAAAAAGAGATTACTCTGACATTCCAAGAGTATGTTATTTTAGATACAAAAAGACAATAGACATGCTCACTTAAGGTAAAGGTTGACCTTTGTCGAGAAAGCTACAGGCCCAAGATATGACTACCCATCATAACCTAGAAATTTTAATGTTCAGACCATACTATGTGTTTAATTTTAGTCTCTGGGTTTGTAGGGCCTACCATGCAGGCCTCTTAGGGGCAGTAAGGCCCCTAAGATTATCAGGTTTAATATGTGGCCCCTTTTTCATCCGAAGAATAAAGAACACGGAAATAAATACAGTCATGCATTGCATAAGATTTTGGTCAATGATGTACTGCATACATGACAGTGGTCCCATAAGGTTACAATAAAGCTGAAAATTTTTTTATCACCTGGTGACATAGCCTTCGTAATCCTTATAGTATCTAGTGCAACACACTACATAAATACTTACATTGTATTATAAATGCCTACAACATTCAGTATAGTAATATAACCTCCCAGGTTTGGAGTCTGGGAGTTGTAGGGGAACAAAATTTTTTACCCCTAAATATGTCTATTCTGCATAAGGATTACTTCAAGCTGGTTAATAAGAAAAGGGAGAAGCTCTGAAAACCAAGCAGAAGTTACCCTTTGTAATACATTTATATTCGTAAGGTAAATCAATAGCCAAGATATGGAAGCAAACTAGATGTCCATTAATAGATGAATGGATAAAGAAGATGTAGTATAGGCCTTTTGAACCACACTTCTCTTGCTCAGGCCTGCTTCCATGTCTAGAAGTGTACTTTCCTTTCTAATGAAACTTTTCTTTTCTACTGTATTTCAGTGTCTTCCTCAATTCTTTGTTCAATAAATCAATAACCTGGGCAATGCGCTGGGAGAGGATCCTCACTCTCTGATATATATATAATATATATATTACACGTATATATACACAATGGAATATTACTCAGCAATAAAAAAGAATGAAAACTTGCCTTTTGAGACAACATAAATGGATCTAGAGGGTATTATACTAAGTGAAATAAGTCACACAGAGAAAGACCAATACTATATGATTTCACTTATATGTGGAATCTAAAACAAACAAATGAATAAACAAAATGGAAACAGATCCACAGATCTAGAAAATAAGCTAATGATTGCCAGTGGAGAAGGGTGTGGGTACATGAGAAAAAAATAAAATACCTCTAAAAAATTTGCATAATAACCTTACCCTTTTTTTCCTGTGCTTTTCCCAGTAACCTCTCGTAACTGACTCTCCTGCACCCAACGTCTTTTGTCTTCAGCTGAAGATGGTATTTAAAGTTTTTAGCCATTTTGGCAAGTTAGTCAGTTTTCCTGGGTCTTTCCCATGTATACAGGAGGTATACATGTTATTAAACTTTTGTTTGGTTTTGTCCTATTAATCTTTCTTTCATTACAGGGATGTCTCAGCCAAGAACCCAGAAAGGTAGAGTTAAAATTACTTTTCCTCCCCTATAGAGCAATAGGTTATACTATATAACCTGGGTACGCAGTAGGCTCTACTATGTAAGTTTGTGTAAGTTCACACTATGATTTTTACACAACCAAATTGTTTAATGAGGAATTCCTAAGAACATATCCCTGTCATTAAGCAGTGCATGACCATATAGAGCCTAAAGTTGGCTTGGCATTTGGGGATGGCTGACTAGATATACTGTGTTTTTGATCATATGGATCATTTATAGGGACTTGAAAGTTTTCTAAGTTTGTTTGTTGACCTGACCAAACAAACCAGGCAGGAGTGGCTCCATTTGGGCCTAAAAACTTATTTCAATGGTTCCCCCATTTGATCATACCTCTTGACCATTAAGAAGTTTGATCAAAAATATCAGTATTAGCATGACTCTCAGTTACCATTGCTTCTTCAGGTTTCAGTGTAGTATTCACAAGAGATGATGTCGGGCTTATATTCTTGGAGCTAATTAAATTTTTCTGATGTCTTTTGTCATTCCAGTCAGAGAGAGACCATCTCTTGGCTGGTCGATGTCTACCCACATGTATTTATAAAAACTTTTGAGAAAAACACAGCTTATTATGGAGACTAATAATTATTAGCAACAAAACAATATCCATGGTTTGAAGAGTGCTCCTGAGCCAGGGGCCCATGATCCAAACTAGCTAGAATATTGGGGATATTTCTGTAAGCCAGTTGGCTTATTTATATATTTAGTGTATTTCATGTAACTATGTTCCCACTTGCCCAGAAGTGTTTATTCTGTAAGCTTGTTCCAGAGAAACTGAGGTATTAGAAATCAGGGAGAAGTTTGTAACGGGCAGAAAGAAATTCAGAATCATCAGCATCATAGCAAATCCAACAGTTGGTTTATCCCTTGCAATGGCCTGAGATATGTGAATAATGGCATTATCCTTCCATACCAGGGCAAAACAAAAGGTAGAGAAAAGAATCATAAAGGCTTTCATTGGGAAAGGCTTTCATGTAAGAATCGGGAAAAAGATGGTCAGACAGGGAAGGTGGAAAAGAAAGAAACATTCTTGACTGACTTCTTGGGAGGAAGCAGTCTACCTTGGTGTCAGACACGTCTCTTCCTAGTCAATTTGATTTTGAGTTCTTCAGCATTTGCACAGGACCAGATGTCAAGTGGAGCTTCCATCAGTTACGAAATATGCACCCAAGATTCAACAATTTGTTGTTTGGCAGTGGTGTCAATGGTCAAGAGTACTTGGTAGGGTCTTTTCCGTGACTCTCATTTTTGTAAAAGCATCAGAGTTCGATGATAATTGCCTGTAAATGATGAAAGACTAAAATGCCCATGGTTGGAGATCTGATAAGAATTCATTATAATAAAAGTGACAAGGAAATTGGGTTATTTCTGTCACATACATTTTAATATGAACACTGGAATTATGACTGATAATATTATACCAGGACATAACATGTTTTTAGAAATTTTACATAATTTCTGGCATACTTATGTTAATATCATACTCATGCAAATATAAACTAAGAAGATTAAACATAACTTTTTATTTGAAAATGCTTCCTATGTAATTTAGCATCTCAAATAAGCCTAATTAGCTTAACATTTCGCTTTTTACAGGGAGAGAGAATGAATCTTTTGAGATGTTCTAAGGGACCCTCTATAAAATCCCAAAGTTAGAGATCAAACAACAACCACAACCACAACCACAACAACAACAACAATAACAAAACCCACTTTATTTAGAATTTGATTTGAGAGAAGTTTGTCAAAAATATCCATTTAATCAAAGTGACAAACTTCAAAGGCAAATACAGAAAGTGACACAGTTGTAAAAAACCAAAAACCCTTAGCTCTTTCAATATGGAGAAGACTGGGTTTTCTTAAGTAATCAAAGACCTGGTAAAGATGGTGTGAAGCACAGCAAATTATTTTGGTACGACACAAATCTGCTTTCCAAGCGGATTACTTGAAAGGTAAAGAAAAACCTTTGTTTACAATTTCTAACTAAGAGTAAACCAATAATCTACAGAAACATTGTCTTTTTAACAGAGAGAAAACTAAGTTCTAATTTTGCAATAGTGTACCTTTGATATTAAAACTCACTTTTAAGAACTTAAAATAAACCCATTGCAATATTATTAGCCAGCTTGACCACACATAAGATTCTTCTTCCAGAGTTTTCTTTTCCACAAACCTTCTACAACTTTTTATTTTAATATCCATTCAGGATTTGTCCTTTTTTTTTTTGCCTTCTTTTTCTGGAACAACAGATTGTTTTGCTTTGAGACAAATTACTCTCTTTTTCCATTAACAAAACACATCTCCACACCTCATACCTATTCTCACCAAAAACACATCCTATTTTCCTTGCATAGAGATGTCTCCCTTATTAGTTCTAGTAGTTTTAATTACATATATTTAGTAGAATTCTTAACACTTAGAACCCTTGATTCCTAGTGAAAACTAAGAAGTAAGCAATTAATGGACTGTTATATTAGTATTTTGTGAATTGGCAAATTTATAAATACATTTCATAATTTTTAAAAGTATAGTAAATTTTTCAGTGTGACACAAAACATGTTTACTAATAGACCCAAATATCTTTAGTTCCTCTGCAAAAAGAGGCCAAAAGTGAATAAACCTACGTTCAGTAATCAATGTTTCAGTATTTTATCTTATTTGGAAATGATCTAGATATTCAATGAATTTCTGTTATTTAACTTATCTTAGTTTAATTATAAGGTTTCAAGTTACCAAAATGGTTTTGGAAACAATTTTTTAAGTAGACATACCACGAAGCATAATTATTGTTAAAAAATCCGTTTATAAACTTTTACTTACATCTTTTTAAATTGCGTGTTCTTAACAATTATGTTTCAATTACTCATGAAAATTTCATGAGACATTAAACAGCTAATCATCATCTTAAGTTTTCTTTTATGCTGAGAAATTCTGTAATAGAGATAACATGAGCTTATTTAACTTTTAGTAAGTTTAGGTAGAATAAAAGTTGTATGTCTGCATGATACTTAATTCTGATAACTCTAAAGACATGACTTTTTAAATTAAAACAACAAATTTATTTATTTTTAATTTAAAATTATTGGGGTGACACCGATCAACAAAATCCAATAAGTTTCAAGTGTACAATTCAATAGTATGTCATATATATATTGGACTGCGCGTTCACCACCCATTTGGATTTCCTTCTGTCACCAAATATTTGACTCCTTTTACCCCTGTCTACCTCTCCACACCCCTTTCCCTCTGGTTGAAGAGGAATTTTCACTCAAAAGGCTAACCTTATAATCAATTCTTTGTTCTGCTTCTGTAGCTATGCTTGCCACATAGGCTATAGGGCAGGGTGACCTTGAAATTAGCTAAACACTCATCCTCCCTTTTGCTTGTTCTGCTTAAACAACAAATGTAACTGCCCGTAACCCATAGCAACTCCCATGCTTTGTAACTGTCTGAGGACAAATTAACCAATTGACCCATGCCGACTAAGCACTGTAAAAGAAAAGTTGCATCTGAGCTCGGGGCCCAGATCTTCAGAGCGCTAGCTCCTCTGGGACCACTGGCGTAATAAACCTGAATTCTCCAACTCTCGGAGTGCTGCTTGGTTTCTCCCAGCCTGATTTTTGCAACATTTCCGCAACATAGTAACTACTAATCTACTGTCCACATCCATGAGTCTCTGTTTGTTTATCATGTTTGTTTGTTACTTTTAGATTTATATTCCACTCGTGATATGAGTGGTATCACGTAGTTTTCAACTTTTTCTGTCTGACTTATTTCTCTTAGCACGATTATCTCAAGATCTATTGTCGCAAATGACAGTATTTCATTTTTTCTTATAGCTGAGTAATATTTCACTGTATATATATACCACATCTTCTTTATCCAATCATCTACTGTAGGACACTTCAGTTGCTTCCATGTTCTGGCCACCATGAATAATGCTGCTGTAAACATCGGGTGTATATGTCTTTGTGGATAAATGTTTTCAGGGTTTTTTTGGTAAATACCCAGAAGAGCTAGATCATATGAAAACTAACAAACTTAAACTAGCTTTTTTTTTTAACCAAAGATTATACTAAATCACATGAACTTGAAAAACATTTGAGTTCATTTTCTGTATTTCTGAGAGTATACTTGATTTATATAAATGTTTAATTTTCTTTAAGCCAATTAAACAGAACTCTTTACAAATAAATTTTGGCAATACTATCCAGAGGTAGAAAAAAATCACATATCTATAATATACATATGTAGACATAGCTGGATCCAAATCCAGCTGTTTCTGAGAGATGGAGTATGTTAAGGTCACCTATTCAGATAGTTTAAACTTTTTAGTATTATTTGTGAAGAAGGCTTTTAAGAGTTTTCATTTGCCTAATTTCCAATAGCCTTTCTCCTCTTCTGATAAGAATTACCTTCCTAAAGTTTTATTTCAAAGAGTTGATCCTCAGTTCCTGGAGAAAACCAGTTAGAACATTTACATCTAAAAGGCACAGGGAAAGACTTTTGTTTCCTAAATCCAGAATTTTTACAATATCTACGAATTTTTTGAAATGAATAGGGGAGATTTGGGGGATTGGTAAAAAGGATAGGTAGGCTTTTTCTGTTCTTGTAAAGTTGGGTTTTATTTATTTATTTGTTTGTTTGTTCATTTATTTTTTGTTTTTAATTCCTAAGAGAACTGGTCTGAGACCTGAATAACATCAAGGGCTGACCCACTCATCCAACTACATTTTGTTCAATTTGCTTCTTTATATCGAGGAGATCTCCGACTAAGATAGAAATCGAAAGACTCCTATGTTCTAGATTTAGAGTTATTTGTCTTTGGAATTTTCTTTTTCTTTCTCTGGGTATATAGGTTTATTTTAGCTTAAGGGAGAAGGCTTTTAAAAAAGTTCCTATCAGGCTCTGAATATCAGCTTCCAATTTGGCCAACTTCTAACTAAAGAGTTACTTTAAAAAAATCTTTCAAATATCTTGTCAAGTTTCAGTCAGGAAAATGTAAATATTCCTGGCAGTATTGAATAAACCCATGGACATAAGAGGTGTTTCTGAAAAGGGTACAAAAGGTACTACTTTCCCGAAGATAGCCCAAAGAAAGGAAGACTCGAATGATTCCCCAGAGAGCTGGCAACAGTTGGTAGGATCCTAGCCGCAACCCAAATATTTGGTCCAGCCATATTTTTGGGCTTCCAAGCTGATATGCCTACATACAGAAGAAGTGGCAACCTCCATGCCGCAGTCAGGTAGAAAGCCTAGCCGAGTTCTCAGGACACAAAATGAAACAAACAAAAAGGTATTAGCTTTCCCTAGGAAAGAAAGAATCACTAACTAACGGGTACCCCAAAACAAAATTTACAAGAGTCTGGATTTGGAAAAGAAGAGACGTTATGAAATTTTATCTTCCTTTCTCAACCAGGCACTACAGAGATCCAGGAGAGCTGTCACTGATAAGAATTTTCACCCTTCTCAGGCTTCTTTCAGTTTTGCCAGGATCACACCTACAGGCTCCTGAGCAAGGGGGGCTTAAAGTAGAGAAAGTATCCTCGTATCTACCAGAATTTGGCAAAGTTTTCCATTAATTTTAGTGGCTGCTTAAGAGAATAACTGGTAACAGTTTATCTCAGAGTCTCATCAACCCTAGTAGGAAATTACTGGTGTACTCCTTTGAGGGTAGATATGGGGGAGTTGGAGTTGGTGTGGAAGGAATTGACAAAACCTTCAAGGGCAATCTTTTTTCCAGTGTTCCAGTTAATTGCAAATAAGACACTGAAATTTTAGCCAGTGTTCTGATGATGGACCCCTTAGAAGATGCAATAAGGGAGGCCCAGGTGTTTTAGGTTTCTGACCTTGGAACTGTTGGAAGCTGTAAGGCCACTAACTAGGCAGACTTTTGTTTGTGGTTTTGCAGTCTCTTCAGAGTGGAAAGGCAATTGAGACAGAGTATTAGTAGACTGTGAGTACTCAGATAAAGGAGGATGGAGGGGAAGTAGGAGTAATATCAGTTTTATAGGTTTTTTGTTGTTGTTTTAGGTAACTCTTTTGTCTTTAATTTTTAGTAGTCTTTTGCAATGACTCTTCCAATAAAGCTATTTTGAAGTCTTGAAGGCTTTTGGAGTCTTTTGCATACCAATTAAATCTCATTCTGTTTGAGATATGGGACCCCTTACTTCCAAGTACAGGTATAAAATGAATGATCTTGTCTAACTGGAAAGTACTCCATAATGGCCATTATAATTCCAGGTCGTGTTAGTAACATTTTGCTATTTTAGTAGATATTTACAGCTCCAACACCACAGTTCTTAGACATAAAGTGAGCAGTTGTCCTGGAAGGCAGTACACTCAATTCTTTGAAACTTGAGTATCCCATTTCTTTAGCTAAGCCTTGGGTCTATCAGAGCTAAATTAATGCCACTGGTTGTTTCTATCTATCTATCTAGATAGCTAGCTAGCTAGCTATCATCTATCTATCTATGTTTGTCCTTGATGGTATACCTTGTTGCATAGAAAATTTCTTGAGAGTAGCAGGTGATCTAGCATAAATCTAACCCATTTTGTGACCAACTTATTCTAGTGCAAGAATCTAAGATTTAGGTGGCAAGCACTCTAACAGCTTTTAAATGTCCACCAATTTTGTGGACATTCTCATTAACAATAGAACTATTATCCTTTACCTCATGTGTATATTAGCAGAAACCAACCGTAATAGGAAATATAACTAGATATCTGCAGAAGCCGAAGAGATGGTACTATGGACTCTCAAGAGTTATTAGGTGTGCACAAGTTCCCAAAGCGGAACTCCGGATTGAACCAGTAGAACCCAACAAATTGGGACTGTGGACTAAGCAAGGGCTAGGGATTCAGTTCTGGGTGAACTGTCTGATAGCTCAAGGTGACCTGCAAAGCCCTGGACTGAGACTGTGGACTAACCAAGGGCTAAGGACTGGCGTTCTGTCAGAGCCTTCCATCAGTCTGGACTGACTTGTTAATCTTGGACTGAAAAGTCTATTAGATCAGGAGCTCATGAAAAGAGAGAGTAGCTGGGATCTAAGAGGAACTTACCACCAATCCTCAGAAATAGCAAAAAAGAATTCAAAAGTTTCAGCCAGTATTAATACCTGTGTTGCTTGTTGTCCAGGAAGCCATCTCCTTCAGATCCCAACACTGTCACCAAAATTATTAAAAAAAAAAAAATTCAATTGAGTACATTTTAAAGATCTTATTGGCATTCTTCAATGATTCATGAATCAGGCAGCATCCAATCTAGCATATAGAAAGGAGCTCTAAGGAAATGCAAGACTTTTAAAGGCAGAAGAGAGCCGAAACAAGGAAGTTATACTAGGTAAAAAAGTGGAATGGTTGTGGTACTTACCTTTAAGGGATAATGGGGGTCTACCAGGCAGATAACCAGTTAGTACCAATCAGGTGATTCCTGGCTGATTAGTTTAAGATTCCTTTTCTGGGAGAGGTAGAACTGTAATTAAGTCTTGGTTTGGTGACATGCGGCTTAGCATAAATGACTCTATTTGGGGCCTGTTGTCTTGTTTTTAACAGTTCTAAAATAACAATATCAAGATTATTACTAATAATATGACTTATTAAAGTCAGCTTTAATTTGTAGTTCTTTTTTCCTTAAGACATATCCCACTAAGGATTCTCCATTACATTTTTAAATTTTAAAGTCATTTAAAATAATTCTTTTCTGTTCAAGTTGATAACTCCAACTTGATATATAGTTAAGTTTACTTGCTTAATTTTATTTTCTGCATTAGAGCCTGAAAAGCCTGGTAGGCCTCCCAAAGATTGGTTTGGTTAGATCACCCACAGTCCTCTAGCAAAGGAGTTCTCAGCCTTGAGTTTGTATCAGACTCAATCAGATACCTACAGGCCTTATTAAAACAAACATCGCTGGGTTATACCTTTGCAGTTTCTGATTCTATCCATATGGGGTGGGTCCCAAATATTTGTATTTCTTAGTTTCCTGTGATGCTGATGCTGCTGATCCAGGGACCCCACTTCGAAAAATGCTGTTAGCACATCGTCCATCAACATGTGCCTGTGGACAAGTTATTTCCCCTGAGTCTGTTTCCTCACTGGTAAATAGGTACAATAATTTCTGCCTCAGAAGGTTGATAGGACAAGATGCGACAATGTATATAAAGTATTTAGCAGTGTGCCTGAAATAATAGGTATCCAATACATGTTGGTAGCTGAAGCTATCAACAAAGAAATCATAACACTAACAGCTTACACTTGTATGTAGAATGTACTTATGTGTCAGGCACTATTTGTGATGTTTTCATGTGGTAATTCCTCAGTTTTACTGACTCCATTTTGCATTTGAGAAATCTAGGCATAGAGAGCAGGAAGGGCTCCAGGGCTAATGTAGTGGAATTCTGCATTCAGGTAGGCTGGGCCATTCTCTTCCCCTCTGTGCTGTGCTGCCTCAGTGCCCACTCTGTGGCGTTAGGGCTAACTGAGCTGGGATCTCGGCTCATTTACTCATCAAACATATTTTTAGTTCATGGTGACCATGGATTGAAGTTTCTATAAACATCTGTGTATAGGTTTTTGTATGATCATAAGACTTCGTTTCTTTAGGGTAAATACCTTAGACTGGGATTGTTGGGTTATACGGCCAGTATATGTTTAATTTCACAGGAAATCATCAAACTATTTCTCTAGCGTGACTATACTATTTTGTATTTCCGCCAGCAATGTATGACAATTTCAATTGCTCTGAACCATTGCTAGCAATTGATATTGTCAACAATCTTTCTTTTAGCCATTCCAATAGGTATACAGTGGTATCTCATTATTGTTTTAATTTGTATTTTCTTGGTTACTAAAAGGTCAAGCATCTTTTCATGTACTTATTTGCCATATACATATCCTTTTTGGTGGAATGACTATTCAAGTCTTTCGTCCACTTTCAAATTGAGTCTGTGTTCTTGCTATTGAGTTTTAAGAGTTCTTTACATATTTTGTATACAAGGTTAAAATCTTGCAAATGATTTGCAAATATTTTCTTCTAGTCTGTGGCATACCCTTTTATTTTCTTAATAGTGTCTCTTGTAAAGCAAAGTTTTAAATTTTGATAAAGTCCAATTTATCATTTTTTTTCTTTTAATGGACTGTGTTTTTGGTGTCATTTCTAAGAACACTTTCCCTAACCACTATTTGCAAAGATTTTTTCTTGCTTTCTTCTCTTTTATAGATCTTCATTTACATTTAGATCTATGGTCATTTTGAGTTCATTATTTTCTTAAAAAACGACAGACTATTTTTAGAGCAGTTTTGGGGTCACAGCAAAATGGTACAGAAGTTTCAGAGATTTCCCATATACCCGCTGTCCCCATACATGCACAGAATCCCCATCATCAACATTCCCCACCAGAGTGGTACAATTGTTACAATGTACACATCATTATCATTCAAATTGAGTTAATTTGTATAAGGTATGAAGTTTAGGTTGAGGTTTTTTTAAACATATACATGACTAATTGTTTCAACATTTCTTGAAAAATTGTTCTAACGTCATTGAATTATTTTTGAATCTTTGCCAAAAATTAATTGGCTATGTTTGTGTGGGTCTATTTCTGAACTTTCCATTCTATTCTATTGATCTATGTGTCTGTCCCTTTGCCAATATCACATCGTTTTGTTTACTGTAAAACTGGGTAGCATGATTCTACCAACTGAATTTTCCTTTACAGTACTATTTTTGCCATTTTAGTTCTTTTGTGTTCCCATATGTATTTCAGAATCAATGCAGTGAACATGGGGGTGGGTATGTTAACTTAAAAAATAAAAAGGCTTTTCAAATTAAGAGGCAAACAAATGTTTATTTAAGATCAATAAGAACAGCTATTTGGGAATAATTCATTCAGGTAGAAGCTCAAATAATTTTCTGATTTGTAGACAAAGGCTATGGGTATTTATGAGAAAAAAGGAGAACAATTACATCAATAGAAGGAAGGCATTTCTGTTGGAGCAGATAACATAGCATAGTGATATTAATTCTAAATAATGTTTTTAATTTTCAGTCTAATAGTCATCAGTCAGTCCAGTGGTCATTGTGCTATCTTTGTAAAGAGTTCTTTGGGAAACAACCGTTTAGGCCCAGTCCAAAGGTCATTTTGCCCTGTTTTTATATTCCAAAGATTGGCGACATGAGACATGCAAGGCAGTTCCTCTGGCATGGCAACTCTGGCTCCATTTTTAAGGTGGCTCTGTTTATATTATTGTTTGCATATATTTTCTTGAGTCAGTGTTTCCATTTTCCTTGGATAAATATCCAGAAGTGGGATTGCTGGAGCATTTGGTAGTTTTATTTTTAATTTTTCGAGGAACCTCCATACTGTTTTCCATAGTGGCTGCACCAATTTACATTCCCACCAATAATGCACAAGGGTTCCTTTTTCTACACATCCTCACCAACACTTGTTATTTCTTTTCTTTTTGATAATAGCCATTCTAACAGGTGTGAGGTGATATATTATTGTGATTTTGATTGGCATTTCCCTGATGATAAGTGATGCTGAGCACCTTTTATGCATCTATTGGCCATCCGTATGTCTTTTTTGGAAAAATGTCTACCAAAATTCTCTGCCCATTTTTAAATTGGATTGTTTGTTTTTGTTATTGAGTTATATGAGTATATTATATATTTTAGATATTAACCCCTTATCATATATATGATTTTCATATATTGTATCCAATTTGGTAGGTTGCCTTTTCATTTCGTTCATGGTTCCCTTTGCTGGGCAAAAGTTTTTTAGTTTGATGTAGTCTAACATGTTTATTTTTGCTTTTGTTGCCTTTGGTTTTGGTGTCAATACAAAAAAATCATCTCCCATACCTATGTCAGGGAGCTTACCACCTATTTTTTCTTCTAGTTTTATGAGTTTAGTTACCTCATCATTTTAACTCTATTACTTCTGTAAAGATCCTATTTCCAAATAAGGCCACATTCTGAGGTACTGAGGGATTAAGAACTGAACATCTTCCCCACCCCGCAGGGGATACAATTCAACCCATAACAGGAGGTGTAGAAAGATTGTTCCTACTATACTCTGTGGACTGCACCAGCTCCCTGCTTCTCTCTTTTGAAGTGGCTGCTTCTTCTTATATCACAAGATGAGTGACAGGGATGACATCCATTTAACACTTTCCTTTCTCCTTTGGGGCAATGAAGGGCCACCTTCTTCTATTCTCTAATGAAAATATTATGAAAAAGCAATCAAACAAATATTTTACTAACAGAGAAAAAGGTAAATACTGAAGGGTATCTCATGCTTTTGTTTCCACCCCTTATAACTTACAGAAACTACCTGTGGGATTGGAATGCCCCAAACTAGCAGCTCTTCTGGTGGCAGCTCGTCCAGTCTGTCTGCTACATGATGAAGGAAATAAATGGCTAAGATGTCCCCTTACTTGCTCTGCAGGTTGACCAAGGGTCCTTTGATACCATGGTCCCTTGTAAACTGTATCAGTCAGGGTATCAGCAGGAAGTAGATGGCATATCAAATTTGGATAAATGGAGGAAGTTCTAATAAAGGGGCTAGTTACAGAGGTGCGGGCAATTAAAACATGAAGGACAATGCAGTGCTTGGGGCTAGTGACAGGAAGCTGTTATCGTCCCCCTTGCCAAAGGGATGAGTGAAACAGAGGGTTACCTAGAGAGAGTTGTCTTGATTGAACCTCTTTCAAGGGACTCAACCAACCCTAGGTGTCCTCATGGGAGGGAAGGGAGAGAATAAACACCCCAACTTCATTCTCATTATTCCCTCTACACCTTTTTAGAAGTCAGAGGATACGGGTGCCTCTAATGTGGCCCATGTCCCTCTATCTCTGAGGGTTGCGGAGAGCAGAGGGACAAGGTTGGAGAATGGATCTAGAGGGGCAGATAGAAGACATTTAGTTCATCATCCCTCTTCTGGAAGACTGCAATCCCCTCTGGCATTCCTGACTTCATGTCTGACTCAAGCCATTCTCTACTCAGGCACCAGAGTAATTCTTTTAAAAAACACAGATCCGATCAGATCACTTCCTCCTTAAAAACTGTACTGCCTGCCATTAAGGCTCTTCCCAATGTAGCCCCTGACCACTTTTGAGAGGCTGTGTGCTTCAAGGGAAGCAGGTCCTATGCCCAGCACCAAGGGTGGATTAAGATCATTCCAAGTTAGTCATGGTGGTCCTATTCCTTCACTTATGATTCAGGCATGGGCAGATGACATATTCCTGGTTAATGGAACAAGAGAAGAAGTCTGCTGGGGGCTTCTGAGAAAGGTTTCCTTGTGGGTAGAAAGAGATGCCATTTCTTCTTCATTTGGAAGTTGTCATGCCTTGCACTGTAGCAGCTATCTTACAACTATGAAGGCAGCTAGTCTCTGAGGGTAGTGCCACCAGACATGCTGAAGAAGGCAGACTAAAGACATGGAGAGAACCTGGGTCCTAGATATTACAGAGTCGCTCCAATCCTGGAGCCATGTACTTCTCATCATTTTGTAATGAGATCTAATAAATTATTCTTCATGTTTAACCCAGTTCACCTGAAAGTAGTCTTATTGAATCAACATGAAAGCACTTGAAATTTTTGTGCCTCTGACTAGAATGCCTTTATTGTTTGTCTGATGAACTATACATCCTTCAGAACCCCAATTCACTGTTGTCTTGCTCTATGACATCCTTTCTTCTTTCCTTGAAGATTTGGTTATTGCCTCCCCTAGGGTCCTTCAACATTTGTTCCCATGACAGGAAATATTGGCTGCATCTAGTTTCTTTTTTTGCCTCCCTTTTTTTTTTTATCTTAAGTCAGCAACCAAGTTTTTGTGTCCTGAAAATTGGGGTTTCTCTTACTCTAAGGACAATTAACCAGCTTAAAAAATAGTTTTTATTAAAGAACTTTTCAAACATGTAAAAGTGGAGAGAACAGTAAAATTACTCTATGGATCTATCACCCAGTCTTAATAATGGTCGACGTTTCACCAATCTTATTTCCTCTTTTACCACGCTTTCTATTTTTCACTGGAGTATTTTAAAGGGAATCTTAGGCATCATATATTTTTGCCTATTAATACTTCAGCACACACTTTTAACTAAGAAATCAAGGTTTAAAAAAAGTCAGCCAACATGAATCAGTTTGTTTTTAAAAGCTAAATCCAATAGTTCATTAATTTATTTAATAAATATTTATAAGTTTTTACTGTGTGCCAGGTCTTTGTTTTGGCTCTGCTGTTATTGCGCTAAACAAAGAAGATCTTCACACAAGGAAACAGATAACAAGATGATTTCAGAGAGTGATAAACAAAATGAGGAAATAAGGCAGAGTAATAGACAGTAACTGGCTCAAGGAGGACTCTATCTTAGTTAGGGTGATCAGAACAGTAACAAAGCCTAGGTTTAAAAATGGGGCTCTGGAGCCTGAGTTCAAATCCCAGCACCACCACTTCCCAGCTGTGTGACATTGAGAAAGTCATTTGATCTCTCTAGCTCATAAAATATCCACTTTATAGAGTTGTTTGAAGCGTTAAAGGGTTAACAGATCTAGAGCACTTGGTACAGTACAAGGCACGTAGTAGATGTAGGAAGAGAAAAGCAAAGACTTTTGAGCCAAAACCTAAATAATGAGAAAGAACTAGCTGAATGAAGATCTATGAAGTCTTCCAGATGGGAAACCAGCAAGAGAAAACGCCCTGAGTTAGGAGTGAACTTGTGTTTGAGGAGGAGAAGGCAGCTCCATGAGCTGGAGGGGTAAGCCTGAGAGGGGATTAATGGTAGGAGGGGCGGGCAAGGGTCAGGTCATGAAGTGGCTTTCAGGGCTTCAGTTAGGAATTCAGACTTCAAGGACGGTGGGAAGCTGCTGGAGAGTTTCCAGCAGGGGAGGAGGAACGTGATCAATATATGTTTGGTAAAAACAATTACTGTCTGGCTTCCATGTGAACAATAGATTTGGGGTGAGGAGAAAAGCAGAAAGACCAGCCAGAGGGTCTACCCATAACATTTGCAGAACCTGGGACCGGGGGACAAATGAAGGCCTTTGCACCATATGTTTAAATATTTAACAGTTACAATAGGTAAACAAACATTAAATAACACATGATCTATCCTCCTACCTAACACTATACAATGTGAAAATTTAAAAATGTGGAAAGCCACATTTTTATACGACTAAAAGTAACACAATATTAAAGATGACTAAATTTAATTATTGTGACTCGTATGAATATTTTGCTCATAGACTTGTGATGTTTTGAATAATATAATACATAATCTAGAAATAATTATAAATTTATTCTAGTAAATATATTCTTCTTGCTGTCCTTTCAAAAATATCAATAATTATCTTATTTAAGTCAAGTTTTTTATATGTGTATCCCATTGACAGTTATAATCATAAGTTTAGAAATTGTATTCAAACTATATGAATTTGAATATATTTTCATCCAAAGTATAATTTTAGCAAAATAAAGTATTAAAATTTAAATTTAAAAAATTGTTCATGTATGTTTTCTCAGAAGTTATTTTTTCCTAAAATACAAAAAATTATTTAAATTAAAAGGCAAAATATAATTATACTAAGTTAATGTTAAATTTTAAAATCAAAATTATTTAGATAAACTTGAAATTCGTTTTTGGAAATATAATTAAATGTTATTAAATATTTCGATAAAAGTAAAACCATTTTCAACTCCAGTTGTAATATCAGTTTGCATCTCACCATCAGTATAAAGAACTGGTATCACATATCACTCTTGACATCTAGACAAACATGCATGCAAAATTAAGAGTAATGAAATTGTCAATATTGGAAAATGTTCCTCAGTTACTACGTGCAACTTTTGTGAATACAGAATCAATTTGTGAGCACTCCTAGAACCATGGATTGGAACATGGAAAGCAACAAGATTGTGTACACGTGGCACTACTAGGAAACAATGCTTTGTTGTGCAAGAATCTATTGCACACATGCTATTTGAGGAGAAGGGTTTGATAAATACATTAATTTGTCTTTTATCTAAGTGATTCTACTCCTCAAAGCCCTCCACACGCTGAAAGTGTCTGTCTTGAAACTAAGCAGTTGCACAACCCACTGAAAACCATTTAGATGGAGTTGTCTTTTCTTTTGAGATGTGGACGAGCATGGTCTTGAGTCCCAAGAGTAGAAGTTTAGGACTATGGGTTGAATGGTACCAGGACTGAGTACCAGATCTTAAATGATGGAAGTGCCCACATGTTCTTTACCAAAATTTTGTGTATGTGTGTTTGTGATATACAGAGCATTTTAAAGAGTGAACTAAGAGCAAGGGTCCCTCTTTCCTGGTTCTAAGGAGGTACTGCCATCTAAGAGGCTTTTGCAGTTACCCAGGTGAAGGGTAGAAGGAAGTCTGAAGTCCAGCAGAAGTGAACAGTGACTAGGCTGTTCTGGGGTCTGGGACACAGGAAAGACATGAGGAGTGATTTTCCAGTAATTGCCCCTGGAAAACTCTCAATGGCCAGTAGGCACCACAGAGGCAAGTTCTTTCACTAGTTCTAACCTGACCATTGGGAATTTTGCAAAGCCTGGCACACACAATTCAACTCAATTTAGGGGCAACTAAATTTCCAATGATTTGTTAATCATTCAACTAATAAAACAAGCTTGTTTGGGGTGCTGCTATGTGTCAGGCACTGTACAGGGCCTGGAAGTCAGTGGTGAGCAAGGTGGGGAGATCCTTAAGTCTTGCTGTTCACGGTCTTGCAAGGGAGGGTAGAAGCTAAACAACAAATCCAGTGGGTGAAGTGCCAAGGAAGAGAAGTTTAGATGCTGTGGAAAAGTTTAGCTCTTCTGGAATCTTGTCTACAGAAAATCTGAACCAGGAGGCTGAATTTCCACTAGACATCTCTGTCATGACAGCTGCTTGAACCAGAGACGGAATTAACTCTCCAGCCTGACTAACTTATGCCCTAAATCTAATAGTATTAAATGGCATCCCCAGAGAGAATCTGATGGAATTTCACTTCTAGTGCTAATCAAGGGCCTGTCTGGTGGATTACTTAATAACGAGACCCACTCTGATGATTTCTGCCTTCAAGATGAATGTTTTAGGCCTAGTCGAAGTCCAGGAAATTACATTCCTGATCCTTAGGTCTGATCCTTACAGATAGCTGTGAAGGGGAGACAGGAGGAAGAATAGCTTAAAGAGAAATCCATGGACTTTGGAACCAGGCAGATCTGTCTGTGCTGGGTTTCTAGGTTCTGTGACCTTGAACAAGGCAACTTTCGTTCTCTAAGCCTCAGTTTCCTCATCTGTAAAATGGGGACATTGGCATCTATCTCATTGGGTCATTGAAAGGATTAAAGGCAATAATGTATTGTAAAGACCAAATAAACGGCAGTCAAGAACAAATGTTTTCTTTGTTCAAATAACATTTGAATCAGTTGGGCTTTCTAAATACGTTGGTTTTTTTTCTAGAGTTGACGACAGAGAAATTAGTTAAAATGAGATTCTTGGGACAGATTTAAAAAAATAAATTAGCCTTATTTCATTCTAATTTTAAAAGTAATACTGAATTTCACTCAATATAGTGCCTGGGTTGATAACAAAATATCTTTTTTCCTGGTCCACACTCATAGAAATGTTTGTAAAGGTTACCTACCAACAAGCCATTTCCACCTCCTTCACCATCTCCCACCATAGAAAGTAGAGAATGCCCAGACTCACTTTCCCAGACTCTTTCATGGATAGATACAGGGAGGTTACTGAGTCCTGGACAATTGGATATGAGGGAAAGTCTTCAAAGAGACTGTGGGAAAGATTCTCCTCCCTAATAGAAGGAGATGCATAGGAGAATGTGCCCTCTTCCTTTTCTCTGGATGTGACCATGTCTGCTGCAGCCATCTTGTGATTATGATAAAGAATATTACAGATGGATTACAGAGTTGAAAAATGAAAAGTTCTTGGGTCATTGCTGTCATTGTTGAAAAGTTAACCTCCCAAGCAAAGAAATAATTTTAAAAGTTGGTCTAGAATTGATGAAACCCACAGGCCCCTGCCAGAGAAAATGTGACATATCTCTATAGAATATTTCCATAATCCACAGTCTCCATAGTTTTGTCTTTTCCAAATGTCATATGGTTAGAATCATATGGTATGTAGCCTTTTCAGATTGGCTTCTTTCACTACTACTAATATGCATTCAAGCTTCCACTATGTCTTTTCATGTCTTGATAGCTCATTTCTTTTTTAACATTGAATAATATTTCATTGTCTGGATGTACCAGTTTATATATCAACTCTTGTACTGACGGACATCTTAGTTGCTTCCAAGTTTTGGCAATTATAAATAAAGCTGTTATAAACATCCATGTGCATAGGGTTGAAGGATATGAGGCCAAGTGAATTACAGAATCTGAAAATGATTCCTTAACTGAGGTTATTTTTCTTCCTCTAAAGAACACCTTTAGGTGATGGTGTTATTAAGGCTGTAATCTTATTTTATAGCTCAATCCCCTCTTTTATAATCAGCATACACACACACACACACACACACACATATGTATATACAATATATATTTGACAGTGTGATTTGCCTTCAGTTTGGGATCTAAGTAGGTTTGGTCATTTGCTTGGAGAAAAAAAGAAATGACTGTATTAGGGGTTTTTTTGCTTAGTAACATGTTGGCTGGCTGCATTACCCTTAGTGGTTGCTCTGAGTGTGGCCTGTTAACTGAATATAAGATCGCATCTGAATGTTATGACAATAAATTCTCTCCTTTGGAAAAGGAAAAAAAATCCACAGGCAGATTTTTTGTGTGGACATTTGTTTTCAACTCCTTTGGATAATTACCAAAGAGTGTGAATGTTGGATCATATTGCAAGAGTACATTTAATTTTGTGTGAAACTACCAAAGCATTTTCCAAAATGGCCAGACCATTTTGTATTCCCACCAGCAATGAAAGAAAGTTATTGTTTCTCCATATTCTCACTAGAATTTTGATAGGGTTTGCATTGAATCAATAGATGGCTCTGGGTAGTATGAACATGTTAACAATATTAAAACTCTTCTGATCCATGAACGCAGGATATCTTTCTATTTGTTTGTGTTTTCTTTAATGTCTCATAGTTTTTAATGTATAGATACTTCACTTCCTTAAATTTATTCCTAAGCATTTTATTGTTTTTGATCCTAAATATGATCATTTATTTCTTTTTCAGATAGTTCTTTGTTAATATATAGCAATGTGACTGATTTTTATATGTTAATTTTGTATCCTGAAACATTACTCAATTCATTTGTTAGTTCTAACAGAATTTTTTGTGGGTAGAGTCTTTGGGATTTTTCTATATACAAGATCATGTCATCAGCAAACAGACAATTCTACTTATTTTCTGATTTGGATGTTTTTACTTATTTTTCTTGCCTAATTGCTCTGGCTGGGACTTCTAGTACTATGTTGAATAGGAGTGGTGAGAGTGGGTACACTTTTCTTGTTTTAGGTCTTAGAGGGAAAGCTTTTGCACTTCACCATTTAATATGAGGTTAGCTGTGGATTTGTCATATATGGCCTTTATTATGTTGAGGTATGTTCCTTCTATACCTAATTTGTTGAGAGATTTTACCATGAAATGATGTTGAATATTGTCAAAGGATTTTTCTGCATCTATTAAAACAATCATGTGGTTTTTATCTTTCATTCTATTAATGTGATATATTATATTCATTGATTTGAATATAAGATATCCTTGTATCTGAGAGATAAATTCCACTTGATCATGATGTATGATCCTTTTATTGTGCTGTTGAATTCAGTTTGCTAGTATTTTATTGAAAAATTTTGCATCCATATTCACCGGGGATATTGTCTTGTAATCTTCTTTTCTTGTAGTATCTTTATCTGGCTTCATTATCAGAGTAATGCTAGCTTCGTACTATGAGTTTGGGAGTGTTCTCTCTTCTTCAGTTTTTTGGAAGATTTGAGAAAGACTGGCATTAATTCTTCTTTAAATATTTGGTAGAATTTACCCATGAAGCCATGTGGTCCTGGTCTTTTGTTGGAATAGTTTTGATTACCGATTCAATCTCATTATTCATTATTGGTCTGTTTAGATGATCTATTTCTTCATGATTCAGATTCGGCAGGTTGTTTATTTCTAGGAGTTTATCCATTTCTTCTAGGATGTCCAAGTTGTTGGTATATAATTGTTTATAGTAGTCTCTTTTTTTGTGTGTGGCTTTATTGAAATATAATAGACAATTAGTTGCTCATATCATAGTAGTCTCTTATGATCCTTTGTATTTCTGTGGTATGTCTCCTCTTTCATTTCTAATTGTATATATTTGAGACCCCTCTCTTTTTTTCTTGGTCAGTCTAGTTAAAGATTTATCAATTTTGTTTATCTTTTCAAAAAACCAATAGTTTTGTTTATTTTTTCTATTGTTTTTTCTATCCTCTATTTCATTTATTTTTGCTCTGAACTTTGTTAGCTCCTTTCTTCCTTATGCTCAGTCTGTTCTTGCTTTTTTGTTTTGTTTTGTTTTTTGTTTTGTTCTTTGAGGCATAAAGTTAGGTCATTTGAGAACTTTATTTTTAATGTAGGCATTTATCACTATAATCTCCCTCTTAGAACTGTTTTTGCTACAACCCATAAGTTGGTATGTTGTGCTTCTATTTTCATTTGTTTCAAGATATTTGATTTACTTTCTGATTTCACCTTTCACCCACTGGTTGTTGAAATCCCAACAAATATACAAAAATCTAGAACTAACAAGTAATTTAGCAAGGTCACTGGATACATGGTCAATACACAAAAATCAATTGTATTTCTATACAGTAGCAATGAGCAATCAGACATTGAAATGTAAAAAATAGTACCATTTACAATAGTACAAAAAAGCCATGAAATATATATAAATTTAACAAAAGTTGTGCAAGATTTGAATGCTGAAAACCACAAAACACTAGTGAAATAAAGCAAAGAAAACTGAGACAAATTGCATGACACCTTGCTCATGGATTATAAGACTCAATATTGTTAAGATGTCAATTTTCACAAAATAAATCTATAGATTCAATCCAATCTACTTCAAAATTCCAGCAGGAATTTGAGTAGACACCATCAAGCTGATTCTAAGAATTATGTTGACAAGTAAAAGAAATAGAATAATCAAAATAATTTTGAAAAAGAACAAAGTTGGAGGACTCATACTACCTGGTACCAAATCTTATTATAAAGCTACAGTAGTCCAGGTGAAAGAATAGACACAAATCAATGGAACAAAATAGAATCCAGAAAAAGATCCAAACATATAGTCAATTTATTTTTAAAACATATTTTTTTGGAGATCATTCACATACCATAAAATTCACCTATTTAAAGTGTACAATTCAATGGCTTTAGTATATTCACAAAGTGTGCAAACATCACTAAAATCTAACTTTAGAATACTTTAATCATGTCAAAAAGAAACCCCGTACCCATTAGCAGTTACCCCTCACTCTCCCACTCCTCCAACCTTAGGCAACCACAAATCTACTTTCTGTCCCTATAGATTTGCTTATTCTAGACATTCCATATAAAAGGAATAATATAATTTGTGACTGACTTTTTTTTACTTAGCATACTGTTCAAGGTCCATCTATGTTGTAGCATGTGTTAGTACTTCATTCCTTTTTATGGCTGAATAATATTTAATTGTATAGCTATACCATAGATATGTGTATTTCTACACCATAGAATATGTGTCATTTTATGTTCTAGACATCAGTTGATGGACATTTAGGATATTTCCACCTTGGGGCTGCTATGAATAATGCGTTATGAACATTCATGCACAGGTTTTT
This sequence comes from Pteropus medius, assembly GCF_902729225.1. Classification (NCBI taxonomy): domain Eukaryota; kingdom Metazoa; phylum Chordata; class Mammalia; order Chiroptera; family Pteropodidae; genus Pteropus; species Pteropus medius. The sequence goes on along the minus strand of NW_024349800.1, from coordinate 2,612,299 downwards.
GTGTATACATATGTTTTTTTTTCTCTTGGGAAGACCTCAAACTTGGAACACATGGATAACATTTAGTTGCCCCCAACTGTGTGTTAAGGTGTGTACAGCCTTTCTGGTTTCCAGATCTGAGGTTATGGTTTAGTGATTGTTCACCTATGTGAGGAGTAGAATTGCTGGACCTATAGTATTACTATGTTTAACATTTTGAGAAACTTCCAAATTGTTTTCCAAAGTAGCTACTCCATTTTACATTCCCACCATCAGTGCATGAGGATTCCAATTTCTACACATTCTTGTCAACACTTGTTATTATCTTTTTATTTTTAGCCACCCTAGTGGGTGTGAAGAGGTATCTCAATGTATTTAGATTGATTTTTGACAAAGGCTATTGAAAGGAGAAAAGACAGTCTTTTGACAAATAGTGCTGGAACAATTAGATATCCATACACAAATGATGAACATAAACCCTAATCTCTCCTCAAAAAAAAAAAAATTAACTCAAAGTGAACTATGTACTTACATGTACATAATCTTCTAAAAGGAAGCAGAGAGGAAAATTTTTATTACCTAGCTCAGGCAAATTTTTCTTAAATATTATATTAAAAATATAATCCATAAAATGAAAAAAATGATAAAATGGCCTACATCAAAATTAAGAACTTCTGCTCTTCAAAAGATATTGTTAAGGGAATAAAAGATGAGCTACAAATTAGGAAGAAATATTTGCAAAACACATATTTAAAAAGGACTAGTATCCACAATATATGAAGAACTTTCAAAACTTTATGAGATAACCAACAGCCTAATAGAAAATGGGCAAAATAACCTATACATGAATGTCTATAGTAGCTTTAGTTATAATTGTCAAAATGTGAAAACAATCCAAATGGCCCAAATAGCCTTCATTCATGAACAAATAAACAAATTATGGTTTACCTATACAATGGATACTATTCAAACTACTGATACACCCAACAATTGCAAATGCATTATACCAAGTTAAAGTCAGACTCAAAAGGGTACATACTATATGGTTTCCTTTATGTGACATTGTCAAAAAGGCAAAACCCATAGTGATAGAAAACAATCACATTGTTGCCCAGGGTTCAGGATGTGATGAGGAGCCAATGTCAAAGGGGAATCAGGAAATTTTGGGGAATGATGGAACTGTTCTATATCTTAACTGGGTAGTGGTTACACATCTCCATGTGTTTGACAATGCTGAAAAGAGTGAATTTATTGTATGTTAATTATCCTTCAATAAATCTGACTTTTAAAAATTATACTTTGGGGGTTTTCACTAGAAATGGAACTAAAAATACATAGGCAACAATAACAATGAAGATGGAAGAATATGGTTCTAAGTTAAAATATTCTAAGATCCATTTCTGCATAGGAGTATAGAGATCTTGATTTATTTTAGATATTAACTATGCATGTTTAAAAATTTAAGGGTAATCAACTAAGAGTAGACATAAAATACAGAAATCTCTTGCTTAACATCAGTAATCTGTGTTAGAAGTCAGATGTTCTGTGTGAAAATACAGACTGGAAGGAAGCCTGGTTCCCATTATTTTAAATGGGAAAAATTATATGCATGACATGTCAACATCAAGCCCCAAACAATTTCCTAAAACATAAATAAAATACAGTGAAACATCTATGTACAAAGCAACGATCTATCATGTTAAGATTTAATATGATTAAAACCCTTGCTTTCTTCAAAACAATAATGCTGGCATAAAGATAGACTTACAGACCAATGGAATAGAATAGAGAGCCCAGAAATAAACCCTCACATGTATGGTCAGTTGAATTTCAACAAGAGTGCCAAAATCATCCAATGAGGAATGGACAGGTTTTTTCAATAAATATTTCTGGGACAACTAGATAGCCACATGCAAAGAATGAAGTTAGACCCGTACCTTACACAAAAATTAATTCAAATAGATCAAAGAGCTAAATGTAAGAGCTAAAAACTATAAAACTTTTAGAAGAAAACTTAGGGGAAAACTTCATGACATTGAATTTAGCAATGATTTTTTTGGATATGACACCAAAAGTACAGGCAACAAAAGAAAAAAAATGATAAACTATACGTCATCAAAATTTAAAACATTCGTGCATCAAAGGACACGATCAAGAAAGTGAAAAGACAACACACAGCATGGAAGAAAATATTTACAAATCATATATCTGATAAGCAACTAATATTCTGAAAATATAAAGAACTCCTGCAACTCAGCAACAAAGAACCCAATCCCAAAATGAGAAAATAATGTGAATAGACATTTCTCCAAAGTACATGAAATCAGTAAGCAAGTGAAAAGATGTTTAACATCCCTAGTCATTAGGGAAATGCAAATCAAATCAAATTAAATTAAAGGGAGGTAATTAGGTTTAGATGAGGTCATGAGAATAGAGACCCTATAATGGGATTAGTGTTCTTATAAAAAGAGGAAGAGACGTAGAGCTCTCTTTTTCTCTCTCTCCTGCTCTCCCTCTCTCCCCGCTCTGCCTTTGCCTCTCTGCCATGTGAGGAAACAGCAAGAAGGTAGCCATCCATAGCTATAAGGAAGAGAGCTCTCACCAAGACTCGATTATTCATAGTCTGGTATCTTGTAATAGCAGCCAGAGCTGACTAAGACAGTCAGTACGATTGACTAGCCTGGGACCCATATTCACTTCTGACCAAAGAGCGGGGAGGGGCAGTTCCCTAAAAGAAGCTGAGTACTATTATTAGAAGAACGGAAAATGGAATGCTGGACAGACAAACCCAGCAGATATTTCATTATTGCTTCATACATACATTTAAGGATTGATTCCTTAAGAGGTGACAGTGTTATTTATTTTACTCCTCACAAACACAATTGGATCTATTTTTTTGTTGTTGTTGATGTTTTAGAGACTTATAGATAAGTAAAGAGTAAATTCTGCATACAGGTAAATATGAATCCTTTAGAATGTTCCATCTACCCCCATTTTTTAAGGATTAATAATGTTTTTAAGACAGAATGGTTTCGTTGTCTCCATATCTGAAAATGGACTTTCTTTTTGTTTCTTTCTTTAGTCTATCTCAGTTTTCTTAAACTTTAGTACCTAAGAACGACAGGATGGGGTGGTATATGTGAAACTTTGCATACTGTACTTTATGAACAATTAAGAGATTTTTTAAAAGGGTAATTTATACCAGGGGTCCTCAACATCCAGGCTGCAGACTGGTACCAGTCCATGGCCTGTTAGGAACTGGGCTGCACAGAAGGTGAGCAGCAGACAAGGGAGTGAAGCTTCATCTGTATTTGCAGCCGCTCCCCAGTGCTACCAGCATCACCGCTTCAGCTCCATCTCAGATCATCAGGCATTAGATTTTCATAGGAGCACTGGTTCCTGATGCCAAAAAGGTTGAGAATCGCTGATTTATACCATATTTCCCCCCAATTGCATTTGTCTTTAGAAACTAACCTCCTACAAAAGACAAAATTCTCTACTAATGTTTACCGAGCATCTACATATTTTACCTCATTTAAACCATGTGAGGTTATGTAGTTGTTAGTTCAATTTTATAGATAAGAAAAATGAGTTTCAGAGAATTTAAATAACTTGCTCAAAACCACACAGTCTGGGTATCAGGGTTAGAATACAAATATCCATAGCTCTTGTGCCTCTCTGTAGGAACTCAGTAACTTTGTTGTTGTTGTCGTCGTTGTTTTGTTTGTTTGTTTGTTTTTAGGGGAGGCAACCCTTGGTTGACATCACAGATTGCAAGGACCTTGTCAGTTTACAATCCTTATTTATTTTTTTATTTTTTACGCCTACAGCACCTGGTCTTCCTAGGTGGTCTCCCATCCAAATACTAACCAGGCCCGACCCTGCTTAGCTTCCGAGATCAGAGGGGATTGGGCTTGTTCAGGGTAGCTCAGCAACTTTGGATAGTTCAGTGTAAGGGTTACGTGCATTAGCTTTGACCAAATCAGTTCTATGTTTGAATCCTGGAGCTCCCACTTTCTAGCAATGCAATGATAATAGCAAATAGCTTTGAATGTTTTCCAAGTGCTCAGCACTTTGTGTGCACAATATCTCATTCAACCTTCCTGAACACTCTTGAAGAAAGATACCACTATTATCATCAACTCCACTTTACAGGTGAAGGAACTGAGGCTTAAAAGCAATCAAAAGCATAAATAAGACTTGAAGCCAGATATCTGATGCCACTGCATGTGATTATAACCAAAATATATGGATAAGAAAAGGAAACAAAGGTAGCTGAGAAGAATTGAATCCACTCTCTAGAACGATCTCTACGGTCTGGTTATTAAGAATGTGGACTATAGAATAGGCTACCTGGGGAACCATCTCAGGTCCTCCACTTGTTAGATGTGTGACTTTGAGCAAGTCATTTAACTTCAGTGTCCTCATTTGCAAAATGGGAATATAGAAGTACCAACATGTATTAGTTTCCTAGGGCTGCCATAACAAAATACTAGACTGCGTGGTTTAAACAACAGAAATTTATTTTCTCACAGTTCTGGAGACTAGACATCCAAGACAGTGTTGTCAGCAAGTTTGGTTTCTTATGAGACCTCTCTTCTATGGTCACTTTATTTTTATGTTCTTCATTGGTGTTTCTTGGTCTGTGTCCTATCTATGTCCTCCTGATCGCCACTTCCTATAAGGACACAATCATATTGGATTAAGGCTCACTCATATAACCTTGTTTTATCTTAATTATCTCTTTAAAGGCCCTGTCTCCAAAATACAGTCACATTCTGAGGTACTGGAAGTTAGGACTTCAATATATGAATTAGGGGTAGGGAACAATTCAGCCCATATACACAATCTCATAGGGTTATTGTGAAGATCAAATCAGACAATATATGTAAAGCAAAGGTAAGGAACCTAAAATGTTGTGAGAACTTAATGATTATGCAATGTAACTGAACACTTTACTTAGGCATAAGAGTATCTGGAAAGTTACAAAGCTTTCTTCACCAGAATATTGGCTGGAAGTGCCCTAGAGGCTCCTTTTCTCCTGATTTATACGGGGTGCTCAGTCCAGCATCATCTTTGCCTTATGGTCAATAGTCCCCATCTTGATCCCGCAACTGTTTCATTCTGGTCTGGCCACTCCCTGGGGACAATGAGAAGTTCTTTCTGTAGAGAGTGACCAAACTTTCTTTCTATAACTGCTCCAAGGTTCGTCTTTAAAAAAAGGAGACGTTCTGTCCCAGCTACTCACCACTCAGCAATTGCCTTTCCAATACTACTGCTATTTCTACTCCTTGGGCAATCCACTTATTAAAATTTAATGACAATCACTTATATTCATAAAGCCATTTTTAATTTACAAAGCTCTTTTCTATCCGTTATCTCTTTTAATCCTCACAACATCTGTAGGAAGGATGTTTTTCTCCATTTTATAAAAGAAGAAAATTGGGCTCTGCAGAGTATCATCACCATCCTGGGTCTCACAGTTGATCAGTGGCAGAGATGGGCCTCAAATTCTGGTTTTTTAATTCTAATATGTCAGGAGTAGCTCACCTAGTCAGGTATTCCACAATATAAATAATCCAGTATACCAGCCCTGCTCTCTTTTGGGGGAATGTAGGTAAGTTATTTGGACTTTTTTTTTTTTTAAAACGCTTACAGCACCTAGGATTTCTAGGTGGTCTCCCATCCAAATTCTAACCAGGCCCGACCCTGCTTAGCTTCTGAGATCAGACGAGATCGGGCACTTTCAGGGTGGCATGGCTGTAGACTATTTGGACTATTTTGATTGGAAGTGGCAAAAACCCAACTCAAACTGGCCTAAGCAGAAATCGAACTTATTGGCTCACCTAACAGAGCAATCCAGAAGTAGGTCTTTAGGCATAGATGGATCCAGGTGCTCAAACTACATCATCAGAACTCTCTCTCTCCACTTCTTATCTTCCCTTTGTGTTCACCTTATTCTTGGACAAACTCTCTGCTTGGCATGTCAAAGATGGCCCCCAGTAGCTAAAGCTTACCATTCCCCCAGCTCAACAAACTTAGTAGAAGGAGAGCACCTTTTTCTTGTGAACTGCAACAAACGACCTGGATATTATCCTCAACTATTTGGGTTGGCTTATGAGCCCCACCCTTGAATCAATCATTGTGTGTAGTACAATGGATTATTCTCATTGTCCAGGCCTGATTACTTACCCTACTATGGAGAGGTGTATGATGGCAGGGTGAGTCTCATCAAACCTAGGGACTGAGTGATGGAGAAAGGAATTTCTTTAAAGAAAGGTACTGATGTCAGAAGTGGTGTGGGTTGTAGGCAGATCTCTACAGAGTGCCTTTGCTCTGCAGAGCTAAAATAGAACAACCGGTGAGGAACTGGGGGGCTATCTTAGCAAGAACTCTCAGTTCTTGCCTTGGGAGTAGTAAGTGGACTTCTGTAGGTTTTTTCCTGGACTGCTTAGCTTGACTCAGCAGGATAGAAAAAAAGGCAATAATTCATAGCAGAGTAAAGAAAAAAGATGGAGTTTCTGGTTCCAATAACTTGTGTTCAGAATAGTACCCAAACTAAGAGCACCCATGGAAGGAGACTTTGAAGTACTCTTTGAAGATGACTACTTGCCTGCTCCCTCTTCCCAGCACCTTCTATCTCCCCATGAAGCTGTGAGCTTCAGGAGGACAGGGACCACATCTGTTTTATCCACCATCTTCTTTCCAGAGCTTAGCACTATACTTTGCCTGGAACATAGCAGGGGCCTATCACATATTTATGCTATGTATGAATAAACTCATGAATCAGGTTTATCATCCTAACTGGCAGGATCGATCTACTTCTTTGTATACTTAAATCTCCATCTTTTATTTTTGTTTTCCATCTGTGGGAGAAGGTATAGAACAAGACTCTCCACGGCCCCTTCCAGCTTATGATTCCATTATCTTAGGGCTCTCAGGAGACAGCCAAGATACCTTCTGCAATGAACTGATGTAAGGTAATCAAACTTATTGAGCACTCTGTGCTTAGGCGAGATGACCTCATATGGGTCTGAGGTCCCCAAATTGTGAGATTTCATGGACTCGTAATTTTTTTGCGGGGAGGCGGAATGAAAATGATACTGCTTATTTTTAATTTTGCCCAATAAGAACATAAAAAAATTCCTATTAACTATCATTACCATTTCTTTTAAAAAGGTAATTTTTACACTAAGATAGCAGGAAATACATAATCTCAGAAAAACAACAACCAATCCCTTTCCCTCCTGGAAAAAAGCTGGCAACCTTACATGATGATGATGATGACGATGATGATGATGATGATGATGATGATGATTTGCAGACAGATGTAAATTTCATCAGACTGACCTCTGCCTGGGGTCCAGTACTCGGAAGGCCACTAACAGAGATTAGTTTTCAACACCCCCTTCCACTTCTAAGTGGGCTTAATCTGCCTACTTTACAGATGGAGAAACAGGTTCAACGAGTGCAAGTGCAAGGTCACAAGGATAGTAAATAGTAGTCAGTTCGTCAGATCCCTTGGCAGATTCCAAACCACAGCTATTTTCTTGTAGGGAAAAGATGACCCACACTGGCGCCTTTGGAATGCCCCCGAGGTATACTCGGCCTCACCTTGACCCTGGATTTGGATGCTTTGTTCTTAACGATGTGCCCACCTCATGCCAGGCACAAGCGAGAGTGCAGGGAGTGAAACCAACACGTTCCCAGCCTCCTCTCCTGTTCCTCGATACTTACCTGTTCCCCAGGCCCGGCTTCTTGTGCTGGCAGCCAATAAATCCCCACTGCAGGCGTGGGCTGCTAATAGTTTAGGGGTTCCCTCTCCCGGGGTGTTGGCAGTTTCCTAGGAGACTCTGGGAACCTTAACGCCTCCAAGACCCAAAGGACAGGAAGCGTAATGGCGCAACTTGAGGCACTGTGATAGGCTGCAGGGAAGGTAATTTGGGAGGAAGAGATCAGTTCAAACCCTATCAAATAATACCCCGTTCGGTCCCTCCCCCATTCCCATGGGCTTTGCGGGGACCCATAGCCCCAAAGCTTAGGCTGGAAGAAGGGTTTCCCCCAAACCAGAGGGCCCTACTGTGGAGTAGACTTGTTGCTCTGGCTGGGGGACTCTGGAGACCGTGTCACCGGTCCCACGTTCCGCCCCGCCTTGCTCGCCCGAGGCGGGAGCGTGCCTCCGCCTGGCTGAGCGGGTGCACGAGAGCGCGCGCCTCGGCGCGGGAGCGCGCCCAGGGGAGAGCCCGAGCAAGATGGAGGCCGCGCGGCGGCCGCCGCCTGGGCCAAAGCAGCCACTACTGAAAGCGCCGAGCCGCGGCGCCTAGGCTGTGCCAGTCCCAGACCCGCTGCCCCGGACCGGGCCCAGGTTGGTCTACCCGCACCCTCTCCCTGCGGCCGCAGCCTCTGTGCGTGTCCGGCCTAGGCGCGGGGCAGCCGCTCCCCCACCCCCCGGGCCCTACCCGGGCCCGGCCGCTCCCCAGTGCCCAGGGGACAGCCCCCGCCCGCCGCCCGTCCCTCGCGGCCCAAGCTGCCTGCGGGCCCTAGTCCTTCGTCCTCTTGGCCTGGAAAGCCTCTCTCCCCAGTCCTGGCCCGCCAATCCTAGGCTCCTTTCCAGCCTACATCCAACCCTGGCTTCTGAGGGACCGACCCCTCGAACACCCCCGCCCCATGTCCAGACCCTGCAGTTCCATTCTCCGACTCCCCTCTAGCCTCATCCTGATCCTTCCACTTCACCCTCTGAGACCCTCATACCAGCCTGCACTCCCTGTCCCAGCCCCCATATCACCTTCCCAATCCCTCAGTACCAGTCTGTTATATCTCCTTCTTACCCACTCCTCAGAAGTGTCCCCCACCACAGCCCTTTCCTAGACACCCAATACTAGACCTTCTTCTACTCCTAATACCAGCCCTCAAATTCCCTTCCGAGCTCCCTATATTACAACCCCTCAACTAATCCTGCAATACCGATCCCCAGCCTCCATTCCACCTCCCTATGGTCCCCTCTTACTCTCCTAATATCAGCCCCCAAGTCTCCTCCCTCAACTCCCCATGACCACTTTCTGTTCCCTCATTCCAGCTCTCATGGTCCTTTTCACTGTCCTCTCATCCCAGTCCCCCCCCAACTTTCACGTGGCCCCTTCCTAAGTCCACAGTGATTCTTGCCATTTCCACAGACACCAACCTGACATTCTCATGACCCCCTCCTAGCTTTCCCATACCTGCCTCTGGGTCTCCCCAGCTCCACCCCAGGCTCCACCCTCGCGAATTCTTTGGCTCAGGGCCACTTCTCGCGTGCGTCCCCAGCTCCCGCCCGGCAGCCCGGCGGTCGGTCCCGGGACGGCGGCCCCCGCCAGGCGCCGCCGCCGCCGCCAGCCCCGCCCCCGGGCATCATGCTGCCCTCGCAGGAGGCCTCCAAGCTCTATCACGAGCACTACATGCGGAATTCACGGGCCATCGGCGTGCTATGGGCCATCTTTACCATCTGCTTCGCCATCATCAACGTGGTGGTCTTCATCCAGCCCTACTGGGTGGGCGACAGCGTCAGCACCCCCAAACCTGGCTACTTCGGTCTCTTCCACTACTGTGTGGGCAGCGGGTTGGCGGGCCGCGAGCTCACCTGCCGCGGCTCCTTCACCGACTTCAGCACCATCCCGTCCGGCGCCTTCAAGGCGGCCGCCTTCTTCGTGCTGCTCTCCATGGTGCTGATCCTCGGCTGCATCACCTGCTTTGCGCTTTTCTTCTTCTGCAACACCGCCACGGTCTACAAGATCTGCGCCTGGATGCAGCTCTTAGCAGGTAGGGGAGAGGCGGGGGCGGGATCCCTAGAACAAGCATCGGGAACGGGGTTCCTTCCTTCTTAGATCTCTTCTTGGAGGGGTCAGAAACAAATTCTGCTTATCTGTCTAAAGACACACCTCCTTGGCTGTCACACCTCAGCCACTGGGGGCGGGGGTGGGGGTGAGTGGGATTCTATGAGAGAGAGAGAAACAGACAGAGAGAGAGACAGAGACAGAGAAAGAGACAGAGACAGAGACAGAGACAGAGACAGAGACAGACACCTTGGGGCAGAGGTCAGAGCCTTAGAACCAGATATTTGGGGCTGCATTCTTGGATATGGACAGACTGCATTTGTTGATGGGTTAGCGTTATGTTAGAGTCTCTGAGAGTCTCTGTTGGCTGTTTTAGGGGAACTGATTATCTGAGTGAGGAGTTACTGTAAGTGTAGGTAATTTTTCTTTTTTGTATTGAAAAAAGCATGAGATGGGAAATCAAGAGATCTGACTTTGATCTTTAACCTGCTGACATCATTAACTTGGGTGTTTCACTTCTCCAAAGCTTGGTTTCTCATCTGTAAAACAGTGGAGAGGATTCAAGAACAATTGAAAGAGTATCTCGTAAACCTTAAAGTGCTGTGCTAAGATAAAGGAGGACAGGAGGAGGCTGTCTATAGTGTCTATCCAATGTTTGAAATGTGGATGGTTGATGGTACCTGGCAACATGGGTCTCTGGAGGACAAGTTTCTGTCCTCCAACCTTACCCAATGCTATGCCTGATGGGAATGAGTTCCTGGGACCCTCTAAAATGTTTGGCTAAGACAAACATCTTACCCTAAGAATCAAAGAAGGGCCTTTGGGAATAAGAACTGCTGAAACAGTCTTCCAGGATCCATTAGAGTCCCCCACCTCCACCTCTCTTTTGATGGAAGACAGATCTTGAAGATTCAGCACTTGGGCAATTGCCTAATTGCAGGCAGAGAAAAGAGTTGGACTGGGGAAAATGAGGGCAGAGGCTGGGGAGTTGGGCTGATGAAAGCTAGGAAAAAGTTTGGAGTCCTTTAGGGTGAGAAGGTGAAGGGAAAATGTGACAACCATGCAGCAAGATGGCTTTTCAAAATAAGCACCTCAGGGCATTCAACAAGTGTTGGCCCCTTCAAAAGAGACCCCCTGGAGTAGATGTTACATCACTTGTTTCCACTGCTCAAAACATTATAGGAAATTGTCTTTGGAGCATAGGGTGTATTCTCTTATAGATTATCATTGAAGGGAAACCTCCATCTTTTAAAGGAGGATGATTTTTAGAAAGGGCTAGAATTCACTCAGGGCCAAGCATAGAAAATATGATGGGTGATCAAATTGAGAATTGTCACTTAGGATAAAAAGCCAACGTGTGAGGACAAAATTATGAAGCTGGTTTGCTTCCCCAAGAGGACTTCTACAAATGCAGGGAGGAATTACCATTCCATTGGAAGAATTGCCCAAACTCCCAAAAAGACTACAGTGAAGAAGGCAGCATTTATTGAAATATGGACATTCTCATGGGCTTGTTTTACTCCACTCAACTTAGATATGGGTCTTTTAGGATCTTTGAAGCAGGTAAAAAAGCAGAATTGTAGGATGTGGGGCATATCTCTTCATATTTCTCAGTGATACCCAGAAAGTGATTTTATGTATTTCCATTCTATTCTTCTAAAGGCAAGTTGGAAAGAATATATGCTCAGTTGGAACTCTCCGTTCCTTAACTCTAATTTGGGGTCTGCAGAGAGATTGCTTAACTCTTGGCCTTTCAATTCCCTGCAATCCATGTGGATTTAATCTAGGAGATTTGATGAACAGTTAAAAAATCCCCATGTAATTATCTAGTTTCAGAGATTTTAGAGATCAGCTCCTTCAAATACTGCCTTCCCCTGCTCCCATTTTAGAGAGAGAAAACTGGGCCTAGAAAAGTGATGGTCTTATCCAAAGTCACATAGCCAGTAAGGGAGTAAATTTGTCTTACTCCTAGCCTACTGCTCTTTCCCTTGTGTTACTGTTTCACCCCTGAAGGCTGTTATCAGGTTTGAGTAGTTTATTCCATTTTGCTTAGAGATTTCTGACTTCTTTGGGCAAGAGACTGATTCACTTTGCTTAATAAAGTGATACTGGGACAGAGGTCAGAGCACTGGATTACGAGTCATGGGATTGAAAGTCATGACTGACTCTGCCTGTGATTCATGTAGCGTTAAGCTATTCTATTTAGCTTAAATCTCACTTTTCTCATCTGTACAGTGGGGACTAATCAGTTAGATTAGTGGACTTAAAGAATCTTTTTCAGCCCTGTGGAGCTCTAAAAAACTCTTTCGTCAAGATCATTTCATTCAGAAAGTGAGAAATCAGTCATCCTCAAGAGAACTGCAGAGAAGCAAGGGGTCTTGTTTATATTTGATAAGAATTAGAATGCCTGTTGCATGCTTCTCGTTCAAGTGAACTTTTATTCAAGGATTTTAGAGTCTTCTAAGTGCAGAGCACTGGACTATTGGGAAAATATGAAGAGATACTTTTTTCTTGTTTATTCCTCACCTGCTCTGTGATCATTCCTATGCTAGGTTATGTGCTGCAATACTGAGATCATCCCTGTCTCCAAGGATCTTAAGCCTATAAAGTGAAATCCCTGCTCTCAAGAAGCTTACCGTCATATTGGATCACTATATTGGTTAGCAGTCTTTCAGTGGCAAGAGACAAGAACCCAACTCAAACTGGCTTAAAAATTTAAAATAAAGTAAAGAGAGTAGTGTTTTTGGCTCACATAACATAAAAGTCAAGAGTATCTGGCTTCAGGCATGGATGGATCCATCTGCTCAAATAATGCCATTAAAATATGTCTCTCCATTTCTTGGTTCCTCTGTGTTGGCTTATTTTTAAGTCTCTTACTCTCTTGAAGGTGATAAATAAGGTTGCTAGCAGCCCTGAAATTACAATGCTTCAGCTTAGTAATGCCTGTGGAAAAAGAATACCTGTTACTCAGTGGTTCCAGCAAAAGTTCCAGGGCTGATTCTCTTTGGCTCAGCTTTGACCAAGAGCTTACCTCTTAATTAATCAGTGTGACTTGTCTAAGGCCTCAGATATGTACCCATCCCTGTAACACATGGACTGATAGTGGAGAAAGGTCAGTTCCTGCAAAGGAAAGTCAAATGTGACCACTGGAAGAGGGATACTGTAGGTTAGACAAGTGCAGACGGAAGTGGAAACCCAGGGCAATTGAGGAGGCTGCTGGCTTAGTTGGAAGGTGAGGCTTGAGCAGGACAGGGTGTGAACAGGTGTGAGGTGTGGGAGCACATTCTGAATGGAGAGGAAGATCATGGGCAGAGGCACAGAGGTGAGAAAACCATATCTGGATTGAGCGTGACATCCATATAGGGGAACAGCGTGGGGAGAGACCAGGAAGAAATAATGGGGCAACAGTGTGCAAGGCTCTGGATACTGGGTCAAGGAATTTGGACTTTAATCAGTAGGCAGTTTGAAGTTGTTTTGATTGTTATTATTATTCAAGAAACATAGTTAACATTTTCTGAGCTTTTACTATATGCTTGACTATTTGTTAAATATTTACTTGCATACTATTATTTAATCCTCACAATATTCCTATGGAGTAGGTACCATTATTGATACTTTATAGATGAGAACATTGAGCCTCAAAGAGGCAAAAGTTATTTGTCCAAGGTCACACAGGTGGTAAGTGATGGAGCCAGAATTATAAATTGGTCTGTCTGACTGTAAAGCCCAAGGACTTATAAAGGAGCATTAATGGTAGGGGTAGTGGCATGATGTATTTGCCAGAAGAGTCAAAAGCAAAATAGAGCAGCTGGAAGACCCAGATGGCTCATTGTGGAGTTAGGGGTCAGCTTTTCAGGGTTTCTCAGGATATCTCTGCTACTCTTTACCTGGGCTTTCCCATTTACTAAGAACACACAATGTGCCAGCTTCTATGTTAGACATTTTCACTTTCATTATGTCATTTAATCTTCATCTGTTAAAGTGACTTGCCCAAAGTCCACACATCTAATGAAAAGTAGAGCTGAAAATTAACACAAGTCCAAAAGGATCAAGAACCTGTTCTTACCACTGAATTGGAACCCAGGAAGGAATACACAAATTATAAGCTACAGCTGTAAGCTCTATGTAGTCAACGTTTACCTGTGGGCTGGGTGAGGTTAGCCAAGGGGAGGTTGCTGGCTGGAGTAGAGACTCAGGGTGGAAGTCTGGTTGAGGGTCTGAGGGGGGCAGTGTGTGGTAGTGGTTTAAGAGCAGAGGACTTAGAATTCCCATTTTGCCACTTCCCAGTTGTATGACCTTGGATAAGTGAATTTTCTTCTTGGAGTCTCAGTTTCCTTATCTGTAAAATGGAGATTATTTTTATATCTACTTCATAGGTGGCAGGAAAAAATAAACAAATGGGTGTAAAATGCTGAGTGTGGTTCCTGGTATACAGTAAACAGTCAATAAATGGTCACTGTTTTTCCTGTGATATAGTCTGAATGAAGAACAGTTTGTGAAGAGTCCTTGATGCTCAGATGGAAAAGTTTGGATTTGGTGGGATTATCAAGGCCTTGAGAAGCCATAAACTATCAGATGGAAAGAGTTTTACCAATTAGCTTGCCTAACTCCTTCATTTTACAGCTGAGAAAACTGAGTCCCAGAGAGAATAAGAGACAAGTTCATGGTCGCAAAGTGAGATCCTCTATCCACAGAAGGGAGATGATTCTGACCACTATTCATTCAATATTTTTGTGCCTACTATGTGCCAGGCACTGCCTGGTGCTGAAGTCACAGCAGAGAACAGAGTGTGTGAGATGGAGTGGGCGCTGGGAGAGACTGAAGGTGGAGGTGGAAGCAGGGGCAGGTTGGTGATCCAGAGGTGAGATCTTCCAGCCTTCCAAATATGTGCCTTTAATCAGTGGGGTCTCTGGGCTAGAAACAGAAATGACAGGAGTTCCTGTCATTACAGCTTAGAATATGCATCCGCATTCCTCCCCATTTCTTGCTATTTGTTTCAGAGTGGTTTTAAGATTTTATTCATTCAGTAAGTCTTTGTTGATGTGCATGACACTGCTGAGCACATTGGGGGAATTTCTTTCCTCCCTTTCTCTCTCCCTCACTCAATATCTTTCTTCCTCCCCCAACTCCCTCCCTCCCTCCCTTCTTTCCTTCCTTCAAACTTCCTTCCCTCCCTCCTTTCCTCCATCATTTTTTTTTTCACACCAATTCCTTATTGACAGCCTCCTCTCTATGTCAGGCACTGTGCTACGCTCTGGGAATCCTGATTAAGAGTCCTCAGTCCCAGGGACACATGTTTCCATAGTCTAATGGGAGAGGCAGGGAAGAAAACAGATCATCACACTATGTACAACACATAAAATGACTGAATCATGCACAGGGTATCCTGGGGGCACGAAGGGGACTTCTGACACAGTTAAAGATTGCCAGTAGAGTCTTGTAAAAAGTAACAGCCATTGAGCTGAGTCTTAAGGGGTGGGAAGAAAGGAGAAGGTCAACCAGGGCCAAGAGACAGTTTGATCAAAGCCATGGAGTTGGGAAATAGCCTGGTGTGTTTTGGGGACTAGAAGCTCTTAGACCAAGGAAGGATGAGAGTTGTGACCAGGGAGATGGATTGTGAAGGCCTTCTAAGCCACGGTAAGAAGTTTAGACTTTACTTGTAGGCATCAGATAGTTGTTGACTTTTTTTTAAATTGCTTAAAATTTTTCCAGACATTTATTTACTTTTTAGAAAAGTAAATATATGCAAAGATACAAAATTCAAAAAGTAAAAGGTATATAATCAGATGTAAATCTCCATCTTGCCCTCACCCCTCAATGATCCTCCCAGAGACAACCACTATTACTAGTTTCTTGAGTATCCTTTCCAAGAAATCTCATAAAGATACCAGCAAATGCAAACAATATGTTTACATAAATGGTATATTAGTTATCCATTGCTGCATAACAAATTACTCCAAAACTTAAAGCAACAAGCATTTATTATTTCTGTTTTTGTGAGTCACAGGAATCTGGGAAGCTAGAGGAATCTAGCCACACTCATGTGCTGGCGAGAGACCTCAGAATGAGTGATCCAAGAGAGAAGGAAAGCTATACTGTCCTATCCCCTTTTTTGCTAACAGCTTTATTGAGATATATAGCTCATATGCCATACAATTCACCCGTGTAAAATGTACAGTTCAGTAGTTTTTAGCATATTCACTGAGTTGTGCAACCATTGCCATAATCAATTTTAGGATATTTTCATCAACTCGAGAAGAACCCTTATACCATTTAGGTATCAGCTCCTAAACCTATTTCTGCATCCTCTTCATCCTCTAAATAACCACTAGTCTACTTTTTGCCTCTATAGATTTGTCTATTCAGAACATTTCATATAAATGGAATCATATAAATGTGACAGTCTTTGTGACTGGCAGTTTCACTTAGCATAATGCTTTTGAGATTCATCATGTTGTAGCATGTAGCAATACTATATTCCTTTTTATGGCTGAATAATACTCCATCGTATGGATATATCACATTTTGTTTACCAGTTATCAGTTGGTGGACATTTGGGTTGTTTCCACCTTTTACCTGTTATGAATAATACTATGGACATTTGTGTACAAGTTTTTGTGTGCACATGGTTTCATTTCTCTTGAGTATGTATCTAGGAGTGGAATTGCTGATTCAGTGGCAACTTAATAACACTTGGAAGAACTGCCAGATTGTTTTCCAAGTGGTGGCAATACTGGACATTACCACAGTGGGGTGAAAGGGTTCTCATTTCTTCATATCCTCATCAACACTTCCTATTATCTTACTTTGTGATTGTAGCCATTATACTGAGTATGAATTGGTATGTCATTGTTTTAATTTGCAGTTCCCTAATAATTGGTGGTACTGGGCATCTATTCCTGTGCTTACTGGCCATTTTTATATCTTCTTTGGAGAAATATCTATTCAGATCCTTTGCCCAATTTTTTTTTTAGAGTCATAGGAAAGTTTATTAGGAAAGGGGTAAACACCCCACAGACAGCATGGTTTCTTCTCAGAGACAGAGAATGAGAGGGGCCCTTTGCCCATTTTTAAATTGAGTTTTCTTTTTATTATTGAGTTATAAGAGTTCTTTATGTACTCTAGATACAAGTCTCTTATCAGATATATGATTTGCAAATATTTTCCATTCTTTGGTTGTCTTTTAACTTCTTGGTAGTGTTCTTTAAAGCACAAAAATTTAATTTGTACAAAATCCAATTTATCTACTTGTTTTTTTCTTTTGTTGCTTGTACTTTTGGTGTCATATCTGAGAATCCATTGCCAAGTCCAGGGTCACAAAAATTTACCTCTGTGATTTCTTTTATGAGTTTTATAATTTTACCTCTTAAATTTTGGCTCTGATCCATTTGAGTTAATTTTTGTATATGATGTAAGGTGGTCCAATTTCACTCTTTTATATGTGGCTATCCAGTTGTGCCAGCACCATTTATTGGAAAGATTATTTTTTCTCAGTCGAATGGTCTTGGCACTCTTGTCAAAAACCAATTGACCATAGATATATGGGTTAATTTCTAGATTCTCAATTCTATTCCATTGAGCTATATGTCTGTAATTATACTGATACCAGGCTGTTCTGATTATTGTTGCTTTGTAGTGAGTTTTCAAGTCAGGAAGTATGAATCCTCCAATTTTTTTTCAAGATTGTTTTGGCCATCACACTGCCTTTTATGTCCTAACCTCACACATCACATACCATTACTTCTGCCACAATCTGTTGTTAGAAGTGAGTTGGTAAATCCAGCCCACATTCAAAGGGAGGAGAATTCAGCTCCTCCTCTTGAAGAGAAGAATATCAAAGAATTTATGGACATGAAAACCACCACGAATGGTAGTATACTAAATACTTGGTTTGTCTTGCTGTTTTCATTTCATAATACATCTTGGAGATTGTTCCATATTGCTATCTAAAGAGCTACTTTTTTCTTAAAAGCTGCATAATATGCTTTTGTATAGATATCTCATCATGTATTTAATCAATATTTAAATTATTTACAATACATTTGCTATAACAATATTTTAGTGGATAATGTTATATATAAATAATTTGATACATATGTAAGTATAAGGATAAAATAAAAACCTGGAGCAAAATTGCTGGATTAAATGGTCTATATGTGCACGGTTTTGTCAAATCCAGCCATAGTGCCCTCCACAGAAATTGTACAAAGTCACACTCCCAGCAGCAATGTCTGAAGGTCTCTATTTCCCCACATCCTTGCCAACTGAGTGTGTTACTTTTGCTGACCCAATGGGTAAAGAATACTCTGTTATAGTAGTAATTTGCCTTTCTCTTATTATGAATGAAGTTGAGCACATTTTATATCAGTTCACGTATATTTCTCTATCAAATTAATGGTATCTTTCCTCTTTGTTATGTAAGAATTCTTTATGTATTAAGAAAGTTACGGGGTAGCTCTATAGTGTAGTGGTTAGCACGTCTGCTTTACACGCAGAAGGTCCTGGGTTCGCATCCCAGATGGAGCCACGGACCATGCCTGGGTGCCCCTGCCTTCGGAGATCCAGCTCTTAAGAGGAGATGACAACATCTGTAGGTCAGGGGTGGAAGTGAGTGAGGATTAATGGGGTGGGGGGACGGAAGGAAAGAAAGTTAGCTCTTTGTCTGTGATATGAGTTACAAACATTGTTTCCCAGTTTATCTTTTGACTGTCTCTGGGTGTTTTCCCCATGGTGAAATTTTTCAACATAAGCAAATCATCAACTCACTCCTGTATGGCTCCTGGGTTTAGTGTGATACTTAGAAAAGTCTTAAAGTGTTTTGTACATGAGGAAACATACTAGATCTGGCCATTTGTGGAGAGGATGGGAGATGTCAAGAGGACAAGGGCTAAAACTATTCTTATTCTGAAAGCCTCTTATTTTTGTCCTTTTCTTTTCACTCCCATTTCATGTTATTCATCATTATCAACCTTACTTTAATCCCAGAGCAATTTAATGGCATAATGAGAGACCTGGATTAGGAGCCTGTGCCTGGCACATAGTAGGTGCTTAATAAGTGTCTACTGAATGAATGAATAAAGATGATATCTGATTTAAGTCCTAGCTCTACCACCCACTCATTTGGGAGTATATTCAGTGGTCAGACAACCTGAATTTGAGTCCCAAGTGTAGCATTACCAACTAAGTGTCTTTAGGAAGGTTATGCGATTTACGAGTCTCAGTTTCCTCATCTATAAATTGGGGACAAAAATAGTAACTATCTCGTTGGACTGTTGAAGGATTGATTTGAATACATGTATGGACCTGGGCACAAATTGAACCCTCAGTAACCGTTAGCAATTATTATTAGCTGTTCTGTGACTTGCATCAAATAATTTTGGCTCTGACATTCCATGGTCTGTGCTAGAACAAGAGAGGAAAGGTTTAAAAGTGAGAAGAATTGGGAGATAAGCCTGAAAAGTAGGTAGGACTGGCCTATGGAGAGCTTTGAAAGTTGGTTCATATTCTTAGATCATGGGTATTCACTTTTAAGCATGGGAGTGACCAGGGCCAGATGTGGGTTTAGAAAGATGACTTGGGGGACAGCTGGAGGCTTGGTGGGAGGTAGTAGACCAGGGAGAAGGCGGTGGCAGTGGTCCAGGTGAGAGGTGCTGGGGCTGGGGGAAGGAGAGGAGGATAAAGACTAGGACCTATTTAGGAGACCAGTGGGTGTGCTGGGGTGAGGACAGGCAGGTCTTGCAGATGACTACAGCTTTCTCCCTTGGAAAATTGGGTCTTGGAGAGTGACATTCCCAAAGGACACAAGAGGAAGATCATGTCCGTTTGGAAAATGGTGAATTTGAGGTTCCTATGGAATATACAAGAGGAAAGGTCTGACAAGCAATTAGATATTTGGGTCTGGAGCTGAGAGAGAAGTTGCAGCTGGAGGTGTAGATGTAAGGTGTCATCTTATGAAGCTGAGTCAGGGGTGAAACTGCCAGGGGAGAATGTGTGGAGGGAGGGAGAAGAGGAGACAGCCTAGAAACACCAACTTTTAAGAGGCAGGTGGAGGAGGAGCCAGGAAAGGAGGCTTGGAGAGAGGAGCCAAAGCAGCTGCTCAAATTAGCAACTGAGAAGCTGAGGATGGCTTTGAGAAAGGACACTTGCGTGGAGGAGCCAGAGGGGGACTAGAAAGGCATGGAACCACTTGAAAGGGCCATGTTCAGAACTGGAGGGAGTGCAACAGGAGGAGAGCACATCCTAGCACTGAGTGTGGCAGAGCTGAGCCTGGGTGAGATGGGATGCCCTGGGCAGATTCAAAAGTTAGTAAGAGGCTATGGTTTCCATACATGCTTGGCCTAGGGGTGGGGGGTGAGTATAAATACTGTTCTTAAATTATTACCACACAAAGTGATGTGCGTGTCATCTCTCCACAATGCCTATGACACTAGATACAATTATTTGTGTTCTTAGCAGTCCTCCACCTCTACTGTGAGCTCTTCAAGATCAGGAACCATGAGCTGGGGATTAAGTGACTTAGAGGAAGTGTGTTTCAGAGGAGGGACAGGTCAATGCGAAGGCTTCCAGATGGGACTGAATGTGACATGTTTTATGGAACAGAAAGGAGGTCAGTGTGGCCGGAGTATAGGGAATGTGGCAGGCCACATAGCTGGAGAGGAAGGTAGAGAGAGCCTGTGGGCCTCGTAGGCCCGGACCAGGCATCAGGGTTTTATTCTGAGTGTAACTGGGAGCTTTTGGAGGGTGTTAAGCAGGAGAGTGACACCATCTGTTTTTGAAAGTTTACTCCGAATGCTGAGTGGACAATAGACGGTGATGGGGCAGGAGTGGGAGCAGAGGAACTAGCTAGGAGGCCACTGTGGTCATCCAGGAGAGAGATCATGGTGGCTTGAACAGGTAGTGGCAGTGGAGATGGTCTGTCCTGGAGATTTTTGGGAGCCAATGGGCCTTGCAAATGGACTGGATGTGCAGGGTGAGGGAAAGGGAGGAGTCAGGGTATCTCTTAACATTGGGGTGCTGGATGGCAAGTGGGGAGTCCAGGCTTAGGAGTCCCATCCACCGAGATCCCCAGCTGATAGAGGCACTAAGATTGGGCCTGGATCTTTAAATCTAGGGGATCAGGGTCGACTGTTAGGAGAGGCCCAGTCTCCCTGGTAAGATAAACCCCTGCCCTGGAGGTCTTAGGGGAAGAGCAGAGCCAAAGCTCAGACCAGGTAGGGAGGGGCTTGTGGACAGCCTTCTTACCCTGGATAGGGGGTGTCACTCTGTCAGACATTTTCATGACAGCCTCCCTAGGGCACAGGGCCTGGAGAAGCATTCCCTTGGAGAGCTGTGGTACTAATGCAGACAAACCCTTCACTGGGCTCCTCTCAGCCCCAAACTCAGCCTGATCCTGTCCAGAAAAATTTTCTTACATTTTGGAGAGAGACTTGAAGAGGATATAAGTGGCCAGTCAGTCACGTATTCTATGCTCTACTGCTTCTATGTATATCTCACCTTTTCTAATACTTACTGCTTTGTAAAATTATCATTGTTCTTTGTAGAAAAATTGAAGAAAATAGATGAGCAAAATTATACCCATAATCTTACTACTCAAAAACACTCATTCTTAACTGCTTGCTCTATATTCATGACGGTATGAAGTACTGGTTATGAGCAGACTCTTGAGCCAGGCCATCTGGGTTCAAATCCTGGTTCTGCAACTTACCAGCTGTGTGACCTTGGATAACTTGGATAACCTCTCTGTGCCTTAGTGTCCTAATTGGTAAAAAGTAGATAATAATGGTACCTACTCAGTGCTGTGGGGAGTAAATGAAGTAACCTGTGTACTTAGTATAGTGCCTTGTATGGTAATTCTATGTAACTATTTGCATATGTATTTTTCCCAAAGTGAAATTATATTACATGTTATTTTTATAGCTTTTTGAAACCTAACATATCATGAGTGTTTCCTGCATAATTAAACCTTTCTCAGAATAATTTTAATAGCTGGGCAGTACTCCATGGTATGAAATAGTTATATTTCTGTATTGTTGGGTATTATTAGGTGGTTTCTCTCTTTCCTCCTTCTTTTATGATTTCTCCTCCTCCTCCTCCTCTTTCTGTTTCCTCTTTTTCTGTTTTCTTATCTTCTCTTTCTTATAAATAACAATGTGATAGGCATCCTCATAGCTAAATCTTAGAGAATACCCATGAGCATTTTCTTTTCTTTTTCCATGAACATTTTCTTAGGGTAAATTCCTAGCAATTGGCAAACTCAGTCAAAAGGGGCTTAGAGGTTTTTATTTTTATGTTTTTGTGATAAATCCATTATTTCTGTGAGTTACATTTGGCTTGTGCATTGCCATTCTTTGTTGCTTTAATTATTTCATTCCAAGTGAATGAAAATCTCTGGCAATAGTCATTTATTGGTAGTCAATTCCACTCACCTCGTGGTTTCAATAGGTAACTTATTCACATGGTCTTGAATTCATAAGGTGCAGGAGGTTATCAGTGCAACGTCTCCCTCCTACTCCTGTCCTCTAGCCACTCAGTTTGCCTTCTTAGAGGTAACCAGGGTTATCAGTGTCTTATAAATCCTTCCAGAAATATTTTACGTGCATGCAAGATAATACACACACATACTCTTTCCCCACTCTTTACAGAATGCTAGCATTGTACCATATGTGTTGCTCTGGACCTTACCTTTCACTTAGCAGCATATCCAGATGTCATTCCACATCAGCACATAAAGCACTTGCTCCTTCTCTTTATGACTGCATAGTGCACTATTGCATGGTTGTGCTCTGATCAGTGACCTATGGGTGGGCATTTAGGTTATTTCCAGTGTTTACTTATTACTCACAATAGTATGAAGGCTTTTTTTTTTTTAAGTCAATATGTATAACATACTTACAGAAAAGTACAAAAATCATCGTGTCTGTAGCTCAGAGAAGTTCCACAAAGTGACAATGCCTATGTAAACATCGTCCAGATCAAGAACCTTATGCCCCCTTCCAATTGCTAACCCCAAAGATAGCCACTGTCCTGACTTTCATTCTTATAGATTAGTTTGACCTGTTTTTGAACTTCATGTAAATGGAATCACACTTTTTCTCAGTGTTACAACTCTAAGATGCTTCCAAGTTGTTGCACGTAACAACAGTTTGTTCATACTCATTGCTGTATAATATTCCATTGGATGAGAATGCACAATGTATTTCTCTATCACAGTGCGAATAGACATTTGGGTTGTTTCCAGTTTGGGGCTAAGAATCAGGCTCCTATGAACCTTCTGGTATATATCTTTGGTGAACAAGGCTGCATATTTCTGCTGGGAGCACCCTGTGGAGAGGATAGCTGGTTGCTTAGAGATGATCGAGTAGGCTCAGCTCACAGAGATGCTATGGCAAGCAGCTTTTTGAGGCTTGTGATCCAACTTGCTGGGCTGCTCTCCAGCACCTGCCCCCTCTGAATTGGTAGGCTCTTTCTTTTTCTTGCTAAGGAGGGTCCTGCCATACAGAGGCTCTGGGGACCCGTGGGCAGTGAAGGCTCTCTTGTACAGCCCCTCACTCTGCTCCAGTCCCCTGTAACAGTGGAGTCTCCTGCCCAACTGAGACCCGTTCCTCACATCTTGCTGAGCTTCCATCTTCAGGGCCTGGGTGTGAGAGACCCAGGCTTTTCAAAAAAGCAGAAGGTAGCACATCAAAGAGGCCATATCAGGAGAGAGGGGAGTAGGGCCTTGTCTTGTCAGCTTGGGTTGACACAACAAAATACCACACACTGAGCGGTTTAAACAACAGACATTTATGTTCTCACAGTTCTGGAGGCTGAGAAGTTCCAGATCAAGGAGCCAGCATGTTTGGGTTCTGGTGAGGGCCTTCTTCCTGGCTTGCAGATGCTGCCTTCTTGCTGTGTCCTCAATGGCAGAGGGGCAAAGAGCAAGCTCTTGCTGTCTCCTTATAAGGGCACTAATCCCATCAGGGGACCACCACCCCCCACCCCCCGCCTCATGATCTCATCTAACCCTAATTACCTCCCAAAGGTCCACCTCCAAATACCATCATATTGGGGGTTAGGGCTTCAACATATGAATTTTATGGAGACACAATTCAGTCTTTAGCAAGCTTCTTTGGAGTCTGCTCAGAGACAGAAAGCCTTGGGGGACACCCAATCTGACCCCCCAATAATTGGTATTAGCTGTGGTTTGTCAGGCATGGAGGAGACAGATGAGCAAAAATAGAGGCCTCCCTCTAGAAGTGCCTAGCTCAGTGGATGTCCTTTGAAGATGGTGTAACAGTATTAAAATAAAATTCTATTAAAGTAGCTAAGCATAAAATGCACCATTAAAAATCTTTATATAAAGTCACATTTATAGCAGAAGCTTTGTTAAAAAAACAAACACCTATGTATATAGTACATTTTCTCTTACTAATTCTTCACTACTCAGTCTCATCCTAGTTAAGAACTTCGTTTTGGTTTCGTTATACTTGTATTTATAGTTTCCTTCTATTTATGGCAAATGATCCTGGTTTCCTTTTCTTTGATAGTGATATAAGGCTTACTTTTTCAGTAAGCCTCTAAGTTAAAAAGTGACTCTATGCAAAGAAAAACATTAGGTAAAGACCTGTCTGGAACTGAATATAAATCCCCCCACTTACTAGCTGTGTGGCATTGGATATGATACTGTGTCCCTGTGAGCCTCAGTATGTAAAATGAGGATGATAATTTTTCCCACCTCATAGATTTTGTTATAGGATTAAATGAAACCATGCATGTCAGGAGCTTAGCACCTTGGCACATAGTTAAGCACTCAGTGCTATTTTTTAACATTATTATTGCATTATTAATAATATTAATATTCTTAATCTCATTTTGTCACAACACCTGGCTGCTTGGAGAAGGGAAAGTCAGTGGGCTGTAGGGTAGTTGTATAGAGATGCCCCATCCTAGGTCCCCCTCCTCTATCCTAGTTGTTCTTAACAAGGGACAGTTCTGTTCCCTAGGGGACATTTAGCAATGTCTGGAGACATTTTTTATTATGACCGGGGATGGCGGTACCACTGGCATCTGAACGGTAGAGGCAATGCACAGGACAGTCCCCTGCTGTGAAGAATTATCAGGCCAAGTGTCAAAAACACTGGTTGAAAAAACCTGCCCCACGCCGCACCCTGCACTTACTCCTGTGCCTTGAAGCAGCCAGCTCATTATCCAAAAGAGACTTGCACTTGGACTCCAAAGATCTCAGCTTCTCTTTTCTCATCCACCAAATGGGAATGCTGAAGGGTGTCTTGCCTGTAGTCATTCCATCTCCTGGTGATTGAGTCTTTTGGTCACTTCCCTGGCCTCGGCTGTCCCTAGTGGTCTTTTCCTTTATTCCCCCAGGTCCAGGGAACCCCATCTGATTGGCTTTTCTCCATTCGCTTGATTTCTGGATGTTTCCCACTCCTGGAGTGGCCACTGGGGCCCCATAGCCACCACCTAAAACACTGTGAGAGTGAAAGAGGCAGAGAGAGATCGAGAGATTCCACTGCTAGCCAGCTTCCACCAAGCACCCTGTTATTCTGAGTCTCAGCCCGTGGTCTGTTTCCTTCTAAGCACTGCTTGATATGTATAACTATTCTACTTGTGTGTTGACTTGATTTTATTCCTCTCAACACATCTCCACTCCTGAGGTCAGAAACCATGCCTACCAGTGTCCTCAGCATCCCGCACAGTACCTGGCACTCAGGATTTATATGTGGAACATACAAAGAGAGAGCCAGAGAGAGGAAAGCGCCAAGGGGTAGATACAGAGAAGCAAGAGAAGCTAGAAAAGGAAGAGAAGAGGAGGGGTGTTGAATGACTGTTAAATACTGAGCAATCTAAACAGAAGAGGGAAGAGTGAGGGTCGAGACCGAGACTTGAGCACGAGAGAAGAGGGAGGGATACGAAGAGACAGATGCAAAGAGAGAAAGATGAAAAGGGCGGAGAAAGATGAAAGGGCGGAGGAAGAAGGGAATGGAGGCACGCCACTAGAGACGCATAAGAGGCGAGGCAGAAAGAGAGGACGTGCAGGCGCGAGCCACGGGAAGAAAACCTCACTGAGGCCTGCGCACGGGGTTGTGGAGGGTCCTATTGGGGGCAGGTGCTGGAGCAACACAGCTAAAGCGGTTTCCATGGAGACGGAAATGCTCCGGGTGGGAGAGGAAACACGGCACCCCGAGAGAGGAGGGCCGGAGAGGAGGCAGAGGGGCTGGCTGGGTTTGCCCTCTTCCCAAGCTCTTTCCTTTTTCCTACCTATGCTGGCGCAGGGTGAGAGGGGGACCACACCCACTTGGGGACGGGCCCTGGGGACGCCCAGCACAGGGCGAAGGGCTGCACTGAGTCAGCTCCTTATCTCCCATTCTTCCACCTCCTCTCCTCTCCGCCGGATACCTGAAGGGTTTTGCAGTGTCAGGGATTTACGGGGAGATGGGTGGGTCAAGCCTTCTCCATAGGCTCCTCCTCTCTTCCGCCCTGGAAATGCTGGAGTACTCCAGGGCTCAGTCCTGAGCCTTCTCTTCAGTTTCCATGACGTCCAGTCTCAGGGATTTGCATGCCCACAGCTCCCAAAGTTACATCTCCAGCACTGATCCCCCACCCCCATCCCAGCGTCCCTCTCCATTTAAGTGTCTAGCAGGTATCTTCAAATTTGTCGAATTCTTTAACTCGCCCAGCTCATTACAGGCCTGGAGTTTTTGCATTTGCCATTCCCTTTGCAGGAACTCTTTCCCCAGCCCTTAGGTGGCAGGTGTTCCACTGGAACTGAGCATCGTGTTGGAGGAAGTGAGCTCCGCAGAGGGGAGGAAGCCCTGCTAGAATGTGTGTGTGTGTGTGTGTGTGTGTGTGTGTGTGTGTGATTACACTGCAGCAGGAGCCCCTGCATCAGCACAAGGAGCACAAAGGGGAATGGGGACACTGTTGTGTCATAGGAGTGGGGGTGAGGGCAGAGGAGGCCAAATGAGGAAGGCCAAAGGAGGCAGGGAGGGGCCCCATTGTGCGGCAGTGAGAGTCTGAGACCTTAGAAGGGAGCTGGCAAAGCTAAGGGTCCTGTCCTCATCCTGGGAACTAGATGGGCTTTGTGGACAGTGGGCAGAACTGACCATCCCACTTTGTCATCGCTGTCATCTAAAACTCAGGTTAAGTACCTTGTGGGCCTGGCATGGAACCTTTGGGTCCCAGACACAGTAACCCAGTTGCTGGAAGACCATCAGATACTAAAAAGGCAACATCAAACCGCAGACGCAAACCTCAGACAGAGTCACAAGTCATGTGGCCACCAGCACTGCAAGGCAAGGGACAGGCTGCAGCCTCTGTGGCCTACTGAGGCTGATTGGTTTTGATTGGCCGTGTGGGGTGTGTGCCCCTCTCTGAGCCAATCAGTTGCCAGAGGAATGCACTGTGCTGGCTCAGACTTTGGTCCCACCCACTAGGCTAAACACTGGGGAGAGCCCAAGTGCCCAGGTGGGTCACTAAACACTGAGGAAGTGGGTGTCAACAAAGAAACAGCAGGGGCCCGTTTCTGATTTTCAAAGGCTCTTCTTGGCCTTGCCCTTTCTCCCCCGTCTCCCCTCATCTAAAACCTAGACCTCTCCTCCCCAATTATTTCTTTATTTTGTGATTATTATTTTTATCATTGGCTAGTTTTAATAACAGCTAACTAACATCCAGAGCTTACTATGTCAAACACTTCATATCTGCTGCCTCCTGTAATCTTTACAAACGCTTGAATTCCTTCATTATTTCCATTTTACAGATGAGGAAACCGAGACTCAAAGGTGATAGAACTGGCTCTCGGTCACACGTCTAGAAAATAGCTGAGCCAGGATTTGAGCCCCAGCTCTCTTAACAGCTTCTGTCTAATGACCTACCACACTGCAATCTCCCTAAGGCTAAGAGTCCAAGTAACTCAGCCCCCAGCCTAATCCAGTGCCTGGTACACAGTAGGTCCTCAATAGATATTACTTGAGTGTGTGGATGCCTGGCATGGTGCTAAGTGTCTTACAAGCATTACTTTATTTAATCCTTATAACCGCCCTGTGAGGTAAGTACTCTGATTTCCCATCATACAGACACAGACAGGAGGCACCACCAAAGTCATACACTGAGTAAGTGAAAGAACTAGGCTCAAACCCCCCCATCATTCTCACCCCAGTCTGTTCTGAGTGCAGTGCTGAATAAGAACTTGTTTCTAGCATTTTGACAGAAAGGAAAATGGCGCTCAATATTTGTTGAATGAATGACCTCAATACATACATACATACATACTGATGAGGATGGGAGAGGGTAAGCCTGGCCAAGATTCTAATGGGAGCTGAAGGAGGTGACTGTAGTTTGCTATTTTCTCATATTTCCAGGAAGGCTTCCTAGAGTAGGAGTTGATTTGATGGTTGTGGGAGAGGGCATTATGGGTTCCCAAAAGCCTCTGCTCTCGGGACAGGAGGTCAACCCAGGCCCTAGAGTTTCTGGAACCCAGAGGAAGTGGTTAACAGGCTCTTGGGTTGAAGGGCAGAGTGCAGGGCCCAGCCCGAGGAGGGCTCCTGGTGGTCCTCTGGGCTCTGGGGAGTAATCATCCCCTTCTCTCCCTCTTCCTGACCGCGATGGGGTCTGGGCCTTGCTCCCTTCAGCTCTGTGCCTCGTGCTGGGCTGCATGATCTTCCCCGATGGCTGGGACTCCGAGACGATCCGGGACATGTGCGGGGCCAAGACCGGGAAGTACTCCCTGGGAGACTGTTCGGTGCGTTGGGCGTACATCCTGGCCATCATCGGCATCCTCAACGCTCTAATCCTCTCCTTTCTGGCCTTCGTTTTGGGCAACCGACAAACGGACCTGCTGCAGGAAGAGCTCAAGCAAGACAACAAAGGCGAGTGCGCGCTTTCGGGTGGGCGGCTAGGCTATCGGGGTGGAGTGGAGGCAAGGCCTGCCTCTCCAGGGCGGGCGACTTCAAAGTCCATAATGAAGCAAAATTTGGGAATGGTACAGAAGACAGTACAATCACTCTCAAAACAATTTGACTTATCCCTCAGACCTGAATATCTGTGCCCCTGTGACCCAACAAACCCACCTGTGAGTATAAACCCATGAGAAACATGCAAAAATGCCCTTCACAGCAGTTTCAAGTAGCTAACAACTGAAAACCACCTAACTGGCCATTGACAGGAAGATGGATAAATAAATGGTGATATATTCACATCACAGAATAGTTCATAACTGTGAAAATGAATGAACCTCAGTTATATTAACAGAATGGATACATTCTGGAAACATAATATTGAGAGAGATAGGGGTAAATTAAGTTTCAGAAGATGACATAGTGAGATTTTTGTTGTGCTCAATTATCAAGCACCATTAAGCAATGTGTAGTTTAAACATACATATATTTATGGTAATACTTTTTTTTTTAAGCAAAGAAATGAGAAATACAAACAGTAAGATGGTGGTTATATGTGGTTGAGGTGAACAGGGGGAAGCCAAGAGCATGAGATGGGGGACAGGTAGATAGTTGCGTACAAATTATTGATAGAGTTAAAGTTCTTGCATGGTGGGCCCACAGACGTTTGTTACGGTATGCTTTATACTAGTATATTACATATATTCTTTCGTATATGTTAAGTAACATTAAAATACACTAAAGAAAAAACACACGAGGCCAGAGCCTCAAGGGTCGCCACTGTTATCAGATATTTATCTGTACATCTTTATACCTCTTCTGCCCCTTTATAAAACAGAGAGTTATGTGCTTATATGACTTAGGACAAGCGTCATCCTAAACAAACTCCTCCTCAGATCATTTTTTGTGCTCCACTTTGGAGCATGCCATAAGATCTGTCTTTATTATTTCATGGAGAACCATCTTGCCCTTTTAATCCAATGCTCACCATTCCATACGATGAGGGAACTGTACTTTCTTATCATTATCCTTTTAGGGGCTTTTAAAGAGGTTTCCAAGTGTTTACTGGCGATGCTACAGTGAACATCTTTGTGTCTTATACACAAGTGTTTTCTTGGTGTCTTTCCAGAAGTGGAATTGCACACTTACCATAGTAATGATAGTGCTGTGGTGGAACCCTTGGACTGTGAAAGCAGATTGTCTGTTGGATGCAGGCTCAACTAAGACATGATTTCACCTCCTTTTTAATTTTTAAAATTTTATTAAATTTATTAGGATGACACTGGTTAATAAAATTATATAGGTTTCAAGTGTACAGTTCAGTAATACATCATATGCATATTGCATTGTGTATTCACCACCCAAAGTTAAATTTCCTGCTGTCACCATATATTTGACCCTCTTTACCCTTATTGACCTCCCCACTAGACTTCACCTCCTTGAGCCTCAGTTTCCTGCATGAGGGTGGTGAGAAAGATATTACCTTATAGGGCTGTCTTGTGAGGAGAAAGAAAGATTATGCCTGTAAAGGGGCACGTGGTGAATGCTCGGCAAAAGCTGTCACTCCTTGCAGCTCCCCATCAGGCAGGCATCGTGAACACCATTTTACTGATGAGAAAGCCTAGATCTGAAGAGGTCCAATAACTTGCCCAAAGTCACCTAAGTGAAATGAGTGAAGCCAGAATTTGAACCCAGGTCCAAGTCCAAAGGCCAAGCTCTTCCTGCTGCCTGCCCCCTTTTTAGGCCCTTCCCTGGGCTGCTCACCTGAGCCCTGAGGCTCCTGCCCATGGACCCCCTGTGGTTTCTGTGGTCTTGGTGTGAGGTCAGGGCCTGCCCTCTGGTGGCAGCTTCCAGAAGTGCATGACCAAGACAGATCTGGCCTTTTGAAGGAGCGAAAGGATGTGACTGTGTGAGGTGGGGCCACTCAGCTTTCTCTTCTCCCTCCCCAAGCGCCCTAACATCTGTTTTAAAAGTGACATTAGGTGGCCCCGGTTTGCCTTTTTTCAGTGTCCAGGGATCTCCATCCCTCACTGGAAGCTCAAGATGGGTGAGACTCACAGTTCAGTTCTGAGCCAAAGACTTCTGGAACAAAAGTAAAAAATAAAATACATTGCTATCATTTCCAGCGTTTACTATGTGCCAAACGCTGTGAAGAGCCCTTGGCTGGTGTTATTTGTGTCTTTCTGACCTTTTAGAAGCACTCTGTGAGTGAGGCTGTTCTGCCCATCTTAAAGGTGAGGAAGCTGGAACTCAGCGAGAATGGCCTGCTGAAGGCCATCTGGCTAGTCAGAGGCCTGGTTGGCATTTCAGAACCTGTGCAGCTCATCCCTCTGCCCACGTTTGCCCTGAGGATTAGCCGAGGGTAACCCCATACCCCAGTGATCTCTGACTTTCTCTAATTCTTTCTCTCTCTCTTAGATTTTGTGGGATCTACAGTAAGCTCCGTGTTACGGCCAGGGGGTGATGTCTCTGGTTGGGGAGTCCTCCCCTGTCCCATTGCTCACTCACAGGGACCTTGAAGGACAGGATCACAGCCCAGGAATTGACCTGACCTCAGCGTGTCCCATCTCCTGCCCTCTCATCCCTTCATTCAAGCTCCAAGGGAAGACCTCAATTGTTCTGACTTCTCACCTGCTACCAACGCCAGCACCAGGCTTTGAAGAGAGGTTGGGGCTGGATGTGGCCTGGAGGAGGAGATGGCTCTGCAGACTCTGGAAGGGCCTGATTCTGCTCCTCCCTCAACTGACCTAAAGGAACAGATATCCTTTGGGCTTCTCTTCTTTCCATCCTGGCCTGGGGGACCTGCAGAGTCTCCAGGAGAAGAAGGCACTGTGATTTTGATTCCTCAGGCTCCCTCAGTCTGGGGGCTGCTGCCTGGCTGTATCCTTGCCTCCTCTGGTCCCTGCCTCCTGCAGAAACTTATTCAGCAAACTGTCCCAGGGCGACCAAACTCTTTACTTTTTTTTTTTTGCTGGTGATGGTTCCATCACATCTTCGCAGAGCTCCAGGCACCACCAGCCTCCCCAGGGCTGCTCTGCCATCACTCTAGCCTGCTCCCAGCTCACCCAAAGGAGTCTGAGCCGCACTGAGGGAGAAAGCACAGGGTTTCCCTGTCAACTGCTGACTGGGGCCCTGTCCAGACCAGAGTCTGAGAAAAGACAGACAGGCTCTGGGCAGCTGGGGCTGGGAGCGGCTCTGCCTGGGGCTGGCCTGGCCTCTCTGCCGAGACATCTCGACTCTGACTGGACCCTTGACCCCAGCCTGTTTTGTACAGCACGGACTCCTTGGCCCTGTTGTCAGGGTTGGAGGTTGGGGAGGGGGCTTCAGAGTGGGGAATTGGGGGATACATCACCCCTCTGCTCCTCATGCTGCCTGACCCTGGACATCTGCCAAGGGCAGAGACTGTCTTGCCTCTTTGATACTTTTCTGCATAACTTGAACTTGCAGGTCACCTCTGAACAGGGTACCCCCTGTCCCCATCCCCAGGCCTTGTAACCCTGTCCCCACCTCTTCCTCCTTCTTGCCCACCTCTCGCCTTGTGATATGCCCAGGGTCTGCGGCCCAATGGGCAGTGCTTGAAGCCGAGGCATGAGAGTGTGCGCGTGTGTTGAGCGTGTGAGCTGGGTGTGTGTGTGTGTGTGTGTGTGTAAGTATGGTGGGGCAGACGAGAAGTCTCTCCCCCTCTCCACCCACTATGGGGAGCATCTCTTTCCCATTTGGCAGGGAGCAAATAAGGGAGACTCCAGGTGTTTCTGGACTCCCCTCGCTGCCACATGGACCTGGCAGTAGAGCCATCTGGCCTGGGGTGCGGGCAGCCCCTTTCAGGCCCTAGTTCAGGTGGCAGGTGGGCTTCCTTCGGTGTGTCTGCTCTGTCTGCAGGTCCTGGCTGCCTGGCCCACTGTGGAGGAGTGAGGCCCCACCATTTCATTATGTTGGCCTCAGCCAAAGAAGGGGAGAAAAGCAGCGAGTGCCATGTATTTGCCAACCTTGTGTTCATTTCCATCGGACTTGGACCTGAGAGGGAGGGTTCCCAAGACAGACCCTAGAAATCCTCTGCCTGAGTCCCCCATCGGGACCATAACTGAAATGGGATGCTGGGTCCTGGTAGGATTCCTGAAACCTGGAACTTCCCAAGTCCTGACCCCCCACCCTCTTCCTCTTTCCTCCTGGGCAAACACCTTCCCCCTGTGCTCTGCCCAGCACTGTGTTCCCCTCTCTTCTCCCACCAAGCCCCACACTGCACTGCTATTGCCTGTTGGCACCTTCCCCAGCAGGATGCCTGTGGATGGGGCTGGACACCAGGGTCCCAGGTGGAATGGGAGAGTGAGGGGAGCCTCATGGGAGGGAGAGGGTGGGGGCAGATCCAAACCAAAGCCCAGTGTTGGAAGGTTGCAGGGGGAGGGCCAGGAGCGAGTGATTAGAAATGGAGAGAAGACAGATGTAGGAAAAAAGAAAATAAGAGACAAGGGAGGAGAGAGGGAGACAAAGAGGTAGAGAGACAGCAAGGAAGAGGGGGATCCGGAAATGGAGAAAGAGGATGAGAGTGAACGGGGGGGCGGGGGGCAGCGAGGGCAGAGAACCTGGGATATGGGGTGGGGGTAGGGCTTAAAAGATGGAAGAAGGAATAGAGAGAGGGAAGGAGGCAGATGGAGAGCCGAGTTGTGGGAAACCAGACTGGGATGCAGGGGGAAATGAAGGGAAGGTAGAAGAGGAGGATGAAGGAGACAGAATGCTGAAGAATAGGGGAACAGCTCCCGTATGCGCTGTGCGAGGAAAGAGCTCGGTCCCCCCAGATGACCCACCACCCAAGGGCTCACCAGACCCCTGTGCCTTGTGGAGAAGTTAAAAACTACTCCCTAAGAGGCTGAGGCCGGGGTTCCAGGCGGCCAAGGGGTGGGGTCTTCACATCAGGGTCACATTCCAGATGGTTGCTGAGTGGTTAGCACCACTGAGTGGTTTAGTGGTAGAGAAGAAAGAGGTTAATTCCCTTTGGGGTGGTCTGACAATGTTTCCATGTCACCATTATCCACTCAGCCAGATGCTGCCCTGACGAGGCATCTGGGGTTAGGAAAGCAGGGTTGGGTGGGCTGAAGGGACACCAGGGTCACACAAGGAAGGGAAAGAAGTTGGACTGGGGACCAAAGCAGCTTTGTCCCTGGGGCTTCAGCAGAGGTTGGAGCAGAGCAAGTAACAAACTTCAGCCAGCTGTCCCATGGGAGGCCCAAGTATGGCCACACCCGTGGCCCACATGGCTCCTGGGGCAAAGAAACCATCATGGCCGGGGGCGGGGGGTGGGGGGGGTGAGCCCTTTCCCCAGGTGGGCTTTAGCCTGGGGTCGGGGGAGATGGAAGCAGAGGAGATGTCCCACTGACTCTTCATCCTTGAAAGAAGCCAAGGTGCTCCTCCCCTGATTGTGACTGCATAAGAGCTGTCAGACACTCCCATTTTCTCTGTCCTGGTCTGGGGACTCATTCAGGATAGGTCAAAGCAGCCACAACCTAGATGTGATTCAGAGAACTAGACATGGTCAAGTCCTTCTGTGTCCCCGGGATGTGAACACTTTCCTCTCTGGGGACCAGTACCCACGGAGGAAAACATTGGTTTCCTGAGGGAGTGAGGACCGTGGGTAGGATCAAGATCTTTTTCATGCCTGGAATAGCCAAGAGATTGGGAGCTTACAGACAAGGCTGTGGGGAAGAATTCCTTGGCCTTCTTTTGAGATTCCTGCTTGGGCCCAGGAGAATCCTCCTTCTCCAGCTTCCAGTGTGAACTAAGAAAGTGAGACCCTCTCTTTGGAGAAGCTGGGATATTCCCAGCACAAGAAACCTCCACAGGCTTCTGCCTGGCTCAGGGCTAGCCTTTGTGGGGGGTGGGACTGGAGTTTCCCGAGAAGGGAACACAGGAGCCAGTCCTCCCCAGAGCTCTGACCAGCAGACCTCAGAGGGCCTGTGCTGTGTCGTTAGGATAGCTTGTTGTCTACACCTCATTAGTAAGTTTTGTCTGAATGTGTCCTCGCCGTTCATTGTCCAATTTGGTAACACTTATTTCGGTCCTGACCCCTTATGCTGCTGCTGGATTTGAGCTTCAGTGCAGGTGGAATAATGTTCAAATAAAGAAACACTTTATATCACCCATGCTGGCTTCTTCTCTGAGTTGGCCCCCAGGGGATCAAGAGGAGGTGAAATTCAACCTGACTCTCTGTACCAGGTTTGGTTGCATATTAACAGAGCTCTACTACTGAAATGTAACAGGTAGTTTATTTGCCCATCACGTGAAGTCTGGAGGTAGCCGGATCATGACCAGTCTGGCCCACAGGGTCATCAGGACCTAGGCTCCTCTTTCTGCAGTGCCATTTTTCAATCCTGGCTTCCATCCTCAGGGATACCTCATGGGCCAAGGTGGCTGCTGGGCCTCTAGTCACATGGTCCACATTTCATTTTAGGGAGACTTCTGGAAATCCCATAGGACTGACTTCAACAGCACACCTAGCTGAAATGTAGTCTGTGAACTGGGCGCATTACCACCCCCAAATAAAACAGGTTCTGTGACCAAGGAGAAAAGGGAGAATAGATGGAGTGGAAGGGAGAAGAGCTGGCAGTCTCTACATGCTCCTGATTGCATAAGTACGACTTTGGACTTAGGACTCCGACTAGAGCAAACAAGGCTCCATCCTTTTCTGCCTGTGTGGCCTTGGACAAACCCCTTCACCTCTCTAAATCCCCATTGAATAAATGGGGATGACGATAGCGATCTCAGAGAAGTTTAAAGAACAATGAGGGATGGATGTGACTTGCTTCATGATGTCTGGCACATTGTAACCTGCCCCATAGGGCAGCTATGTTTATTACAATTTTGGCACTTGGGAATTGAGTATTCAACACATCTTTAGCACTCAGTATGGACTAAGCATTTAAGGAACAGAAACAGAGACCCTTGATTTGACTGTCAGTCTGGTAGGGGAGATGACATGGAAAAATGTAAAGTTTGCAAGGTGCAGGGTATTGTGGGTGCCCTGGGTAAGGACACTTTATATGACTTTTGGTGGGGTGGGTAGAATAGGGGAAGGGTTCACTGTAGGATCAATAGGAATAAGGCAGGCATGGGTCAGGAAAGCCACTCAAGAGAGAGAAAAGGCCGTTTGAGGAAAGAGATTGAGGTAAGAAATAGAATGATTGGTGCAGAGAACTATGCTGAACTGTCAAGTGTGAGGCAGGGAGGGTCAGAGATTAGTCTGGAGAGACAGGCAAAGGCCAGATGATGACAAAGCTCAGAGGCCGTGTACAAGGACATGAGAGCAATGGGGAAATACAGATTTTAAGCAGGAAAGGGACACAATTTAGATTTGCATTGCAGAAAAATAACTGCTTGCAGTGTTAGGGAGCTGAATTACAGGGAGACAATTTTAATGAAAGGGAAATCAGAAGTCTGGTCTGAAGCAAGGTGGTGGCAGTGGGTCTGAAAGAAGTAAGAAATGTGATATTTAGGAAGTAGAATTGAGGACATTTGGTAACCGATTTTGTGGATAAGGGACAGAGTGGCTTTTGCTCGGGGAGAAAATTTTCCAGTATAGCAGGGGAGCGAGATGATCCGTTCTAAGTTTGAGGTGTGATAAGTTTTAAGATGCATGTAGGGCATCCTGGTGGAGTTGTCCAGTAGTCAGTTGACTTATGTGGTTTGGGATCTCAAGAGAAAGAAATATGAGCATAAGGTAATGGTTAAAATGTGAAGCACAGATGAACTTGCTCAGAGTGACTGTATAATGTGAAAAGATCATGGGGCTCAGGAATGCTGAAAAATACCATCATACAAAGGTCAGAGGAATGTATGTCCAGGAGAGGACAATGAAAGAGCCATGAGGACTGTGAGAATGTGGTGTCATGGGAACCAAGGCTTGAGAGTTCGAGGGGAAGGTCAACTGGTCAGATGGACCAGAGGGGTCCAGAATTAGGAACTGAATGGGTCCACCGGATTTGGGAACAATGAGTCCACTGTTGAATTTGGCAAGAGCATGTTCAGAGGAGTGCGAGGAGAGGGAAATTGATGTCTGTTCAGGGAGAGAATGGGAGGTGACTGAGGATCACCTTTTGGAGAAGTGTGGATAAGAAGTGATCTAAAATAATAAAAATGATCTAGAGAAGACTGTGGAATCTCTTTCTTTAAATATGGAAGAGTTCTGAATGTTCAGAGGTCATGGCCAGAAAGAGTTTAAAGATAAAGATGACTAATGGAAAAGGAGAGGAAGTCTCTTTTTTTTGGAGTAGAGGGAAGTACAAGGTTTAGGGATCCCTTGCTTGATGGCATCCTTTTTCTTGGCGAAGCAAGAGGCAAGATTGTCTACTCAGAGAAAGAGCAATGGGCAGGGGGTTTGAGAAT
This sequence comes from Pteropus medius, assembly GCF_902729225.1. Lineage (NCBI taxonomy): Eukaryota > Metazoa > Chordata > Mammalia > Chiroptera > Pteropodidae > Pteropus > Pteropus medius. Next base: position 2,575,251 of record NW_024349800.1, on the reverse strand, counting down.
AGTGAAAGTTTGGAACAGTTGCTAAAGCTGTCAAAGAATTAAAGAAAAGGATCAATGGATGACCATGAATTTATGATGGCACCAACCGATAGGAGAGCAGGCACAGAGAAGGTTGGCAGTAGATTCGGAGGTAGGTGCAAGGTAAGCTGAGTGTCCCAAGAGTTTCAGAGATCCACCATGAGATCTAGGCTGGGTATTGAAAAAGGAGAGCCTGTAATGGGGCGGGTAGATGGAGAAAATGAGGAACTAAGGGACTTAGGGTCTCGAGTTTATACGAAAGAGCTGGAAGGAAAGGAGATTGTGGTTAGAAAACTGAGTGATCTGAATATTCTGGGTAATTCTTAAAGACTTTGAGATTCAAAGATCCTGATTAGGATGTCCACTTAAATAATGAGGATAATAGCGGAAACTGGGGAGAAGAGGAGCCAAGTTTGTCCAAGAATCAAACAATCAAAGAGAGTAATTGAAAGGTTAAAAAATGACAGAAAGAGGGCTAAAAATGCAATAATGAGGTATTATTATTATTCCTCAAGCAGAGCAGGAAATTTTATCTGGGGGGCAAGATTTATTTGTCTGGAAACACTGGGTTAGAAAGAACCTCTATGCAACAGGATGTGAAAGGAGCAGCCTCCACTTAAAAGGGCTGCAAAGGAGGTGGTGTTCTAAAGAGAACCAAATTTCAGCAAAGGCCAATAGACAGGATGGAGGTTTGTTTATCATAGTCTCTGAATATTTTAAAACTATTATTCCATTTTCCTTTGCCATAAAGTGTTACTGTCAATACTTAATTTTTTTTTCCATATAGGTAATTTTTTTTTTTTGGCGGGGGAGGGTCTGGGTACCCAAGATTTTTTTCCTTTTCTGTAAACCCCAATTTTACTAAGAATGATATTGGTCATTATAAGTTGAATTTGCTAGGTATGCAATATGTTTTCTCAATCTGTAGTTTAAAATATTTTGAGAAAGTTTTCTTGAATTGTTAACTTTTGATACTTGTTCTGTTCTCTTGCTTTTTGTGTGTGTTGTATACACATGCTGTGTCTTTTTCTTTTTGCCTGTCTTTTATTTGTCACTTTTTTTTTAAAAAGACCATTTTTTAGAGCACTTTTAGGTTCATAGCAAAATTGAGTAGGAAGTGCAAAGAGATTTCCCAGTCGCCCTGCCTCACGCATGCTTAGTCTCCCATATTATCAATTATTCCCCAACGAAGTGGTACATTTGTTACAATTGATGGATGATGAATTGATACATCATTTTCACCAAAAATCCATAGTTTTCATTAGAGTTCACTCTTGGCATTGTACATTCTGTGGGTTTGGACAGATGCATAATGCCATGTGTTTACCATTATAGTATCATACAAAAGTTTTACCATCCTAAAAATCCTGTGCTCTGCCCATTCATTTTTCTCTCTCCCCTCAACCAATGGCAACCACTGATCTTTTTACTGTCCCAGTAGTTTTGCATTTTCTAGAATGTCATCTAGTTATGTGCCAGTTAATGACAGGGATACATTCTGAGAAATGAATCATTAAGCATTTATCTTTGCGCAAACATCATAGAGTGTTTACACAAACCTAGGTGGGATAGTGTCATATTTACCTAGGCTATATGGTACAGCCTTTTTGCTCCTAGGCTATGAGCTTGTACAGCATGTTACCACTTAGGTTGTTTCCATATTGGCTACTATAAATAATGCTGCTATGAACATGGGGGTGCAGATATGTTTTTGAGTTAGTGTTTTCATTTCCTTTGGATAAACGCCCAGAAATGGAATGCTGGGTCATATGGTAGTTTCATTTTTAATTTTTTGAGGAACCTCCATACTGTTTTCCATAGTGGCTACACCAATTTACATTCTCATCAAAAAAAAAAAATTGCAGAAGAAGGGTTCCTTAACCACATTCTCCCCAATATTTGTTATTCTTTTTTTTTTTTTTTAAATAATAGCTATTTTAACAGATGTGAAGTGATATCTCATTGTGGTTTTGACTTGATTTCCCTGATGATTAGTGATGCTGAGCACCCTTTCATGTACATGTTGACCATCTGTATGTGTTGTTTGGAAAAATGTCTTTTCATATTTGCTGCCCATTTTTTAATTCGATTTTTTTTGTTACTGAGTTGTGAGTTGTGCATTAAGCCTTTACCAGATATGATTTGCAAATATTTTCTCCCACTATGTAGGTTGCCTTTTCATTTTGTTGGTTTCCTTTGCTGTGCAGAAGCTTTTTTTAGTTTGATGTAGTCTCGCTCGTTTATTTTTGCTTTTGTTGCCTATGTTTTTGGTGTCAAATTAAAAAAATCGTCACCAAGACCTATGTCATGGAGCTTACCACCGAAGTTTTCTTCTAGGAGTTTTATGGTTTCAGGTCTTACATTCAAGTCTTTAATCCATTTTGAATTACTTGTTGTGTATGATGTTAGACAGTGGTCCAGTTTTCCCTACACTACATATTGAAGAAACTGCCCTTTCCCCATTGTATACTCTTAGAATCTTTGTCAAAAATTGACCTTATGTGCATGGGTTTATTTCTGGGCTCTATTCTATTGAGCTATGTGTCTGATTTTAAGCCAATACCATATTGTTTTAGTATAACTTCATAATATAGTTTGAAATCAGCAAGTGTGGTGCCTCCAGCTTTGTCCTTTTAAAGATTGCTTTGGTTCTTCAGGGTCTTTTGTGGGTCCCTACAAATTTTGGGATTGTTTGTTCAATTTCTGTAAAAAATGACATAAGATTTTTGGTAGGCATTGCATTCAACCTGTATATTACTTTGTATTCCTATTGCTGAGTTTTAAGAGAGCTCGGTATATTTTGGATAACAGTCCTTTATCTGATGTTTTTTGCAAGTATTTTCCTCCAGTCTGTGGTCTGTCTTCTTATTCTCTTGATAGTCTCTTTTACAGAGCAGAAGTTAATTTTAATCAAGTCTAACTTACCAATTATTTCTTTCATAGATGGTGGCTGTGGTGTTGTATCTAAAGTCATTGCCAAACACAAGGTTTTCTAGATTTTCTCCTATCTCTTAGCTGTTCAGTAGTTTTGCGTTTTACATTAGGTCTTTGATCCATTTAAAGTTAAATTTTGTGAAAGGTGCAACATGTGTCTAGATTCATTTTTTTTGTGTGTATGTCCAATTTGTTCCAGCACCATTTGTTGAAAGGACTATCTTTTCTCCATTTGATTACCTTTACTCATTTTTCAAATATCAGTTGACTATGTTTTGTAGGTCTATTTCTGGGCACTCTATCCTGTTCCATTGACCTATTTGTCTATTCTTACTCCAATACCAACCACATTGCCCTGATTACTGTAGCTTTATATTAAGTCTTGACGTCAGGTAGTATTTAGTCTTCTGACTTTGTTGTCAGTATCACGTCAGCTATTCTGCATCTTTTGCCTCTCCATGTAAACTTTAGAATCAGTTTGTTGATAACCACAAAATAACTTGCTGAGATTTTCATTGGGTTATAAATCTATAGATTAAGTTAAAAACTGACATCCTGATATTGACTCTTCCTATACATGACCATGGATTATCTGTAGTTTTCTTCCACATAGGTCTTGAGGTAATTTTGTTATTTGAGTGCTAATGTAAATATTAGTTTTAATTTTTAAATTCCAATTGTTTGTTGTTAGTATATAGGAAAGTGATTGACATTTGTATATTAACCTTGTATCCTGCAACCTGCTATGATTAGTTCAGCAAGTTTTTAAATTTTTTTGTCAGTTCTTTTGGATTTTCTACAAGAAATATTATCTGTGAATAGTCTTATTTCTTCCTTCCCAATATGCATACTTATTTCCTTTTTTTATCCTATTGCATTAGCTAGGACTTCCAGTACAGTGTTGTAAAAGAATGGTGAGTCAATATCCATGCCTTGTTTCTGATTTTAGTGTCAAAGCTTCCAGTCTCTCTCCACTAAGTATAATGTTAGCTATAGGTTTCTTGTAGCTATTCTTTATTAAGTTGAGGAAGCTCCCTTCTATTCTTACTTTCTGGAGATGTCACTTTATATTTATCTGCATGTCTTTTTTGCAAGCTTTTATTGTCTGTGGTGATATTATTCTGCTCCTTTGACATTTGGTTTCGATCCTTTCCATTTTTATAGAAGTTTTTCTGTAATTTTGAGACATGATTTGAGTTTTTCTAGTTTCAAGGTTCTACAGTACTTCTTTTTATGTAAAATATTAAAATATGGACCGTACAAACAATAGCTGTTTAAATTCAGCACAGAAGATGCTTACACATTTAAGTCTAATTGTTTCCCTGGATTTAAAGGGACAATCCTAGTTTCACTTATTCACAAATACTTTAATGTGAACCCCACCCCCCCCGCCCTTACATCCATCTCTATTTTGACTGTCTTGCTCAATTTGGATTCTATTAGGAGTATCTTTTCAAAGAGGAGCTGTGTCCTGGGGGCTTTGCTGCTAAGATTTTTTTTGAGCCCAGAAGGCTCTAGACCCTTGACCTAACCATGTGTCCATTTTACTCATTGCAAACCTTACCCAGTTTTAGCTGTTCTCAAATTGGCTTGCTGAACTTGCAAATGAATATTTGTTGTTTCATGTTCTAAGATCAGATGCTCCATTGCTCCCTCTGGAAAAGGTGATACCATGCAAGTCTTGTGACTAATGGTGGTTTATTTCTAACCACCTTTTGTTTTAGGGCTCATGGGAATACTGTAGTTTTCCTGTAACGTTGCCCAAGGTTTTGTTTTGCTATCATGACTCTTGTGTGTGCTTTTATGGGGGGATTTGAGAAATATTCAAAATTATTATCTCAGAATCTCAGTTGGGTAAGCTTTTAACGTAGAAGTGGGTAAAAAATATAGGGGAACACCATCTCCTTCCATAACTATGCTTTTCTTTCAGCTATTTCCCTTAGCAATCTTTAGCACAAGGTATAATAAGAACCCTGGCAAACTCCTTTATCTTTCTGAGCCTCATAGATTATGGAGGCTGATGAGCTCTGGCTAATAAATTGATAGTGTTGTTTCAAAGCAAGTGGCCTAACTTCATGTGGACAATTGTGCATTTTTTCCCCTACAGGGGAAAAATGCTGAACAGAGAACCCTGGACCATCAAACTAATCCCTGAGGGCCCAAAAGACCAGAGTGTTTTTTTTTTTTAAATTAAGTTTATTGGAGTAATATTGGTTCAGAGTGTTATTTTTAAGGTACGAAAGGGAGTGATATACTATTTTTTCAGCTAGTTAAATGATTTCTACTCATAGTTTCACAGCATCTCTAGCTGTCTCTCATTTCCTAAACTGCAAAATTTCCAAGACTGTTGGTTTGGGTCTGCCATTTAGCAGACAGAGATCTTAGACCTAAGTTATATTCTCTGAAATTCATTTGAAAATTATAAAAATGAGAATAATACATGTTAAGTGTGAACGGGATAGCTGATGACATTAAATGGAAGTTTGGTAAACCGTAAAGTCTTATATAAGGTGCACTTTGTACTAGTTTACTTCTTTAATACTGTTCAGCTTCTTACACTTATACCATATCAAAGTACCCAGTAATAAAGTAGGTATTTGATAACTATAACAAATAGACTACTGATTCCTAATTGGTAGCTGGCTGTTCTAATCACCTTCACATCACTAGCACTTTATCCATAGTCCACTACACAGTGTTTAGTAAACAATGATGGAATATAACCTTCCAATTCTGGCAAAAATTAGATGGGCTTATTCATAATCAGAAGCCCTGTGGTACAGATGGAATATTGCACTAGGCCTCAGTTTCTCATCTTTAAATCCTAGCATCTGACTTGCTTTCACCACAGAATTATGAGACCAAGTAAGAAACTGTAATATGGAAATGCTTTTTAAAGAAGACTATGCAACCTATTCTCTTCTTACCTCAGGTAGAATTTAGTTTAGGCTGATGGAAGGTTATCTAGGTATTCCTATAGGCATTTTGGAAAAGTTTTCTAAAAAGACAGTTGTTTTTATTATGTCTCCAGCTGGTTATTTCCTAAGCTACTTAACAAAATGGATACCATTTTTTTCATCTTTGAATCCCTTATGTGCTTAGCAAAATGTAGTCTCAGATCTCAGTAAATACTTGTCTAATGTTAGAACAAAATGCTGCCACACTAATCCATCAGCAAGCACTGCTGTTTACTTGTAAAACATACTCTGATTCCAAGTATTTCTCCTTATCCCTGATATTACCTTCTTAGTAGAAGCCATCATTGTATTGCTGATCGCTGGAATAACTGCTATAGCTTCCAAACTGGTTTCCTGGTGTCTATTTCTCTCTCCTCCAACAGGATCAAAACAGAGCAATTTAAAAAAACTAACCAACAAACCATAAATTAGACCATGTGACTGCTCTGCTTAAAACCTTGCAGTGACTTTCCCACTGCATTTACAATCCAGATTCTTTAAACCCACATGCTCTATATCAGGGACCAGCAATTACAGCTTGCAGGCCAAATCTGATTCGCCGCATTTTTGTAAATATAGTTTTACTGGAGTACAGCCATATACAGCTTACAGCTGTTTTTGTACTGCAATGGCAGAGTTAAATAGTTGCAGAGCCTAAATATTTCTCATCTGGCCCTTCACAAAGTTTGCTGACCCCTGCTCTGTATGATCCAACTCCTATCTTCCTGGGTATCTGCTCTCTTTCCCCACTCTGGTCATTCACTATATCCTAACCAGGTCTTTCCTTCCTCAGAAGCTTTACACCTGCTGCTGTAACTCCCCAGCAAGGATCTTTATTCATATAGTCCCATGACTACCTATCACTGAGGTCTCAGCTTAAACGCCAACTCCTCATGGACGTTCCCTGATCAACCAATCTAGAGTGGCCTCTTCAACCTCCCTAGGTACGTATCTACTATGAAACAAAACATGGTAATAACTATTTGAAATTATGGATTGGTTTAGTTCTCACCCCGCTTTAGAATATAAGCTCCACGAGAGCAGAGAGCTTTTCTGCCAATGCCCATGCCCCATTTTAATCAGTATAAACTTACCACAAAAAACAATGCCTGGACTTGTTTTAGAATGAGAAAGAAAAAGGCCAATAAATAGTTGCTGAATGAATGAGGCCAAGGTCAGGAACTCCAGTCTGGTTCAAGTGCAATGTTCAGTTCCACTGCTGCAGACCAGCCCTAATCATAAAAGGCTAAAGGAAGATAAGCTCACATTCCTTGCCCCATTATGGCAAAACAACTCCACCAAAAGCACACCCTCCTAAATGTGGGTCCACCTTGCTCTCTACAGGTAAGGAAATGGAGTTATGAAAACCAGGCAAGGCAAGGTCACAGAAATAGACAAAGAAGTTCTCAACGTTATGATTATTATGGTTAAGAATTTTATTATCAAAATTATTACATCTCTTGTGAAAGTTCAAATGTTACAGCAAGGTGTAAACACTCCACTTGAGAAAGAAGTGATACTTCTTCCCTTCCAAGAGTTCCCCCCACCCCCACCCATTCCCCCCCTCCCACCCCCCGAGGTCTGGTCTTGACAGCACCCTGCCCACACAGAGTGGCTGGGGTCTCTGCACGTGCCAGGCAGGGTGAGGGCCGCCTGCCCGCTGGCCTCTCCCCTTGGTTAACAGCCAAGGGAAGAATGCAAACCCCAGCCCAAATGGAGAGACATTTACATACGTTTTATATAATATACAAAGAAACCAGCATCCCAGGCAACATGATTTCCACTCCCAACGCTCTCCCAGACTGATGGGTTTGTGGGGGAAACAACAAAAAGAAAAGTATTCTGCTGAGGTCTCAGCACTAAAAAAAAAAAAATCTCCCCTCATTTGAGCAAACACCTGATTTAAATTTTGAAAAAGTGAAAATCTGTAACAGTCACACACAAAGAGAGAAGACTGTGCATATGATAGTTGTAGTAGAGGGTAGAAGGAAGAGGATGCAAGAGGCTAGGGGGAAAAAAGGAGAAAAAAAAACTGAAGGGAAGGGAGGAGACTCACAGTATTATCTTGTCCAAAAGAAAAGAAGTAAGGTCCACTGCAGCACCAGGGATTACACCTGTCATAGATCTGCTACCCCTACCATGGTTATAACTGAATACAAAATTAGATAAATAAAAACACGCCGGATATTACAGTAAACAAGTGAAAGAAATAAGCTGGCAACCGTATGGAATTTAAAAAGATTGTGTACCCCACCTGGGCTGGCTCCAGGGCTCCTCCAGGGGTGTACAACAGGCACAATGCACTGATGGGGAGAAGCCAGTCTGCTCTTGTCTCTCATCCAGAACAGTAGGTGTGTGGGTGGCTTTATAACTCTCTCACCTGTGCCACTCTCAAATAAGCACCCCCCAAAGAAATGTGGGACATGCCCACACACAATCACAGTCCTGTCGGTGCCATTCCACACACATCTTTCCATTCCTACCCTGCAGTCACGAGTGCATGCTCCCCAATCATGGAGGCGGTCCTATTCATGGGATCGTCAACTCCTGATTAATTGGGAGTAGAAAAAATACAATTCAAAGAATTCCCAAACCACTTGGGATCCATCCTAATTAAATTTATTGCCAAGAGCTGATAAATAGCAATGCAATTGGCCCATCTCACTTATCATTTCTCTTTTCTTTGCCTACTTACTTCGTGGGTTATTGAGCTGTGAAATAGCTTGGGGAGGGGGAGAGGGATGGTAACAGCTGGGGGCCCAGACAATCCACTAGGATAATCTGCTCCTGAATAATCTAGAGTTGATCACAAGCTCTTCTTCAGAGAGCCAGGCATTCCTCAGTCAGAACACATTCCAAGCTTCACTATCCCTGCCTATTTCTTGATTTTAAGACAAAGGTAGGGAGCATTCTTGGTGGACACATCTTGGCTGGATGTTTTCGGAATGGTTATCTTAAGGTGAACATTTACATACCATACCTACCTTTTTTCTTAAGTGCATAAACCCCTAACACTACTCAGATGGCTTGGGCTTTGAGATTGGCTCTTTTCATGTTTTTTTTTTTCTTTTTTTTTTTCTTTGAAACTTTTTTTTTGGATTTAAAAAGATGTCCTCACTGCACAAGTGACTACAGGTTACAGGCAAGGATGGGAGATGGAGGCTTCAACACAACTCATTGCACTTAGAACCGTCACTAACCGAAACACCGTTTGCTTGTCAACAATGTACCCTTAACAGCAGGGAGAAACTTCTTTATAGTCTCTGCTTCAGACAAGATTTACATCTTTCTCCAAGGCCAGAGCCAGTCGCGAGCACAAGTCTTGTTTCTTGTCGACCAGACCCAATCCTCTGGCACCTTGTACCCCCTTCCCCAGCAATCTGCTCGGCCTAGGTTCCAGAGGCAGCTGGAAGGAAGCAGCTATGGGCTCATTCAGTTCTGTTTGCCCAAATCCAGAAGCCCTAGGAAAGTCCTGTCTGAGTCTTGACTCCTGACCCTTGCAGCGGCTGGAGTCGGTACTGGTGCACACCCCCACTCCCGCGGTGTGGGTAGTGCTGTGAATTGGAAACCGCAGATACCCTGGAGGCCTGGTAGGCAGTGGACTGCCCAGCACTGGGCAGACTGATAGTCCGTAAGTCTGATGGCAACGACGACCTAGAGTTCTGAGGAAAGGAGGTGGAACTCAGAGTTCCTGTGCTGGACTGGGAAACCGAGTCTGAGGTCGGTGAGTCTGAGGGGCCCTGTGGGGTAGGGCTAGCAGCACTAGAAGGGCAGCTCCTCCTTGAAAGATTGCTGCCCGTGCTATTTCCAGAATGTGGCTGGCTGCTATAATACCCTGGTGTCCCCGTAAACTGGGCCAACGAGTCTGTGGACACAGGGTGGGCAGGGCTGGAATAGGATGTAGAAGAGAGGGAAGATTCTGAAGAACCATGAGAGGGGGCGTTTCCAGATCTCAGTGCAGTAGTTCGATAACTGTATCCTGGAGACTGGGTGGGATGTCCTCGAAAGGGGGAGGAACTTTGCTGAAGGAGGCTTTGTGATTCTGTCCGTGGACTATCACACTGCAGGAGCTAGAAAGAGTTGGGAAGAAAAGCATAAAGAAGTGAAAAAGTCCCTACTTAAGCTCTTTAAGTTTGTGAATATTTAAAATACTCTATTTTTTCTTCATCTTCCTAACCATTCATTCTTTTTAGGACATTAAAGATGGCAAAATGGCTATCTCTGGTCACTTTATTTTTCTGCCATGATTTATTACTTGAAGGTAAGCAGATGACTTATTTCCAAGGCTGCTGAAATTATATGCAAAGATGACATCTCAACTGCAAAAGATGGCCAGGATCACAAACATTTGGAATCCAGAACATACTCCTATGCCCAGAGATGAGCAATTTCTCGTCTCACCTGGTAGCTGTATCTGGAAGGGCTGTAAACGGTTGCTCCTTTAGAGAGTGCTGAGCTCAGTGTCTCCGGGCCTTCTCCATCTGCAGGGTCTGGAAGGTTAATACAAAACCAACTTGGCTTCTTAGAATAAGTGAGAAATAGCCATTGTTCATTCAAATCACCAATGAAATCACTAACCCACGCTGCTCTCTTCCTGACAAATCAGATGAGTGCAGCATGCCAGAAGGGCAAAAGGAGTGGTTAATTATGGGCTATGTCTTAAATGTCTGATCTGATTCTCATCTTCTCCTTTCTCTTCATCATTCATCAAGGTAGATTTCCAGGCCTTTAGAGAGATGAGTTACAAAAAAGCATCCCTTGGGAAAAAAGAGCAGACAGAGAGCAAGCAATACTAGATCTTAAGAATGCTGTATTCCAAAAGACTAGAGACAAGAATGAGACGGAACCTTGTACACAGTGGAGCCCAACTACAGAAATAGCCGACTCACCTCAGCCTAACATTTGGTATGAACTGTGTGGAGCCTGGCTCGTGTGTCCCTGAACTTGTTTGGCAGAAAGCCACAGGCTCACCTGAGTCTTTCTCTGTGATGTTACTCTCCCATGTGGGAGAAGGCTCTCCTTTTTGGGCCACCCTCACACTGCTTCGGAGGACTTTGGGGATGCTCCCTCCTTCTCGGAGTCGTTCTACTGAAGTGGGAACCATCCTGTGAAGGCAACCAGGTGCAAGTTTATGCCACAGGACTTTAGAGTCTGGAACAACTGAAGCTCTGACAAAGGTTGTACAACACAGCCTCTTAAAAACATCCTTTTAAACATCATTTTCCTCAGGATCAATTTAAAATAAGGTATTTTCTCTGCGCCAAACTATGTCAGGCACTGAAGAAAAAAACATAAAAAAAAATCAATCAAGGAAAAAGTAAATTTAAGGATGTTACTTCTTTTAATCTCCTTTCTGAAATGCTTATAATTTTCCTCTGTGAAGTCATTGCCTGGCACATAGTAGTTTAAGAAATATTTCACAGGTTAATAAACATTATTCATTTGAGCCATGTGCCTTCTTTTGCAGCCTTCATTTCTTCAGTTCAAGTCACTGAACTGCTTTATTCTCTATTTCACTCATTTCATACTGAGTACTTGCCACTAGTATTATTTATTTGTGGTTTCCCCTAAACCAGACAAGTCCTTTCAGAATGTCATGTCTCTCTGTATATACTAGCTGTGTGACTTGAGACTTCTGTTGGTAATTTAAGTGAAATTGAGCTGAACTTCTGACTTACCTTTCATATAAAATGAGAAAATAGAAAAAGCAATATTACTGCCCAACAGATACTAATGCTCATCTGTGTCCATAACTGTATGCAGTCCAAATTGGTGTTCCACAGACTTGGTGGCAATTCTTTGCTTCTGTAAGGCTGGGAGGTTGTGGCTGATACTATTAAATCAGTTAGATGGCACTGCACTTTGGCTGGCTTTCTCAGATAAGTGTTCCCATAGATTTTAGGTAAAACTGGGAAAGATCCATTTAATGATTAAAGCATCAAACATCAACTTACCACCTACTGCTGATATTCTCTTGAGGTCTGCAGTGAGATGAAGTGCCTCTGGAATCGGATGGGCTTACCGCCTCCAAATGGGACATAGAGGAATGCGATGGGGAAAATTTTTTGTGAGGAGAAGATGGGGTTCGGGTTGAGGATCCCTGCACACCATGGGCACCAGTGTCAGAAAGTGAGTTACTGCTGCCTTGCTCAGCTCCTGCAGACTTGCTTTTGCACTGTGCAGAGTCACCTCCCCCACCAGCAGAATTCTCCTTGGCTTCTTGTTTCCGTTTACGGTACTCCAGCAGGGATACCTAGGAAGGAAGTAAGAAACAGGACTCTCGCTAGACATTGTTAGTGGATCAGCAGCAATGGGGAAAGAAGATGGGACCTTAGTAAACCACTAGTGAGCCATGTAAACAAAGTAAACAACACTTGTAACTTTTTTCAGGTGTTAGATCTGAGCAGAGCTACATATTTAAATCAGTCAGAAATTGGTAAGACAAGACACTAGGAGATGACATCTTTGTTCACCAGTAGAATTCAACCTTTTTTCTGCCTTCAGAGAAACCTGTGAGGTCACAGTTACCCCAGTAACAGAAATGTGCTATCAGTTATCTGCAACAATGGTGAGCACCTAGAAAAGGGAGGGTGAAGAGTTGGGAGCTCAAGTAGTTTAAAAATAAAAAGCCTCCCAGGTGATTCTGATAGCTCTTCCTTAGGCCCTAGGAATCCTTACAGTTTTTGTTTTGTTTTGTTTTGTTTAAGAGAGAAAAAAAGAAACAACAATTGCTTCAGGGCTCTTAAATGTACTCGATTTTCTAAGACACACCCAGGGATTTATTACTGATTCTGTCTTACACATAGGGAAACTAACGTAAAACTAGAAATGATTTCTGGTTTCTGTTTTAGCAAGCCAGCTCTATTAAACCTACGCATACTTGGAAGTTTCTTCGCAGCTTGCTGTTCATCTACCTCATTCTTTCCTGACTGCCACAAGAGAACCCTCTCCCTGACCCACCTGGCATACCTCCTCTGTGCTGTTTTAGTACACTGTGCTCACACTGGCTATCGACCCATTATGTCTTGCTTGTTCCCCCACTAAACTGTACGTTCTACAAGACCAAAGACCTAATTTATTTGGCTTTTTTTCTTTAACATTCAGCACAGAACTTGGCCCATACAGGCACTCAACAATATTTTTGAAATAAATCAGGATTTCAAGCACTGTTGTACATTAACAAATGAAACCAGAAATTCAAAGACTGTTTTCATTTCTGTTCTTAACAGTCAATGCTGTTCATGCAAGTCTTCTAAACCCACTGCTATCTTATTCCAAATTATTTGCTAGTTTCCTCTTCTTCTATCCACTTAGAGCTCTCATTTTTTGTGCAAATTAAAATATAACAAAAATGCAAAGTTAGACAATTTTGTATATGCGTTTTCTATATCCAAAGGAGTTAATAATAAATTCTGGTCATGTATTTTATTGTAATGCAAGTATAAAAAGCCAGTAGGCTACATTTCACCAAGAATACTATGGATATTTTGCAATTATGTGAGACTGTCACACACATAGAACATTTAGCATTTCTAGTCCTGCCCAATAAATAAAAGTTGCTGTGCCAACCCAAAATACTCCCATGCATTTCCAAATGCCCCTAGTTGAAAACCACGGACATAAAAAGCGGCTTGGCTCTGCCCATCTCTACAAAGTCTCCTCTTGAGTCTCCCTACCTTTCCCCTGACACCAGGACAACATTCAACTGTTTGCAATCACATCACATCCCTGCCGCCCACCCAATGGAGTGTCAGTTACTTGTTCTGCTCCCTCTTCTGTAACAACCTCACCCTCATTTGTTGTCTAATTGAGTCCTACTTAGTGTTTGAAATCAGCTAAATCAGTGACCTGTCACCCCTCACTCCACTACCCCTCAAACTGGCCAAGAGCCTCTTTTTGTTATTAAGTACATAACATTTGTTATGTACTCACCACATATCTGACTAGGCTCGGTTTCCTGGTTAAGATGTTCCTACCACATCTGAACAACTCCTTTGGAGCATCCACCACCATTGTAATTAATCGTTTATTAATATAATTAATTATCTGCTAAGCTCAGTCTCACTTGCTATAAGCTTCATCAGGGCAGAACCTAAGAGGCAATATAGCATGGTGGCAGTAAGAGCATGCAATCTGGAATCAGACAGACCTGGGTAGTGTCCTGGCTCTTCCGTTTACTAGCTGTGTGACCATGGACAAGTTATTCAACTTGCCTTTGTTTCCTCATCTGCAAAATGGGAAATTACCCATCTTACAGGATTACTGTGAGGATTAAATGCATAAGAGCTTAACAGTGCCTAGAACATGGGACGTGCTAACTAATACAATTAATTAGCATTATTCTTTTTCACTGTTCTATCCTTTGAACTGCCTAGCAAATGTACAATATGTATATGGTAGGCATTTAAATTAGATGATTACAACATTCATCAAATTGTATTAAAACAGTCTTTCGCCGGACGTAGCAGAGACCATGTCTTAATTATCTTTCTTTTCCTCACACTGAGAACAGTGCTGAACACACAGTGGTTAGTAACTTAGTAAATTTCTATTGAATGTTAATGCTCTTCAAAAAGCTCTATATAAAGTGAAAGACTTACCTTTTTCCTCTGTGGTGGGTTCTGGGGGGCAGATGGGACTCCTTCACAAGCCCTTTCACTACCAGGTGACATGGATCCACGAGAGAGGTCTTTCATAAAACCATGCTCATATCTGCTGGAAAACCCTTCTGCCGGGGAACAATATCCCCCATCCAAATGTAAAGGCTTCCTATCCCCTACTAGGGGAGACCCTCGATATAATCCATCTGCTCGAGGCATAGCGTTCAATGGGGAGTAGGCATACATTAGGTTAAACTCTGTCCGAAATGCCTGGTCCGAGTTTCTCACAAGGGTCTGATGTCCATCGCCACTCCTGCTTGGAAAGCCAGTGTCAGAGGTGGGCCCAATCGAGGGATGAGGAGCCAGGTCAGAATGACCTGAGTTGATCAGGGAAGGTCTGTCAGCACAGCTGTTAGTGTTGGAGTCAAGGTAGCCTACTTTTGTCAAGTCCAGGTCTTTTCGGTGACAAAGCTGAAAGAATAAAAATCAATGGAGACATGGGATAGGGAAGAATGGAAAAAGTTAAAGGGCGGAAAGAAAGGGAGACAAGAGGGGCACAATTGAACAGGAAAGAGGAATGGAAGCAGAAGAGAAAAAGCTATTAACATCTGAAAGAATCCCATGTAGCAACAGTGTATACAGGGCAGATCACTAAAGAATCCTCATCTTTCCCAAAATGCTTTCAAGTCTTTCTGAAGAATACTGGGAAAATCAGAATTAGATAATTGGCCAAATGTGACTACTTTGCCTGCTTAGCCTTTCATCAGGTTTGCTGAGTTACCCTGCATTAAGGGACTGGCAGTATAATTAGGGATGGACCTGATCCCCATGTATGCTACAGACATGAGACTAGTGTCTTAAGATAACTGGCTTCTGATGTTATTTATTTCTAAATTAATATTGATGGAAAGTGGGAGGAAAAAAGGTGAAAGAAAGTAGACGAAATATTTAAGGTACTGGTTCAGTAAAGGAGAATGGCATTAAAGACATCAACCAACCAGTTCACTCATTTTCACTATTATTAAGTGGATATGTTTCTCACAAAACCTTCTGGCCACCCTTTTCTTCTTTCTTTACCCTCTAACATATGTCGACATACCACAAGACTACTAATGTCCATCACTGCAGAGTATCTGAAATGCTAAAATGTATAAAAACAAACCCTGTCTACTATTTGATTTTCACTGCCTCCTAATACCAAGATTTTCCATGACTAGGGTCAACTAACTCTCTAGAAAGAATGGTTCAAGAAACCCAGATAACACACGTCAGCTTCCAAATTACACTATCTTGGAATCTTTAGCAGCTGAAGACACAGCGCTTTACTTTCCTTATAAGATAGAGCAAAACCACCCAAAAAACCTGTAGTATACTAGAATACCACCTTTCTCAGTTTTACATTGATCTATCAAATCCTACTTATTCAGATTTTGGTCAACTGTCACTCAGTTCAATACTAATTTTTTATTAGAAGGAAGTGGGGTTAACAGTTAACTTTTAAAAGGTTTTGAGAGACTATAGCTTTCTCTTTAAGAGGAAAAGTTCCATATGGACTCATAGAGTCAATTACTACATTTGTCCAAATCTTCTAATAGTTAAAAAATGCTACCAATAAAATCTGAATTTAGCGTCTCCACTGTAGTAGGGTTTCTGAGCAAAGCACTCAACTGATATCCTAAGAGATAATACTTGTACGGCAACCATATCCCAACCACTGCAGAATGGAGGCCTGTGTCATAAAAGCCATGGGCTGACAGTTTCCTTGTATATGCATTAAGGATTGATAAAGAAAATGTAGAAAGTGGAGAAATATGACTCTCCTGTCCTAAAGAAGCTGCTCAATCAACCAAAGCTGAAAACAGAGCTCTCAGATTAACCTGGGAACAGGCATAAATCACAGCCTAACTTCTCCAACATAAGCTGCTCCTTTATCAGCTCAAGATAATAAATATCAAAAGACAGGTCCTACTAACTTTTGATTCAACTTTTCTTATTTAACAGACATTATTTGTTAGATTTCCTTTAACGAGGCTCCTCTATCACATCTTCAGCCTCCTTTAAACTTTACTTTTAGATTCTACTTTTCTTTTAAAAGAACTCTTTAACCACCCCCTCCCCCAAACAACAACAAAAACAAACCCCACCATGCACACACACAGGCACTTCATTTATCTCCACCTATATTGAGAGTTCTGAGTAATCACAGTCACACATGGCAAGATTCATTCAACTTACAGTGACCGAATGGCCACCCTCCAGCCCAGCACCCCATTCACTTGGATACCTCAGCCCTTCCCACACACTCATGCACACTCACTCTTAACCTCCAAGTGTGATTGAGATGGTGTGATAACTACCTCGGGTGACAGGGACTCGGGCCTATTCGCAGGGTAACTCTCAGGGGAGGATATGTTCTAGAGGAGGGAAAAGCATCTTGTTATTCATCTACTTGAAGTCAAGAAGCAAAACAAAACAAAAAATAAAGTAAAAGCAAGCATAGATGGTTAGCCACAACTTTTTGCAGGGACAGGAGTAGGGATAAAAATGCACAGGGGAAATGTTTAACTACAGAATTCATCTCAACAGACAGAATGACTTGTTAAAATGCTTCCTGGTGCCTTAATGTTTCATGCTATAAGTAAACATCTCAAGCAGATCTTAGGAAAGAGATGGGTGAAATTTTACACTGTTACAGTTGACCCTTGAACAACACTGATTTGGACTGTGCAGGTCTGCTTTTATGTAGATTTTTTTCAATAAATACAGTACTGTAATCATATTTTCTTTCTTATGATTTAAATATTTTCTTTTCTCTAGCTTACTTTATTCCAAGAAGATATAATACATATAACATTCAAAATGTGTATTAATCAACTGTTTATGTTATTGGTAAGACTTCCGGTCAATGGTAAGCTATTGGTGCTTATGTTTTGGGGGTGTCAAGTTATACGTGAATTTTTAAATGAGTGGAAGCTGGCATACCTAACCCCTGTATTGTTCAAGGGTCAACTATATATTTCTTTCTATGTTAGATGAGAGTTTAGCAACCTATAGTATTTGTTATTGTCAGGCACCCTACCACTTAATCCTTCGAAGGAGAACCTTTTTCCTTCACCCTACACCCCATTCTGAACATCACACTTCCTCATTCTATGAGACTCAGGCTCGCCACTGTTATTCAGGGAAACTGCTTAGCATGCTGGGGCTGACAGGGCTAGGGAGATGGCCAGTTCCTCTTATGAGTTATAGAAGATATGACTGATAGAATCTTCAGCTCATAGATGAGATACTTCTTGGCATAATCTAAATGGATCTGAGCACTCCCTACCAATATTCTCTTATGTTAAAATTCATTGTACTTTTAGCAACAGAGTGGGGGAAGCAGGTGTCTACACTTCAAGTCCCTGTGTCCTAAACAAGTTTACACTTATTAGGGCGTTCACCTGAGGCATCAATTCCATATCAAACAGAAACTGGGCAGTGAACTCTAAAGGGAAGATGTGAACTGTACAATGAGAGAATGATGGCGGTAGTTGTGACAAGGGTTTAGGGTGCCAGGGGTAAGGTAAGAGGGGCAGGGGATGTTCCTTATGTTGTAGACTATGGACATCTGTGTCTGTGGTAGGGGAAATAAGGCTGCTTTAGCAGAGCCACATATTGGCTGTTAGTTTTACTTGGTGGGATGGGTAGTGTGAGATGGATAGTGGAATATGGATCTATTTCAAGGCAGGAAGAGAAGAAAAGGGTTATTCTGGTAGAAAGAAGGGGCTGATTAAGTCTGCCTTCCTAATGTTGCTTTCATTCTTTTTCCTTGATGCTACCTCCTCCTCATGATCATGTTTCCTCAACTCCTTTCCTTAGCATCGGAGAGATTTCTCACTTTTCTCCTGGAATGTTTATTTTTCCTTTCAAAAATATTCTTCCCCCATCCAAGCTGATCTTTACTTGTAACACCTATTGGATATTTCTCTGTGTCACAGTTTTGGATGGAAATAAGGCTCCCAACTACCTATTCTAGAAAATAGAAAAAAGCGTGGCAATTAGAATGGTGATAAGGATGGTCAGGATGGTGAAATGTTTTTTTATTGATTAGAAAGGCAATACATTTCCTCAGTTAAATCATGGGATTAAAATAGTAGAAACATGCATTCAACTTCTTGAAGGGATGGGCTATTTAATATTTTTCTTTCCCTCTTGGTATTCTCACATTATGCTTAGACTATGCATCACTAAAAGGATCTTTAATTTTTTTAAAAAGGTAGAACACATTAAATTTTCAGTGTTTCATAGTTATCTAAAGTGCTATACTGAGTGCCAAACTTGGCTGTTTGGGAAGGCAACTTACCTTCTCATTTTTGTAATTTCATGTTTAATTATAATAAAACCTGAAATGACAAAGTATTAAACCCTATTCCTATAATATATTGCCCACCAGGTGAATATCCTTTAATGCAATTTTACTTATTAAACTGTAGTTGCTAACTAAAAAGTTAATTGTGATTATACCAGGTAAACTTAGTAAGGGCCGAATCAGCTCCTTTACTACCTGATTAAAAAGAATATCACAGGGAATTTGTTAAAGAGTAACTTTCCTAGACACCAAATGTAACCAGGAAATCTTTTTACGCCCCCAGAAAGATCTGCTCCAAAAGTAAGTTAATATGATCTAATTGAAGTACAGAACATAGTTGTGTCTCTTGCTTTCAAGGCTGTTAGCTATCTCTGAGTTAGTCATTTAAAAGTCCAGGTATTTTTAATCCCCATGCACTCATAAAAGCTGAACAGGGAGGATGACACTGGTTAGAACATTCACCTTTATAAAAGAACACATCTGTAGAAATGCAAGCTAGAGGCAGAGCTGAGTGTGTTTAGTGACCAGAACAAATTTTTCTGAGAAGGAAAAGACAGTATCTGTTTGATTATAAATCAAAGCAACATGCAATCGATGTTTTTTTATACACATGGAAACCTCAGCAAACCTGCTGTCGCCCAAACTTGAATTAATTGATTCAGAATTAACTTTCTGAAACAGCTGATATACATTTCTAACTTAATCCAGAGAGTGAATGCAACCAATTTTGTCTTAATAAATGCATGTCGCTAGCTTCTATGTCTCATTCTTAACACATTATAAGATGGAAAAGTAACCTGAAGTAGGAAAAAACCTCTCACTTGCCATATATCATATCCCAATGCTTTCTAAATTTCTGTTCACTGAGGCCATAATGAGACTAGAAAACAACAGGGAAAGACACTTCACTGATTTAGCCTAGAAACAGAAACGATTGTTATGAGTTCTTAGGCTGGTATCATTAATGATAACGCGGCAGCCAGAGGCCTATGTTAACCAAAGTATAGACTAAAGACAAAGATGGAGATCTAGCATGCTTACTACCTGAAGTTAAGAGACTGATGGACTGCATGCAAAAGGCAAACAAATGTCATCTGTGGTAGAATTATTCCTATTTTGGAAGTACAGAGACTGCCAAGATGAGAGGCTATCAGGTTAACAGTTCACACTGACCCTGAGGTTTCCCATTCTCTTGGTGAGACAGGCAAGGAACATAGTAAAGAAGCATTTGAAATGATATTATATTTGAAATGAGGTGTAAATGATGACTTCATATTCAGCACTCCCAATAACCAAACCCAAATCACCTCAAACTGCAGAGGAGTATTGCAGCGACTAGCAGTAAGAGATGTGATTGGTGAGAACATGAGGCTGTATCCATTTCGACATTCCTCTTCTGGGTGAGATGGGCCAGGTGTGGTCAGCTGGGGGCTCTTTGAGCCTGGATTGGGAGGGGGTGGTGTGACTGGAGAAAGAGGTCTCAGTAACTTGGTGACATTCTGCTCCATCAAATAGCGAGACTTCCATTTCTTTAATGGACTCAACAAGTCTGTGAAATACAAAGCTTGGATGAGAGGACAAAACCATAGCTTAAAAGGAGGCTCTGTAATAAAGCCATTAATCTATAACCCACAATGGCTCTTAACTCCTCTTTTGCCTCATCCCATTGTTATCTCCTGCCATCAAACCAAAAGCCCAAAGAAGCTTAATTGCCACACTTAAAGTCATTTTCAAAACTATTTTCCAGAAAATTGCCAGATGAATCGGACACTTCTGACTGATCATGGAGCTAATTAATCTCTTTCAATGCAAAATATAATTTTTTTTACACTGAGTTTCCAAAAATCCCAAATCTGTGTCACTTTGTTAAAATCATCCTCTATTTAACTGTCACCAGTACAAGCTTCTGAAATGCTAATACTTCTTTTATCTTCTCTTATTTATTTTTTGCCATTTCCCAGCAGCTTTCTCTAACAGTCTGCTTTAGTAGGAAAGTTACACATGATTACCTGATCCATACCTAGCCCCTAGTTTCTAGAGTGCTTCAAACTGTGAAATTTCTATAAAAACTCCCAGCCATTTTCAAAAACTAGGTTAGTACTTTTTCTCATAAGAATATCCTACTTTCTATACTGCTTAGGTCCACTTAAAAAGGAAGTTACTACTCTGTTTCAGTGACCACTTAGGCCAAAGTACCTATCTCGCTTTCTCAGAGGAAAAATTAACTTTTATTATTTACAGCAGTTAAAAGATATTTATTTACTTAATACCTACTATATGAAAACCACTGAATGAGGTTATATGGGGGAAATGATCATCATGTAGTCTATTTAAAGGGGCTTACAAATTTATGTATGAGAGAAAATACATGTAAAACATGTTTAATATAAGTTTAAGAATCTCAACAGAGGTGATCACGCTGCGTTGTTAGTGAAAAATAATTATGCTTTTAAGTACTTATTATGTAGCAGGCACTATAGTTCAGGCTTTATATGAATTATCAGATTTAATCTGAACAACTCCATAAATCCAGCACTATTATTATCATCCTCATTTAAAAGATGAGGAATGTGATGTGTAGAGAGACAAAGACGAGATAATCTGGCTCCTATCTATGTTCTTAAACACTAGGTTAAATTATATCCCCCCAGCTTGGCAGAAGGAGTAACATTTACCCTAGGCCTTTGAGGGCACATTTTGGGACAGTAGGTCATGATCTGAGCTATCCTTCAGGAAGATTACTCTGGCAACAATGGTTAAGATAAGATTAGACACTGGGAAACCATTTAGAGTTAATGGAGTAGATAACAGAGTTAGGAGACACTGAACTACAGTAGCTGAAACAGAAGTACAATGCAAAAAGTACTGGAGATGCATATTTTCCTTTCTGATATCTGAGAATTTATTTTCCTAGATTGGAAGTATATTCGAATTTTCCTTTTGTTCCACATACTAAATTTTCTTATTTTTCTTTTCTCCTTTTGAAAAGTGCCTAGGTATAAAAACAAACAAACATGTGATTCATGACTTATATTTAGAATACCTTCTCTATATTTCAAGAGTCTGAAACAGTCAATCTTTTAAAACACCTCTATATTGCTAGGTCCAACACTGTAACTACTAAAGGCAATTATATAAGTGATGAAGTTCATTGCAGTAAAGTTAGAAAGTACAAGTGAACTCTCTCAAATCAACTTACAGGTTATTCACGTAACATATATTTACTGAGTATTATGATAATCATATTCAACAAAACATGCCTAATGTCCGCCGCCTTTGTGAAGTTTATGGGCCAGTGGTCATTTACCTACTTTTTTCTATTGAAAGCACTATACTTATGAAAAAGTTTTTTCAAGCTTCATCTTTCCTGTCATACAGAGCTTTCAAATTTTATGTGGTTAAACCTATCTATCTTTTATCATTTTTAACCTTTACTCAAACGCTTCCCAAGTCTATATAAACAAACATCCACATATTTAAACACACGACATTTTTACACCCCTCCCCGTCCACCAGTAATTAATGCGCTGCTAATCTCCTGGTGTATTTTCCTCTAGACCTCTTTCTTAAGATGGCCTTATTAACTCTTGCCTAGATCGCACTGCTCAACAACCTACAACTTTCACTCAGAAATACATGGTAAAGTTCTTTCCATGACAATAAACAGAAATCTACAATTAGCTTTTAATGGCTGTATGGCATTCATATTATTAAAATTTAACTAATTTAAGTACTTTTCAAAAATTTTTTTGCTATTACAAATATGCCTCAATGACCAATAATCTTGTTCTTACACATTTCTGAATTTATTTTTTAGAACAAATGTCTAGACGTAGAACTGTTAAATGAAAAAAATATTTCTACAGACTCACTAGCTTTATATTTATTCTTGTGTGAATTGTCAGCTCATGTTCTTTAGCCTGCATTCTAGAGGTTTTGATTTTGTTCTTCATTTTCAATGGCTCTTTAAATAATAAGGATGTTGACACTTTGTCAAACATAATTATATTTTCTCAGTTTGCTAACTGCCTTTTAATTTTATTCTTTTTTTTAGCTATATAATGTTTTATCTCTATATTTAATTTTTTAACTCAAATAGAGTACAGGATAGTGATTATTTCTTTTATATGCCAAATGGCTACCATTCTTCCAAAATATTTTATAATTATAGAACTATAATTTCTCTGGATTTGAAATATGATATTTACTCTATTAGACCCTGTTATATACATACTGGGCTTAGTTCTCAATGTTATTTTGTATACTTGCTGTCCAAACAGCATTAATATCGACATACAGTTTTAAGTAAAATTGTTTGGGCAATACCAGTTATTCTGCTCTAGCTCTCCAAACTATTTTGACTATTCTAGCAAATTTGTTCATGTCACTGAACTATAAAAATCATTTGTCAACCATGTTGATCTACCACCCTCTAAAGTTAGAATTTTAATTGGTGCTGTATTAAATTCATGAGTAATCTGGGGAGAATTCACAGCACCATGGCATGAACTTTCAGCTACTCATGCCTTCACTTATATACCTCTTCATACAGATTCATCACATTTCTAATTAGGTTTACTCTCTAGTGTTTTCTATTTTTTGGTTACTACTGTGGATTGGACGTATTTCTCCCTTTATGTTAACTCAATGTTATTGTTAATGTATAAGAAAATATTTATATATTTTTGTACCCAGCTACCCTTTTGATCTCCACCAGTTTTTCTGTTAATTTTTTTTCCAGATACGTCATAACTGGCAACTGTTTTCAGACAGATATAAATAAAAGTAATTTTATTTTATTATTAATCATTAAATTCATTTACTATGCTATTACTTTCCCTCCTTCAATTGGCCTGCTAATAAATTATTTATATAAATAATAGTGAACCACTCGTATATTCCAAGGAGAAATTTTATTTAGTCATAATATACTACCTATTCTTTTAATAATCTTATAGATTCAAGATTCAGATCACTGAAATCTAATTCAGAAGTAATATTACGCTTTTTTGGGGGGGGTTAATTTAATAAAATGAATTGAGTAAAAAATTTTAATGATCCTGCATAGTAGTTCATTAACCACTAATTCTTTCATTCCTTTATCAACTGAAATCCAAGTTGTCTTTATCCTATATTTTTGCAATTATCAATAATTCTATGACTAATGCTTTGTGCCAAAATTTTGGTTCACACTTATTTCTGTAGAATAGATACCTAGAAGAACAACTACTAGATTAAGGAGTATGAATATTTTTAATACCTATGATAAATCTTACCAAATTGTTAGTAGGGATAGTACTCCGTGTCATTTTTATTGCAAATCCTTTCTCCCAATATATTTATCCTCTGTTATTTCAGAGACAATATAGAAAAAGAAACATTGTTTATCCAAGTTTGATTTAAAGAAGTATTTAAATATGTGTAGAATTTGCTTTGGCAAGAATCTTAATCTTTTCTATCACCCAAATAAGATATTTTCTTGGACTAGCACTGAACTAATTTAATTACTAGCTTCCAGCTTCATATTAGAAGCAAGTTTTATACTCACAGGAAGTGTATGTCTCATTATTCCTTTTCAATTTTTTTCTTGGTTCATTTCTTTTTTTTTTTAAGATAAACCTCAATATCATTTAATCAAATTTCAAAAACAAGCTTGTTTGATGGAAACTATATCGTCAGAGAGAAAGAGAGAGCATGCGAGCATGTGCAAATAAGAGATATACTAATTGATTACATTTACTCTTTCCATTAAGAAATATGAAGTTTCTTTTCATTTCCTCAAGACTTTAAAAATATTTCCCACTAATAGTTTGCTCTACATGTCCCACTAATGTTATTCCTAGGCAGTTTCTTAGTTTTGCTAATTTCGGGAATAAAAAATTTTCTTTATTAATTTTCTTAGCACATAAATGCTATTAATTTTTGCATATATACCACTTATTAAACTTATTAATTCTACATTTTTCAGTAGATTTTTAGGCTCTCCTAGGTATATATTCACATAATTTATAAATAATGAATATTATAAACTTACCTAGCTCAATAGAAATATCTTTCATTTCTAGACAACTTTAGCTTTTAGGAAATTAGAATCTTTAATCTTTAAGGTACTGTCTGTCATGTCTAATTTCTGTAAATGCTCTATAAATGCTCAACAAGAAAGAGTTCGAATATTGACAGTAATAATTCCTCTTATAGGCCTGATACTGTACTAAGCACTTTATACATATCATTTAATTTAATATCCTATTAGTTCTATGAAGCAGATATTACTATTCCCATTTACACATTGGGCTCAGATATGTTTAGTAACTTGCCCAACATCATATAGTTAATAAAGGGTAAAGCTGGTCTTTGAATTCAGGTCTGTTGGAGTCTTTCTACTATATCGATCTGTCTACCTTTCTTGATCAACATCTCCTTGGTCTTTTTGAGAAAACAAACAAACCAACAACGCCCCACCCCCCAAACAAACAAAACTCCTAAACCAAGAAATAAAAATAATTCCGTGTAAAAATAATTACACGAACTTGTAGCAATATACAAATCACCCATTTGACAACTGCTTGGTTTGAATTAACACTGTCCATCTATTTATGTTGCTACTTAAGGGCAAGGTGTGTCCTTTGCATGTTCCTCACTGCTAGAGATGAAAGCATTAAGTTCAATAGGGGTTGGTAACTAACAGCCCCAATTCCATTCCAAACAAGGCACATAGTAACACAGGCACTTTTTTTAGGAGTCTTTGCTGGTCAGGACATGAACTGCTACACAACCTCCCTTTCCAAACTTCAAATATGGACACACATCATACACAAATACAAATGTGCATATGTGTGCATACTAAATGGAAGATTTCAGTTAAGTTATATATTCTCACTATACCGTAAAGGTTGCCAATAAATTGATAATATTCAAGGACATCTGGTTTGAGTAAATTTCCCTAAATCTCTGAAGAAGTGAGTAAAGTACTTTAAATATACATTATCATTTATATTCCAGATGTTCCACGGTGGGATTTTTATCTTGGGATTACACATATGATAATTTGTAAGGTTTAATCCAATCCAGAGACAGAAGAATATACTAAGTCAATAATTTGGGGGGAAGTGGTGATGGTGAATTTTGAAACACAGTAGCCTACTTTCCCCCAAATACATTATACAAAATTTTAATATAAAGTAGATATTAGACAAATCTATTTAAGTTTGTATTTACTCAGTAGGTCGATGAATAGAAATGAAGTGGTTTTTATGAAAATCTGAAATATTATCATGTTAGCTGTAGCCTTATATGACTTTTAGCATCTAATTTATTTTGGCATTTTGCTCTGATTGCATAATAACCACAAAATTTAGAGATAAACTTATGAAAATCACAGAGAACTTTTCGATTAAGCTAATATTGGCAGGAGAAACTGGTAAAAAGAATGTTTCAAAATAAGTAAGTTGGTGTCACAAGTTCATGCACCAATGCTTTCAACTGCAATTTAATCAAACTCCTTGCAAGAGTCACTGTGAAAAACAATGGATAAGATGACTTTTCATGATCCTGTAGTTTAAAAATTTATGAGGACTTTAAATTAGATTCAGGGCCATGTCCTCTAAAAAAATTTTTGCTAACTGTGCAAGCACTTTTAAAAACAACCAATTCATAGTAATTTCTTATTTATTTCATTCATCTCCTGACCCTTGAACCAAGCCATACCCAACTCAATAACCTACAACAGTGTCCCACACATCTTTATTTTCCCTCTTATAAATATGGATAAAGATTTCCTAAACTTACTACTTTAAATGTATCTAACCTTTTAATAACCATTTCTGCTGTTATCTGTACACTGTCTAGTTCCTTCTTTGTCGTCCTGGGAAAACTGATCCCTGACTTGAGATCTCTTTCTTCCTCTGTAAAGACAGATGTAAAGTAACTATTTAGAGAGCAAAGCTATTTCCTCTTTGTATCAGACTTTTTAAAATACTCATACTGAAATTTTTTATGTGGACCTGAAATAATCGTTGCTCATATATTCCAAAAAGTACATACCTGCATTGTCTTTGTAGATACTAGAAGTGTTACTATTCTCATTACTTTGGTATAGATGCTGAGTTCTAGTCTCTTGCGGTACAGATGATGTTTGAGTCATTCCTTCTTCCAAGGCTTGCTTTATCCAGCGCTATAATGGGAAAAATCAGGGAATTGTTAATAATCATTTAAAACTATTTAGTATACCTATTTTAAATGCATTAACCAAATCATTACATATCAACTGGTGAGAGATGCAATCCAACACATTCAATTCCACAGTCAAGTAATTTTTTTGCCTTGTGTTTCAGCACATTAGAATATTGCCTCATCAATTCCTTCTACTGCGCAAAATTGAGAAAACCTGGATTACACATAATGACATCTCATCAAAATATCAAAACCAATAAAAAATGATTACTACTCAACTTTTCATATGGTTTAGAATGGGGTAAATGGGAAGAAAGAAATCTTAGCATTTAAGAAAGACTCAGATCATATAGATAAAACTAGTACATAAAATAAGTGCCTAGAAGGAAGATAAAAGGTCTTTTAAGAGTAGCCTACCCTGTGCTGGGGATATCTGAGGAAGTAATAGAAAAGATTCATAGGAAGACTTTGAATGAGAACAAATAGCTCTTCACTACGAAAATACTTCTAAAACGTCTACTATCAAATGGAATATCCTTGAGTTTTTTCTCCCTATCAAGTGGTTTGGTTAAATTATGCATGAATAATGAAAATCACCAGAATGACCTGCAGAAATCAAAAAGGGGAAAAAGTCAAAAGGAGCTCTCTTAATCAGTCACATTTTTTGTAGTGAATATTGGAATCTAAAGGAGGAATAAATTTAGGTCAGAAAGTAAGCCTGTGAAGATTAGTGTAATAAAATTATGCATCCTGTGGAAGAGAGAAAATTTCTTACCTGTAATTGTGTTCTCTTAAGATACACAGTTGTAGGTTGCTCACCACTCTGTGGCTCTCCTGCCCTGACATAAGACAGATCGAATTTTGATAAACATCAATTTCTGAGTCAGACCCTCCCCCAAATAGGAAGAGCAAAGGTGATTATAATTTTACACCTTTAGAGAACAAGTATTACAGGTAAGTAAATATTCTCTTCACCAAAGAGCAAGTCTAGTCGATTTATCCTCTTAGAAACTTAGGAAATAATGTGAAAAAAATTTCACCAAGAAAAATTTTACATCATGTAAATGGCACTGTAGTCTGCCAAATGAAAGCAAAAATAAAGTTGAAAACATGAGGTAAGAGCAAATAGGTATATAAAAAAGAGATCTCAATGGTCAAGTGGATCACATCAACATTGTAGGACATGACCAGGTCAAAACGAGACCAAGAATAAATTGCTTTATACAGAATACTCATGTAAAGACAAACTGTCAGAACCATATCTCCTTACGACTTAGAAGATTGTAGAGATAATCTTGTCCAAAGCACTCACTGTATAGATGAGAAAAATTAGGCCCAGAAGAAAATGGGTAAAAAATCATTTGTTGCAGTTTAGTACAAGTTTTTCTTTTCAGAGCAGATAACAGGATTCAGATAACTGAGGTTACTGTGCTTTTCTACTAGATAAATTAATTTCTTTATTTCCTTGTCAACAGATACAATACACCCATAAAAGAATTTACATTCTGGATCTGATGACTACAAAAAGGGAAAATAAAACCAGGACACGGGCATTCTGAGGAGTAAGATGCTGCTATGATTAGATATAAGGTCAAACACAGCAAACATGACCTAACCCATTCCTCCCTCCTGGCCCTACTGTTATGTCCACATGGTATTTTAGAGCCCATAAAAAAGTAATATGAACATTTGTTTGTATCTAACAAGTTCTAATCATCCCTATAGATAATAAATTAATTTCAGACACCCCAACTCTGAGTTCTAGCTACAGTTAACTAAGATCAAAAGAATATTTCTTCTTTCTCTGAAACTCTGTATGAAAGAGTTGTTTAGGAAGCTCAGAGATGAGTGAGAAATGTTTTAAAGCAGGGGTCTCCAAACCCTGGGCCATGGACTGGTATCAGTCCCTGGCTTGTTAGAAACTGGGCCACACAGCAGGAGATGAGCAGCAGGAGAGCAAGCGAAGCTTCATCTTTATTTGTAGCTGCTCCTTATCACTAGCATCACTGCCTCATCTCCACCTCAAGTCATCGGGCATTAGAGTCTCATAGAAGCACCGGTCCCTGATGCCAAAAATGTTGGAGACTACTGCTTTAAAGGATAAAAGAGTAAGGAAGTAATTTGGGTTCTGGAGTCCAAAGATCTAGGTTGAAACTTGGCTGTCTTTTATTACCTACCTAACTCCGGGCAAGTTACTGAACGCTTCTGAGCCAAAGCTTCTGATCTGTAAATTGTGGCCAATAATCCCAACTTCACAGGGTTGTCATGTAAGACAATAGGCTAAGTAAGACAATATATGTGAAGACAGCTTATAGCACAGAACTGGGTACACATGTTCAGTGAGGACTTGTTTAGTTGAATTTCAATGCTATGTATAGAGACAGAGAGATTAATAATCCTCCAATGTATACAATGAAAGAGCAATGCAAAGCACAGTGTTTCATTTTCAATCAGGCTGATTTTCTAAGAAGTCTGGGAGACTAAATGACCCATAAGGTAAGTTTAGAGAAGATTTAGAGAGAACAAGGTAAGTTTAGAGAAGATTTAGAGAGAACAAGGAAGGACACCACTGAAAGACTTGTTAGCCACTTATAAATGCTTCCTTTCTAAAATAAGGATTGAAGCAAGGCTCAATGAAAGATATACATACCATAACATGCTTTTTAAGAACTATGATTCAATTTACTTTAGACACTCCAGGGGCATCATAAAATGTTCTGCCAAATACTCTACAAATCTGGGTGCAAATATACACATGCAACTTTACACCAAGTTTAACTTATGAGCCTTTTACCTCCTTTAATTAGATATGAAACAGTAGGCCTATTAAGAATATATACTGTTTTAACTAATCCTGCGGAAGATGGTTTTTCTCGTCAGTTTAATTATGGAAATCTTCTCAGGTCCTACACTAAATACTTTCTAAGCAATCTACAAATAACTCTTCTCCATCCTCATCCAGGATAAAGCTGAGTTCGATTTCTAAATAAAAGACCCATTTTCATTAGTGTTGCCCCATAAAAAGCTACATTCTGGTTTTATAGTATAATCTTGATATGTGAACAGCAAATCTTAAAGCTGTGATTTAAACATAAACAATTCAGATCTAAACTTAAACAAGATCCAATTTAAGTAAGGTAATTTTACTATGATAATTCAGCATACATAGCCTGAACTTTTCCTGAAGACTGGTATGATACATATAGATGAAAGTGCCTAAGTGGAGCTCATATAAAACAAGACTAAGGACGGTCAGACGCATTTGGAGAATATAGTATGGACGAGTTAAATGGAACTTCTATCTGTTGCCAGTTGAGATACAAAGATGAACTATATAGATACAAGTTCTAAACCATAACCATGTAAAAAAAAGCTCTAAGAAATGGATATTCTATCAGATTTGAAGTCAAATTCATAGACATTTTGGTTTTTACAGGACTCTGCTAGTTGGAAAAGCAAGATGGGAACAGAAGACCATAGCCCAGCACCAGAATGATCAAGGCATCATTTCAAGAGGCTAGTCCATACTATTTACAATTTGGACTTCACTATTAATCTGTACTAAATAACTGTCTACCCTTTGTGAAGAACTGAAATAGGAGATTCTACTACCTTGCTTGATAAGATGCTTCAACAGTTAACACCTTTAGAAGTCTAGTAGTATATCCAGTCAAAAACAGAAAAAAGAAAGTTTCTTTCATATATATATTGAGCCATCTCTTAACTTGCTCCTCCAAACTAAAGACCATATCTATACTTTCTCTAATTGTTCAATACTACTCTGAAAATGCAGTTAAGATTTTGATCTGTTACTATTAATAAGGGACTGAGCAAAATGTCATAGAAAGGTTAGTTTCCCATGTCATACCAGAGTTATTACAACTAATTATCACAGAATAAGGGTAATCATAAAGCTTGATAATTGGCAAACATTTGTTTTTCCTTCTCAGATAATCACTAAGATCCAAGATAAGTGGCTTGGTGTAAGAAAGTATCCCCAGAGACCCAACGCTCCTTTATTACCTAGGTAAATTTCTAGTCTATTTTTTTCTTAAGAAAGTTTTCATTGTTATTTCTGACAACTGAAAGTTATTTATGTTACTGCATTATCTACAAACTCTTTTGGCAAATACCTTGTGGTCAAAATTTCTCTTTAGGAGTTCTACTTGGGAATTTCCCTCAAGTAAACCAATAAGTGACTTAAATATTTAGGTAAGATGTGTGATTAGGGAAGACTTTTTTTAGTGTATGTGGCTCATTCAGTGATAGGGTCCTTCCTTTGTGCGCAGATCCCTGTTGCCCTCCCCTCCATATCCCACACCACTCTGGCTCATCTTTCATGCCCCCCTCCCCCAAGAAGTACTTTCTGCTCTTTGGGGAAAGAGAAAAGCTTTAAGTTTGGAGGAGTCAGGGAAGACCTGCCTGGAGTTGGAGACTTCATCACATCAAATAATCTACATGCAGCATCCTCATGTACGTGATGCCAGTGGAGGAGGGCAATGGCAGACACTGAGGAAGGCAGCCTGAATCCAGATCTGAGGATAAGAGAAAAGGGTGTTCCAGGGAACAGACTCTACCTCAAAGGAAGACCAAATGAAAGGGTGTCCTATACTTCTAGAAACACAAAAATGACATTACAGTCTGAGGGAGTGATCTATTCCAGAGAGACACCTTTGGAAAATATTTGGGGCTTCTGGGAATTAAGAAAGAGCATTCCAAAAAACAAACAACCATCAAACACTACTGCCACTAGATCCAAAAACAGTATGTAACTAGAGAGGAGAGAGAAAGAGAGAGAGAGAGAGAGAGAAAATGAATTTTATAGTAGGTTCCATATTCACTAGGGAATAAACAGTCCAACTTGTCATTTGATCAAGGAACAGAAATTATGTCAATTTTAATAGGACATTCCTCTACTTGCATTCAAATGATAACAGTGATTGAATTAATTTAAAACATAATTCGATCATTTTTTACTTAAGCAACAGTGCTCTAGAGTATTCGGGGCCCAATCTCACTCAATAGTCACGAATGGACATGTTAACCAATACTACAAGAGTACACACAAAACATCCCTCCCTACCCAGGCATCAAATGCCATGTGCTCTCAACTTAGTAACCTCAAAGGCTCAGAAAAGACAACAGTGAATACTCATAAACAGAGCACCAAAAATGCAGTATACGCCCCACCTTAGTCCCACTGACATTCGATGCATCAGTATTCACGGATGAACAACTACCTCATGATAAATTCACAAGGGCAGAGAGTGGCTAACTAGAGAACATTAGATATGTCATGATTACAGACATCCTAGGTTAAAAATAAACATAGACATACCTTTTTACAGGAGCTGAAAGTGCCATCAGGCAGAAGGGGCCTTCGACGCCTCTCGGGGATAAAGGGTGAGCCAAAGCGAATGTAGTGTTTGGGGGTGGTGCAAATTAACGGGGAATGGATAAGACCCGGTAACATGTTCAGGGTCGTTGCCAGTACAGTTGGGTCCGTGGTGATACGTAAAGGGCACTCAACAGGGCATTCTTGCTTCTCTGCTTTGTCATTCAACCATTCTGTAACTAGATACTAAGGTAAAAAAGAGATCGTTAGTTGATGCTACAGATGTAAAAGCCAGAGGCAGCAGTGCAGCTCATAAAGACAAATTCATCTAGAAACTAGGAAATAGGGACAGTAGCTGTAGAAAGCATGAATTGGGCATTCAGAATGCAAGATGTCTTCCTTCACCCTCCCTGTGATCACCAAGGAAGGAATAATTCCAGATATTAGCAATTTAGCTCTGCTTAAAAATTATGGGAACAAAAACATGGTAGTAGGATGGTTTCAGCCTCTGCACCAAAGTATTTTATCTGAAAATTTAATTTAATAACACTTTCTGGGGAATTACAGGTCCTCTCACTTTCCTAAGACATAGCCCTTACCAGACTAGATTTATGAAGATGTATTCATGACTTACCTTTTTGGTTTTGGGGTATTTAGATGCAGCACGGTTGATGTGGGATCCAGCAACTGATACCACTATTGGGTCAGACCCTGTTAATTGCCTGTTTTCTCCTGAACTGTCTATACTTCCGGCTTCAGTAGGAGTTACTGAGCTATTATTTCCTCCCTCTTCCAAGGCAGCTTGTGACAACTCTGCCTGCTGTGCAATGGCCTGCTTCTGACGCTTTAGTCTTTGGGCTGAACTGGTCCGGTACCGAGAAATTCGACTCTTCGGTCGGGGCCTAGAAGGCTTTGCTGGAGGTGGTTTGGGAACTGGTTTTTCTGCAGCAATATCCTATAACAATAGCAGAGTAAAATACTTATCAGACATTTCTCGTCAGCAAACATTCTATCCAGTTTTCTATTCACTTTAAGCATTCTGAATATTTACTGGTGAAAAGAGTGAACATTTACAAACACTAATTTCAAATGTAATCCTTACAAAAATTTATACATTTAAATTAGCTAAAGAGGCTGTAGGTAGATATCTCAGTTAGCTATTTCTTTTTCTCATAAGTTATTTATAAAACAGGTCAAAAGTCAGCTGAAGGAAGACACCTAATTTTAGGCTTCTTAGCAAAGATAATACTCCTTTTGTTTCTTTCCCAGATACTAAGGTTTTAGCTTAAGGCTTAGAATTCACAGCTAGGGTAGGGAAGGGAAAGGTGAGTTTATCCTGAGAATACCATGAAAGGTGCATAACTGTGCTAGACAGAAGGGCCAAGAGAAACCAAATGATTTTTATGAACTCACCACCAAAGTTTATCTGGCAGAAATAGTATGAAGTTCCATTCTAGTCTAAGTGTCTAGTCATTCTCTCTCTCTGAATCCCACATATCAGCTGATGAAAACGGCCTTATTACAACACGAGGCAAAGCTGAAAATGCTGACTTTAACCATTCCAAAAGACAGGTGACTTATTAGCAAAAGCAAGGCTGTCGAAGGCCTGGAGTCTTTTCATCTCTTACCCCAGCTTGGGAAGACCTCCGGGTGTTCACTCCAACACTCTGTGGGGTGCTTGGGATGGCAACGTTTGAGGAGTTACTAACTTCAGATTCAGGGGCTTCAGTTTTTGTTTCTTCCCCTACAGGCGTCTCTGAGGCGTTGGTAGTAACCTCTATGTCAGAGTTGCATTGTTCCAAGGGCTGATCCCGCCGCTTCTTTCTTTTCTCTAAGTTTTCAAAAGTATGTATGATGGCTTCAACCTTCCTATCTTCCCGGGTCTAGAAAGAAATAGCATTAGCACAGAAAGAAGCCTTAGCCAGGAGAAGGGGACAGCTTTTTAGAAATATTATTAATGAAAATTTATAGACATTTATAAAAACTACCAGTAAGACAACACATTTAACTTGAGGAAAAAAAAGGTAAAAACTAAAAATAAAATGTTTAAGTGTTAGAGTTGTAAAGGAAGGCTAGGTCAAACCTGAACTTTTCAAAGAAGGCCAGCTATTCTGAAACTTTAATATAAAGAAAAAATAGCCATCAAAACCAATATTCCTCTGTTATTTTCAGAGTTCCAAAATAATCAAGTAGATTTTCTTAAACTCAGGGACAGAAAAAACATACATGGATTAAGCAAAAAGGTAGACTTTTTTGAATCCATGTGACTGACAGGGATTTTTAAATGTGAAAATTCACACAAACTTCAAAAATTCCCGAGTCAGAGCAAGTAGCCCCAACAGAGACATTTTGTTTCGACCAGGCAGTGTGTTTTGGAAATGATATTGTTAGTAAGAAGCTCCTTAAGACCATCATCAGATAATAGCCATTAAACAACTACTATATGTGTCTGTGAAAAAAAAAAAGGAAATCTACAGAAAAAGCCCAAATTATAACCCATAGGCGATAGTACAGTATGTTGTCAAAGAAATGAGATAATATAAACTCAGAATAGAAGGGCCATACATACTACAGGTGACAGGAGTCAGTAGGAACAAAAAGCTGTTAGAAGGTACCTACCCTCCTGCTATGAGCTGGGTTCTCTTGGTCATCTGTGACATCATCTTTCTCTTCTTCTGTTTTTTCTTCTGGATTGTCTATTTCCTTGAAGATAGATGCAATATTCAGCTGTACTCTTAAGCTCTTGAAAAAATGGCCACCCCCCCCGCCTCCGCCGTAGCTTGAAACTCTGTAGGAACAATTTCTAGCACTTTATAGTGTTACTCATGTGAAGCCACACAGTAAACACAGATGGTAAGCCCCATTCTCTGGACTGAGACCTGGAAAGTAGCTGAAAGGATGTTCCTGACATTCAAAAATATAAGATAGAGTGAATAAACATGCATCCACCTTGATATGAAGGGCATTAAGTGTTACTATAGATTCCCTATATGAAATAATATGTGGCAACCTGGAATCCTCTTCATTTGGAGAGAATCAGTAACACAGCGATAGCCTCTGGCCAGGGGAGATTACCTCTTGGTCACTGGATACAGTCACTTTATCAGGAACTTGTTCTGGCTGAGGGTTGGTATCCTCTTCCAGAACCTCATTCTGCTGTTCCATCTCTAGCTCTTTCCGCCGTGCTTTTCTCCGTCTTGTCTCTGCTCCAATGATGGGCAGGCTTGGGGGAGGTGGGAGTGGCAGTTCTGCAGCATTGGGATTCCTTTTCTGTATAGGGCAGTTCCGGTTCCCCTTGTGACATGCACAGTCCACTTTGTAATTACTGCTCCAAAGAAACAACCAAAAGTGTCAGTCACAGTACCCTCAAATATCAGTTACATTATTTATTCTCTTGAAATATTAGTATAATAATTTCCTCCAGTGTTATCTTTAAATAAGTTAAACAGAGACATTAGAAAGTTCTACGAATACTTTCAGTATTCTGTTTTTTCTCTATATAACCCCAATTCTTCCCCTATATATGGTCAGTGGAAAGGAAAGTCTGAACTAAATTACATTCTCCCAACTTCTTTATGCTATTTGGTGGGCAGTGAATCAGTGACAGTCTGAGGTGGCCATACTCCTCTTCTAACTATCTTCAAAATAGCCTTTTACCGACTTGTTATTAATATCTTTTCTTCCTGTACATGTGCCAAACATTCAATTTACCACATAACCTTTTCTGCCTACAAAGACCAAGGGAAAAAAGCATTGATTTTACAAAACCCATCACAGTCATCTTTGACCAGCTAGCTATCTGTTCTTCTGCATTGTCACATATAACTAGATTGCATGCTTTGAGTAAGTATGGCCCCTGGCACAAGTGCTGTGTGCATAACAACAGATGCTGCTGCAATTTCTAGAAGTGTCTTTACATATCCTTTTCGCTATTCTTGCTATAGAGGCCTAAGCTAAAATACCCTTGGGTAGGAGCCTGGTGAGCAGTATCACACTATGTACCTAAGTCTCTAAAGAAAAAAAAAAAAAAAAAAAGCCAAAATGCCTTAGGGCTCTATCTTTTCCACCACAATTTCTAGGCAGAAAATACAAAACTCATGAAAGATGTGAGTAAAAAAAAAAAAAAAAAAAAAAAAAAGAGACAGATCTGGCACAAAAGTAGACTTAATAACTTAATATGTAAGACAAGGCTATTCATGTTAGGAAAGGTTTTAGAGGTCTTACCAGTTACTGTACTCATAATCAAATGCTATGGTGACCTCAGCATCCTTGGTAATGGCAGACACAGCATAGATACACAGGTGAATCATTCCATCTGCAATCATGTGTCTCACCTGTGTGAACAAGGCTTATGTTTGATAATTTATCATAAAGACCAGGAACTCTCCAAAAGAATAAAACTTTTTATCCAAATTAGTTTCTCTCCACTTAGAGTTAGTCTGTTATGTAATTCCATCATTTCATTTGAAACTATTATATAGTAATTGTTAGAAAATGTATGCTATTTCTTCAATAAGTAAACCTTGAGATATTAGAAATCAGGGTAAAATCAGTGCTCTACATCATAAAGCTGTTTTGAGAGAATTTAAATTCTGTAGACTACAAGAAAAGTTCTGTGGATTTTCTTGCCACATTTGATATGGGTGCATGGATTACGCACCGAGGTAATCAATTCTAGAAATGTCAAGAATCTCTCTTACAAGACTATTACCTAAAAATTAAAAAAAAAACCTGCAACCACACAGCTTAGTTTGGGGCCTAATGACATATTTTTCTATTATATGGTAACTTCTTTAATATAACTTCTTACCCAGTCTTAATATGACTTCTTATCCAGTCTCATGCTTTCTTTAGCAAACGCTAACTTGCTTTTCCCCACTTCTGTCCCTCTAAAGAAAATCCATTCCTTGCTCCCATTCTTTCAGAATATAAGCACTATTACTTTTGTTTTTTGTCTCTTACAATGAAAGATCATAACCATTACCTACAGACCTTAATCTGGGAGTTTTCGCACTGCTTCTTCAATAGACTTGTTCTTTGGTGGTTCCATTCAAAGAGAAGTTGCTACAGAAATCTTACCTCTGCATTTGGTGTACATGATCTTCTGATGAACCGAGCATCATTACCGAAAGTACGTGCATCCACACACATCTCTACACCATTGAATTTTGAGTAGAAGAGCACAAAGGGGTATGGTCTAGGGATATAATTAAAATTCCTGTAATTCTCAACACAAATAAAAAGGCTACCCCATGACTTCAAATATGAAGCATATGCTGACAGCAGCAGCAGCAGTCCTTTGCAATGCCTAAACTTGGAAAACATCACATGCTTGTCTGCTTTTGATTAAAGAATAAGCACAAAGCAAGGAATGCTTGGCTTGGAAAAAAGTCATCACCACTTTATGCATTAAACAATTTGCAGATTTATTTGCACTTCTCTAGAAATAGCAGATAGGCGTTGAGTTTATTTGAGCTGTAATCTTTTCCCCTATCAACCAGGATGATTTTTATAGTCATACTGCTCAGCCAGGCCCACTTTAGCCCTCACCACTCAATGAATGACATTCTTACTTTTTGAAGAAATGCCCATTGACCTCGAATTGCTGTCGTAACATGACTTTCCCTCGATACTCTATTATAAGAGTGTCCAAAGCCAAATCTCTTGCAGCCCTCAGGATCTTCCGGTGCTTTTGAACACGAGTGACTCTTCCCAGCTGGAGCTGAATAAAACCAAGTATTAACATTAGACAATAGCAACAGCAGCTTAGTAGACACAAAAAAATACTAATTCAGGAAAAGATATCAATATTTTTAGATTTTATTAGTATATGTTACTTAGCTCAATGAGCAGAAAAACTTGGTATTTCTAGGAAACAGACACCATCTAGTGATCTTGTCACTGTCCCACCAAAGGCAAGAAAAGATTAAAGATATATATGCTTAAGATGTTAGTGGTTATATGTCTAATGTAAGAATGAGAAAAAAAAGGTTAGCTTTCTATTAATAAGTCCTATTGAGGCAGTAAAAAATTTTCCACCCTAATTTATCTACTTTTAATTAATAAAGCTAGTTTAAAAATATATATATCTGGATAGTTTCCAGTTACTTTAACCTACTTTTAGTTAAAGATGCTCAATAATTAGCTAATTTTTTATTCTAAGGTCATGTATATTGAAAGAAATGATAACTCTCATATATGCCCTCTTTCTGGGTTGCTAAAATCTCAACTACTTACTAAGAGTCATTAACTCTTTGATTCTTACCTGCATTTGGGAACCAATGACTGTATTATTACAGGCCAATTCAGTCTTATTGATAGTGTCTAAAATAGCAGGTTTGCCCACGAATTCCTTGCTAGAATGTAGATGTTGTTCAAGGGCGTTCTGTACATCTGCACTGTACTGATTAGTGAAAGCTTCTTCATACTGATCAGTCCACAGTCTTATCCGATTTTCCCATCCCTCGGTTGTATTCTCATCTAAATTCTGTGCTTCAGAAGGCGAATTCTGTAGAGAACAAAGGTCAGCTAGGTTAGTAGAGTTGGTGAAGAAAAATGAGAGGGGGAAATAGGCTGAGTCTGAGAAAATTTGTTTTTGCTTGGCAGTTGGTGTGGCATAAAAGAATAATGGCCTTGGAGTCAGGGGATCTGGCCTCTATCACAGTTTCATTACCAATGAGCAGGGAGGCCTTGAACAACTTCTTCGAAGAGCTTAGTTTCCTCATTTATAAAGTGAGAATTTAATCTGGATCATAGTTCCATCCCATTGCTGTGATTTTATGACTATTTTTAAGTCAAAAAAATCAATTTTGTTCTTATTAGAATGATATCAAGTTCACAAGAAAATTTTTATAAAAATGAACAAGAGACCCCTCAACATAATCACACGGCTTACATGTCAACAGTTCTCAAACATCTGCATTAGTATGCCAGCCCAAACTGGTATTATTTTATTTCTCTTCAGGAGAATGTTTTTGTTTTTGTGTGGCTTATTATTTTCATCATATGATTAATACAGGTTAATTCTAAATATACATGTGACCCAAATACACAATAACCCATAATCTCACCTCCTATATAGAAAGTTATAATTCTGGAGAGTATCTAACACCCTATTTTCGACAGTTTAAATATCTACACTCTGAAGAGGTGAAGTGGGGGGATGGGTGGGCGGGTGGTGTGTAGAATGTACTGAGAAGTGCGTTGCTATACTTCTCTAGGAAAAGCACTGCCCTCTATGGTGACAGTACTGAGAAAAGTTTATTCTATCTCAGAAACATTTCATCGTCCTAAATTGATAGTTTATATGTGCTTGAACTACTGAGACACAGCTTAAGTCTGACATATGTTCTCCTCCATGGTGCTCAAGACTTAAGGTGTCATCAGAACACAAAACAAACATCAACAGTGATGATGTCATACTAGTGATGACTAGAAAAAAAAACAGTATAGTACCAAAGCTACTTGCAAATCCATATCCACATTAAACTTGCAAATACAGGCAAAGAAAATTAAATATACTTTCCATAATGATACAGAAAATATTTATGCCTATCATAACAATTGATTTCTTTCGCTTTTGTGTCACTGATTTTGATTGACTGTTGTCTACTATTCTTTCCCAAAGAAACAGGAAAGGAAAAAATTAACACCGTTGTTTTCTACATTTCTTATTAGAATCCAAAAGACTGAAAGATAAACAAAGGGATCTAAGAAACACCTAAGGCCAACATACTGAGAACAATATCATGTGCTTGAAATGTCAGTAATAGCTGAGCAAAAGAAAAGTGTAAAAGTAGAGTCTTAATAGTACTTATAAGACTGGGGATCAGGGGTGCCCAAACAGTATTCCCAAGTTTAAGCATCCAGTAGTGATCATTAAACTTATGATTTGTTAAACTTAATGTATATTGGAAGCTTTTGCACAGTATTAGCTTTTATTCATTAGCACAACTGTCTATTCGGATGTCTCATTCTTCTGGGTAATAGAGACCCCCATCTCAGTGGCTTTTGGACAGGGGTTCTCAATCACAGGTGATTTGCCTCCAAGGAGACATTCTGTAGTAGCTTAAGTCATTTTTGATTATCATACCTGTGTTACTCGCGCGTAGTGGGTGCCAGGGATGCTGCTAAATAGCCTACAATGTGAAAGACAGCACCTCCCAATCCCAAGAATTACTTGGTTCAAAATGTCAACAGTGTCAAGGTTGAAAAATTCTGGCTTAGAGTAGTGTCCAGTAGGGAAACTCTTTACTTTGAGATTAAAAATCCAAATGATAAATTCTTCCCATT
Organism: Pteropus medius; assembly: GCF_902729225.1. Taxonomy (NCBI): domain Eukaryota; kingdom Metazoa; phylum Chordata; class Mammalia; order Chiroptera; family Pteropodidae; genus Pteropus; species Pteropus medius. Next base: position 2,534,592 of record NW_024349800.1, on the reverse strand, counting down.
CATAGTTTTTACCCAGATCTTTGGTGGAGTTCTTACTAATAATTAATTCTGAGTACAAAATATATAACTCGACTTAAAAATTCTGATATGAGAGTTAAAATAAAACAAACTAGCATTTTCTTGTTGTCTAAATTTTAACACATCTATGAGGTTATCTGTTAACATTTCAAAATAGTAAGCAATATCTGGGGTTTTGTTTTCTGGGAGAGCCAGTCAGACAGCTTCCAAAACATTTCAAACCTCTAGAGGCATGTTATAGCCAATAAAAGAGAAAAGGGCTTAACAGCTGGGATCAGGAGCTATGTCTGTTCCTTAAGTCTATTTAAGGTCCCCTGTAAACGAAGGAGACAAAAATAAAGGGGCAGCAAATGTGGCTCTTTACAGAAGACAGATGTAGCAAAAAAAAAAAAAAAAAAGATGTGTTCCAAGACATCTCAGGGCTCTGACACTCTTGGACTCTTAAGTCCTCCCTCATCTCTTTCATAGATATGTACAAGTCTGTTTATAAGCATGCAAGATGAGGGCTTCAAATTTTTAGATGAAGTGCCACCTGTGATCTTTGTTAGCATTGGTTCTCGTTCTCTCTCTCTCTCTCTCTCTTTCTATGTATGTATGTATGTTTATGTACACACACACACATCCTAAGAAAGCTTATCCTCACTGAAAGATTTTAATGTTTATGCCATATAACTGTTAATAGGAAAGAGTTTGCTTTTATATCATTTATACATTTAAGGATAAGACTACTTATAGAAAACAGAACTTAATTCTAATTGAATGCTTTGAAGCTCTAAGTCATGGTTTGAAAGGTAGGTATGCTGTCATCTTATATGTACATAGGTAAAGGAAGATACCAAACAGTATAATCAAATCTCCTTCAGGCAAACTATTTTTATCACCCAGTACTTAAGTCCACTGTACATAATTTCTCTATTCTCCAACTGCTATCCAAAATCATTCCCCATAAACTCTTTTATTTGATAACTGAAGAGAAACATATTAGCATTATCTGAATCTTCTATATGAAATAAATACACCAGGAGAAAACAGTTCAAAAAGTAAGTAATTCAAATAAGAGTAATTCCTATCAATAAATACTTTTCTACTGATGAAAATTATCCTCCCAAATGGTGGTTAAAGTCCACATGGTGCTGCGGTGGATACACAAGACATCCTGTATCACCAAAAAACCCTGAGTCCTGAGGTTGAGGCCAATCACAATGACAGAACACATCAGTTGCATTTTGTTTGGCAAAATGTCACTTCCCCGCACTGCTCCCCCCACCCCCAAAAGCAGCTAATGAAAAACCAATAAAATAAAGGCTGATTACAGAAAGGGAAAATATTTCAGAAAATGGCCAAGAAAATCTCTGGAGAAAGGTTCTATGAAAACTCAATGTCAACAATTACAAACTAACAAAAAAGAGAGTCCAAGATTCCTAGACCATCAATGTCAGGAAAGAAGCTGACCAAAATGTAAGATCACAGTGAAGTAAAACACAGCATCAGGGAAGAATACCCCTTACCTTCATCCGCAAGGACTTCCGGGATCCCTCTCGAAATGCCTATCCCAAAGAGGAAAACAAGTAGAACAAAACAAAACTTGGTACCAAGAATGACAGTTATACCTATCTGAAACTAAAACTAAGGCAAGAACTATTGTTCTCAGCTCTCCCCTTTTCCCTAGGTAACAAATACAATTGAATTCCCCATACTATTATCAAGAACAGGGGTAGCTCAAGGCCAGTGAACTCTGAGGCTAATTCTAGTACTTCCCATTGTGGAACTAGGTAATTAACAGGGAAGAGCATGCATCACTTAAATCCTACATGCACTCCTGACACTAAAAGGAAAAAAATAAAAACGTTAAGTAAGTTTGCAGATTTACCAGTTTTGAAATTAAGAAAGAAACAAAAGACCAATCCCCTTAACAAGGGGTGGGCAAGTCACCTAGGAGCAACGAAGTTGCCGTGATGGGGAAGAAAGAACACAAAACAGAAGAGGTTTCTCCTGGAGATTTTTAAATTGAGAATACAGGAAAGTGACCACAACACTGAGGAAGCGTAGACCATTCAAGAGATGTTTTCTGATTTTTTTGAAACAAGGAAAAAAAAATCACTCCAATGACACGAGGTGGGCGTATCCAGGACAAGCATTTCAGACTGCTTTGGGGCTGAGGAGGCAGGGAAATACTGTAAGGACACTGGAAGCCTAGACTGGAGGCCATAGCACATATGGACTTGTGCCAGGTGGGGCTGGGATTTCATACCTGGGGGCTTGGAGAAGAAACTTTGTGCCAGTTGTGATGGTATGGAGTGGCAGAAGAGAGGTTGGTCTACATATTCACAACAGATTAGCCGTTTTTTGCAAGGAGAGCAAAAATGGCCTTTCAAACATCTGTATCAACCTTTTTAAAAGAATTTTGGTACATTTTTTTTGCCCAAAACTTGAGCTATTTCAGACATATTTCTATTTAAGATACTTTTACCCTCCATACCTTGATTTTCTTCGTCTTTGGTGCTGCACGACCCTTTTCTGGACTCTTTTTCCGCTTCTTGGGTTTGGTTCTTCTAACAGTTAAGGTGATGCTTGTAGGTGTGTGCTGTGTTGCTGTATACAACACAGTGGAAGGAGAAAGCTCCTCATCCCAGCTTTCTGTTGCACTGCTATCCCCACCTGAAAAAAGGTTATTTCATAGTTCACACTGTACAAACAGCCTCAACAGCACATTAAAAGCAGCTTATTCCTTTAGATCTACCCATATCCAGTAAGTCATTACTTTAACTATTAACTACATTATCTGTAGAACATATGAAAACAAGATTCTTTCTGTATCATTGGCAATAAGCACATAAACCTTGTTCTACATCATATCTATTTCTTCCCTTCTATTCAGTCCCCAAGCTCCATTGCCTCAATGTGTAACACAGAAAAAGGACTTGCCTTTTTTCTACTAAAAAGGAATATTTTGATTGCTACTGTTTATGGATGCATTTAGCTCACAACAAGAGAATTACACAGTGGTCTTGCGAGGATTTCTCCATGAAGAGAGCTGGGGACCATGGGAACTTACAGGAGGGGTTACTGAGACAAATATTTAAAATACAAAATATTATATGTCAAAATATGGGCCTACCCCATCTTCTTCTCACCTGATATGTTGTCCTGCTTCCGCCGATGAAGTCTAATAACCTTCCCCCTGCTCATTCCCCTAAAGAGGGAAAATAAACTTAAAGTAGTCCTTCCAACAGCATGCAGAACATCATCGCAACATGGGAGAAGTGTCTCTGCATATACTACCCCCTTCCTCCCACCTACCAAAAGTTTCCAGGACATTAAATTTCATATCAAATTCAATAGCTTTAACATCAATCTCTCATTCCTTGTTGTCAGCAATTCTCACCTAGTGCAGAGAATTCGAGCCAAGGAGCACTAAGGAATCATCTACATTAACAAACACAAGAAAGAATACTTTGAGCTTTTCCCTACTAATAAGAAACCCTAATCCCAGTAACCCAGGCTTGAACTTAGATGGAACATGATCTTACCTGCACTTGTCACAGTTGAGAAGAAAGCCATCCTGAGAAAGACCACAAGGACACCAGGTAGGAACAGTCTCTCCTTCAGAGTTCGGGCTGTCTCCACAGCGTTCCTCTACGGGCGACGGCAGGCCATTCAGGTCAGAACGAGGGATGATCGTCTGGACAGGGGGAGAAGCAGGAGGTGTCGGAGGAGGAGGGGCTCCGTAATTATGATCCTGAAAATAAGATTTTTTAAATCAACAGTGTCCAACACTGGCCCCTCTCTCCCCTAAAGTATGGTACATATGGAAAGAAAGAAGAAAGTAGTACCCTTTGTTTTTTGGCTTCAACCAGGAAAGTGATAAAACAAAATGCCAAGGTCAACTGGGACATAAAAACAAGAACAATGATGCAGGGCTAGACGTCCGCTGGAGGCAGGGAAGTGCAAAAGGGGCAACTTCGTCATGCTGCATATAAACATTGCAAGAAAGTCATAATGTATAAGAATGGATTACACTCCAGGAAGATCACTGCTCTGGAGAGAAACAAATGCATACTCACAGCATAAGGCAGTCCTCGACACCCATGCCTCTGAGTGGTCCCATAATTATGAGTGGAATACACGCTCTTCTCATTAACTGCTGGACTAGCCTCCACAGATTCAGGGCTGCACAAAGGCGAAAAGCAACGCATGATAGCATAACACCTAATCTTCCCTTAAACTAAGACTTAACTTCCCATTCTAACCCCTCCTCTTTCCACAACCACCAGCCACTAGAATAAAAGAAAGAACTCAGTGAAACAATCTGATTAACATAACTAAGCCTATAAATAACATTAGGAGTGTTATTAAATGTGGATTTGTGTGTAACATGAAGCCAGTACAGGCAGATGTCTCAAGGCAGGCACCTGGGATACAAGGTGTCCCTAATGACAAACACAAACGTACCAGCTGAGCAGGGAGTTTCCCCTAGAGAAGCCACTCTGGGCTGCTTTAGACTCAGAACTATTCTTCTTAATTGGATCTCTTAATACTTCCATGAAACCTCACATGACATTTGCAGTGAGTGAGATGATGAAAGTGCCTTCTGCACTGCCCCAGGGACCAGGCCCTCTTCCATTCACTACCAAGACAGGATACCCTGAAGAAAGTACAGGTAAAAACAATGGCATCTTATATTTATCATACCTCTCATCTTGATGAACCCCCAAACACCTTTCAAATATTAGAGTAATAATTTCTCATCCACCAATGACATGCAAGCATATTAAGACACATTTAACAGCTGCATGGTAATAAAGAACTTTAAAATAATCAAAATTGTACTCAGAAGTGTTGTTAATCTAGTGACAAATAATAACAATAGTAGTGCTACCATTCTGAATTTCCCATTATTTGTTAGGTGTTTTTTATATATTAATTCATTTACTCTGCAACTACTAAACATGGTAAACAGCACTCCATAATTACAGGATAAAATGAGGTGGTGAGATTACTTGACTTCGCCAAAGTCACACACTGATATTGTCAGGATTTGAACCAATGTCAGACTCCAAAGCCTGTGCTCTTTCCAATATGCCTAACTGGTTTTAATATAAATTATAAATGTGTTCAAATATAGAAATTTAATGTAATCTTTTACTTTGTAATAAAAGGCATAGGTGACAAAGGATAAAATTGAAGTTTTTTTTTAGGAAAAAGGAACTTTAACTGGTTAGATTTTGGGGAATTTTGAAAGATAATTTGGGAATGCAATTGCATGACTCTGCAGAATTGAATAATAGATTATCTGTCATTTAAGTAATCAGGGCAGAGATTCACAAATTAGAAACTCCAAAATACCACACATAACTCAGCCTTAAAAATCAAAGGGTCTTTTAGGGAATCAAATAATGCACACTGTTTGCTTCAATTAATATCTTTCCTGCTTGAAAATATACAATATACAATAGTTAGCAGGAATAAAGTGTGGAGTTCAATATGGTGCAAGGTCAGCTGAGAAGTGAGGGATAAAAGAAAATTCTGATACGTATCCAACTCACCCAGTAATATGCTCCAAAACTGCGAGAAGGGATCTTATTAATAACAGCAAAAATAATTTCTAGGTGAAGAACTTTAGACAGAGGAAAGTATTCTCTGTTAGTGAAGTGAATGCATTTTATTACTTTAAGAGTGTCTGCAAGATGGGAACTGGGGGGGATACATTAAGAATGCAGTTTAGTATTCTTGAGAAAATGATCAGAACATGTCTCACTGAGAGGCAATCAGCTCTGACTATTAGGAAACAGGTGGGGTTTCCTAAATGAAGCCAAAGGCAAACAAGCATTAATAAAATGAAGGTAGAATTTAGTTTCTATGATGGTCAGTTAAGAGAAAGTAACCTTATACAACATTGTTAATTTACTAGATAAACAAGTATTCCAAAGAGCTGTACATATTTTATATAAGAGATTTTGTATCACTGAACACATGGGGTGAAACATGACAGCTGTTAACTAGGAATTTTTTTTTGATAGGAAAAAGGAGTGGCATGAAATAAAGGATGGCCATGGAGATGTAGCTATGTTGGTTTATTTTACTCATCTCCAAACTATGTAAAAATGAACATATGCACTTCATGTGCAAGTCTAGGGAATAAAAATAAAATGTATATTGTGGAAGTTAAAAGGCCATCTGACTGTACAATACTGTCTGATCAAGCACAGCATTTAATATATTGCTATGCATGACAAATACTAAAATTTAAGCTCTTATCTTTTGGTGAAGAAACTGCAATACTGGTTATTGATTCAATACACAGTAACATGTTGACAGACAGCTACATGATTTCTTATGATATTCCTTGACATACATACCAGCTCTTATCTATATTTTAAATGGGTTTAAAAATTTGGAGCGTTAGAACTACATTTCTTTATCAGCGAACCATTTTATGCAAATGTAATCACAGCTTTTTCTCCTCTATGTTTGAACTGCTATGATAGTTGGGCTCATACACAGAATCCATGCTTACAACAGATATACTCCATCAATTGTCCTCAAAGTACAATATGCATCCTGGCTTCTATAATGCTACCTCTTGGGAAATGTCTGAAATTCATTGTTGGCAGGATTGCAAATTCAAAAAATCTTTGCTTCTACTATTATATATAGAGATTTCCCTACAAATATATAAAAAATACATAACACATAAGGTATGTGCTTGAGTATGCTTTACTTGCTTGTTTGACTATGCTGCCCTTCATATTGGGCTTAATCTTCAAACCAGTGCCCAGAATAGTGGAATATACATGGTGAAGTATTAACAAATATCATCAATAATTTGACGGAAATATGCTAATTGCTGACATGCTCTTCCCTTTGTAGAAATACTGAATAACTGTAATTAGTAATGACCATAGTATCAAAAATGTATCTGGAAATTATGAATGAAATGTTTCAGGTAATAGAAACATTACAATAAATTTTTAGGCCAGAAGTATTTTTTCTTTCTGTAATTACTTCTTGACTCCCTAGCAACATCATGGGCAGTTATCTCTGTATTCTGTGAAAAATACCAGTTTTAGGAATAATTGCTTTAGGTCTTTTCTTATCCACTTATCACAAACTCACTGATTTAATCTATTTGTTGAAATTTCTCGTGAATGTTAATGCTGTCTATCTATATAGTTTGCTAGTCAATCCATACAGGAGGCTAATGGCTGACTTCTAAAAATCTATTAACTCTATACAACTAGTTCCCAACTAATACAGGAAGATTTTTAAGTACTCTATTTGGGAAACAGTTATAAAATTGGAAACCTCAACTATTGGCATAACTAAATCTCTTTGGCATGCAAAAAAATAAAAATAATACAAAACCAGAGAAAAAAAAGCCCGGGAAGAAACACAATTCACCCTTCCCCATCCCCCACCCTCCATCTTCCTTTTTATAAGGGAAGTAGGCCAAAAACTGCTTTAAATTCTAGACTACCCCAGAATATACTGCTTCTTAGGGTAGCTTCATTTAAAGTCTTCCTCTTTAAGGAAGTTAGTAAACAATTAAGTTATCCTAGGTGGCTTTGTGAAGAAACATACATACTCTTTACTAATATTTAGTTTTAAGGAAGAAAACCACTATTATTCAGGGATGCAGTTGAACCCAGAGTTCTGGTATAGTTGCTTTGCTTTGCTGAAGGGGGAAGAATCCCCAGGGACTGTGAAAATGGCAAGAGAAACAGGGGAATTAGAGCAACACCCACCTCACTCAAGAAGTGGCTGTGGGATCAAGAGTCTGAACTGGACCTGAACATATTCAAAACACCAGGATTTTTCCAGCCCAGACCCTAATCCCTGGTACTGCCTGGAATAGACTTGGCTTCTGGGGGTGTGCTGCCCCCTAGGCCCCTTGGGTCTCTTTCGCTGGACTTTCACATCCTGGTGTAGTGCCACTTCGTCTTGAAAGGTAGGGGGCTTCCACTTCCTTTCTGTAAGCAAGGAAGATTGGGTACAAGGGAGGTAAAAGGACAAGAGGGGTAATCTGTAAGCAGGGGGAATCTCGGACAACTTAAAAGAGAAGGGATACAAAAGGCTAAAATTTTAAAAACTGTGAATAATATATAAAGTTTTATAACAAAGCCTACCTTCTTGCCATTTGGCATTTAAATTCTTCAAGAATTGAGAGTCTATTTTAGGGATTGGGCTTTTTGACAAACTCTGAATTCCTAAAGCTGCTCTTAGCTGAAAAAAAAGTTTGATACCACTGATTTTGAAGGTCCTCTTTCTAGGCAATGAATATTATAAAAAACAGATGACACTGCCTTCCATGTTTTCTACCCCAAAATGTCAGAATGTCTAAGTAACCTGCCCATAAACATAAAGTTTCAGCCCCTTTACTCTAGAACAATGAGAAGTACATAGGAAGAGGCCTTCAAGGAAAATCAGTTGGAGAGAACTCCTCTTTATCTCTATCCGTCAGAATTATTATTAATTCTACAGAAGCAGGTAGTGATACCTACTTTATTTCAATCTTCCTCACCTATCAAAACAAATGAAAATGTAACAACTACTTTATAAATTTAATTCTATTAATTATTTACTCAGAATTCCTGGCCCCCCTCCCCTCCAATTCTTTTTCCTCTCTCTTTTTCCCTCCAGCTTCTATGGGAGAAAGGGAAAGGTCTAATGTCATTTGCAGTGGGCTAGGCTTGAATTTAGAAAATACTATTTATTATTAGATGCCCATAAGAAAGTTGTCTCCACGCAAACTGGTAATTCACCTACTACCTAGGAGGTAGCACTTACTCTGATCCAGCAGCCATATCTGAGTAGGATGTATCTGGTGTGGTGACTCCCAGAGGGATTGCAATGCTCATGACGTCCAACACAGCAGAGAGTGGAAATCACGGGGTCCAATTAATGGAGACTGGCCACTCTGAGAGTGGGGGTGAGCTGCAGAGCCTCAACCAACATGTTATGGACATGAGGAATCCTGTCACAGAAAAGGAAAATATCTAGTAACCAGACAGATTTTTAAATTTATCCTAAATGCTCCTAAATGTTTTATTCGTTTTTTTCAATAAGGCTTTTAAAGGAATGAATATAAAACAAGTACAGCAAGGGATCTACACATTGTCCCATGTTTACTATGTATTGCATTAATGTTCTACCAAGCGAGGTAGCAAAAGTTATGCTTACTTTTAATTTCTACTTTAATTTTTTTTCTTTCCAGGTAAGGGAAAGTAATATTAGTCTGCCCAGCTCACTAATAAGTACATTTTCCCCATTCTACAACTGCTTATCAAATAAAAATTTCCAGCAGCCTAGGACCTAACAACTTTCAAGATACAGAATGGTTAATAAAAATATCTACTTAATTCAAGATCTTCATTTAACGCCCCCCCGTCACTACAAATGCAGTTTTATCAGCAGCCAATGTTATTTCTTCCAAATTAAATGTTAAGAGATCAATTTGTTTATATTTGATTGGATATAGCTGTTTCTTATTTTCTTTTGTCACAGAACACTTTCTTTTTTAAAACCATTTTTATTTTAACTATAATTTTAAGAGAAGATGCAATGATCTTAACAACTTTGTGAGGTAATAACCTACTAGGTATGAATAAAAACATGAACCGCAGAGTAGTTTCATTATAGAGATTAGAAGATTTTGGAAAAGCAGTAAGGACACCTTGAGTTGGTGACCATAACCGGTGGAATTTGGGAACAGAAAGACTCACAACCAAAGAATAAAAAAGCAGAAGTAGATTAAGAAATTTGGAGTTATACTGCAAAGGGCAAAAATGTACTTTGTATCATTTTACATTAGTGGTTTTATATTGTAAAAAACCATGAAAAGGATGAAATAAGAAGCATTTTATGTGGGAGGGAAGAAAGTCAATATGGATTTTAAAGACCCAGATTAATGCTGATTTTTGTAAAAAAAAGAAAAAGAAAAAGAAAAAAGAGACATGACTGATATATCAATTCATGATAAGACAAAGACACTAGAAAAGTCAAACAATTATACTAAAAAAATTAAATGGAATGAAAAGTATATGATATTGAGTCAATCCCAGGGATTAATGCAAATTTTAAATGACAGATGATCTGAGATGCTTGAATCTTATTTTAACATGAAACAAATAAATGTGGAAAAGAAAACCAACTGTGAACAGTGAATCAGGCCAAGATTTTTAAGAACACATAAAGATAATACTATTCTTTTGTGTTGTTATTTTAGAGTAACAAAACAGCTATAAAATGAGCAGTCCTCCTGCCATCTACACTTTGAAAGGGCTTGATCTCACCAATGGATCTAGGACTCTCCAAATATGGGTGTGGTAATATACCTGTTCCTATTCAACTGAAGGTGACATTGCTAGACTTGGGACTTAAATGAAAAGGGCAAATCTTATCTATTGCTTCCTCACAGCTCATAAAAGAAAAGTGACTAATATAACTTTCTGCCTTTGAGCACATTTTACACATTAATGTTTCCTTTCCCTAACAATATATCTAAACAGAGATTTAAGTAGTACATCCTCAAAGCTTCCGGGGAAATTGAAATAAAGTATACAAATTACAGAAGAGGGAACACTTATCAATAAACCCAAAGGGCGTAAAACTAAATATTGGGGATTGTTGGTTACAACTCTTTCTCTAATTTTAGTATCACTGTATAATTTGAATTAAAATGAAAAGAAAAAAATTAAAAAGCCCTTAAATTGCTTGGCTAATGCGATAATGATCATATCATCCCTGACCAATACTGGAATCTGAATCATATAAATCATGTATTATATTTTCAGTAAAAGACAAAAAATGTTACTTGGTACCATTAAAAATCCTTTGTCACATCCATTACTGTTATATGACCACAAACAGATGTAGGCTTCCAGATAAGACACAACTCATAAACCTAAGCTGATGAGTAATTTTTAAAGGATATAGTAAAAGGAAAAGATGGAAAAATTATTTCAGATATCTCCTTAATGAATGAATAAATGATTAATACATTCCTTAATGAAATCCCACCTCAGCTAATTTGTATAGTTAAGAAATAACTTTAAGAAACATTAAGCAATTAACTATGAATTTCTCTGTCATGAATTGCTCTATTTTCCTTGTCTAGTTTTACTTGACTCTTCCACTCTTTTGCTGAAAGCAATCATAGGTTAGCTTGACCATCTTGTTCTAAATAATGTTTTCACAATACTGGGGTTTCTTAATTCAAAAAATAAAACCAAATTTCTCATATAATCCCGAGTAGTTCCTTCCCTAAATAACACTGCAAAATGTAGCTATTAAAATGTTAACTGAAGAACTTTTAACAGATCATCTACACACAATATTTTCTTATTACAATTACTCTAGTTTTATAAGCCAAGATAATAAATTCCTAGTATAGTTTACCAAGCTTAATAGTTATAGCTGTTATTAATCTACCATAGTTTGGAAATGTATCCTAGAAAGACTGATAAGAATTAACTGTCTCTAGGTGCAATATTTTCAAGATATCTTTTCCTTGCTAATTTGTTTGTCTCTTCCTAACAGAATATGAACTCTATGAAGGCAGGGATTTTTGTTTTATCCTCTGCTGTAGTTCTAGTGTCCAGAACAGTACCTCGCACAAAAAGGATATTTGAGAAGTATCTGCAGATTTTTGACTGTCATCATCTTACCATATGATTTTAGCATTCATAAAAATATAAAAATTAAGACAAATTAAAATATTTGGCTCAGTCACCTTTTTATAGACCTCTGAAGTTCCAAAAAATTATGTCAGTAGCTCTGAAGACCTAGAAAAAGTTGAGACACAAATTAGTATAGAAAAAACTAACATGGATGGACACAGAAATCTACAGAAATAATGTTTTAATGGTAATTTTATTTGTTTCATCTCTGTATACTGTCCTGTTGACTATTCTATGTTCCATCTAGTACTACAGTTTTATACTTTCGCCTTTATATCCTATTTAGGTCTGTAAAGCCAGACCTAAAAAAAGGGTAGAAAGTGAAATTCATCTGTATTTAAGAAGTGGTAAATACTTTACCATGTCACTGGATAATCCTTCTTTTTCCTTCAAATTAGAATTCTCTCCCATTTCCCAAGGGATTCCTTCTTTTTATCTCTCCTAGGAGGTGCTTTTTTTCCTCCACTAACCCTTTCCCAAATTCAGAGGCTTTTCTTTAATCGAATGTCAAATTTGCCCTTTAGTCAGGACCTACCGTCACCTATTAATGTATAAATTTGTTTTACTACTTTCTTCCCCCTGACTCCATCCCACCTATATCCTCTTGTCCTACTACAGGAAAAAGTGACAAAAAGAAGTCATTTCTTTTTGTGGTCAACTCCATAATAGAAACATGTGGAAAATAAAGCCTTAATTAACTTTCTGCCCTCCAAAAAGGGAAAGGAAATGGGTGACGACCCAGGACTTTCAGGGGGAAAAAGTGAATTTCAACATTAGTCAGAATGAAGTATTAACACCTAAAATGTTAATATATCAAATACATGAAAAGAGCTGTTTGTGGTATTTCAGTTGCCAAGGAGTAAAGAGGAAACGTACTTTATATTGATATTTTTTGGATTTCCTATTTATTAAAAATTGGAAAATAAACTATTCTTTGGAAACAATTCAAAAAGAGAATACTAGGAATAATTTAAAGGTATGAAGGTAACAGTAAAAGAAAAAAAACTGAATAAACCAGGGAAGAAGTAGACTCCTCTAGCAACAAGAACAAAGAAGAAAAGAAATGACAGAAGAAAAAAGAGAAATAATTATGAGTGTACAGTAGGGGGGGAAACAGATACATCAGAATTTCAATTTCGTTTTAATCTATTTCTAGAACAATCCGTCAGAATCCACAGGAACACTAGTATGTTCTTGGATTCATAAGCAGAACTAGCCTATTTCCCAGTACTGAGTACTCTTGTGAAAAGTTACCATTTACACAGTTTCTTAGGAAAAGGCTGTTAAATAGAAGATGCCAGAAATAGTTTATAATTACCCATCTTTTTAAATTGGGTTCTGAAATGGTCAATAGTCTCTGTATTTGTCATTCTGACAGTCTCTTCTCTATGTGGCTTGCCGAAAGCACAAGAACCGTGTGATCTGTCTGGGTCACTAGTGCTAAGACAAGACAGACACAAAATGTTTTAAGAAAAATTCCAACAGAGATTTCAGAAAAAGAAATTGCATCAGCCAGGTGAGCCGGAAGCAGCTGGGAGACAAGAGTCCAACAAACAGCCAATCCAATGAAAGAAATTCAGAACAAGTCTGCTTCAGTAATCTTGTGAAGAGGACTGGCAGGAAGAGGAGTGCTGCTTCAGAAAGAGAACAGGCCTCATATGCTTCAGACAGTCTTTGTACTGAGGCTGTGGACCTTGGCCATTCTCCCAGAAATGATGCAATCCTGATGAACAAGATCTGCTGCCAGAGAAACAATTGTTAACAGCCTATGTAGACAGCAACTCAGCCAAGGAGCAATCTCTGATCAGCTCTCTTCACAAACCACCAGAAAGCCAAATCTCTTCTTCATTCAGTTTCTGACAAAACATATAAGTAAATATATATTTAGATATATATGAACAAGCCATTTTCTCAAAATGTCCCTTTGCTTTTAATTCCTTTGGCTTTACAACATTGATCATCCAGCATTCAATTTTAACTAGAACACTGAGAGCATTTTTACTTTTATGAATAGAATTCTTTGAGCATATTAACAGCAAGGTGTTTATAGTGAAATTTTACACTTATTAATCTTGTTCTCATAAGAAAACCTTTTGGGAGGCAGTGGCCCAATTATGAGATTTCAAAGTAAGGAAAGCTATGCACACTCTCTAATTCAGGGCCAGAAAGGTATGTTTTGTAGACATTTTTGAAATTATGTGAAACTATAATAAATATAGGTATGTCTTAAGAGAAAAAGAAAAAATCTCTTGCGTAGGCTGACATTAAAAGGTAGAAAAGTTAGGTTAAGTACTATCATCATACTTTGCAATGCTCACTTTTCTCAAGGGTAACAATATTACTTCGGATTTTATAAGAGGGTTAAAAACTATTTTCATCCTATTAGCCACAACTTACTATTTTAGAATCTAGCTTAAAAATATCCTTAATTTAAAAATCCTCCCTAGATTCCTCAACTCTCAGGCCTGCCTGGTTTCTTTTTCAGAGCTTTGTTATCAAGCTTCACACTATATTGTTATAAAATTACTAGATTTTTTTCTCTCACAAAATAAAAGACCCTGCATACAACAAACCTCAGTTCTCTAAACTCCAACTAGCCAGAAGCCATGATAACCAAATTTCTTCCTTAAGAAATAATCCTTAAACTAGATTCATTAAAAACACAAACATGTAAAATATATCCTGAAGTCTACACAGCCATGCCACCCTGAACAAGCCTGATCCCATCTGATCACCAAAGCTAAGCAGGGCTGGGCCTGGTTAGTACTTGGATGGGAGATCACCTAGGAAGGCCAGGTGTTATAGGTGTAAAAAATAAAAACAAAGGGATTATAAGCTGACAAGGTCCATGTAATCTGTGAAGTCAACCAAGGGTTGCCTTGCCTAAATAAATAAATTAAAAAATAAAATAAAATATATCCTGAAATCAATATTTTCAACCCAATCTACTACCCCTAAATTTAAACAATGAAAATTATTAATAATAAAAATTAACATATATACAGAATAACTCTGAAACAATAAAAGATTAATAGGTCAAATGAACAAATTTAACTCAGTTAAGAAGAGAAAAATTTCAGAAAATTTTAAAATTAGGGTTTAAATAGTCATTAATTTTAAGATTCAATTTCTTAAAATTAACTGATTATTCAAAATTGTTATATGAGTTGAATTTATTCTTAAATACCTCTATACTTGAATTTCCTTCTTTTGAATAACTTCACAAAATAGAAAGACATGGGAAAAGAACATTAAGTTTTTGTATGATTATTACCCTCACCTTAACTTTTAAATGATAAAAAAAATGCAATAAATATATGAATGTGTTTAATCTACACCACTAACTTGTTAGAGAACTAATATGGCATCTGCATTATATACTTATCTTTCACCTCCAAACCAAATTGAAATATTGAGGCAAAACATTGCAATTGCACTGTAACATATCACTTTTACCTTGGGAGAAAAAAAAAAGTACTATACTTATTAGGAATTAGGAAATCTGAGTTCTAGCCTACAACTTAGTTTGGCTGTAGAAAAATCACTTTTTATAGATGAATCTTAAATTCCTCAAAATAAAATCTTCATTAGGCTTTTTCTGCTCCAAATTCTTATGATTCCTGGTACTGTCTTAGGTATTTCATGTCTCAAAGTCTCAATTTTCTCATCTGTAGAATAGAAAGAATAATACCTGTCCTGCTGACTCAGGTGCATATGGACTTCATTTGTAGCAAATACGAGTTTATATGGCTCTTTGAAACCTTTAAATATATGTGAAGAATGAGAAGCTGCTACTAACAATCTGAATGTGGCTAAAAATTATTTTCACTCTTCTTCAATAATGTATTTCAATCTTGCTACAGTAAATAATGTGAGAAGATATGTAGGAACATGAAAAAAAAAAGTGCAGGAGAGAGAGAAGTGATAAGCATTAGAAGAAACAAATAAGAATTATTGGAAAACCAGAGATGAACTCTAGAAAAGAGAAAGTGCTCACAGATCTGGTGAAAAGTTCATATAATTGGGATAGTATAAATTCTAAGTTAGTCTTATAATCTGAGGCAAGTTACTGTAGGCAAAGGATCTACAAGAAGTTTAGGGTGGAAGAGAAAAAAGAAAAGAGAGAAACACTGGGGCAAATGATTAAGAGAGACTAAATAAATGTCGCGATTTAGTAATTTAGAGCCAAGAGTAAAGGTTTCCTTCCTCCCACCTCTTCTTCAACACTTGCTTGTCCCTTGGCAACTTTGCCTAAATTTATACTCCCTCCAGGGGCTGCTGGGGTTGGCGTAACAAACCAATAACTATAAAAGCTCAAATAAGTTTACCAGACTAGGAGGTAATTAAAACTCAGTTAAAAAAAAAAATTCTATTTTTGTCCATAGTAAGAATTTCTTCCCCTATGAAAAACTTCGTTAATGGCAATATTATAGAGGCCAAGACATACTTACTTAAGTGTAATTGGAAGGGAAGGGAAGTGGTGGTACAATCCATAAATAATGAAACTAAATACGTACTACGATCTTAAATTAATTTGTTGACACCGAAGAAAAAATTTTATTTAGAACTCATTTAACGATGATAAATATACATGAACTGCTAAACTAACCAAGAATTGGACTTTATCCTTAACAAGAATCAGAAAAATTTTAGGCTTCTAAGTATTACATAAAGATGACACTCTCAAAGAACTTTGATTTACCTCATTAAAGAGCTATCCTCTCAAGAATTTCTGAAGGTTCTGTCCTACTGTGTTTGGAGCCTTCAAACATGCTTTAGAAACATGTAGCACATCAGATGGGAAAAGAACCTCTCATACCTCTATGTCTGCCTCCTCTGTCCAGACCTTTTTCATTTTCAAACCCTGAAATGGGAACCAGATTTACTCCAGACGAAGTGGGTTATACACAATTATAAGGCATTAATGTGTTATACTTTCTGGAGTTGAGGCAAAATTTCTCCAGTTGATAAAAAATTTAGTTTTAAGATTAAAGTCTAATTCATTATTTTACATATGAAGAAACAGGGCTATAAATATTTAACTGTAAGGAGTCATACACAGTGCTGGGGTTCAGAAAAAAATTAAGATTTTAATGTATAGTTTCTATTTATTAATTACTACTTACTTTTGATAGCAACATCCGAATTAAAACAAAAAATTTTAAATTAAGCACCAATTATTGGTGCTACATAATAAAAACAAGTCAGGGTTAAAATTTCTGGCTCTCTTGGGACTTAAATCATCTAGATTTGCCAATTTTCTTTCATCCATCCATCCATCCATCCATCCCACCACCCAAAGTAACTGCGATGTAGAAAAGCTATGTTAAGTACTATTTCAAGATGTGTCTCTTATTCAAAGTAAGAGAGGGTAGGCAATTTGCAAACTCTTCCGGTTTGCCTATGTGCCAAGTATTGCATTTTCATAACCATGAAGGGGAAAAAAAAATCCTAAAGCATGCCTCTATGATTAATGAGTCATTCTGAAGAGAAAAATGACTCGCTCCCCCCACCCCCAAAAGAAAACCCTGAACCACTCCATAGTTTACCAGTGACAGAGAAGTCTTTTATGGAAACAGATTATAAATCTCGTAAATTGTTTAGACAAAACTTATTGACTAGTCTCACGAAAAATTCTATTAAGAAAGAAGGAAAAGGCAGGAAGAACCCTAAAAACAAAGATGAACAGATCTGATCATACATATTATGATTATTTGTCAGACCAAGTGGCTAAGTATATAACAATAAAGGAATATAAAGCTTAATAATCCTGATATGCACATTAGGATTCCCTTCCCCTCCCCATAGCTGTATCTTTATTATTATAAAATATATGCTGTAAAAATTATATTACAAAAGCATAAAAAGTAGAAGTGAAATTCTTACAAACCCACTTCCCAAAGATATTCCAGATAAAATAACCCTACTGTTCTATAATCTGCTTTGTTCATTTAGCAATGTTTTAGACATCTTTATATATGCAAAGAAGTAAAATTTACTTCTTCCTTTTCAATGAAGGCACAGTACTATATCCTAGGGATCTACTTAAGTCAATCCTCTGCAGATAAATGTTTAGACTGTTGCTAATTTTCCATAACATATGCAACATTGGACCAAACAGTATGTATGCCTTTGTCCACACATGTGCATAAACAATTTCTTTAGGATACATTCCTAGAAGTGGAACTGCTAGAATGACATGAGCATATTTATTAGTGATGCTGAACCACACAACCACACCTTTCAGAAAGTAAAAACCAATCTTACACTCCTACAAATAGTGGGAAGGCCACATTTTCTCATAAGATTTAAAATAATTTCAATTCTTTCCTCAGAGTCTTTTGCTTAGAAAACTCTCTACATTCTAAAAAAAACCCCCTAAAATGAAATTTAATTGTAAATTCTTAACATTCTGTGACACACCTATTGATTGGATGTGCTGTTGTGTTCTAAAATTCTGATATACTAGGAGATCTCAGTAGCTTTTTCACAAAATTTGGGCTGGCATCTTCAAAATAAAACCTAGATAAAGCACTATTTCAGAACCAAAGTATTTTCTTATAGTTGTCCCATGCAATAACTTTTCCTTCTTTTAACAGAATGCATCAAGCTCTAAATTTCTTTTTCCAGTAATGAAAAAAAAAAAAAAATCTGTAATCTAGCTGGTATCTGTAGGGTCCTCACTGAAAAATACAAGTAATCTAAAAAATCTGAGCTCTTTGGTTTCTAACGGGTTATCAAAATTGTTCTAGCAGTTCTGCCTCAGTAGTATAAAACATGATGTCTTCATTTTTAATTATCCTTGGAAAGAGAAGAAACCCTGAAACTGTAGGCTTGTCAATACTAATTTACTATAAGATAGAGCCAAAATAGTGACTAAGTTTGTACTGTAGCTATAAATTCATTTGGTATATTCCATTATGACACCAGACAACCACAGGGTCCAAATTTAAGTCCTGGAGAAATGAGGCAAAAAAGCGTCGTCTTCTTGCTCTGCTGGCACCAGCACCTGACTAAGAGCTTGGATGCTGAGCTACTCTTTTCTCTTTGAAGTGTTTCACAGACTGTCATATCATCCATTCACCAACACTACTCACCTTATGATTTCAAGGTTACATTAAAGCAACGAACTGGTCTAACTCCAGCCTCTCAACATTGCAATCTATTCTTCATTACTCTTCTAGAGCAGAACCGTGATTATTATCATGCCACTATTAGAACTCTACAACTGCTTGCTCCCTTAAATGTCTACTGGGTTAATTGAAACTCCTTTGCCTAAATGGAATAAGACTTTCTTTGTTAATTACCTATTAAACTGCTTTTTCTCCAAAATTTTGTTCACACTATGTATCCTGTCTCACATGCCATTTTTTTTGCATCTTTAAAAAAACTATTATGAAAAATGTCAAACACACACAAAAGCAGAGAAAACCCTATAATTAATTAACTCACGGCTCCTACCTAGCTTCAATCAACAATCAACTCACGGCCAATCTTATTTCATCTGCAACCAGAAACATCAGTTGTACACATCACATTGCTGAGTGGAGCTGTTCCTTTATCTTAAAAATGGGTGAGAGTGGTCTGTGTATGATAGGTGTTAATGATAGGGAAAGGCAAGTCATCATTCTTTTGCAAAAATTAAGATGGATAATGAGCTTAATGCTGAGTAATGTTTATGTTTTACAATTATATACTTATGGCTATTAAAAATGCTTAATCATTTTCTTTAAAAACAACAACAAAAAATCACTGTAAGCAATTACTTTTTTGACATGAGTTTATTGATAATAAATTTTCTTGTGTTCTTAGGAATGCAAATTTCTTATAGCAGTGTAACTGCAAGTATACCCATGACCCACAGCTGTGACACAGCATTCTTATGTATGCTCTGTCAATAAATGAAAATGGATAAAACACAGAAGAAACACTCCAAAGTAGGTAAAGTGTAATAGTCCATAAACCTGTGTATTAAAGATAAGGACAGATTACATCATAGAACCAAAGGCTCATATTCAAGGTAGTGACCAGCTGGTCACCTTATTTTTAGTGAGTGGCTTCATAGAATAACAGAGGAGTCTTAGAGTAATGACAAACTTAGGGTAAAAAGGCTCACCAACTCAACTGAGACACTTTCGAGTTAAAAAAATAGCTCAGTAATAATGGTGAGTGTCATAGAACAAAAACATCTGGGGTGTGTATGGATGATTCCTATTTGAACCACAAAGCACACAAATCTTAAGGTTTGGTTAGTAGAAAATCGCCACAAATCAATGTCAATGAATATATATATACACCACTACACATTCTATTACTAATTACTCACCAGAAGTTATATTGATAATAAAATTAAACTTAGAAGAATTTGTAATTTAAAAAGTAAGTGATAGAAGATAACAATCAACTAAAAAAGCAGAAATCAATACACTGATATGCATTGTTTTGCCTAAGCATAAAACTGGCCTGTATTTATTCATACAGTATGCTACTAAGTAAAATGAATCTTTGGAATGATGAATACATTATTTCCCTAGAAGCCCTAGAGGATGAACCAACTAGCGGGTGGTTTGTTATGAGACCCAAGAACTTCAAGAGTTCCCATCATGCAAAACATCAAAATATTGTAAAAATTTTCTCTGGAGATCTTAATAAGAAAAATGATTTAAAAATCATTATATAGATGCTCATCTTTGGTCTAGTTTCATGAAACATTTCAGCTATATTTAGGCCAAAATTCTCATTAATTAATACTTAGAATATATAAGTGCCAGGACACTGACAAAATAGTACTTTTTAGTTAATGATACAACTGGCAGAGCAAGTTGCTCCAAATTCTTATGCAAAATGAAATCACAAACATACATGACACTAAAATTTCTGTTTTTTTATTGTCTCCTTTAATCTTCTCTGTTGGTTTTCCTGTCATATCAGAGTTTGACCCTAAGCAAAGCCCAGAATTCTAGCTCTGAATAGAGTAAAACACAAAGTATTTTAGGATTTCCCTGCTATTTTCCCTTTTTAAGATATCTTCTATTTACAAATTTAATCTTTCCTGAGGAAAATATTTCTAAATGCTGAATAGTAATTTTTTTTTTTGAATACTATGCTTCTTTTTCTGGTATTTGGTAACCAATATAAAAAGTAAGATTTTTTTTTTTTTAACCCTATGCTCCAGATTATGACAAATCTTGTGTAGTCTACCACTAATAACTTTAGAGCAGTGGTTCCCAATATTTTGGGGAAAAAGGATAGGCTTTCCAAAGTGTAAAAATTTTGGTAGAAGAAATGGAGGAGGAGTCAAAAGGTAGAAACTTCTAGTTATAAAATAAATAAACCATGAGGATGCAATGTACAGTATGGTGACTATAGTTAATAACACTGTATTGCATATTTGAAAGTTACTGAGAGTAGAACTTAAAAGTTCTCATCATAAGAAAAAAAAACTTTTTTGGGGAACCCTGTAAGATGATGAATGTTAACTAGACTACCATGATCATTTCACAATGTGTATACATACTGAATCATGTTGAACATCTGAAACTAATGTCAACTATATATTTAAAAAAAATTTAAAGAAAATGAGACCATTAGGGTGAGCTTTAATCCAATATGACCAGTGTCCTTACAAGAAGGGGAAATTTGGACACATGAAGAGACACTGGGGGAATGTGTGCGCACAGAGAGATGACCATGAAGAGGTAGCAAAAGGGCAGTCATCTACAAGCCAAGGAGAAACCAATCCTGCTGACATCCTGATCTCAGACTTCTAGTCTCAGAAAAAAGTACAAAAATTTTATCTCTTGATTAGGATAAAACATTAAAAAATATACTATTATACCCTTTGCAACTGAGGTTCCTGGCCCACAAAGTACCAAGGTCCAAGAATAATTACAGACAACCGACAATACTTCTGTACAAGATCCTTTTGTCTTAAGTCCTTAAGAACCATTACCTATTTAGCCATTACAGCAGGGGTCCCCAACCCCTGGGCTGTGGACCAGTAAGTAGGTCCATGGTCTGTTTGGAATTGGGCTGCACAGCAGACGATGAGCTGCAGGCCAGTGAGCAAAGCTTCATCTGTATTCGCTGCTGTTCCCCAGGGCTAGCATCACTGCCTCAGTTCCACCTCAGATCATCAGGCATTATATTCTCACAGGTGCACTGGTCCCTGGTGCCAAAAAGGTTGAGAACTGCTGCATTACAAGACTATACAATTTTTACCCTGGTAAATATATCACATGATACTAAGGGTGACAAAAAGACAAAAAAAGGGAAACAAAGAAGATTCCTGCCTACAAAAGTATCTCTGCCTTTGACCTATTGGGCCAAACCACCATGAAGGCCCTGTTAAAGCAAAGTTGTCTTCACACTCATTCCTGAATTTAAAAAAAAAAATTACATGACCCATGGCTCTTCACTAAATTTAGAATTTAAGAATCCACTAAGATTCAATACTGTGTTTCACGTTGTAAATTCTAACTCTTTCCCTATCTATTTATGAAAGAAAGAAAGAAACCCCCTAGACTCCATTTGCCCTAGTATCAATATTCCAAAACTGATCCTTGGTATGGGTATAACTGGTTTATACTGCAGATTTCAAACTCTGAACACACATGCTTATATGAATTTCTACTAATTCTGCTTTCGTGAACTCAAAGGAGACAGTATTTGTCTGATATTCTCTTTGAGGGATCTATAACAAATGTTTATTTGGCTATTACAATAAAAACACCAATTTACAAGCCAAAAAAAGTTTTAAAGATCAATGTTCGTGAGCTGCCTGTCACCATTCCTTATTCTACTGAAATACAAATTCCTTTAGGAAGTCTTATCTGACTTCTAAATCTGTTATTAATGCCTTCCGTTTTAAAAAGTATCTTCTTTTGGAAAAAACTGAGTTTACTAAGCACAGCTGAGAGTGTAATTATGCCAAGTTAATACAAGTAAAACTAAGTACGTTTCAATTTTTAGTAGCAAACTTATTTGAATTTTCAAAAATAAAAACTGAAATTGCATATCATTTCTTTATAAGAACAAGTACATTCACTGTATGCTTTGTGGTGGTTTGCAATTGGACTCAATAGGTCAAAGGGATGTATCTTTTCAGCCCAAGAAGTATCAAGTGAGTCTAGTATCTTGTTCCCTTACAAACCAAATCCTAGGGTACCTGTAGTTCTTAACTTTTTTGAAAAGTGACACAGATTTCTTTAAGAATCTGACAGGGCCAAGAACTTTTTCCTCAGAAAAATGCAGACAAAACTTGTAAACTTCTAGGGATTCATAGGCTTCTGCTCTATACCCTTTCTTGAACTGCTGATAGTCTGAGATAAAAGGAAGCCCATAAGTGACTGACTGGTAAGGTATGGGTGATTGAAAGAAGCCCTTTAACTTTTATATTCAGAATTTATAATCACTCTAGTAGCGGATAATGCCCAATAAAAACCAATTTATTTTTGCCTTTCTCTATCCAGATCCAGGAGCCTCATCCAATTCCAGGCAAAAAATCCTAAAGAAAAAAGGTCCATACTACAGATGAGAAGCAGTGCCCAAAGTCAAGAGGACAGGAAAAGTTACAGATTATATTGGTGGAGATGCAAGTCTCTTTAAATAAGATAATAGGGTATAGTGAAAAGATTCTGGAATCATAAAGAACTTGACTCACCTCTTAGTAGTTGTGTGGTCACTCTGATTAAGTCTGTTCATTTGTAAACTACCCATGGCACTATTTTGAGAATTGAGATAATGCTCGTAAGAGAACCTACCAAGATATATGGCACATTGCAAGCATCCAACTTTTGGTATGTTGGGTTACAATATTAAAGAAGTGAACAAAGAGTATAATGAAGGCAAACAGGAAATACTTCCTGTTTCCAAGGCAATAATATGAAGTGGAGGAGAGGAATCTATAGTTTGAGTCTTAAGAGTAATTTGCCAAACCCACTAATATTGAGACTTGCTAACAGTCACAGATTAATCTTCAGTTAGTCAAATATCCTATTAATTTTCTTTAAAAAACTCGACTGTTTGGCATTGATTTGATATTTATAAGATACCTTTTCAGAAATTCACTCATCTCATGAAATAAAATCTATTGTATACCGAACATACTGTTAATTTACCCATTTGATTCCTCAATATTCCTGTCAAGAATGCTTTCCAAAATCTGTACAGACTTCCTTAAAACATTAAAATTTCCTTTTAGTATAGAAAGTTATTACATATTAACATAGTCACTCTATTCTTCCGTTGATTAGAAATATCCTGTGATAGTCACAAGAGGAATTGGGCTCAGAGGGCAAGGAGCACCAATGGGGAGAGACTAAAACATCTGAGTATGTTTACTAGTCTGCTTTAACAAGATCCCTAACAGCCAAGTCTTTTTATTTTAAACTTAAAAAATTTGTGAAATTTCAAACAAATATAAAAGTAAAATTTTATAAAGAATTTCATTTACTCATCGTTGAACAATTACCAATTCATATTCAACCCTGTTTCATATATTACCTCTTCTCCATTCTGAAGCAAACACCAGCAATATATCATTTCAATCATAAATATTTTAGCACGTCTGTCAAAAAGATTCTTTTAAACAAAAGAACGTGTGCATTTTTAGTTCCTGGTTTTTTGTTTTTGTTTTTCTTTTTGCAAGGGGGGACAACATCTCTAGCCCACCATTTTGTTCTTTCCTAGAACTCTCTATATCTAAAATAACAAGATAGGTAAGTAATATAGTATAATGAAACATTTTGGAAGCATAAGGACTTGCTATCCAATCTGAATTCATTTTAGCATTCCTCAATCTCATTCTAATCCTAAAGTATTAAAAACAAACAAAACTTCTAAAACACTGAAGAGGGGAACACTTCCAAACCCATTTTATGAGGCTAGCATTACCGTGATACTAAAGCAAAAAAACAAAAACAAAAACAACCAAACCCACACACACAAAAAACAAAAACTACAGAACCATATCCCCTGATAAACACAGATGCAAAAGTCTTCAAAAAAATCTTAGCAAGCTATAAACTCAACAGTACATTAAAAGGACCATAGGACATGATCAAGTGGAATTTATTCCTGGGATGGAAAATGTTTCTACTACCCAAATCAATAAATGTGATACACTACATTAAACAAAATGAAAAATAAAAATCATATGAACATCTCTATAAATGCAGAATAAATATGACAAAAATGAATATTTTTTTCATGATAAAAATTCTGAACAAAATTAAGTACAGATAGAATGCACCTCAACATAATAAAGGCTGTATATGATAAATCCACAGTTAACATCATATTCAATGGTGAAAAGCTGAAAGCTTTTGATCAGTAACAAAACAAAGATGACCACTCTTACCACCTCTATTCAAAATAGTACTCAAAGTCCTAACCAGAGCAATTAGGCAAGAAAAAGAAATAAAAAAACATCCACATTAGAAAGAAGTAAAACTATTTGCTTGCAGGTAACATGGTACATCTAGAAAACACTAAAGGTTCCACCAAAAACAAAACAAAACAAAAACAGAAAACTGTTAGACCAAACAAATTCAGTAAAGTTTCAGGATAGAAAAACATACAAACATAAGTTGTTTTATACGAACTGTAAGAAAGAGAAATAGTGTGGCTCCATAGTGTAGTGGTTAGCATGTCCGCTTTACACGCAGAAGGTCCTGGGTTCGCGCCCCAGGTGGAGCCACGAAACATACCCCAGGTGCACCAGGCCCCTGGTACACGCCACCAGCGTGTGGGAGGAGACCCCCCGCCTTCAAAGATCCAGTTCTTAAGGGGAAACGGCAACATCCATAGGACAGGGGTGGAAGTGGGGGGAGGGGAGGAATTAAAGTGTGTGTGGGGAGGGGCGGAAGAAAAATAAATAAAAACCCCATTTACAATAGCATTGAAAAGAATAAAACACTTAGGAATATATTTAACCGATGAAGAGAAAGATCTGTACACTCAAAACTATAAAACATTGATGAAAAAAACTGAAGACAAATGAATGGAAAGATATTCTTTGCTTGTGAATTGGAAAAATCAATATTAAAATGTCCACGCTACCCAAAGTGATCTATAAATTCAATCCCTATCAAAATTCCAATGGTATATTTCACAGAAATAAAAAAAAATCCTAAATTCATTTTATGGAGCCATAAAAGATCCTGAATAGCCAAAGCAATCTTGAGAAAGAACAAAGCTGGAGCATCACACTTCCTGATTTCAAACTATACTACAAAGATAAAGTAATCAGGACAGATGACATACTGGCATAAAAAGAAACATACAGATCAGTGAAACAGAACAGAGCACTCAAAAATAAATCCATGCATATATTGTCAATTAAGTTTCTGACAAAGGTGCCAAGAATATGCAATGGGCGCTTGAAACAGTGGATTTCATTAACCAATGTCACCATAAAAAAATTAAAACATAAATATAAGTGAAAAAAATATATACAAAGGGGAAATGATAGTCTCTTCAGTAAGTGCTGCTGGGAAAACTGAGTATCCACTTGAAAAAGAATGAATTGGACCACTATCTTATACCATACACAAAAATGAACTTGGAATGGATTAAAGACTTGAATATAAGACTTGAAACCATATGACCCCTAGAAGAAAACAACAGGTGGTAAAGTCTTTGACATTGATCTTGTTAATGATTTTTTGGATTCGACACCAAAAGCAAAAGCACAAAAGCAGGAATAAACAAGTGAGACTACACCAAACCAAAAGCTTCTGTACAGCAAATGAAACCATCAACAAAATGGAAGGCAATCTATGGAATGGGAGAAAATATTTGCAAACCACATATTCAACAAGGGGTTAACATTAAAAATGTACAAGGAACTCATACATCTCAACAGTGAAACGAACAAAACAAAGACAAATTTAATAAATGAGTGAAGGACTCAAATAAATATTTTCCCAAAGAAGACATAAAAAGGATCAACAGGTCTTTGAAAAGGTGCTCAATATCACTAGTCATTAGGGAAACCAAAGTCAAAACCACTATGAGAAATCACCTCACACCTTTCAGGATGGTTATTATCAAGACGACAAGAGATAACAAATGCTAGTGAGCATGTGGAGAAAAGAGAACCTCTGTACACTGTTGGTGGGAACATAAACTGGTACGGTCACTATGGAAAACAATATAGAGGGTCCTCAAAAAATTAAAAATAAAACTACTATATGATCCAGCAATCCCATTTGGGAGAATATATCCAAAGGAAACAAAATCACTATCTCGAAGAAATATCTGTCCTGTACTCCTATGTTTACTGCAACACTATTCACAATAGTCAAGGTATGGAAACAAGTGTCTCTCAAAAAAAGATGAATGGATTAAGAAAATGATATCTATCTATTTATATACAATGGAATATTATTCAGCCATAAAAGAAGGAATTCCTTACATTTGTGACAACATGGATGAACCTGGAGAGCATTATGCTAAGTGAAGTAAGCCAGAGAAAGACAAATACTGCATAGTATCACTTACATGTGGAATCACTAAAAAAAAAAAAAAAAAAAATCCACTTATAAAAACAGAGAGTAGACTGGTGGTTGTCAGGGGCTGGGGTGTAAAAGAAATGAAAGGTTAGTAAAACTTTCAGTTATAAAGATGAATAAGGTCTGAGATCTAATGTATAAACACAGTAATCATAGCTGGTAATTCTGTATGTATTGTATAACTGAAATTTGCCAAGAGATTAGAATTTAAGGGTTCTCACCCCTCCCAGAAAGGGTGAATACATAAGGGATAATATGTTAGTTACCTCAATTGTTGGAATCCTTTCATTATGTATATGTATATTAAATCATCATATTGTATACTGTAAATATAATTTTATCAATTATACTTCAATAAAGCTAAAAATTAAAAACACAAAACATCTGAACTAAGAGCAATCTGGTGTTACATAGCATTATCTGAAGGCACTTTTAAAAGGCAGGTGTATCTTAAAATTCTAGAGTTAAAAAATTCCTTTAACAGTCGTCAGCATACATAGTGCCCTCAAGCCACTTCAAATAAAAATGTCTAATAATGTCTAAAAAGGACCTTGGATCCTGAAAAGAAACTTTGTTTCCTTAAAGCTTTCTTATCTACTAAGGTTTTTAATGTGATTACATTTACATAGTAAGCCCTGGTATATTGTAAAGCCAGAAGCCTCACACAAATTTTAGCTAGATCCTGATTATTCTTTTGTTAACGGTTGGTTCTTTTCATATAACCAATGGAGTCATGAAAATCAGGTGCTATATTTATAGTATGCAAGCAGTATTGCTTATCCCAAGTGAGGTACAGATAAAAATAGTTTAGAGAATTGGTCAAAAATTCGTAACAGTAACAACTTCCAAATAAAAGCTAACATTGACTGGATGCTTATTTTGTATACTAGCCACTGTGTCTTCAATCACTTTACATACATTAGCTTTTGTAATGTCCATATCTTCATGAAGAAGGTACTATTCCTGTTTAGTCAAAGAATCAAACTCACCAAGGCCAGAGCAAGAAAACTGCAAACTAGAATCTGAAGCAAACTCTATCCAATTTTGGAATTCTCACACTCTTAATCACTATAGCTTCACCATTTGACATAACCTGATTTAATATTTTTTAGCCTATAATACAAAGATATGTTAGAATGTGATATATATTGCTGTAATATAACTTTTTAGATATAGTCAGAAAAATAAAGTTTTAATTTAAAACTTACATAATCACATAATTTGAATTTTAAATGACAAAGTTAAAAAAGTAGATATCAGTTCTAACATCTAAATTTCAGGTCTAAGTGTGAACCATTCAAGAAATGTTAATTGATGAGCTTTCTACTACAAGCAGCACCAGTGTCCCAAGTGGTGATCATATTTAAGTATCTGAAAATCATCACAGACAAATGGAAAATGATCTAGCATTTCTAGAGAGAGAATTTTTACTAGAGAAAGAAAGTTTCTTATTTTAACTATTTATGTTCGGGCAAGAAACTGTCGTTCCTAGGAAAAAAGAAAAGTCTATGTTCCTCTTCCATGACCTAAAAATGCTTATTAGTTATTGAAAAACCTAAAAGCAGATAGTTTTTAGTAAATAAACTAACTTAAACGCTTCTTGTGTTACAATAAAAGTACTAAAACAAAGTATCAATTTAAATAATTATGACAAATCTGTCAAGTCTTACATATAGTAACAGGGTGGAACAGACTAGAAGCTACAGTTCTCTGACCATATGTAGATTTGCAAATTTGACTTAGTAACCATATTTTATTATAATTATAAAAAAAATAAGCCCTGAAAAATCTGAAAGTGAAATGAAAAAAATTAACCTTACTGTGTATTGAGCTGGTGGCATAGTCACACAGAACTATTCCAAGTGATTTTAAAACATTGTAATTTGACTGTATATTTTTAGAGGGACATATCCTAAGGGCAAAAACAAACAACACACTTTCCAGTAATCATACTGTTCTGAGATTCTAAAACTGCTGTGTGTATATTGTGGGGTAAAGCAAACAGTAATTATATTAATGTTAGCGGAAATTAGAATTTTGGGCATGGAGAAAAGAGTAGGTTTATGTAAATATATAATACTGAATTTGAGATAAAAGTTAAACATCAAGAACTTATATTAAAAAAAAAAGAAACAAAAAGAGGAAAGAAAAGAAACTGCTTTTTAGTTATGTCTTCTGAAAAGGTCTGGAAAAAAGGACCAACTCGAGCAATGAACACTGCTAGCACTCAGATTATGGTCTCTAAGTACCATTTCTACTAAAAAAAATCCCCAGAGTTTTGCAAGAACAAATAATTCTAGGTTTGGGCAGGAAATGTAAAAAATGATCCTGGAACATTCCGTCATATGAAACAGCAAGGAATCAATTAAAAAAAAAAAAAAAAAAAAAAGGCAAGCCAGGAAGCAATTGAGAATGAGTTAAAAAGACTTAGGAGCCAAGAGCCAAATGTGAGACAATCTGAATGTCAAAAATAATAACTGCAAGTAACTGAAGCACATCAAATATCTTTAAAACCATAACAATAATAATAATAATAATACTTCATTGATCACCTTTGGAGGTTGCTAGGTTACCAATTCATTATTTTGAAAACTTGTACGAGGCAAACTGGATCTTAGGGTAACCATTTGTCTGTTTTAATTTCTAATCTGGTAAATCTCTATATAGCCCACACAAATAAAAGCTCTTTGAGGCCTTCAATTTTTATAGAATTTAAGAATGGCTGACATAGGCAATAAATATCAACAGCTGCTTAACATTACATACACAAGTAAACATAATGTAACTCAATGGAAGTACATAGTAGTCTTATAAAGTATACTTGCAATGGATCTAATCATTAATTTACATGAATATGGGAAGGAGAGTCATCTAATAGCAGAATACATTAAATGACACCATGTAGATGCAACTTCAAAGACCCAAAGAGTAGGAACTTTACGTGATGATAAATTCATTTAACAAATATATTACATAAAAAAAGACAAGAACCTATAAATTACAAAGAATCAAATGTATCAACCAAGTACAATGTATGAATCTTATCTTGATCAAATAAATGGTTTAAATAAATTCCAAAGTGAGTCGATTTTTCTATTCTCTCTATTCTGTTGTATTTGAACTTTTTCATAATGAAAAAGTAATCAAATCTATATCACCCCCCCATCATCAACTAAAAGGAAAAGGCTTAATTCTAAAAACTGCTTATGTGGAAATGGGGGTTCAGAGAGGCCAACAGATAAATCCTAGCAGAGAGGAGAATCAGAAGAGCTCTCTCTATAAAAGAAAAATGGGTTGATATGTAGTAACAAAAAGTTCCAAGATCTCCTAGAATTAGAGTGAACATATAATTTACAGTCCAAACTAGGGCATTTTTGAGTGAAAGGGGAGCTATTACTAATTATGCAGTAGGCATAAACCAGGATTGTCCCAGGGAAACCAAGACAATGGTCACTTGATAAAAGATGAAAATTTTAAATCATTTTTCACAAAAGATACTCAACTCAATTCTTTGGGTAACTAATTTCCATAGAAATACATTCCTAATATTAGAGTTTTCAGAAAAACTAAGGTATTCTACAAAAAAACAAACTACTTTTCATCTCCTTTGCTTGTCACAGTTATTTCATAAAACGAGATGTCTACTTGTTGTTTATAGTGTTTTCTGCAAACTTCCAGCAATTCCTTTTCATGATAAACTATGAGAGGAAAATTACACTTACCCAGAACCTTGCTTCTCTAAAAAGTACATGTCTTCCCATGGGCCTCCACACATGAACCAGTCAGATTCCTACTCAATTTCTGAACGGTTACCTTATTCCTCGCAACACTTCAAATCTTAATAGCCTATGGGTTAAGTAAGGAAGAGTTGCGGTAAAAACATCTGGGTCTGGGCTTCAAAGTAAGAGCCCTGGGGCTGGCATTATTACCTACTTGGTCTAAGTGGTATGGCTACAGTAACTTCAGAGCTCTGTATATGATGCTAGCATAATTTTCTCTTTTTTGATTTTCAGTAAATACCTGATTTTATTATTTTTTTAATACCTGATTTAAAAAATCTGATTATTGCTTATATGATGTGCCACCAATAAGGTGACTACCTGTTTAAAACGTGAATATTTTATGCCACTTCATAGATTTTTAAATCTTGGGTAAACTTTTTCAATAAAAGTAACCTAAATATGTTTAACAATTAGGTACAATATTAGTCTCATCCTAAAATATGCATTGACACTATGTCAATCTAGTCATATTTGGTTCTATTACTAAGCTACGTCATTAAAGTTCTAACTCCCATAAATTAAACTAAATTTGTATAGCAAGACCAAAAATAATTAAAAAGGGACATCAAAAAGTTGGACTTGCTCCTATATTTTTCTCAGATGTTATTTTTTTTAAAAAGTCATTCCACTTAATATTTTTCAGCATAAAGACATTTAACTCACATGGCTATAGCAGTTTGCACCACAGATACTGAGACAATAAAAATTTATGCATTCATACAATAATCTAGTGCTAAACTGGGCATGCAATCAATCATATTGCCTCAAAAGCCTTCTCTTTGTTTTATTTTAGGTTAAACTCTTTTGTCTTTAAAATTAAAATGAAGGTTTTTTTTAATATCCTCTAAGATTCTATCCCAAATATGATCATAATAAACATTTATTTTTAAAATAACCATATGTAACTGTGGCTCTTCCCTTTCTGTCTGGTTTCTCTTATAAAACAAGTCAACCTTCAACATCTATGTTAATAAAGGAAAAGGTAGCATAAATGCAGAGGCAGTCTAATTGCCAACAGGTCCTACCAGGTTCTTCCTTGTAAGTAAAACCTTCCTTGGATACCGAGACTGCCTAAACAGTTGATTATTAACTGCAGATCATCCTCCTTCAAAGAACTGAGAGAGTACAAATTGTATGTGTTGTGGCATGCAGAGACTGGTGGAAGGAAACAGAATTTTTCAAAAGGCCAAAGATCATAACAGGACAGAAATAAAAAAAACAAAAACAGAGAGATGGGGTTGGGGGGAGAACCACCTTATATAAAATGACAAACAATGGGTGCAAATATAAAACACTGAGATGAATCTAGATATATATTAAAATTACAAGTCAACATTATTAAATATGTTAACATATTAGAGCAGCCTAACCAGATCATAATTTCTAAGAATTATGAAATAATCCTCTTACTATATTCAATAGTGCACATATCTTAGTTTACTGGATTTTATGAGTTTTCACATTTCAGAAGAAGGGAGAAGAAAATCTTAACATCAGAATACAGCAACAAAAAATGATAAAAATAAAATTTCTTGGGTTTTCTTAGGGTGGATTGTGTGGGGGAAAAAGAAGGCTTGAAGGACATTAATTATGCAGCTTAATGGAAAACTCTAAAGAATGAAAAATTTCTATTTGAACAATTAATTTCATCTCCACTAAGATAAAGAAGGAAGCACAAAATATTTAATTTTTTAACCTTATTTTAGTCTTTAATCTTGAGTTACACAAATCAGTAATTCCCAATACCAACTTCAAATATTATCTACAGAAGAGATTCTCCCTTTCTTCAAGCTAATAATACAGTGGCATCTGGTGGTAATGATTGTGTGAACAGGCAAGGAAAATTAAGTGTGCTTAAAAACATTTTTTTTTTTCTGTAAAGCTGAGAATCTGGAATGGTTTATGAAGGAAGTGGAAGATACTTAACTTATAATCTTTCACTACTGACATGGAATGAATGAGCTTTGTATTTAAGTACATATAAACAAACCCATAACCATAGTAAAAATCCTATCAGCCCATCCAATTTTCCTTCTTTGTCCTAGTTTCTTATTTGCTGGGGAGAGGCGTTGTGGGATAATAATTGCAGGAAATAAGGTGGAGCAGCTGCAAAGGCAAGATGAGGTACAGTACTGTGTTTCACCTCCATTCTAGTCTACTGCTGGCTGAGTCTTAAGAAAATGGGATTAGCTGTTTGAGGAGCCAAAGCAGTTATCAAACACTTTGAGATCAAAATGTACCCTCTCCCCTACATTTGCCAGGAATTTTTTAGGGCCTCCAGCAAGATTCAGGTAATAGGAGCAGTAGAAGCCACAATGAAGAGATTTCTAATTATTTAGTTGAATGCTGAAAATGATGTTTACTTTAGTTAGCAATGTGGGTCTTAGCACATGTAAACTGACTGGAATGGAGGCCAGGGTTTGAACTAAATGACTTCTGCTTTTGTCTCACAAATCTATGGAAATAATCCATGTGAATAAATTATACAGAGAAGAAATGACTACCCTAAATTTCTATAGCAATATAAAATATAGTCTACTAAATTTCATGTTACCATTGCTATTCTACTGATAAAAAAGTTTTAACTAATGGGAATGATAATTAGTCACTCACATTTCCCCTTTCAGATCAAAATATTATATCATTACTGCCAAGACCTATACACATAGAAATATAATGTTAAGTAGGTAACGCATTTTTCTTTTTATAGAGGGAAATGACACAAAATTTGGTCAGGTTTGCATAATATTACATTAAAGGCAGTTTTGTAAGTATTCTATCAAGTTAAAACATCTCTTCTTTGCCAACAGTCACAAGCTCTGGATCCATAAGGAAAATTTAGTATTCCAGTTTCCTTACTGTCTCCTGCAGTTTGGACAGAAGAGAAAACTTTTAAGCCTAAATAACATTGCAATACAGGTAGTATCTCAATTTAATAACATTACAATACAGGTAGTATTTCAATTCAAGCAACAGTACTCTTGGAAAACTGTGGTCTAATCAATTATTTCTAAAAATAAAATTCTCTTAAAATACATTAAGCTTTTAAAAGAACCTTAGCATATACCTTTATAAAGGAGGAATTCTTTTGCAATCCAAATAATTGCTACCTAACTTGTCTGAGAATGCAATTCTTTAATATTTTGATTTTTTAAAAAAGAAATAGGATGCATGTATTGTTTGACATTTATTTTAAAAGTAAATAATACTGTTCAGGACACTGATCCTTATAACAATCTAATGAAAACTTCCATAGGAGCTCAAACTTTAAACTATTTCATTATGATTTTGCTTAAAGGGCCAGATAACCCACAGGTCTCTTTCAACTCTATGATTCATATTAATTCTAATAATATAGATACAACTGCCCCACTTTCAGTTGGGAGTTGAGCACATGTATCAAAGTTGTACCAACCCTGATGTGGTGGAGGGAGTAACCTCCAGGGAATATCAGGTTCTCCAGAAAGTAGGATTAAGACTGAAACAGTAAGTAGCCTCTCTTCAGTTAGCATTTTACAGATGGTAGCCAATAACGTGAATGTCTATAGAGAGTGCTCTCCAGATTACAGATATAAAATTGGAGCTAACAATTTGCAACTATTTCACACAAAGAGAAACAAATTATTCTACCTAATCCAGTTTAATCCCAACTCAAATAAAGACAGTGTATGTGTTGAAATATAAATTTTATTCGGACAGAATATTCTTTTCTATTACTGAGAAATAGAAATATGCTGTCAGATGCTCTAGAACTGGTCTATTAAGGGGGTGACTCATATTTAGGAGTGTGGAGAGCATGAGATTTATTTTCTTTTAACCTATACAAAGCTTTAGTCTTTTATTTTTCCTTGGAGGAGAGGATGGATCCCTACCAGATATTCAGGGATATACTAAATTTCAGGTTAACAGTATATGGTTGGCACAAATTCAATGCTTTAGTGGAAGCCAGAAATGATTTCTTTAATTGTATACCGAAGTGAATAATCTCCCAGGGAAAAGAACCTCCTCCTCCTCTTTCCTACCTCCTGCCCCTCCCCCAACAACATTGCCTCCCTGCTGTGTAAAGAGCCCTTTGTCCTGCCCTGCACTTATCTAGCTGTTTGGCCATACTGACAGGCCAACCAGAAGCATAATAAGAGAGTCAGTCTGACATAAGCAGCTGGCAATTTGAAACAAAAATCTTCATTTTCTACTCAGACCAATTCTGCTGCAAAGGTCTCAGGCTCCTCCCATGCTTCCATCTATTTTTCAAATAGAGCAACAAGGAATTCGACATTTTCCCTCAATTAGGTAGCACATCAAAAAACTTGATTCCCCAGACAGAAACAAATTCTGTAAAAATTCCTATATCCTCTGCTTTTCTGTAACTCAACATAGGCCAATGAGTATTCTCAGCTCTGAGTGTATATACATAACTAATATGGCTGAAGAAACGATTCTTATTACTTCAGTTTGCCATCAAAACTCTGAGAATTTCCACAGTATGAAGACAGAAGAACACAGAAGAGAAAGCAGTCAGACCAAACTAACAGTGGAATACATGAGCAAAACTGGCCAATAATCTTAGTGTTTTAAAAATACTAAGACACTGTTCCAATAAGAAAATTCCTCTTCCCTGTCTTTATATCAAAGATACTTAATATGACCCATTTCTCCCTGAGGTATTCAGCAAACAAAATCGATAGGATGGAAAAACTGAGTGAGGCAGGATGGGATTACAAATTCCTTGCTCAGTGAGGGCTTCTATAAAGGTAGACTGAGACTCAGTTTCATTGTTCCTTTATTATCTCTCATGGTTCCCTTCATAAAATGGCAAGCGATTGAATATACTTTGTCAAAAAAGAGAATTCTCTAAAGTGATGCTTTCTAACTGACACCCCTCCCCCAAGTTACTGGGTATTTTTTACTCAGTTTAGACTTGAATATATGGGATACTTTTCTTAAGACTCTGACTTAACAAAACATGTATTGATAAGTGAAGAAAATGATATTCTCTCACCTTTCATGAACTTTCCTGAATCTTTACCACAAAAGAAATCAATCACTGTATCAAATGGAAGGTTAAAAATGCCATTTCAACACATATTTTGGAATTTTTGGCAGTGAGGAATGGTAACAATTACTACTATCACAGGCATATTACATTTGGCTGTGAGAATGTTTTAAATCAAATTACAAATAACCATCAGTTGTATTAAAATGCACATTATCTCACACATTTTGCAGAATCAAAGTTTTCTTTGTCTTAAAATATCCCTATCAAGAGTTTTAGTTTTCAAAACCTGAAATAATTTTTATAAATGAAATTCACTGTTAGGCTTTTTAGTTTCAAATTAAACTGACAAATCACCAGAGTAGAACCAGAAGCTATATGAAAATTTTGTTCTAGTCATGATCCAATTTTTCATTGAAAAATTGTATCCAATAGTCAGGTGACTATGGCCTAATGTTTCACAAGTTATTTCAACCACAAGTTATTTCAACAGGAAGAGGATAAAGTAAAAGTGGTTGTGTGCATATCTGCATTTTGCCCTGTATCATTTCCCCAAATAAAGACAAAAACTGAATAGCCACTCTCCCCAAGAAAGGCCAGAATAACTTCAGAAAGTATGTAAGTTCCTGGACACAAAACAGTATCAGAAGATAAAAATGTTCAAGCATACTGTTTAAATAAATCCTAAGAAAAGGGCCTCTATGATCTTCCAGAAAATGATTACATCAAGATCACAACGGGTTTCAAACAATAAGAAAAACAAGTGAAAGAGCAATTATTTTATAAGGTAACTTTCATATTAAATAACAAGCTACAAACGTTCATATGTAAAATGTTCAATAGCCACTGTGAGCGAAACCATATTTATCTATTTTGGCATCTTTTATACATGATAGTAATAAAAATTAAAACCACCTAAAATATTATCTTTGAAAGATTCTGCTTCATTAGTCAGCATGTATCACTGAGAGACAATGCAAGCCACATTTGTGAATGACAAAACTCATTTCCATTCTTTTTGGTTCCCTGCCACAAATACCAGTCATGCCATACACATTATAGATGATTGTGGGATTTAAGTACATTTACACAAAACTGAACATATCAAAATTCTGTGGGAAAAATATAGGATGCAAGTGTTGAGGTGGGGTGGGGGCGGACAACGCATCTGTTAAGTATTATAATTGGTAGTATATTTGGATGGTGATTCTCCTTCAAGTATTTCCATACTCAACAAATTGTTCTGCTTAATCAGAGATCTTCCTGATTTGCAGGAGTTGTGAGAGGGGAGACCACATAAGGGGTTCAGAGGCCATCTTCTCAAGTATCCTATACACTAGACTTATTCAATTTCTGAATATTCCTTCTGGTCTGTCCTATATTTCAGATGGATCACAGCCAAACATAGATCCTTGTGATCTTAGAAGACTATATCCAATATACATTTAATGAATCCATTTTATAGGTCAAACTCCAAAGAAATAATCTAATCTAGAGAAGTCTATTCTCGATCCAGAAAATAAGAAAATACTTCTGAGATTTATATTTGCAAATCATTCTGAAAAGGGCAATTCTTGTCGGAGTTTAAGATACCAAATTTAGTCAAATGTTTAACAAAACATCTATTCAATAAGGTAAATAGGGCCTAACAACTGAAAGGAAGGCGATACACAACAAAATATTAAAATTAAGTCAGTGATTTAAGGACGGACACATGTCGGTTGCAGAAAAAATTGATATGCTTCCTACTCTGGTTCTCAGGAAGATCCCTAAATTCTTAATACTCTGGTTTTAAATCTGCGGATAAAAACCAAAAATCTGCCCCCCCCAAACCAAACAAAAAAGAAAAAAACTTTAACTATGATCCAGTTTCCAGACGCTGATATCCATAAATGGGTAGAAGGTGATGAATTGCTAATTATCATCTCCCCACCAATAAAATGCAAACCAGCTCAGCAATGAAAATTCCCAGAAAAGCAAGATTTCTTCTTAGTCCTGAAGCAGCCATCGCCTAAGTGCAGCTCCCTGCAGCCAACAGCATTAATGGACGCTGCACTGCTGTCCTTCCCTGGAGACAGCAGCCAACACTACTCAAGCTTCTCACGTAGCAACCAGAGCTCCAG
The DNA here is from genome assembly GCF_902729225.1 of Pteropus medius. Lineage (NCBI taxonomy): Eukaryota > Metazoa > Chordata > Mammalia > Chiroptera > Pteropodidae > Pteropus > Pteropus medius. The sequence goes on along the minus strand of NW_024349800.1, from coordinate 2,496,483 downwards.
AGCCAGCAGCTGCTGCTGCCTTGTATACTCACCCCTGTGGTCCAACCCAAAGAACAACCTTCTCCTCACCCCACCCCCACTTCTTACACTTTTTTTTTTTTTTGGACCAATGCTCCATGCCAGAAGGGCTGGAATTATGCTGTTAGAAAGAAACACTCTTAAGGTCACCCATTTAGTTTTAAACCAAGAGCCTTTTATTAGAAAAATCAGTATTTACCAAATTTCAGATACCCATTTTAATTAAGCCAGCCATTTAGGAGTGAAGATTAAGCTTTACTCTTTAAAAGGCCAATTTTCTAAGCACTCTCTTTACAGTGAAATTTAAATTTGCAGCTAGAGACAGAGCCTTGTGTCATGTCCTACCAAAGGACATAATTCATTTTTCTATTTTAATGACAGGATGAGTAAACCTTAAGGACTCTAATCCTGTAACGGGCCAGAATTTTTGGCTATATAAGAAAATTAATGATCCTCCTGAGAAAATTGGAAGAAATCCAACATTAAAATTTTCCTGTGTCCTCCAAGAGGCCCAGAAACCTCTCTGATTAAGTGAATATTCTTTGCTTTAGTCCTAACACAGATTACACACATTTAAAATTACAACTTATAACTTTTTTCTGAGTGACCTAAAAACATTAATGACATAAAATTAACCACCAAGAAATTTTCTCAAATAGGGGGTACACAAACATTCTCTTGAAAAGCTCATAACATTCAACCCAGCTAGATTCTCTCTAATCAAAAGCAGAGCTATGTAACATCACCCCAACAAAAAACGTAAATATGACCTTGGTTAAAATTAAGTCATTTAAAAGCAACTTGTTTAGTCAAGTGATGAAGGAAATTAGCTGAGAATCTGGGGATTCTTTCAGCACCATAAGCACGGGGAAAACTGGAGACATGAACTAAAGTATAGACAAAGCCCAACAGAACCCAGAGATCTGGGGAAGAAATGAATTACTGGTGAACACATTGCACAAGTAACATGAGAAAGCAGAAAATGCAGGTCATACATGCACCCCTGACCCAGACCAGCAGAGCAGGCTGCATCAGTATCCAAGGGAAAGACCAATTATTCCTAAGAAGTGAGACAAGCAAAAGATCTCTACAGAATAAATTAGCATAGAAGGGGTTTTCCCAACAGTTAAACTTTCCCTCTCACGCAATTCATCTACTTAAAAACCAAGGCTTTTTCTCACCGCCATTCACTTCGCATCCCTGGCTTCAACGCAGAGGGAAGGGGAATTCATAAAGGGTAAATTTTTCTGCTTTTAAAGACATTCTCAAATGACTGCTTTCCACGCCCAAGGCAGAGAGAACGACACAATCTGGCTCAACTCCAAGCTCGAACCCTACAAATTCGATAACGCTTTTTCAGAGATACTGGGGCAGACGCCACTGAAAACCCAAGAATGTAAAGTGGGGGTAGCCGAGGTAACGTCTTTAGTGTGGGAAAGGAAGCAATATCGGAGATGGGGACCTAAGAACGATAAGGAAGGAGTCCAGGAACATTATGGAGAGATCGAGGCCCCAAGAGCAATCAGACTTATCACCAGGCCGCGCGAACGGGGGTGGGGGTGTTGGTTAGGGGAGGGGAAAAAAGTATGCCTGTGTATTTTGAGGAGGGCAAAGAGAGGCCTATCAAGTCAAAGGTAAATGTGGAGTAGGCAGTTCCCAGGAAAAGGGGTGAAGAGACGTGGGGGAGGGGAAGCGTCCTGACCCAGGAAAGACATAAAAAGGTAGTGGGGTCGACTACATTACGTAGGGGGCCTCTTTCCCTGTGAAAGAGGGATGCAATGGTGTGTAGTGGGGGTGGCGAGGGGCATAAGAAGGGGCAGCATCCTCCTGCTCAGAGCCTGGGGAGGGCCAGGCCCACGTCCCGAGAACGAGCGCGGGGAGACGGAGGAGGTGACCCTTCCCTCCCCCGGGGGCCGGATCGTGAGGTTAGGTCCCTCTTTCTTGTCGGACCCTTACCTTGTCCCAGGCGCTGCCGGGGCCTGGGCCTGGGCCCGGGCTGCGGCGCACAACACTCCCGGGAGGCAGCAGGACTCGAGTTAGGCCCAACGCGGCGCCACGGCGTTTCCTGGCCGGGAATGGCCCGTGCCCGTGAGGTGGGGGTGGGGGCAGAAAGGCGGAGCGAGCAAAGGCGGGTAGGGGGAAGGGCCAGGGGAGGAGGGGGGGCGGCACTACAGTGTTGGCGGACTGGCGGGACTGGGGCTGCGTGAGTCTCTGAGCGCAGGCGGGCGGCGGCCGCCCCTCCCCCGGCGGTGGCGGCGGCGGCGGCGGCGGCAGCTCACTCAGCCCGCTGCCCGAGCGGAAACGCCACTGACCGCACGGGGATTCCCAGCGCCGGCGCCAGGGGCACCCGGGACACGCCCCCTCCCGCCACGCCATTGGCCTCTCTGCCCACCTCCCCGCACCCATTGGCCAGCTCGCCGCCAATCAGCGAAAGCCGCTGGAGCCGCCTAGAGAAGAGGCAGTGTTCTGGGGCTCCAGCTCCTCAGAGAGCCTCGGCTAGGTAGGGGAGCGGAACTCTGGTGGGAGGAAGGTCCGGTGGATGCGGCGCGGGTAATGGGTGGCCGAAGTGGTTGTCGCTTTCTCCTGCGGGAAGTCGGGAGTATGTTTGTTACGCCGGAAGGGAAAAGGGTTAGAGGCAGGCGGGAATGCGGCCCTCCTGGCGGCAACCGGAGGGGGAGGGAGAAAGCGGAAAAGGCTCGAATCCGGCTGGAGCCATTGCTCTTGCAGAGGGAGCAGCGCTTCCGGCTCAGCTCTTGTCACTGATTGGCTGCTTCTCCTCCCGCCGCGTGTGAAAACACAACTGGCGTGTTCTGGTTGGGGTAAAGGGCCTGTCAGTTACAGCCTCGTGACTGCGCAGCCGCTTAGAGACTCTCGCATTGCTCCCTGGGTCGGGTGTGTAGGTAGGTGGGGAGAGTTGGATACGCGGGTGCGGTCGGTCTCCTGCGGGCGGGGAAAGAGGCGGGAGAGGAGAGGAGAGGGAAAGTGGCTCGCTCCTCCGCTGGCGTCCCGCCACCCTCCCTTGGAGGGAGTCGGTTTACCCGCCGCCTGCTCGGTTTCGGCATCTGATTGGTTGCTGAAGCCCGGGGGACGGCCCCTTGCTATTGGCTCGGGTCGTAAAAGAGCGAAACTATTGCGAGGGTCGGCTGGGAGGCGGTCGTTGGTAGGGTCCTCCCCGAGGCCCAGCGCCGCAGTGTCTGGCCCCGCGCCCCTGCGCAACGTGGCAGGAAGCGCGCGACGTCGGTGGGGGCGGGCTGCCCGGTGGAGGCTTCTGGGTGGTGCCGACCGCAGCTCCGCCCTGGGCGACCGCCGCCCGAAAAGCTAGACATGCTCGACCTGCTCTCGGACTCAAGGGGGTGGGGAAAGGAGCGGGGCTGTCCATGCAGGTTTGTGGGTGGGAGGCGCATGTTCTCCAAAAATCGGCGCGAGCTGCAGTGGACGAGGTGGAGAGAAGGCCGCACCCTTTTATGCAGAGGGAGGGGAGTACTGCAATACCTTTATGGGAGTTTTCTGTTGCCTCCTGTTTCCTAAGGACCGCCCTGGGTCTAGAAGAATCCCTCCTTCCCCCGCGATCTCTTCATCGCCTCCATGTCGAGTCACTCCCTCTAGATTGTGGGCGGGATTCTTTTGCCCAGGCTTAACCTGGTGCCTGGGCGTTGTCCTACAAGAGTTTGAGCAGGTGTAAGATTTTGAAGGGGAGCCCAATTTCTGTCTTCCCATAGACTTGAGTTTGTGTCACACAAAGTAATTATAATAGTGGAGGAGGGAAATGGAGTCTAGGCATTCACCTGAGGCTGATTTTACGCGTTGTGACTGGGTGTTAGTACTACTTAAGGTCCTTTTTGTAGCATTTTTCCTGGAGATAAAGTGACATAGACTAAAGGCAGAGTGAGTTTTTTTACTCACCCCACTTGAGACCCTTGCTAAACCCCCAAAGAATGGCATCTTATTAAATCTTAATCTTAAAATTTTAGCCCTCTGCCTTGCATCCCCAGGGTAAGGCATCTTAGCAACTTTTTCTCATACTTTTGAGTCCATTTTCTATTGTCCTTGCTCATCCAATCCCCATACTTGCCATTGGCTTTTTCTCTTGTTTTTAGTAGAGTGGTGAGTCATGAAACCAGACAGATTGGTACTACCTCCAATTATGGCTACCCAGCGTGAGCAGAGGCCCCACTTTTATCAGCATTATCTTTTTTTCCCCCAGCTGGGATTCTACGCTGACCCTTTTCACAGTCTAGGTGGTCTTGACTACTGCTTTACTGAGAATTGGACATGAGTTCAGCAACATCTCCCGTTTACCTCCTTTGAATAACCTCTCAATCCATTTCATTATTTCTATTCTCATCAGTAACTGAGCGCAGTTGCCATAATAGCTTTCAAACCACTGTGTCTGCCTCTGGTATTCTCTTCTGATCTGTCTTACATGTTGCTAGGACTGTTCTAACATACAGGTATGAGCATGAAAATGATGCAACTCTTTTACTGGTTCCTATCTACTTAAATAGTGTGAATTCCTTTATCACTGTGATATACAAGGTCCCTCAACGGGCTAACCTCATATGTTAACGGCTTTTTCATTTGCCACAATTTTCCATATATACCTGCCAACATTACCTCTCTACCAAGTCACACTGAGTTGATTGCTGTTAACCCAAATGTAGTGACCATGTCATACCTCTTTGTAGGGTGCTTCCTTCTGGAAAGCTACCCTTGATGCTCCTTACCCTTCAAGACTTAAGACTCAAATATTGTCTCCCCTATGATCTTGCCTGCTCTAATCTATTGTCCTATAAGCCAGACTCCCTTATAAAAATTAGCAGTGCTTTCTCCTGATCCCATAGCAGGTTGAATCACAGCATTTCTCAAGTCGTTGTCATTGCTCGTTTAAATTCTCTTAACTTTTGTGAGTACAGGCTCTTGTTAGTGTTGTACCACTAAGCTCCTAGTATATTCTTTGATGTCTAGCCAATCCTAAATAAAATGGAGTGAATGACATTAGTGTCTTTGAATGGTTTATTGGTCTCAAACAGTTCTTTGTATGCTTGCTAGTGCTCTAGATTAGCACTATTAGAACCTTCTGCAATAATGGTAATGGTCTATATCTGCGCTGTACAATATGGTAGCCATTAACCATATATTAAGCACTGGAAATGTGGCTAGTGTGACTAAAGAACTGAATTTTTAATTTTATGTAATTTGTAGCTCTAGTCACAAGCATGTTTGTTGTGGACTGCAGAATACTACATGTGGATGTTGGTAATTTTCATACTGAGCAATAAGGAAATAAAAGTTGAACTTCTGGCCCATTTAGGTTTTTTTTCCTGCTTGTTTTACCAATTTCTCCACTTCAGTTGTACTCAGCTAAAAGCTGAATCCAACAAACCCTTACTAGAGATAAACTTGTCTTGGACAACATGTTGAGAAGACAAGTGTTGACTAGTTTGGATTTCAAAAAAGAATACATAATGAATTCTAGGAAAGTGGGATTTCATTAAACCTTAATGTTGACAGTTTAGTGAGGAATAAAAGGATTATATCTGAGGTTAATGAAACCAGCCCTAAATTTCAGTCCTACAAATTTTAATTTCTGGAAGAACTTCAGAGGTGGCCCTAAATATCTTAAGTTACAGGAAACGACCACAAAGTAAGTTTCATCCTGATAAAGTATGAATTAATAGATATATTCTAACACTAAAGTGCTTTTCGATTTATGTGCTAACAGCATCTTATAAATTTCAATTATATTTTAAAAAGTTATTTTACTTAATTTTTTAGAATATGAGACACATAGGATAGGGGTCTTCAAAACTTGAGTGTACACAATTGGCTTGCTATGCAATGCAGATTCCTAGTCCCACACCCAGAGATTCTAAATTTAGTTGAGATGGGAGGAAGGCACTAGAATTCTGTATCTTCAAGTTCCTTATTTGCTTTTGATTTTGGCAGACCAGAAACCACACTGCAAAAATAGCCTGGGGCCTATAGTACACCTATATGACAAAAGATGGTTTCAACTTGAGAAACACCTGTCTTATATGTATCCTCTCCTTTGTCTCTAATTTTTTCCACAACAGAGCTGTTTTTTTCCCCACCCAAAAAACTGAATGAGAAGACATTTTGAAAGGCAGATAGTAATATTTAATAGTTTTGCAAACTTGCAGGTCAGATTGTTTTTCCCTTTTTTGGCTGTTTTCCCAATTACATGCATTTCTCAAGGATACAGATTTACTTTTTGATTCCCTAGTGCCTGAACATAGAGCTGGGTACTCAGTAAATGTTGGTTTTGATTTATATGTGAAATTGTTTTTCAAATAATAGTCCACAAAACACAGACATAGCCTCCTTTTATGGAGAAACTTAAGGGTTATACTTAACCTAAGTCCCTTAATCTGTTCATAAAGGAAACTGAATGCCTCATGGTCTCTGAAGACATCTGTCCACTGTTTAGCTCTTTCTTGGGTTTCCTGTATGAACCACTGCACTTATCCTCTTACCATGCTTCCATGGGCCTTATTATTTTAAACCAGCAACCAACTCCTTTTGAGGTAGAGCCATTATTATTTCTTCTAGGCAAAAATCACCTATATTTAACACCTGTACTTGTATGAGAGAGTTGAAGGTTTTTTGTAAGGGTTTTTACTTTTTTGATTTGTAAAATTTGAGCTACACAATGTTTTTCATATACTTATGTATGGAGGAGGTTTGGTATAATCATGGTCTGCAACTGTTAATTCAGAACATGATAGGGATCAGCATCACAAGGTTAAGACTGGTTTGATTGTTTTAGGCCAGTCTTAATTGTAGAGCAGCTTGTTAGGTAACATCCAGGAGTCTGGTACTTTGCAGGCTAACAATTCTTGATTTTGTTACTTTACCTAGTGGCATATATTACTTTGTATTTATTGGAAGATGTATTTTTTCTTATTTATGACTCCATTCTTGAAGGAGTAGGTGAGAAACTAGATTGTTGCAGAACTGTTGGTAGCAGGGAATTAAATATTTAGGTTTATTTTATCTAAACCAGTGTTGAACCAGATGAATTATTCCTGATATGATGTATACCTTTGTGCTGAGTAGGGAGACTATTTCTCCACTGATTATATTTCCAAGCTATGGTTATATTTAATAATCCTGCTTTCCAATTTTTTTCCTTAGAGTTCAGTCATTACTGACCTTTAGTTTGTCCTGGTATTTAGTCATCCTTTGTTTTCTATTTTTTTTTTTTAAACCATGTTTAAGATTGGCTCTTCCTGATGATGAGTCACATTTTCAGATCATGTTTATAGAATTGGTTATTTTACCAACTAACTAACCCCACTTCTAGTGTATGGATTCTCATCAACTCAGTCAACATTCTTCACCACTTTTCTACTGACTTTTGGTTAAATTCATCGCACACTTTTTACCATACTAAATTATAGCAACATTCTAGTACAAGTCTTTTAGGAAATTTAATCTGGCTGCAGGATACAGGATGGGTTGTAGAAATGGTGAAATGTGAAGGCAGAGAGACCATTTAGGAGGTTCTTTTACAGTAGTCCAGACATGAATTTATGAGGCCTGATATAATGATGGCAATCAAAATGGAAAGGAAGTTAAAGGACTCAATTACTGATCAAATGTCAGTCACTGAAGACAGTCTCAACAAAGGGTTTCTCAAGGAATCCTTTGATGCTTTCAACTCCGGTACATTGGGTCTTCCACTTGAATGTTGTCATAGCACTTCTCACATTGTAATCAAATTAGTAATTGTGTAATTGGTTGGTTGGTTAACTTTTTTAGGTTGCTCCTTGAGGGCAGGGACAGTACTTGTGTATGGCTGTATCCCTGTTGCCTAAGCACAGGGAAGTCTTCGAGATCAAACTATTTTCACAATACTCAGCTATTATAACCTTTTCATTCTCACAAGTGTGCAGAGCTACATGATGTATGATGAGATCATCACTGCTGTTAATCGAATGGTGCAGTATATCTATTCTTGAATTTTTTAGAATTTCCTAAGGTGGTAGGTTTAGGGTATGAATATTTGTTTAGGAATTAATTTACTTTTTTGGTTATACCTTCTGTAATCTTAGCAACCATCATATTGTGCAACTGTTATAAAATCCTGTTATTTTCTTTGTGCCAGATTATAAACAAGTATTCTTATGCAATAATGTTTTAAATATTTTCTCAAAACTTCTAAATTTTTAAATTTAACTATAGCTTCTTTTAGAATTTAATAAGTTCAATAAACCAATTTATATGTTTTTTAAACAATGGATCATTGGTTTAAAAAAGAATAAGATTACTTATTCAACCTACAACTATGTCTAAAAATGCTAAAAAGATGAAATTAGTATATTGCAGAATTCTTTGTAGGAAGAATCAACTCCAAAGAAACTATAAGAGAAAGCTACTGAAGTGTACTGAAGTGTAAGTTATTGTATGACATTGGCTGGAGAAACGTACACAATGGCTAAAAACTTTACAAAAAGCCATACACATTTGACACTGCTGAATATCTGCTGGATAAGAAGTAAAAAATCATGGTGCCACTTTTTAACAATAATGTCATATTAAAGATTTGTGTGCAGACATGAAGTCTGCTTTAATCTCACCTGTAGAACTGTAGTTATGCCTTACAAACGGATGAATCTACAAATATGGCTAGGCCTGTTATTTTGCTTGTATTTGTCCTGCATCAGCATCAACTAATCATAGACTCTAAAGTGAAAGCTTGGCAACAAATGTATCCCGAAGTAGTCAAAACATTGAATAACTTAAATTCTGATGCTTTAATGGTGAAAAAACAAAGGTGAGTAAAACTGCCTGCATCTTGGCAGAAATCAAGGCAGTGGCACCAGACTAGTTATTCTTCACTGCCATGCATTTGTAGTCTATACATCTGGGAGAGAGAAGAGAGCAGTTTCACTTCATGTCCTTGTGAAAACAGTTTAATTATTTTTTATATCTGGACCCTGAGTGATGAAATAGAAAATCTGCATATAGTATTTCTGCTACATGCTAAAGTACAATGGTCGTTTCAAGAAAAAGGACTCATTCAGTTGAGCTGCAAGCTGAATTACGTACTATTTTCTTAAAACACCATTTTTACTTGAAAATGTCAAATTTTGGTTGTCAAAGTTGGCTATTGGGCAGGCATTTTTTCAAATATAAAAGAAGTGAGCCTTTCAAGGAAAACAACTGATAGCAGTGTTGTCAATGATGAAATTCAAACTTTGAAGTGAAAATTAGAATTTTGGGGAAACGTATCCACTATTAGGTGCTTGACATCTTTCGAGAACTTAGGGTTTTTAAAGAGATAATATGATTTTTAGATATATAATGAACTGGGTCAGCATTTGGTATATTTATGTAACTAAGTGAACCAGTATTTTCCAAATGACCAATACACAAAATGACAAAAAATTGTAAGTAACATTCAACCAGTTGAATGCAGAAAGATAAATAGAAGTCCAGCTGCTTTCTATTAACACACATTTGAGAGAACTGAATTGCAAAAATGTAGAACAGTCCACTCTGTTGAAAAGTTACTTCCATGAAAATGTTGATGTAATGCATTTGTTAGTAATCTAAATTTTTCCTCAGTTTTAATTTCTAATACGGCTATTTATGGCCCTCAATTTTTAAGAATGTGAAAGATTCCTGAGATCAAGAAGTTTAAGAAACAGCTGCTCTAGCACAGTGTACATAGTAAACACTCAAATGCATATTGAATAACTGGATGGAGTTTTTGTTGTAAAAAAATGACTTCCAGTATTAAGCCTGGCAGACTGTGAGAATGGGTATGTTAGGACATGGAGCAGGTTTTAGTGGAGAAGTATATGTTCATGCTGAGTTTGAGGTGGGATGCACAAAGGTAACTAAAGCAGGCAGTTGGAAGTTTAGAATTTGGGCTTGAGAAAAACTAAAACGCTGTTCTCCTTTCCAATGAAAATTCCTTTATCATAGACTATATTATTGAACTATATCACTGAATTATCTACAACTTCACAACTGATTTGCAAACTTGGTAGCCTTTGGGCAAAAGTATAAGGGTGACAATAGGCATGTTTAAACAATAATACATTTTTCTACATTGTGCACATTAAAAATTTTTGGTATAGGAGACATGATGTTTCTCCTGGACTTTTTAAAATTTAATATACTAAGGTACAATAATTTGATTTTTTTCTTTCTTATAGAATTTTTAAATTTACACTATATATATCCCCACTGAAATTCCCACATACCACCACCTGAAATTTTTGGAAAAGGCTGTGCTGAGAATAAGGATGTTTTACTTTTTCTATGCCTATCTCACTAATTAATCTTAACCACTTGTAGGTTTTATCATACTTTAGGTAATTTACAGCCTTTTGAAATACTTCCTTTTGTTCAGTCTTCAACTTACCTTTTGGTCTTTGCAGTGGAGACTTGAGTCGGATGTGACACTGATAAGTAAGAATCTAAAGTTTTGGCTATTTCCAGAAAGTCTTAACCATTTTAAAAGATTTAACAAATGTTTCCTTTTCTTGCCACTAGGTACATTGTCAATCTCTGGGAGGTAACTCTTTCATTAAATTTATAAAATCTGTCTCAATGTTTGTTTTTTTTCCCTTTATATTGACTCTCTCAGTTAAAGAATGTCTAGATTATAATTCACTCATTTTGTGTTCAGATTAAGTTCACGTCCCCATCTTTTTACATTCCAATGGTGTAGGAGGCCATAGGCTCTCTACATATTTCCAGCATCTTAAATCTGGTCATGTTTTTACAGTGGTATAAGACAAGGCACAGATTTGATACACTTAAAAGACTATGCCAACATGCAAAAATACTAATTCATTTGTTCAACAAATATTAAATGTCTATTCTGGCAAGCACTGTGCCAAGCACTTGGTAAACTGGTGAGAACAGACATGGTTCCTTGAACTGGGTATATGCCAGTTCTGTGGACTGCTGACTGACACTAGAGGTTTAAAAGGTTTCTTTTGTCAGACATGAAAATTTACGTTGAACCCACTATAATGCAACTGCATTATGATGATGGTAAAAATTCCAGGTTAGGATATAAAACACTCATTCTCAAGTGTGAGGTAGTATATCAGAGAAACCAGACTAGGAATGTTGGCTATACTGCTAATGTGACCTATTTTTTTTCAAAGAAAATAAGTACTATGTCCTTTTATACTAAATGTGAGAGACATCAAAGGTAATGAGTAGTACTCATATTACTAATAGGACACTGAAAATCTAAGCTGAGTACCACCAGAAACTCCAAAATCAAGTGAAGACTATAAAGAATTCCACATAAAACCCCAAGTACTATTTGACCTAGGGGGGGAAGCACTGTTTTCACAAGGACTTAATATTGAAGTCATTATCATTTTTCAATGTCTCAGGAAGGACTTTCTACAACTGGAAAAGCAACTAAATAGGAATAGTGATCCAAGAGAAAACAAATAACTTAAGTGAAATTTTTAATTGAAAGATAACATCAGTTCCCTGGTCCTTTAAAGAAACTGGGTGTTTTGAAAGGTTTATGTTTGACTTTGAAAAGCCACACCACTAATGTGCACTGAAAGGAAAATTTTTTTAAATTTGACTTTTTGGTCTCATACTTTAACAATGTATTTGCTGCTATTTACAAATAAAAATGTCCTATATTGCTAACAGTAAAGCATCTTTATAATTCCTTTGATAAATCCTAAAGTATTAATCTGAATAACATGACTATTTTAGTTTTTAAGGCAATGGTAAACTTCCTAGTAGGTCTTGTGAGACTTCATCTCATGGGGCAAACCCTGTTTCACAAAACATAATAATGCTTCGTCTTTTAAGTTGAGGTAAAGAGAACTTGAGCAACTAAATAGTGAAGCTGCACAGGCAATGAGATGTTGCCTAAGATTCTTTGATCATGTTCTCTGCCTTTCCATTAGGCCAGGATAGCTACAGTAGAAAACAGGAACTATTATAAAGCCTGAAAATGTACTGAACCCAAATCCCAAAGCATTTTAGTAGGCTTAGCATCTTCAAAGCATTTTAAGAAAAGTACTAAATGCCCAACTACCCCTTCAAAGCAGCTCCAAAGAACAATTCTTACAACTTTTTCAATTTCATGACATTCATACCTTTTGCTAACTAGGGTGAAGAGCTTTAGACCAGTTTAAACTGCAGAAACTCGTACTTTTGTTAATACTATTTTCTCCCAAAGCAAGTTAACATTTCTAGTATCAGGAAGCACAAATGCTATTTATCATTCTTTGTATTCATTACCAAGAAGTTCTTTATCTTGTTCTGAAGGATGAACAAAAGCTTGAGAAGTACGCTTCAGAAGATAAACTGCAGCATGAAGACCACCGATGTTCACCCAGACAGTATGCACCTTCCGCCATACATGTCCCATTCCAGATAAGGCCTGTGTATACACAAAAGGCATAAAAATAATTAGCTTTTATGACTTACCTGCTCTAGACTAACCAGTGGTCTTTGTTGACAATAAGGAACACTGAGGGGAAGAGAACACAAATCCTGCTCAGACTAATATCCCCAAATCTACTTAAGTTCCTAAAGTTACCACAGGCTGAGCTACTGTACAGTACCTTGGTAAAGCATTTCTTGTCCTGAGTAAGTAGTACAGCTCGGCCTGTCCCAGGTCTACAGACACGGCTCATCTCCCGTAGGCAAGCTGGATAAAGGTTCCAGTTTCTCTTCTTGGAGCCCATCCTATTAAAGAAGGTCCAATGAGTCCAACACTTGAAAAAATACCTAGAACTCTATTAAAAGAAATTAAAAACTCATCGCAACAAGAAAATCCTGAGGTATGAAAAATGGTTGCCATTTGGAAGCTAGAACTTTGCCATTACATGTCAACGAAATGATGAGACTTTAGTAAATGGCACAGAATCTTAAGGTAAATCAATTACAGAAAAAACGACTATAATAGTTACATAAATTGTCCTCTTAAGCATATTAGCAGACATTGCATAAACCAAACCAGTGATTAGAAATCATTTATACTGAGAAATAGAACCAGGTTTGCTTCAATCTTTCTGTGTGAAGTACGTAATTCAATAATGGACTAGAAAATAGGTGAATCTGATGGTCAGGATCGAATGTAGTTAATACATTCCTGAGCTCTCAGAAGAAAAAATGGGTGAATCCATTGTCTTGTTATAGTGCATAAGTGAAAAACTGTTGACATCCTGCTAAAAGGAATTGATTTCTGATGACAAAGGACAATAGATATAGTAGGTAAGTGGGCACTATGAAGATAGAACTCATTTTTTGAAAAACTAAGTCCCCACCTTTTTCCAAATGGCATGTCTGTTACAATAATGTCCACAGAGCCAGTTCTCAATGGCAGATTGCAGATATCCCATTGAATAGCATCTATTGGCAAGCCCCAGGACAGTTTGCTGTGGAGACAAAGGAAAAGTGCTTCAACATATTCTGAAATATGAAATTAAAAAATTTTTTCTAAAGAGACTGCTATAAAGTACAAAATGCTACTAAAATAGCGATAGAAACAAGCAGAATTCTAAAAGAATGTTGGAAGAAAGCATAAGGTAATGAGATACAGCTTATAAGACAATCTATGAGAAAGACAGATTTTTTAAAAATGGTTAAAAGTGATTTTCAAAAGATGTCTACATCTGCTTCATCTACAATTTAAGAAAATAGGTTAAGGGGGAAAACAAGATTGCAACACAAAGAACTACAACAGACAATTTTGAAAAGCTGTTGAAGCAGTAAATTATGTAACCGACGATGCAAGCTATTGATGAAACATACTGGAAACAATGCTAAAGAGTAAGAAAAGATTGAGGCGACACATATGAAGGATAAAGTTTGGTAAATAGTAATAACAGGAGACAGACAAGTAAGTAAAATTAGTAAATATAGAGGTACTTAAGATTAAAATACATATGCTATTAATAAGGCAAAAAAGATAAAAAAAAAATAGACACCAGAAGACAATATAATATAAACATGGTTTAAATCCTCTCCATTAAGGCAAAGCTACTTGTTTAAGAAATAAAATACAGGCAATAATGCACAGGCTAAGAAAGGCAAATCAAAGGTGAACAGAAATGAAGGGTTACACTATTGCTATTTGATAATAAAATGCAGTGAAGGCAATCACTACATAATGGGGAAGAGAAGCATTCTATTGGAAATAGAGTTAAAAGCACTAATAACTACAAGTTAAGCCAAGAAACATTAAAAATCTAGGTAAGATTTATAAAAATACAAGTTGATCAGACAAAAAGTGAAGGTATAGAGTCTGAAAAATGATAAAATATTCAGAAAACAAAAATAATAGGTTTAAAATATCAGGTTTCAAGAAAACCCTGGTCATATACTAAGCCTCAAGAAAATCTCAATAAATATGAAACAATATACCATAAAAATTCATAGTAAAATATAAATTAACAAAAAGCCTTTCAATTACTTTTCAGTTTTATGTATAAAAATGATCTAAACCTTTGCTACTCAAAAAGCTGGGCCACAGACCAGTAGCATCAATGTTGCCCAGAAGCCTGCTAGAAAATGCAGACTCCCAGGTCCCATCCTAAACATACTGAATCAGAATCTGTATGTTAATAGTATCCCAGGTGATTTATACGCACATTAAAGTTTGAAAGCACTGTCCTAAACAACTGATCAGAGAAACAAGTATATAAGTAATGATGTAGAAAGTAACCAAAGTATCAAAATCTGTAAGATATGGTCAACAGGAGTCCTTAGCATAAAGGCTCTAATGAAAACTTACTAAAAAGAAGACATCTATAGCATACAGCTTAAAATTTTTGGTAACATTTTAAAACCTCAATAGGAAACAGGAATAAAAAGTATTGAGCGTAAAACCACAGAACAAATAGCATATGAAAGCACTGTGATTCTATTTAAAAGGAAAAATAAATTAGCAGAGGATAACCAATATACAGATATAAAGTAGTATTAGGTATGCCAGGTATAAGTAATAAATGAATATTCATATAAAATGAATATTTTAAAAACAATTGATTTCTACTTACAAATATAAACCTCACACTAAAGGTTATGGAGGCAGATGTTTCTAGATCTGTTATGGCCAATCATGGGATATGACTTCTTGGGCTATGTATTTAGGAAGTGGAGCACCTGTAAGACCTAACAAATCTGATGACCTACTGCCACTTTATAAGAAAATGAAGTACAGTAGCAGAGGAGACGAGAGACACAATTTTATGATGGGATCTGGTGAGAAATTGTAGACTAAGTTACATTTCAACCAATTCTTCCCAAAGACAGTTGAGACTTTTAAAGAATGGTAAAAGGCTGGCTTAGATGGTGTTGTCAAATGTAATTTGGAGTAGTGGGCTAGGGCTTAATACTATAATTATATATATCTCAGATGAAAAATTTTCCCAGAGGCTAATGGACTTCCAATGCACATATATTAAAAAGGTATGGCTAAAAGACTTGGAATATTTTGCTTTAAAGAGAGATTTGGAGGGGTGGAATGGAGGAACGTAGGGGTTTTGGTAGCCCTTCAAATATCTGATGCCAATCATGTGACATAGAGATAAGATTTTTCTTTATGGACCCAAGTGGGAGGGAAATCTGTAGGAGGTTCAGGGAGAGACTGCTCACTAAGACGTGACTCGCTGTGTAAAAATGGAATCAAAAGCCTTCAGAGAAGGCCAATGGTTAAGATCTCCTGTAGGATATGTAGGCACCATGGGGATGGTTTTCAGGTCTCTTGCAACTCAGATGTTTTAAAGTGCCAAATAAAGGAAAGGCTAAAATTATGGTATTTCTATAGAATGGAATGTTATGCAGTCATTAAAAACAGTATAAAAATAAATATTTGAACATTTGTAAAATCAAAATGAATATACAATATCCTATGTGGGAAAAATAAAAAAGAAAACTGAAGAAAAATAGTTGCTTTAGGGTGGGGAAATTACAGTTAAATATTTTTTAAATATAACTCATTTTCAATAATCTTAAAATAGAGTCTCAATATGTTCATTTTGGTTAAATGATTTCACAATGTACTGGGGGTATTAATCATAAAGTCATTATGAAAAGTGATTGTCAAAGAGGTGCTACAAAATAAAATTTTTACCCTTTAATTTGCTTTTTGGTCAATAAAGATGAGATGTTATTTGCTGCTCTATTCACAGCCAATGGATTGTTGTCACCAGCAATATGATAACAGTTAGACCATTCAGTAGCCCCCTAAAAGACAAGAGTATATATTAAGACAGAAGTAGCAAACTGCAAAAAGATGATTAAAGAGAAAATCATTTCAGTCGATTGTCAATAAATAAGACATCCAATCCAAAAATCCAGTGCTTTCCTAAAGTGGCAAAACACTGCCTATTGTCAACTTTGTTATTCCTATTACTCCTGCTTGAAATGTTTTCCTGTTCTTTCTCCAACTATTGAACTCTTTCTCATCTTTCAAGACCCAGCTTCAGTGTCACGCCTTCTGTGACATAAACCTCAACAATCCAAGCTATCTCTCATTTGACCCCTTCCCCCCCAAAACACTTTGTACATATCTTTGCCACTGCACTTGTTCTCTTTTTAATGATTTCAATACCTGTCTGCCTCTCAACAAATCTAGGAACTCAGGTTTGGTATTTTACTCAATCTCTCACCCAGCAGTGTCTGACACAGAGTCATAGTAGGCATTACAGACCTTAAATACAATTGTGATTTGAAAAAGTTACCCAAATCAAACTGACCAATCTATATACCCTGTGCTTATGGGATTTTATGTAATTTGATATGTTGGAGTATATCAAAATAAAATGTAATAAAATGTAATCTCCATTGTATAGGCTTTTGAATGATAACCACCATGTCCCTGAAAGGATTTTGTAATTTTAAGTCAAAAACATGTCAGTAGAACATAAATACCAAGCTGTTCCATATCATTTGTGGAATGAGGTGACATACTACCCTAGGCCTGAACAAAATATTCTATGCAGATTAACAGGTTTATGAAGTGAAGGCAAAGAAAGTTCTGCCCTTTGTTTAGGGATAAATAACAAACACCACCTCCTCTGTAAATAGCAATATACCCGTATTCATGAACTCGGTGCTTCACAGCTTTTGCCCAGACATTTGAGGGTGATGTAGAGGGGATGTGGAAGACACCTAGAGTTTGATGAAACCCTCTCAGTTGATTCTGATTTCCTAAAATTCATTTTTTCCTACTAAACCTATTTAGATTTTCAGCTTTCAAAAAGTGATGGGTTTGGTAATACTTCTGAGTTTTAAAAGGAGTATTCTGAATCAAGTATTTTCTACTTTGGTGAACAAATCTGTATATACACTTTGTTAATTCCTTTCATAATTTCTTTCATTTTGATCATATATCAGCTTAGGTTTTTCTATAGTGACATCCTCATGTCTACTCTCACATGGAAATGCCTCAAACTTTTTATCTTTTTGTAGGGGAGGTGCCTTTTCTGGACTCTCTCTAGCTCTGTTGTATATTTTTTGACATGTAGTGACCTTCTATGCTATTTCAGACACAGACATATCATGGTTTCATGCTGGAGAAAAATACCATGCTTTGTTTCCAGAATTTTTCTTAACTGAGTTTTCTCTGTGTAGGTCTCTTTAGCCAGAGTAAATTTCTCTAGCCAATGTGAGCAGAAAACAGTATTCATTTAGACCAAGGGTCCTCAACTCCTAGGTTGTGGACCGGTACCTGTCCGTGGCCTGTTAGGAACCAGGCCGCACAGCAGGAGGTGAATGGCCGGCAAACGAGCAAAACTTCATCTGTATTTGTAGGCGATCCCAGCACTAGTATCACCATCTCAGCTCCACCTCAGATCATCAGGTATTAGGTATTTATAGGAGTACCAGTTTCTGGTGCCCAAAAGGTTAGGGACTGCTGATCTCGACTACTATGATTTACTTCTGGGATTTTTAACTCCCAGATGACATATCATTTTCTGATTGCCGTCTGGATTATTTTTCCCTTTGTGGATTACTTTGGACTTGCTCATCTGTTCCGTTTCTGCCCACTCAAAGAATCTATGGTATCTCCCATTGGCTTTACGTGTACTATATGTAAGAACTTACTGTTTCACAAATTTAAGCAATTTTACTGGGAGTGTCCTCCAAATTATTTATACAAATATAGATAATATTGATTCAAGAACACTTTCTTGTTAATGTTCTCCACTTACAAATACCTTTATATTTTTACTTTAGGCAGGTTTTGAGTCCTTTCGGTGTCACAGTAATTTTGAAAACTACTTAAGAGTATTTGGTATATAACCTTGTTAGACTTCCTAAAAAAATTAAATATTGTTCATAGGTTTCCCCTTTTAACAATTATACTTACTCCTTCCAAGAACCTAAGTGGATTAAGAAGCATAATCTCACTTTATAAAGATGAAACACCTTCCTCCAGTTTATGCTTATGCTTTCAATTATCTTTTCCATTCATGTGTACCTACCTATTAGAGAAAAGGGACTCAACAGTTTGTAATTCTCAGTCTCCTTTAATCCACTGAATAAATATCACTTACAATATACCTAATCCTTGACTATTTGTAGTAAGTGGTTACATCCTTTACACAAAATTCCAGCTTTACTAGAGTATTTTTTTCAAAACTCTTGGGTCCATTGACCCAACCTTGGTGATTTCATTATGTATAATTTGTACATTAGTTCAAGAACATTCCAGACATATCACTTGTTTATCTGAAAGCTAATGAAAAGTTATTACCTCTATTGGTATTGCCCCTGTTCCACACATTGGATCAACTATTATATCAGTAGGCTCAGGAGCACAGAGCCTAGAGAAAAGAAAACAGCCTATGTGAAGAGACTTCAACCAAGAACTGAGGCTTCCACAGTGACTATTTCTGAAGCTATAAGATCAAGGACCTATTATGTTAGCATGAAGAAACACCAGTCAATATCCATTATAAAAATCAATTTGTAATTACATGTTGACTCCATAGCCTAGCATTTAAAAATAACATTAAATATAACTAAAAGTACTCTTTGCTTTGAGTATTATCCAAAATCCCATTTCATTTCCAGATGGAATTTAGCTTCTAGATCTTTTAAATATATGTATATATGCTTTTAGAAAATACACGTTATTTTGTATATAAACCTGTATTGTTACACTAAAAAAAAAAAACCTGAAACATGTTTCAAGTAGAACATGTATTAATATAAATTTATTGGTAGTTTAGACATTCAGTATTCCTTCCCTTACAAATTTTAAAGATACTAACATTGCTATAAAATAATTGCTTTACTTTGAGAACTTAGTACAGTAATTCCTCAATGTCGTGGATAGCTTCTGTAACTTTAAGTGAAATGACATAATGGAACCAATTTTACCACCGGCTAATTGGTATAAACAAGATGTAAGTTGTTCCTACAGCATCTCTGGCATCTCATCAACCTTTTAAGAGAAACAATGTTATTTGAAGACCTGCTATATTTTCCAGGTGTGGACTTAACTCTTTGTATGCATTATTTCATTTAATCCTTTAACAACTCTATGAGGTGGGTCACTATTATTATTTTATAGAGAAGCTGATGCAAAACCTGTCCAGATACAAAACCAATAGGTGATAAAGTCAGGATTAGAGACATTACTGTTAGTGGCTGAAATATTACCCCATCTATGAAGCATTCCCTCCTTAGGTCACTAGGTTTCCTCCTTTTGTCCTAACCTTTTCATATTCTATTATAGTATTTATTACATGTAATTATTTATCTTCCTCACAAGACTAAGATTCTTGGGTATTAACACTGTGTTCTTATTTTAATACCTGTCCAGGTCTACCTCTGTGTTCCTGCCTCTTAACACATGGCAACAGAATATTTGACCACAGTGTTGGTAGTAAGCAACCCCAGTAATGCATTCCTAGGCATTGCTGCTGGGGGTTCGAGTGAACACTTGACTGAGACTCTGTCAGATTCTCTCTTTCAAGAATTGGGAAGAGCTAGAAGCCCTAGGCAGTATGGAACTGGTCATTTGAAATTGGAAATATATAAATTTAGACGAGAGGAAGCCATTTGCACAGGTGAGCAAAAACAAAGAGCCCACAGACTCCTAAGAGAGCTAAAAGTGACTGTCCAGGTTTAAAAGGTATTTTTCCACGATCTGATTCCTACCCTTCTTGAAATACAGCTTTCAGTTTTTCTGTGGATTCCCCAAGATTTCTCAGGATCTTTCCAATACATCCCCTTCCGACTCCATCATCACTTTTTTTTTTTTTAAATCTTAAACTAGATTACTTAGAAACCTAAGTGATCTTAAACTAGATTACTTAGGTTTCTAATAGTTGCACCCAAAGTAACTCTTCTTATCCCTGGCTTCTACACCATAATGCCTGGCAGTGGATAATAAATGTTAAGTGAATGAAGACTAGGAGCTCTTCAGCTGGGCCCAGTTTTCTATTATTGTCATTGAATTAATAGATTCCAATTGTGCTGAACTGGACTCCATGGATGAGCAGGTAAAAGAAGACTACCAAGCTATGCCAGGCACTGTATATAGCAGGTATTTTGCATATGCTTCTGCATTTACTCCTAGTAATCCTTTAAATCTCACAGAAAACCCATTTTGCACTCTGAAAAACAGAAGCCTAGAGAAGACAACTTGTCTGAGTGATGGAAAGAAGCACTCAATAAAAACAGAAAGGACAAAGGAGAAAGAATGCTACAGCTTACTCTTGGAAACATGGAAAATTCCAGAATGATTCCTGGGATGCACTGAGTATAAAATTTAAAAATATAAGGAAAAGCTCTCTGTGTTCATTTACACATCATACACATTTTCAAAAATCTGCTTTCAGTTGCTTCACTGACAAAAATGAAACAAAGCAAAATTTGCTCTATTTCCCAACATATATATCTTTTCTAAACAGAAATGTTGCAACTCCATTCAAAAAGCAAATGAAAACTATCGTTTCCATTTTAAAATAAAAAAAAAAAACTGAGACAGTAATTAAGTGATATTCTCAGGATCACAAAGAATCAAAACTGGATATAAGGGAAAGAAACAGATCAATAGCTTTTATCCTGTTCTTTACTACTAAATTACAACACAGTATACTTCACAAGAAATTAAACTGTTTTGAGGAGAAACTTCAAACCAAGGTGTAATTTTAATCTAGTTGGCAAACACATTCTCTTACCTGAGCATCCCATAGGCAAGAGTAGATCTAAGAGTTGTAGGTCCAAAATGTGTGATATTTCTTCGATGGAGACTCTCTTCTGTCAGTGCAATGCCCACAATGATTTCATTATCATGGATGTTCAAAAGCACCTATAGTAGAACAAGACAGAATAAAAATAGTTTTAGAACTGTTCAAACTACCTATTAGGATTTTTTAATATCAGGCTTTATCAATTTTTTCACTTTATTATTGAAGTATACTTTGCATACAGTAAAATACAATCTTAAGTGTGCAGCACAGTGAATTTTTACTTACATATACACTGTGCAGCTGCCACCCAGATAAACAATATTTTAAGCATGCCAGAAGGCTCCCCCTTCCCCCTCTCAGCCATTACCTACCAATCATTAATCTGAACACTACCACCATATATTTGTTTTGTCTTTTTTTAACATCATGTAAATGAAATCATATAGTATATACTACTTTAAAATTTTAACGTCTATTTTACTCTTTTCATTCACTATAAGTAAGCTGTAATCATATTTCCCCTGAATTTTTATAATGTAAACATATTTTGAAGGTCTATGGGTTTTTTAATATACATTTTTAAAGATTTTAACTTTTAATCAACTATTAATACTGTACCACACTTATTGCCTATTATTTTCTTAGTATTTTTTAAACTCTGTGAAATAATGTCTTTTGCCCTATTTTTTCACAATATAAATTATTCAAATAAAAAAGTAAAAAAATTGTTCTCCAATCTTCCACTGAAAATTTTCTTATCATGATCTTAGCAGCAGCAGCTGACACTTACCTAGCTATGTGCAAGCCAATGTTCTACACACTTTACATTCATCACTTCATTTCATATTTGCACCCTCTGAGCTAGGTTATTATTATCCTCCTTTTATAGATGAGGAAATTGAGGTACAAAGACATCAGCTTACTTGCCCATAGTCATGTAGCTTGTAAATTGGGATTTGAACCCAGGCATTGTGGCTCCAGAATCTGTCCTCTGATACCCCTTGCTACCTTTCGGACATTACCATTCCAGTGAACCTATTCATTTCATTCTCACATGTGAATCACCTATGTAGTAGAAGACTGAGACTAAGGAGAGTAAGCATGCTACAAAGAGGTATCTAGGTTTGGGAAGCTAGTAGAATTTAAGAGGAGAGCTGACTCTAGGATGAATATTAGCAATGATGGCCTGATTCTAGGAGGTTGAGGCTTGTTTTAAAAATGTATTTTTAGTAGCAAAACTCTACAACCAAGATGCTACTAAATGTATTTTTAGTAGCAAAACTCTACAACCAAGATGCACAAAAACAAAATAATTGTTTTAAATCTGGCTGAATTTTATAATCTGAAAGCCTACGTAATGTTGGAAAAAGTACTAGATTAGAAATTAGAAAACTCAAGTCTTATAGCTCCTATCATCTGAGCACTTGGTATATAGCAGGCATTGTACCAAATACTTAAAATGTATTGTCTCATTTAACTTTCAGGACACACTTAGGGTATATACTGCTACAGGCTCTATTTGAAATACAGGCTCAGAATATCTTGTCCAAAGTTACACAGTTGTAGAATCAAAATTTGAATCTAGATATGTCTCCACAGCCCACACTCTTGTTAACCACACCTATTAGCTCTGTGGCCTGTTTAATTGTCCGTAAGATTGGGTTAGTCTGAAAATTCGACAAATCTATGACCGCCTTGAATCATCACAATCAGAGCCTGTACCTACCTCCACATCAAAGTTGGTCATGTCAGCCTTCCACTTAAAGTAATCTTGAACAGCTCCCCCAAAATCTCTTGCAGCCTCAGTTGAAGAAAAGCAGTGTTTCTCTCCTGCCCTGTTACATGTGACTCTAAATTTTAGCACTTCGGTATCGGTTTCTTCTCTGGAGCTTTCATCAGTCTCATCTTTGCAAGATGCTAAATCATCACCTACTAATGTTGATATATCTTCTCTGATGGCTGGATTTTCATAATAGTCTAAGATATGTGAATCTAAGGCATTGTTAGTCAACTCTTTTTTAACATCTCTATCATTTCTTTTGTCTCCTCGTCCATTATCAATCTTCTCTTTACTTGAATTCTCATTTATCTTTCTGCGCTTTGTTTTTTTTTTCTTGAAACTGGAGTTAATTTTCCATACTTTTAAAGGATCTGACCATGGAAGCTTCCCAGCCAATTCTTCAAAATCCTTTAGAACTTCTTCCTATAAGGGACAGAGAATAAAACCCATTCATTTTTCAATATTTTAATTGAACAAATAAGCTGCTACTTTGCCTACAGATGACATTGTTATGTTGGGGATGGTAGGGGTGAAAGCAAGAGTCAATAAAATAATGGCTACAACTGAAGAAGAAAAAATCTCATTGAAATTTAAGATATATATAAATTAAGTCACTAAAGAATAATACAAGACAGAGTGGTGGATTAGAGTTTGGGCTTCAAGATTAAAAATGTAAGCAGTAAGAAAATTACTAACAGTGGTTACCTCTAGGGAAGGGAAGTGGGTGGATGAAAAGATGGGAGGGGGATAACTTCCCATTGACTTCATTGACTTCCTTTTGAATTTTGTGCTGTATATACATATTAACTTTTTGAAAGTAACATTTTTTACAAGAAAAGAAACCTTAAGTAGTTAAAAATGAATCTACCCAATTTCTAAATAGTATCTAGAGACATCTTTTAAAACAGTAAATCTGATCATGTCCCTCCATTACTTAAAGACACTCAGTAGCTTCCCATAGCACATAAAAAAACCTAAATTCCTTAAAAAGTCCAACATAATCTGACTCCTGCCTACTTCGCGTACATCACTTCAGAACCATTCTCTCCTTCACACTTCCTCTGCTTGGAAGATACTTGGTTTACATCATTGCTTTGTACTGCTGGCTCCCTTCTCATTATTTAACAGCAATTTAAAGTCTCTGAGAGACCTACTCTACTTAAAGTAATCCTCTCAAGTCATCTCTTCCCATTTTATTTTCTTTACAGAGCTTAGCATTATCTAAAGTTACTAGATTTATGTACTGTTCATCATCAAGGCTCCTCCCAGAAGATGGTAAGTTCAGGGTGGGAAGGACCTTACCTGTCTTGACCACTGCTATAAGTTACCCGCCTAGACAATGCCTGGTATATAAAAGGTACTCAATAAACAGCTGTTGGATAATACATGATTAAATGTTAAAAGAGCCATGTTGTCTGATTCAGCAGCCATTAGCCACATGTAGCTGTTGAAATTTAAATGATTTAAAATAAAAAAACCAGTTTATCAGTCACATTAGCTACATTTCACACACTGATGGCTAATGGCTACCATGACAGACAGTGAAGACATAGAACATTTCCATTAGAAAGCTCTATGGCAGAATGCTGGTATATAGAAAGCAGAACGAAATCAGTGCTGACTGGTAGAACTGAGATTTGAAATGGAAGTGAGTGAAGGCTTTGCTATTACTTGAAGCCTAATGAAATAATGGTAAATTTTGGGTTTGGCAAATCCAATTTTATTTACAAATAATTTTCCCATAAAGGGCACCTACAGGACTTCTAATTTTAACATGGTGGAATAACACTGGTACAATCCCTTTCTTTCTTTAGAAACTATTCTAAAAATAAAAGAAACAGAAACACCAACTCTATCTTAATAGAATCTATGTGATATCTGCAACCCTGAACCATAACATGAGAATTCTAAATGCAGTGAAGGCCAAACAAGTGCAGGAAGACATGAGAGAGAGAATGCCTACAGATCTTAGATAAAGGGTAGAACAGTCGCAAAGTAGTAGCAAATAAACTCTTCAAATAGCAAGGAAGAAGTATGTGCACTGGACTTCGTTTCTACCAAGAAGCAGCAGGGGAGAGAAAAAGAGGCTGAACAAGGAATCCCACAGATGCTCTATTTGCTGGAAACAGTCTGTTGGTGAAGTAGAATTGGGAGAGATACTTTACATAGTGAATGATCCTGAACCTGCTGATCCTTTCAGGCTAGGGAGAAGTAACAGTTAACTTGTTTAATAGTATGGAAATTATATCTCAGTAAAGCTGTTCAAAAAAAAAAAAAGCGGAATTGAAGAACTCATTCACTCACAGCCCTTTGTCAGAAGGAACTTCACGGTAAACCAGGGAGATTTCTTGCTGGCCTGGAACAGTTCCTGGCTTCTCCCAAGAGAACCTCCTATAAATAGCAGGTCCAAGAGGAACTCCGTCATTCAAAGATGAACACTTACCAAAAGTTAGCACAAAATTTACAGGAACATAAAAAAAGGAAAAAGGAAGAAAGTAACAAAAATAGCAGACAAAAAACTGACCAGAAAGACACTGCTACGAGAAGTTAAAAACTATGATCAAATGTGTTGACATCGTGTCAAAAAACGTAATGAGATTCTTTTGTAAAGTAAGAGCTCAAGGCAGAGATAGAAAAGCAGAAAGATGATGAGGTGAAGATGGAGAAGAAACAGGAGCTTGATATATGGATACTTAATAAGAAAACCCATTAGAATGCTTAAACTAACAGGCTTTTTATAAGACTGGGAAAGTATAATGCTACAAAGAATAAAATCGATAGTCAACAGAATGAAAGCTAGAAGCTAATGTTTAAAAACACGGTTTTACTGGGGCATGTTACAATTTAAGTCCACAGAATGAAGGGCTTAACAATTTTTCATGGTTACACACGACAGAAGTTGCCCTTACACAGGTCTGAAAATCTACCTTAAATCTTTGGTGCTCTTCTTTTGGGACTTCCACCAGCAACCTCTTTTGCAGTTATTTACAAAGCAACTCTGAAGCTGGCTCATAAAGAACCATTCAATAACATCAAATTAACCTTTAATTAGATATCAAAAACACCAAAATAATACAAACTTTAAGATGGCAAAAATGCAGGAATTGAAAATATTAATAATACTCCAGTAAGTTAGAGGAAAGAATTTAAGAATTTTTAAAAGTTTAGTTTTTTTAATGCCTGTAAACATTTATTGCTGGCTATTAACATTGTGAAATACTTAGCAGCAAAAATTTTCAGTAGCCTGCCTATTATTTACTAGTTTCACAGATATGATTCAGTTGGCAATGACTATTGGAAGTCTGAATGGTTATAATATTGTTGTTGAAAGTTATATTTTTGGTTCATAAAATTTTTATCTATTTTCAGTCTGAATTCTTTTAGTTCTGGTTTTATTTTTCTAGCTGTGGGTTCATATCACTTTGGTTTCTGAATAATGTTTTGGACATTAACCTGTTGTTAATAAATAAAAATTAGAGAATTAAGCAGCATATCATTTTAAGAAACAGATTATTACTCACATAAGCAATAAAACTGATAGAAAAAAGTTTTCAAGTATTCAACTCTGGAAACCTGACCAAAAAGCAATATGGAAAGGTACTAAAGCCTTACTGAGATCTATTTTCAACCTTCAGCTTAGGCAGTCTCAATATTTAGGAATCAGATGCTAAAAACAAGTTAGAGACAAAGCTGTTGTCTTAACAACTGAAGGAGTATTAACATGTTACTTTGGCTTTAATTAAAAAAAATGTACTTAGAGAAGGCCAGGCAAAAGCAGAATGATGAGAGAAAATGTTATTTGTAGATGATACAAACCATCACTTGCTCTTTGGTTCACAGTTGGGAAGCAATTCTTTTGTAACTATACATCGGCAAAGCTAATCTAAGGTATATATCTTTTGTAAGAAAGGCAAACAATTTATTTCTTATAAATTTTGATGTTTTTCAATAGTGATTTTTATTTACTTATTCTTTCATCTTTTTTTAAAAATAAGGTATAATTGACATATAACATTATTTTATTTTCAGGGGTACAACATAGTGATTCGATATTTGTATATATGGCAAAATGATCACCATAATAAATCTGGTAAACAGCTGTCACCATAGTTACAAAAAATTTTTTTCCTGTGACGAGAACTTTTAAAATCTACTCTTTGCAACTTGCTAATACTCAATACAGTATTATTAACTATAGTTGCTTTGCTGTATATTACATCCCCATGACTTATTTTATAACAGTAAGTTTGTACCTTTTGACCCCCTCCACCCATTTTGCCCACTCTCTATGCACCCCCCCACCACCGATACTGATATTTAAAAACAATTTTTGGGATGCACTATCAACAAATCTGTTTTTTACTGTAAAAGACTCCTAATATTCTATATTATAAAAGCAGCGGGAGACCGGCCAAGATGGTGTAGAGGGTAGATGCTGTGTATACCTCTTGCAACCACACCAAAATTATAACGAAACTACAGAGCAACCATCACTGGGAGTAGCCCAATGTCTGGCTGAACAGAAGTCATACAACTGGTAACATATATAGGAAGTCACCTCGAGGCTGGTAAGAGGGGCAGAGACATGAAATGGCCCAGTTCCACAACCATGTGTGGCGGTCGAAAATCAGGAGGGCTATCTTGGCTGCAGAGCTCACTTCCTGAGGAGCGAGAGGTCCTGGCCTTACGTTGCACTCCTCAGCCCTGGGTTTCAGTGCCAGGAAGAGAAGTCCCCACAACCTCTGGCTGTGAAAAACCAGTGGAGATTCTGACTGAGTGAGACAGAGCTGCAGGAGCTGCAGATATTTCTCTTAAAGGGCCCACCCCCAGACTTACACACTGATGGACTTACTCACTCTGAGCTCCATCACTGGGGCAGTGGCTCGAGGAGTGCCAGGGACGTAGGGGGAGACACTTGAGTTGTGGGCTTTAGGGCGAGGGCTGGAGGGGCAGCTTTCTCCCAAACAGACGTGCTGGCTGTATCTATTATTCCTTTGTTGAGCCCTCTCCGCTCAGTGTGGATGCAGGTGGCAGCCATAACTGAGTCTCCATCAACTTGGATAACACAGGTTGCTCTGCCCAGGTGATTCCCTGAGACTCCACCCCTCCCAACTTGTGGGCCCAACCAAGCTGCCTCCAGTGGTTTATGCCATACAAATGTTCTGTCTTGACCCATGTTATGGACTTTCCTGAAATCTCTCAAAGGCTCACAAAACCCAAAGAAGCAGCATCTGACCTCAGTGTGCCCGGTACCTCTTGCTGAGCAGCCCCAAGTCCAGTACTAGCGGCAGCCAGCCCTGGTTTCTGGCTTGGCCTCTCGAGGCACCTATAAGCAGAGCAGAGGTGGAGCCATCTGCAGACTGCTTAGCGACTCTTAAAAGGTAGCCCGGGAAGTTCACAGGCTGTGGCTGAACTTGGCCTGCAGCTGGGCCCCACCTAGAAGGCCTTTGGGCCAGCAAACCCAGTGGTCTTCCTGGACCTGCAAGGGAGCCAGAGTGCTCTGCATCTGAGGAGGGCACACCCAAAGGGCAGACTAGGCAGGCACCAGAGCCCTGCTAAAGGGAATCCTGCTCCACAGGGTCAGCCCTTCACCAGCCAATCCTCACAACCAATTAGCCCAAGGGTCAATCCCTCCCACTGATGTACAAACAGCAACCAAGGCTCAACTACATCAGGAGGGCACACATCCCACGCATGGGACATACCTTGAGCACCTCGCTTAGGTGACCAGGAAAGACTGTGCCACTGGGCCCCTCGCTTAGGTGACCAGGAAAGACTGTGCCACCTACTACCGTAAAGGCATTCTACTAAGACTAGGTGGCTAAGGAGCCCTACTTAATATGTAGAAACAAACACAGGGAGGTAGCCAAAATGGGGAGACAAGAAACATGTCCCACATGAAAGAACAGAACAAAGCTCCAAAAAAAGAACAAAGTAGAGATAAACAATTTACCAGATGTAGAGTTCAAAACACTGGTTAAAGGATGCTCAGTGAACTTAGGGGAAGAGTAATGAACTCAGGGAGAACTTTAATAAAGAGACAGAAAATATAAAAATGGATATGGAAGACATAAAAGAGAACCAGTTAGAAATGACAAATAAAAAGTCTGAGATGAAGAGTACATCAGAGGGAATCAACAGATTGGATGAAGTGGAGGATCAAATCAGAGATTTAGAGGATGGAGTAGTAGAGAACACCCAATCAGCAACAAGAAAAAAATCCAAAAAAATTGAGAATAGTTTAAGGGACCTCTGGGACATCAAGTGCAACAACATTCGCATCATTGGGGTACTAGAAGAAGAGATAAAGCAAGGAACTGAAAACCTATTTGAAGAAATAATGACAGAAAACTTCCCTAACCTGCTAAAGGAAATAGATGTATAAGCCCAGGAAGTGTAGAGAGTCCCAAACAAGATGAACCCAGAGAGACACACACCAAGACACATTATTAAAATGTCAAAGGTTAAATAGAGAATCTTAAAAGCCACAAGAATAAAAAGCAATTAGTTACCCACAGGGAACTCCCAGAAGACTGTCAGCCAATTTCTCAACAGAAACTTTGCAGGCTAGAAGGGCTTGGCACAAAATATTCAAAGTGATGAAAAACCAGGACCTATAACCAAAATTATTCTACCCAGCAAAGCTATCATTTAGAATCATAAGACAGATAAAGAGCTTCCCAGACAAGAAAAAGCTAAAGGAGTTCATCACTACCAAGACAGTATTCCAGGAAATGCTGGAGGGACTTCTTTAAGAAGAAAAATAAAAAATATGAATAAAGAATGGCAATAACTACATATCTGCCAACAAGTACTTCAAATGAAAAAGAATTAAATGTTTCAATCAAAAGATAGGGTGGCTGAATGGATAAAAAAACAAGACCTTTATATAAGCTGCCTACAAGAGACTCACTTCAAATTAAAGACTAAAAGTAAACGGATAGAAAAAGACATTTCATGATAGACCTAGAAGGTATTGTGCTGAGTGGAGTAGGTCAGATAAAGACAAATGCCATATGATTTTGTGTACATGTGGAATCTAAAGAAAAAAATAAACAAAAACAACAGAAACAAACTCATAGATACAGAGGACATTTTGAGGGTTACCAGATGGGAGAGAAGTTGGGGGATTAGGTGAAAAAAAGGGAGGGATTAAGAAATACAAAATAGAAGTTACAAAATAGTCATGGAGATGTAGAGCATAAGAAATATAGTCAATAATATTGTAATAACTATGTATGGTGTCAGATTTAGTGGGGTGATTACTTTATGAGTTATATAGATGTCTAATCACTATGTCGTACACCTGAAACTAATATTGTATGCCAACTATAATTGAAAAATAAAAAATGTTATTTAAAAAAAGCAGCAGTAATGCTAAATGACAGAATGCAAAAAGTAGAAATAAGATCTTTGGGGAAGATGGCTGAAAATCAGCTACCATGTTTGGGAAAGCTCACCTTTGTTTCTTTGAACTGGTAATCTTTAAGCTCCTGAACAACCACAAATAAATTATCAACTGATCTCAGACAATGAACCTGGGGAGAGAAAGATGTTAAAAACAAATTTCTGAGAAAGCTTTTGAATCACACAAACTATTGACATTTTAATTTAAAAATTAGGTACTAAGGCTTTAAAGCAGATAATACAGTAGTCCCTCTTTATCTATGGTTTCAGTTACTGATGGTCAACCACTGTCCGAAAATATTACAAGGAAAATTACAAAAATAAAGAATTCATAAGTTTTAAATTGCATGCTATTCTGAGTAGCTTGATGAAATCTTGCTACATCCTACCCAAGACATGAATCATCTCTCTATCCAGTGTATCTACACTGTATATGCTAGCTGCCCATTAGTCACTTAGTAGCTATGTCATGGTATTTCAGTGCTTTTGTTCAAGTAACTGTTATTTAAGAATGACCCTAAAATGCAAGGGTGGTAATTCTGAAAATTTGGATATGCCAAAGAGAAGCCATAAAGTGCTTCCCTTAAGTGAAAAGGTGAAAGTTCTTGAATTAATAAGAACTTAATAAGAAAAAACTGTATGCTGAGGTTGCTAAGATATGTGGCAAAAATGAATCTTCTATCCATGAAATTGCCTAATTCCTAAATTAAACTTTATCATAGGTATGTATGTATAGGAAAAAAACCATAAT
Organism: Pteropus medius; assembly: GCF_902729225.1. NCBI lineage: Eukaryota > Metazoa > Chordata > Mammalia > Chiroptera > Pteropodidae > Pteropus > Pteropus medius. The sequence goes on along the minus strand of NW_024349800.1, from coordinate 2,465,348 downwards.
ATACATAGAGTTTAGTACTACCTTCAGTTTCAGATATCAACTGGAGGTCTTGGAACATGTCCACCATGGAGAAGGGGGGCTCTACTATACCTATAATTTGTATTTAAAAATTTTCCCATCACTCCAGTCTCCACGAATATTTTTTGGGTGTCTCCTCTATGTCAGACACTAAAAGCTTGCGAGATAGCAGCAAAAAAAAAAAAAAGAGAGAGAGAGAGGACAATTCATGTCCTCATGTTGCTTAAGTGGTAATGAATATAGCTTAGCTTTTTTATTCTAGTGGGATGGCAGTTTGCTGACCTTCACTTCTCACCTTCAGTGATAACTAATTACTTTTGAGCAAGCGTTTCTTGACACAGATCAAAAGAAAAATGTCTCTTTTTATGCTTTATCACCAAAGTCTAAACTTTAGCTAGATGCTGAAGTAAACAAATTCGAAGATGAGTATAGCAGGTACCCAGAATTTTTTCATAAGTTACACAGAATTCTTCTGGTGAATTCATCATCAGGAAATATTAAGATCACTTCTAAAAATACAGCAAATCTTGTTAAACTTATAAATCGGTACCCAATAGAAAATGCAGTAAAACTTTAAAATCACCTGTGTTGGGGCAGAGAAGGAAAAGCAAAAAGGATTCCAGAGAGGCCTGTAAACTAGAAAGTAACCATAAAATGACCTACTTAGAAAACTATTTTAAATATTGCTTCATTCAAACCTGAGCCAGACTTTCCACTGAAATGTCAAAATATATCTTGCCGCGGTCTTTGCTGATTTTGCATGATGACCTCAGTTTCTCTCTTACTTCATCTGCAGCTGTTTGCTCAAAACCAGTAGGTACCGTGGCTCCAATAGTGACTTGGAGATGCTCAGACTCACTTTCAGGGCCACTTTCCATCACTTGTATAGATCTCTGGTTCTCATGAAGATTCACATCCAGAAGTCGGTTAGTGGCTTCTTGAACATCAGACATGTTGGCAGTGCTTCCAGGATCCTTAATATAGTCCCTTTAAAAGCAGAATAGGAAAAAAATGTCCAACATTATCACCTCATATTTCAACTATAACTAAAAACATCTGTTTTAGAGAGCTAGAAGAACAAGGCAACATAACTGATATAGCCATATTCAGTCAACACACCTCAGTCAGTATTCACCAACGATAAAAGGATTTAACGACATGGGCACAGAGTGCAGGATAGAAAATATATTATTAAACAAGCAATGTAAATACTATGGAAGAAAAGGAGACAGACAAGCATGCGATATTTGGTTTGGGGTCACTGATATGGGTAATAGTCATTTCATAACTACAACAGCTGACAATCCAAGAACGAAGGCTACTAGACCACAGATATATTTCTGCATCTAGTCATTTTTCAGGTAGCAGTTAAGAACACGGGGCCTTGGAATTTCAGACATGGGTTTGAATTCTTGTCCTCTTCATTCATAGGTTGAATGATCTAAAACAAGTCTGTTCTCCTATGCATCAATTTCCTCATCTGCAAAATGGGAAATACCACCTCTCTTCTAGAGTTGTTGGGAGTCTTAAGTGAGACTATGCCAGACCCATGATTAAAAATTGCTAACAGGATTTCTATCTTCCTCCTGTGAATGGTACAGTGATTCGTGCATTTAAAAATGATTAACTGAACATCTACTGTGGGCCAGGCTCTGTGATCTATGGGTGGGCATCAAAAGAGTAAGCCCAATTTCCTGTGTCTGAGCATGAAGGGGGTGGAGTTAAGAGTTGGGAAGTGGGGACCAACAGCTCTCAACAGACCTAAAACAGCTTAAGAAGACACCGAGTACCTAAGTGGTCCTCGTTCTGTATCTGGGACAGGGAATAGTGTCTAACACTAATGAAAGTCAGTTCCTGCTCTTAAGGAGCTCACAATCGCTGTGACTAAAACCTCCAGCTTCTAAATAAGGAGCCTGAAGCCCATGAAAGGACGTATCCTGCCCAAGGTCAGAGAGCCAATCAATGGCGTAGGCTGGAATGAAACCCAAGTCTCCCCACCCCGACCGCTTGGCCCTCATCTCAGGAACTCAGAGGAGGGGGTGAAGGCCTGGGAGAGACAGCGAGAAGAGATCCACAATGACACCAGAAATTGAAGGCGCTGGCCCGGGTAGCAAGACGAAGGTCGCCCCTCCCGAGGGTTAGCGGCTCCACACCCGTCCACTCCCAACCACCGCCCGGTTACCGGCCGCAGGCGTAGACCCTTCCGACTCCAGCACGCTGCCGACGCAGCGCGCCCAGGTCACGCCGCCGGAAGTCGCTTTCACAGCCCCGGAAACGGAAGTCAGGCGGGGCGGTCACAAGTGACCCAAGGTAGGGGCGGGCGCTGGTACAAGGTCGTGCAGAGAGAAACGTGAACCTGAAGGTTTGTTCCCGTGGCAGTTAATATGGCTTGGTCCGCTCATGCAGCTGGGGACAGCATCTGCAATCTGAACCTGGAGAGCCTGTGGGCCCTGTGGCTTGTCATCATAATGGCTAACGTTTATAGTGTTTAGCCGTGCCAAGCACTGAGTAAGCGCTTCACATGCGTCGTTTTATTTGTTTCAACAACACTTTGATGTGGGCAAGGCTATTCGCATTTTAAAGGAGAAACATCCTCAAAGATATTAAATATCTTGGCCAAAATGTTAGGCACAGCACTTTCCAGGCAGACTAGGGATGTTTTTAAACAAAAACTAGAACATGAATGTGCCTAGCAACATTATTCATAATAGCCCAAAAGTGGAAACAACCTAAATATTTATCAGTGATTGAATAGATAAGCAAATGTGGTCTATTCATACAATGGAATATTACTCTTTTAAAAAAGGATGAAGTAAAAGATACATGTTACAACAGGGGTGAACCTTGAAAACATTATGCTTAGTACAACCAGAAGATCACATATATGGTTCCATTTATATGAAATATCCAGAGTTGGTGAGTCTAAAGAGCTAGAAAGTAGCTTAGGGGTTGCTTAGCATTGGGGAGAATTTGGGGGTGATTGCTAAAAGGTATGGGCTTTCTTTTTGGTGTGATGAGAATGTAGTGGAATTAGATAGTAGTGATGGTTCCACGACATTGTCAATAGACTAGGAAACACTGAATTGTACACTTTAAAATATTTAAAATGGTGGGTTTTATGGTCTGTGAATTTGTCTCAAAGGAAACTTTGATCTTATGGGAAACTCATCTGCAGTTTTTTCATATGCAAAATGCTACTTCTTGGATAAGAGTTATAAGATTTAATGAGATTAACATGTTGATGGGCACATAATTGAAATAGATTGTACCCTGTCTACGGCCATGCCACCCTGAACACGCCTGATCCCATATGATTTCGGAAGCTAAGCAGAGTCGGGCCTGGTTAGTACTTAGATGGGAGACCACCTGGGAAGACCCGGTGCTAAAAAAAAAAAAGATTGTACCCTTAAAAATAAATACAATGGAAACAAAGCAAGATGATTAAATTCTAGCCAGATACTTTTCCCTGCAAAGGGCTCTTAGTAGGCTCTATATGTAAGGCTCATTTTCTATTCTTTGAAGGGACAAATTTTGGAGCATTAGGGACAAACTAGCACTAATTGAGACTTTGACAAAGAGAGAAAAGATTCTCTCTGTCTGAATTAGTGTTATTTAATGCATACTTTATACTATTTAAAATTATCTCTATAAACAGATCTCACACTTGGGGAAACATTGCGCTCTAAAGACACATTATCTACCAGTAGTATCATGTTGAGTCTGTTATTTAACCCATTTCCCGTTTAGAAAAAAAAAAATGCAGCTTGCTGCCAGTGTTAATTTAATTTTACACAAACATCCTCTTTGAAGCTGAAGCAAATCTGACTGGTTTTCAATGTGAAGATAAAATCTAAAAACTGTTCTTGGAGTTATTTTTAAATAGAACTTGTTTCTAATCCTAATGAAACAAAAATGTAGACGTAAATCGGATTCATCAAATGAATCTTCAGCTAACAAGTGTTCAAGAACGATGTTAAACATCAATGTATAGGAATGCTATGTTTTCTAGGATTTGACATTTTCAGCGATTGGAAATTACTGTATTTTGTAAGTGGAAATGCCACTACTAAAACCAGAATGCTATAAATAGAATGATATCATTTGTTCCCAAAGACTATCGATATGCTAGAGCAAATGGGAAAATAATAATGAAAGTGAGATATTTTGTGGCAAACTTTGAGGATAAGGTTAAGACTGTAATCTGTAAGTCATCTTGAGGTAAACGCTGCAGCCACAAGTGCTGCCAGCGAGTATTCTCGGGGCAAACGGGAAATGAGTTAACAGAATTTATTGATCATCTATTATGTGTCAGGCACTCTTAGGCATTGGGGATACAGCAGTGAAAAAAAAAGCCCCAAAGTCCCTGACTTCCTGTTATAGAGCTTATATTCTAGTGGAAAAGACAGACTAGAGAAAAAATACATGTAACATGCTTATGATGATCAATATTACAGAGAAAAACTAAGCAAGGTCAGGGGGTGGGGAATGGTAAAGAGATGAGGGAGAAATGCCTTTTTTATATCAGGTTGTTGGGAAAGACTTCATTGATAAGGTGACAAAGGAGAACCTGAAAGAAATGAGAAAGCAACCCATTGGATACCTAGGAGAAGAGCATTCCAAGTAGAGAGTAGGAACATGCTCAACAGGGTCTAGGAAGAGCCAGGAGTCTAGGAAGGAGCGAATGAGGGGGAGAGAGGTCAAAGATAAAATGGGGTGGGTACATCATATCGGTCAATGTTTTACAAGTTATCACCATGACTTACTTTTAAAAAGGATCACTCAGGGTACTATATGGAGAATGGTAGTGGGGAGGAATGGAAGCAGTTATCAGCCTATTTCAGTGGTCCGAGTAAAAGATGATGATGGCTCAAACTAGGATAATAGGGATTAGTGTAGTGAGAATTGTCATATTCTGGTGTATTTTGAAGGATGACCTGTCATCAGTGGTGGGTTGGATGTAAGTCTGAAAAGAAGGTAAAGAACTGGGAGTTTGAGAATCAGACCTGGCAGATTTGCTAGTCTAGAGTGCTCTTCTGCTGGGAAATGCATGCTCAAGAACTCAGGCTAAAATGCTACAAAGTAAAAATGGACACTGCTCTTCAGAATTCTAGTTCTGGTTTATTGTAGAGTAATAGTATGTTAGCTTACATTAGAAAAACCTCAATGATCTACTGTGAAAATACTGACTAAAGTGGATCCTTGCTCAAAAATGCCAATTTTGGGTAAGTCACATACATGTGAAAATTGAAGCCTCTAATTTCTAACTGGCTATAGTGTTACATTAAACTAAAGTGACCTCTACGTAAACAAACAAAAGATCGAATTTGATAATTCCTATCAGATATAGTGACACAAATTAGGAACTCAGTGGTAGTTGTTCCTATGAACTCAGATATCTATTTTAACATAATAACTGTCTTTTCCTATTCTTAAGGATAAAACAAAGTCTTGGTTAGAAAGTCCAACAGTACAGTCATTCCTCAGCTCTATAAGGACTGTTGACACTTCTGCCTCTAGTTCACAGATGATTTCCTCCGTGTCTGTAAATAACATGCTTGTAGTGCTATTTCTTGCTTTTTCAATTTTAGGGATTATCTACAGACTCTTTTATGATACTTGAGATTTAGCCTACTAACATCCCCACCGTCCTGTTTCTCCTCTTCTCCCGTTAAAGTTATGACCCAGTATAGATTGTTCCTCTTTGTTAAATTTACATGAGTAAATTTAAGTGATATATTAAACATTCCATCAGCACTGAACAGCATTTCTTGTGAGGGTTTTATCAACACTTCTGACCTTTTCTCAACCTCGCCTCCCTTCTTTGTACCTCCCAATCCATTTTGTTAAAAAAGCGTTCTGCTTGGCAGGTTGGATTCTTGTGGGGATGTAATTGAAAGAAAGGATGCCCCTACACCTGCTTCTCAAGAAGCTACTGAAATTCCATCTCTCCAGGAAAGCTTTTTGGGACCTCATTGGGAAATGAGAGCTGTGTCTACAATCCTATTAACGAAATGATAGCCCACAAGTCCATGAACTCTTAACTCAATGGATCTTTGGCCTATTGGGTGTTAACAGCTAGAGGGGAGAATAATCAGCTTTGGCAGTGCCCTAAACAAGCTGAGGTTTATTTACTTTTCCCATGCCCTTTCAAGCCAAAGTCTATAAAACTGCTTTAGTAATAAAACTCCTGTGAGAGCTCTCCAATAGAATTAATAACATCACAATGAATTTTCAAGAGAATGTACCTGAGATTTATTGTTCACTTCGAACTTCATATGGATAAGTAAGTTGATTTAAAAGCAACTCATTTGTTTTGAAAGGAACTGTATGTATCTTGACGGTTATTGATAGGTGATGAGCTGGGGAACGAAACACCCCTGCCACCTAGTGGTTACTCATTCTGAAACACTGCAAAGCACTGTTGTATCTTTCAAAGCACAACAGAAAAGGAACAGTACAGGAAATATCCTGGCAATGTCCTGAATCCCGGAAACTTCTGTTCCCTCCTCCCATGTTAGAAAGAGATGGTAATGAACTTTTTTTAAATAGTCAAAGACAAAACAAGGTATTAGTGGATTAGCTTCTGAGAGCTGTTCTCCCTTTGTGAAATCAGAATTAACAGAGCACTGACCAAGGGAGAATATTGTAGGTGAACATGGACAGCTACCAGATCTCTAGTATGAAGTAGCGATTCTAGAAGGAAGCAAGAAGTACAACAAATGAGCAGAGAGGGACCACAGTGAGGCAGGACCCTCAGTGGTCAGTATAGCAGCAGCATGGGTCCAGAAGCAAAGCAGAATCAATAAGGCCAGCAGGGACAGTGATGATCAAATCACATCGATTCAGGATCATTGGTCAGCAACAACTCTGGAGACCGTGGTCATGGGACTGCAGTACTGCTTGATTCAGGGTAAACTAATCAGGACACTCGGGGAACAACAAAAGTAATTAACATTTATGGAACACATCTGGGCAGTGCATTACATGCATTATAATAGTCCTGTGGGGTAAATATTATCAGCCATTTTCTACAGATGATGAACTTGAGGCTAACTAGTCCAAAGTCACAGAGCTAATGAGACTTAGAGCCAAGATTTGAACCCAGGTGGTTTGACCAGAGGGTCTGAGCCCTTAACTCATATAATTTCCTGCTTCTCTCAGGGAGAGAGAGCATGAGGTTCAACTATTCTAAATCTACTGACCCTCATATTGAGGGATGGTTGTGAAGTGGAATTCTATGGTGGTTAAGGTCTGGTCCTAGGTCTGCCACCTACTTGCAAGAGGATATTTAACCTTTTAGGAACTACTTTTTCCTAGTTGTAAAACAGGAACAAAATGGCGACTACTTAGTAAGTTGCTGTGAAGATTTATTGAGATAATGTATAATATCTGACATATGGCAAATGAGTCAGATTGCCTACAAAGATGGTTGCCAACAATTCTCATCATCGTTAAGTACCACTCCTCCCAACAAGGGTTAGAATCTATTTCCCTTCCCCTAGAATTTGAGCTAGGCTTATGATTTGCTTTGACAATTCAGTAATGTGGCGGATATTTTGTTGGCTAGTACCAAGCGTGGGTCTTAAGAGGCATGGCGGCTTCCATTTTTGCTCTCTTGGACTAAGTACCACTATGTAAGGAAGCCCAGCCTATAGTCTTATATGGTAAGAGACCACATGGAGAGAGATGCATCAGGGAGCCAGTGTCACAGCTGAGCCCACCGTCTGAATGCAGCTCTATAAGTGAGTCTAGCAAGACTAAAACTACCCACGGTATCACAAGAAATAATAAATCATTATTGTTAAAAATACTAAGTTTTGAGATAGTTTGTTATGCAGCAGAAAGCAAGTCCTTAGTAAATGGTATCTATTAGTATTATTGTTGGTACAGGTGAGGGATTCAGCTAAATATCTGATACATCTCATGTCACTGATTTTTTCCCCCTTTCACTGGAATAGGTGGAGAAACAAGGCTTATATGTGCAGATGAACATTGCTTATTACAAATATGTATTTTCATTAAAACAGCATATTGCTGTATATCTTACTCAGAAAGATTTGTTAGCATTTCTAATTGCCATATACATTTTAAATAACATAGAAGCATATTTCTTTAAACATTTACAATTCAGACTTTTCAGTAAATCTGTCATGATGGGACCTTCCAAAGCCTTTATGTTGAAAGATTTGAGGCATCAACAGAGATTTACTTTTTAATCTAGCATCTCAAAGCCCCGAGAATGATAATTTAACCTTCATCTCCTTTATATCCTCTTTCCTAAATCCTTCCTTTTTCTGTATACATATCCCTTCCCTTCTCACCATGCCTCTCCTATCTCTTTTCTTTACCATGATGATTAAATAAGATCTTCCCTAATGAAATGTAAGCTCCAGGAAGACAGTGCTTCATCTATTTTGTTCTTTATGGAAAATTCTTTGCTTAGAACAATGCCTGGCATACAGAAGGTGTGCAATGAATGTGTGTTGAATGAATTAAATAATGCATGTAAAAGCACTTAGAAGAGTGTCTGGCATATAGTAGATGATGCTCAATAAATAACGTATGATAGTTCAGTACTGTGACAAATGAGATCATTCACATTTATCTTTAAAATGTTTTATTTCATTTAGTCTTTCTCTCTTTTCTTTCCAGTCTTTGTCCTTTTCTTTTCTTTCTTTTTCTGTCTGTACATCTTCTCTCCTACCCTTACTTGTGGCCTGTCAGGGAACCTCACAGATATTGTTTTGCCTTACCTCAGAGGATGTGCAGAAAAAGATTCTGGAACTTCATCTTGGATTAAATGTAATTATCTGTGATCTACAGCTGACTTAGGACTTCACATAAAATTCCGCTGTTTAGGCAAGTCCAATTCTGGTGCTACTGAATATTTTAATGATGGCCTAGATTATGGAAAACAGCAAGCTTATTAAATTATAGCCTAATAAATGCCTGACTGTATATTTCTGAGCATGTGGGTGTTTTTAGTGCCTTTTGGTGAGTAACTGTGCTACTCTTGACAGTAGAAATGTGAGCAAAACCAAGTAGAACTGATTTAGCCAATTTTCTCTCCCTCTTTTTTCTCTAAGGGAATGGAAATGTACTACCATGCAGTGGACCATTTCTTTCTCAGGCTGGTAAATCCCCATTGAAATGCAAACTGAACTGGTAGAAATCAGATTCCCAAATCCTCTCATAAGCTGTTTGTCAAGGTAAATCCCCTCCCCTACATTTTAAAATCATGACTTCCCAGGGCTAGATGGGAAAATAAGGAGCTTTGGACCTATCACTAGAACCAGTTATTCAGTTGTCTCAATTTCCTGGGTTAGTCACTCATGTAGGAAGATTTCTTTCCTCTTTCCTGGTAGTCTTTCAGATTCAAATCAGGAGTTTCATGAATCTGTAGGCCAGTGGCTGGGTAGGTTGGGCTGAGTACAAAACAGTATTGATTCAGTTCTCAGCACTGCCTTGTTTATGTTTCAATTAGGCTAATAGGTAGCTCAGACCTCTTAGCCCTGCTAATGTTTAATCAAGTCCTGTTATATAGTCATATAACATATATTCCTGCATATATTCTTCCATCACATAAGACCAGTGTTTTAAAAACCAATTAGTATTTTATGTGCAGATGAACCTGTGAACCTCCTGTCAAAATTGTTTTTTAGCCACTCTATTTTTCTCCCTTCCTTCAAATATCTGATCATCTTATAAGCAATAATTTACCAGTCTTCTTTACTAGTTAACCAGCCTAGTAAAGCAACCTAGACTAAAGTAGGAGGATTTTGAGGTATTCGGACCATCAATTTTCAAACATGTTAACTTAATTGGCGCAAAGGACACCACAGTACACCTAATATACCCCATTTGTTCCATTTCTGGTGGCAAGAGAATTTGATGATAAAGACTTAGGAACAAAATAGGAACCTAGAATGGCAGCATAATAATGTTTATGCATGAACAATATAATCAAAAACAAACACATTTTATTTGTGAAGTAACATATACCAGAAGGGGTGAATTTGAAACTTAAGACACTGAAGTCCTGAGGAAATAAAAAAAGCATCCTTCTTGAAAACTGTGGAAATTCTAGAAATGTATGTTGTCACACATGCAGTAGGAAATTTGCATAATTGCCAAACTTTCTGTGGCAACCAAAGTTTTCAATAATTGTCTATGCTGTACTTTTTTTTTGGTGAACATGAAATTTTAATCACTCTTAATAATTAATGAGGAAGCTATTAAATACTTAGTCATGTAAAAATGAAAGTCCCTGGCCTTGCATGGCATTCTCTCTAAGAATTGAAGAGAGAACTTGCATATTTTGATCTTTTCATGGTTCATTAGGAAGACTAATGGGCCACAACTAAACTTGGAAACATGCTGGCCTAAATGACTGTGATAGTCTTATTCCTGAGCCTTTTCTGCTCTTGTGTTCTTGAACCTGCAACTTTCTTCTAACTTGCTGATTTCTACATTAAAATGATCACTCTACTGGCAGAAGTATAACGAATGGATAAAACCTTTCCAGGGAGTATTTGGCAACAGGTTCAAAGTCTTAAATGTGTATCCCTGTTGACCCGGCAGTTCCATTCCTAAAGAAATAATTGTGAATATTAACAAAGATGCATGTATAAAGGTGTTTATTGCAGCATATTTAAAAAATATTTTTTATGTTAGAAAATTGTTCACAACATTAATTTTTAAAAGTAGGGCATATAAAATATAATCTTTTTTTTTATCTAAAGATGTATATCCATGGAAAATGGCTGGAGGTATATATTATACAATATTAATATTGATTTTTTTGTAGTATTTTCTCAAACGTCTACAATAAACATGTATTCTGTAATAAGAAAAGAAAATATTTAAATATACTTGAAACAAAAACATCACGTTGGTAGCAGTGATTAGAAGAAATACAAATGAGGGAGATTGGATGATAGGTTATTGCAGTAGTTCAGGTAAAAGACTAAATGACTAAGAACCAACGATATGGCAATGTGGATAGAGAAGGAAAAGCTGGTCGAAGACATATTCAGTAATCCTGTGAGAGCTATAAACATATATCTCAGCTTCAAGTAAGTAGTAAAAGTGGTCTTTGAAAAGAGCCAACATGATTCATTTATATCCTAATGGTACCTTTAAATATGCATTTAAAGAAACTCAGAGCCAACTCTGGTAATCAGGTTTACCTTTTCTGGCTGAATGTTCAGCAAAGTTAGTAGATGCCCAGTTGACCAAGAAAGGGAATGTAAAAGGTGGACTAGAGTGTGGAGGGAGGGAATAAATTCAATTTTGGACATGTGGAGTTTGAGGAGTTTGCGGGACATGTACTAAGCTGTGGGCTGAGTCTGAAGCTCAGATGTGGTCAGAGATGTAGACATAGAGAGCATCAGTATATGAATGATTGTTAAAACTGGGTGGTGGTTAAGGTTGCCTGGAGAGTGAGTATACAATGAGAAAAGGACTGAGAAGGGAACCCAGAGGAAGCATAACAGTTCAGGGCAGGACAAGGAGAAGGTGGCCACTGAGAATTTTGAGGAGTGATAAGCTAGGCTAGCCTTAATAATAGGCGAATCCAAGTTTAAAACCTGACAAGATTGCTTTCATTTTAGCTTACTACCAGATTTGCAAGCAAGCACTGCAGTTGGCACAGGAAATGAGAATGAAAGTGAATGAGTAGACTCTGGAGTTTCTTCTGCTCCTCATGGGCATGTGACCAAAGTTCAGAGGTCAGTGCAGTCCCTCTCAAGTCTTATCTGCCACTCACTGCCCTTCGGGCTGGGGGAGGGGCCAGCTGTTCTCATGGCAATTCCTTGCTGTGTTCTCTCTTCCTACTGCCTCTCCACCTGCATTAGGCTCAGCCATGGCATACCAAAAATGGCTAGAGAGATTCAGAGGGACAAGGAAGTTAAGCGGGGAGAGAATTTCAAGGAAGTAATTGTCAATATCAGATTCCAGAGAAGTCAGATCATTTAAGTGCTAAAGAGTTCCCACTACATTTGTCAATTTTGAGGTTCTTTGCAACCATACACATAGGGTATCACCAAGCTCAGATTCCCATGAAAGTCATTTTTGATCTCATGAAATATAATAAAAGTATTTATTTTAGCTATGGTATTTTCTTACGGCAGCATGAGCTGACTAAGACATACACCCTGCCAGACTCCTTCATTCATGGTAATTTTCTCTTAGTGGCCCTAATGCCTCTCCTAACGCAAGCCTTTTTAAGCAATTCCCCTGTCCATTATACAAGGTTGTATATCCTAGTTGTGGGCTGTATTCAACATCTCTTCCATAGGGCTCTTGTGTTCCCATACACATCAAGGGATGTGGCTGGATACCAGTTTCATTGTCTTTGAACTTTTCCAACAGGTGAAAAGACTATTGGATGTTGGTCTTCCAAGAGCACTTCTAGATGACTCAGGTCTATCAGGGTTGTTTCCGACTCACAGAATGCTCAGTTACCCTTAAGTGGCAAAGTAGAAGAGACACATTAAGGAGGGGGGAAGTATGAGTGTTTAGAACAGAATTGTAATTACTGGGTTTTATAAACAAGGTATATGTCAGAGTCAACAATGCTTAGACTCTTCTGTAGGGATAAGGCAGCTCCAATCTTGTGTCTTTTGGGGTAGCCTCATTGGGGCCCCAAACCAAAGCATCATAAATATCCATATCTTTTTACATCTGTCACTGTTTATTATTTGGTTTTCCATGTGACCAGAAAGAGTCAGAGGCAAACTAAGCATGAAAGCAGTATCACACTGGGAAAATATCACCTGAAAGTGCTGAGCGAATGTTCCTGGTATATTTGTGAGTAACCCTTTATTTCCCATCAGCACATTTGGTTCCTGAACTGCTTGTGCCTCACTGCCCTGTTCAGTGCATTTTCATTGTTTCCTCATACCAAGACCTTAGATTCATTTATATAATGCAAACTGATGACCATGGTGAGATTGTCCCTTCCTCTGGTGATAATGATCTTGTCACACCAGGTTGCCATTTCATTGGAGCATGAAGAAAATTATGCTGATTGAGACTGAGCTGGACTGAAACAAGGATTTTACTAAAAGTCTCTTAATCTTCCTGCATAACGCCACACAGGGTGCTTAAAACTGGGAGTTATCTGAATGCCCTGCCTTCTTAGAGTTAATCTGTAACGGAAGTTGCTAATGGGCAGCCCCTGGGTCAGATGTATTTTGTTTGTTCTACCCCAGGTTTGGAATTGTTGCTGGAAATGTTCTTGTCTTACTCTACCAGAAAGAATTCAAGAGTAAGGCGAATGGCTGTAGAGCGTGGAGGGGTCCAGTGACTGGGTTCTTGTTTTATTACACAAGAAAGAATTCAAAGGCAAGGCAAACAGCAAGCAAGAAAGCGCAAAGTTTATTAAAGCGAAAATACACACTCAAGCGCGGGCAGTGCGGGTTTACTCGAGAGAAAGAGAGACACGCGAGACGGCTGGATTATGAACTTTTGTTTTCCCTGAAGGTGATGCTGAGTAGCTTTGTTGTTTCCTCCCAGTAGTCAAAGAGCTCAGTTCCAGCTTTTTCTTCCTCATATGGTGTTTCCTGAGCTGCCATGAGGGGCATGATGGGAGCTGCAGTATTTACAATGCAGATGAGATGATAGTGATATTATAATTAGCCAAAGGTCATGCCTTAGTCAAAGATGGCATCTAGTCTGGAAAGGACCAATTTTGGCTTTTCCCCCTTCTGCCAGGGCTAAAACAGGGAGCAGTCTGAAGAAAGGAAAAATTTCCAGAGCTATGTCCTAGAGGGGGAGGGAGTGTTCCTGCACTACCTGTCCTGCCTCTGAATTAGTTGCCAACATTTAAAAATAGGGATATTTAACATCCAGATTTTCTGCTTCTCTTTAAAACTAGAAGATCTGGAGTGTTGGATGTGCATCCCTTCCTGGAAATGAGTGGCTGATGTCGAGTGGATCACTGCCCTTTAGTGGGACATGGGCCCTCCAGATTGCCCATCTCTACTGTTGCACACATTTATGTTGGCCACTATAAAGTCACTTAGTTAGTGTCCCACTGTCTCTAGGAAGGACAAGTAGGGGAGGAAAAACCTTTTTTTTCCCCCCTCTCCCTGCATGGGCTGGGCCGGTGAATCAGACTGGTAATAGATTAACAAAAGAAAAAGACAGTTTTAATTACATAGGTACACATGGGAGTTTCACAAAGAAATGAGACTCAAGGAGATGACTAAGATACTTGAGGTTTATATACCATCCTAGGCTAGACAAAGGAAAAGGGGCTTCTGGGTGGAAGAGGCAAGTTATGGGAAGGTAAGGGGAGGAAATACATGGTAAAGATGGGTTCTCTGGTTATGCAGGTTAGAGTCTCAGAGGGTCTCCTCATCCAGAGACCCTTTTATGGATGGAAATTTCCTTTATAAATGTAAATTTTCTTTACAAAAGGGGAAATTTATACTCTATTTTTAGGCAGTTGGGGTTGCTAAAGAGCTTTTCTTGCTGCTGCTGGTTCTTAATGCCTTTAGCTCAAAATGATCCATATGCAAAAGAGGCTATTTTGGGATGACTTCCTGGTACCCTTCCGAAGGAAACTAGCCCAATTATTGGGTTCCTTCTGTGCAGGAACTACTCTATCTGTAATTTGCACATATGAAATTTGAGCTCCAAAATTATAGGGACCATGCCCCAGGTAAATTGGCTTTTCATTGTTTGTAAACACCCCTTGTAGAATTCACCTCCAACCTTTGTCCAAGCTGTTTCTTCTGCTTAAAATATAGCCCTCCCTTTTCCTATAAATTCACATTCTACCCATTTCTCTTTCTTTCTCTCTCATCTCTCCCTCTCCCCTTTTTTCTTTCTAACTTTTTTTTTTTTTTAAAATAAACTTTCCAAAGGAAATTCCTGAAAAGTATTGAATTGCTTTCATTCCTGAGCATTGTGCTCTGTGGAAAGTGATTAGAAGACTAACCTGCTGGAAGTTCAAGAATGGAAGAGCTAGAGAAAGTGCCCACTGTAAAGAGTACATAAAAAAAGTGAAACACTTTCTTGTCTTCTCTTTCCCCAGTTCTTACCCCCAGAGACATTGCAGTTACCAGTATCTTTTTTTTCCCATTTTTTAAAAGGCCCAAGTGAAGTCTCATAGTTTCAAAATAGAGGCACTTAACAGAGCATTTAAAAATCCTGCACCTTAGACCCTTAAATCAGAATTGCTGAGGGTGGGACCATGGCATCAATATTTTGGCAAGTTCTCCACGTGATCCACAGCAAGGACTGAAAATTAGTGTGAAGTCTTCCTGATCAGAAGGCACTGAGCTCTCCCATGGCCCTTTTGGTCTATGTCACACAATCTGGCTGCTTGTGAATTCATTAATAGTGGGAGCCTGTGGCTTGCTTTGTGATGCTCAAGGAAGAGAATGTCTCTAGTTTAGAAAGGCAGTCTGTATATCCCTCCCACCCTTTCTCTTCCCAAATATGGAGAGTATTGGTTCTTTAGTGTACATCATGTTCACCTGGAGGGCTTATTAGACCACAGGTAGCCGGGCCCCACCCCAGAGTGTCCCAATCAGTAAGTTTGGAGTAGGGCTTGTCAAGATAAGAAACATCCAAACCTATAGAGAATTCTTATAAGTTTATTTGAGCCAAACTGATGACATATGTTGGGGAGCAAGATCTGAAATGCTCCGGAAAATAACAGTTGTGCAGTTTCTTTAATGCATTTGAAATTAAGGAGGGAACATAAGGAAGATTACATGAAGGTGGGAAAAAGCAAGACAAGGATTGGATTACAGGATAGTTAAGATTATGTGCTCTCCTGAGGTGGTTATAGTTTATTTCAAAAGTGTGTTAACCTAGATGCACAGAAATAATGGATGGGGTTTGCTTATGGCAAAGATAAACCTTTCACTAAAAAGTTGTATGCCTGGGGCGTGATGACCCACCATGACCTGCCCAGTTAGGAATTTATAATCGGATCACTCTTTACTTTCCATAGAATCTCCCCCACACCACCCCACTTTTTTTTTTTTGTCCACAGGTCCAAGAATCTGCATTTCTAATAAATTCTCGGGTGATTCTGTCACTGTTGATCTACAGACTACACCTCAAGACTTGTTGACTAAGAGGACATGCACTAAGGAAGAGAGCCCAGATGGGCCTGATATGCCTCCTTGTGATTGAAGAAAACCTAATAGAATGGACACAGAAGTGAAGGCCAGCTGGAAACATTGCATGAAATTTACTAACTGGTGGCCCATACTCCAAATCACATCCATGGATGTGTTTTCTAGGGTCATACAATGTTTTCCATTAAAAAAATTAGTTAATATTTAAAAGTTAGGGACTTACACATATACATAGACAAATATTTCAATTTTTCAAGAACAATAGGTTTGCAAAAAGGGGCCCAGTTTTCTACAGGGCAACATTCAACATTAACTAACAAGGAGTAGCTGCCCTACTCTCCCAAACGAGTCCAGTCCCCAGCCAACCTTCCAAATGAATATTGTCATATGAGTGAGCCCAATTAAAACTAGCAGAAAAACTACCCAGCAAACCTATAAAACAGTGAAAAGTAATATATTGTTGTTGGTTTAAGCTGCTAAGTTGTAGGGTGACTTGTTATGCAGCAAGAGCTGATATAAAATTGGTAGAGTCTCCATTGGCCTGGTTTGTTCAATTATGTGACTTCCCTGGCCCCTGTAGGAAGTGAATTTCCAGCCTGGGCCTTACTTGAAGAACACTCAACAGACTTGAAAGCCTT
Source organism: Pteropus medius (assembly GCF_902729225.1). Classification (NCBI taxonomy): domain Eukaryota; kingdom Metazoa; phylum Chordata; class Mammalia; order Chiroptera; family Pteropodidae; genus Pteropus; species Pteropus medius. The sequence continues at coordinate 2,448,592 of NW_024349800.1, read as the reverse complement.
TTATATATCCATTATCCCAACCTTACATGGTCAACTGGTATTAAACCTCCATTTTGTAGATGAGGAAACAGGACTAGCAAACTAAGAGACATCCCTAGAGCCATATAGTAACAGGGCAGGATAAGGACCAATCACTTTTCACTTCTACTTAAGTACTTTTTTCCCCTCTTCCATCTAGGCAATCAACTGTTAGTTTCTTCAGGCCAATTAACCTAACAGCCACTAAAGCCAAAATCTAAATTAACGGGACACAATGTTTTCAAGAAGGGGAACCCTCTATCTAGTCTTTATTGACAATATTATCTGTAAAGTGCCTAATATAGCGACTACTACATAAAAGAGCCTTAATGAGAGATAGTTACTCTTACATGATGTGCTCTGTTTCTACAGCATCCCATGATGCCCTTTTCCTTCTTTCCTACTCTCCATAACCCTGGCTGGATAATTCCATCTATCCTCTAAGATCTGGTACATTTTCTATATCTCTATTACAGCACATAAACACACTGTGTTATATATTTTTTTACATGTCTCTCTACTCAGACCTTGGGTGCTTTAGTTTCAGGATTCTGGATTCTTTTTTTATTTAGGATTATGGATTCTTTTTTTATTTCCAATCTCTCTAGCACAGGACCTGGCTGAATAAATGCTGATTGAAATTGAATAGATTGAATAGAATCAATCGCACTGTTGCAAGATGCATTCAATCATGTTCTAATCTGATCTCTATAGTAATCATCCTATGAAACAAGATTATTATTTATATTATTATAGTCATAATAAAAATGAGGAAACAGAAGCTCAGTATCCCGAGAATTTCTTTCCTGTTGGTGATACTCAGGTGATACTTGCCAGGTTTTCCATCAAACAGTTGACTGTTTTCTTTGCTTTCTTTCCTTTATAATGTCTGCAGAGTTTTTACTTTAATGGCAGAGCCTAAGCCTTATGTAGATCTCTGTCCCTAGCATGAGGTATGGAAGGAGTAGACACTCAGTAGGTGATGATTTGAATTTAATTTCCACTTCTTTATGTTAGAAGCCATGTCTGTTACCACTCTCGGGAAATATTTGAAAGAGCTGTTTAAAAGTTGCTTATGGGTAAGTCTACTTTCATTCTGTCTGAACATATACTCTCAGTCTTTATCATGGATCTGATGCCTTGGAAAGAGAGAAACAGACAGAGACAGACAGAGACAGAGACAGAGAGACTTATATCTTCGTGAAGAGGACATGGGAAATTGCAGGGTAACTGGACCCTGCCTGAGAGAGAATTCTTTCTTTGTGCTAACACCAGAGAAATGCAGGGCTGTTATGTGAGGAGCACTTATACTCTTTGTATATCAGGAAAGGCAGAAAAGAGAGGACTAAAGTTCAAGAAAAGGAGTTAGAAGGAGCCAAGTGATTGAAATCAAAAGGAACTGGCCAAGAAATATGAGAAATGGAAAGGAAGGAAAGGCTGAGAAGGTGTTCTGTCGATAGCATTTAAAAAAGCAAGGAATGCAAAGTGACCTGCCGTGAAGGAGCCACAAGATACCATCTGTATTCTTTTCCCTGTGAGACACTTTCTTCTGAAAATGATTGTCATCATCAAACTCCAAACACCACTGCAGTATTTTGTTGGTGGTATTTCTTTTTAAAATGTAGACTGTAATTTTATTTTCAGAATTTGATTAATCTGTGATAACATTCTGGTATTTTATAAAACAAAAATATGCTAACCATTCTGTCAAGAGAGATAATAACTCAAGAAGCTAGGATTTATTTTCCCCCGTCATCATGGTTGCTGATTTCACTAGGGAATTACCCACATGTAGGAAACGTTTCCTGGTATTAGCATTGGGTTTCATATCATGTTTTGAGCTAATATGATTTTCTGGTCAAGAGCCATTTGTGTCTGAATAAAAATGACAGCTATAGTAACAGTTTGTCATATTCTCCTTGCAGCAATTCCTTTTGCTCATGAGTCTGTTGTTATTGAAGAAGAATTTAGTTGTAGGTAAATGACCCTTGCCTTCTGTCTTTAATTGAAACTCAGCCTGCCACAGTTAATATGTTTCATGACTCAATAAATCTTGGAAGAAAAACCGAATGTTCTATAAAAGCAAAGGGGAAAAAATTAATTGGTTTCAGCACACATTTTCCTATGCAAAGAATTTCTTGCTTTCATACAGAAAGAGCTTTCTTGACATTCTTTTTTTGCGTAATCTTCCACACTTTCTTACCCATACTGATTCAGTTGTGTACAATTAGTTCTGTTTTGAGAAGAAACCTTTGGTTTATTTGGAAGGGTATCTGAAACCTATAATCACTCTCAGAGTATGGAGTGTGGGCTTGATCTCCGTATTAGGAAAAGAAGTGTAAGAGAACCGCACTGAAAGGGCTTTCTACTCCATTGTGTTGCTTTAGTATTTCTTTGTAGCATGGACCCGACACAGGCACCCCAATGATTTGAGAGAGAAATTCAAGTTGTATTGGTTAGTTATTGCTACATAACTAATCACCCCACAACTTAGTGGTGTTAAACAGAAAATTTTCACCACTGAAAGTTTTTCTGAAAGAAAGGTTTTATTGAGCCAAAAGCTAGTGAAAACCAATATAAGCAAACAAACACAGGTCATAGGGTATGAAGTGTAAAACACCAGCAGCATGGCTTGGTGCAAAAGACAAGCATGTCCATAGTCCTGGAGTTGATGTAACTTTGGGGAGGAAAGATGTAATTGTTTTGAAAGAATTTACATTGGCTACAGATAAGGGGACAGGATAAGGCGAAGTGGGGGTAGTTCTATCATACGAGCATAATGGTCTGTAAGGAAGAAATATTTACTGTTTTTGATGGGTTATAGACAACAGTCCTAAAAGTTCATGCATCCTTTTATATGGTGTCTAGTGATCAGCTAGTAAGTGCCTGAATGTTGATTCAGAGCTCCGACATACATTCTGGAACGTGAGCCGTATTTTGTCAGCTGGTCCTCAGCTATTAATGGGCTAACTGCTCTGCCTCTTTCTCTCACTCACCAGCCAGCTGTGATTTGATTTAGAACATCTCAGAACTTTTTTTCCTTGTCAGTGGCTTAAACCAACAACAGTATTTTGCTTTTCACTATTTTATGGGTTTGGTGGGTAGTTTTTCTGCTGGTTTTGTCTAGTATCACTCATATGTCTACATTCATTTGCCAGGTTAGCTGGGGACTGGGTTAATTTGGGATAGCAGAAATGGCCCAGCTTCTCTTTCCATGCAGTATTTCATTTTGGGCTTCTTCATACCGTGGTGGTCTTGGGTTTTAAGAGGATGAAGGTAGAAACTATAAGGCCTCTGGGACTTACACAATATCACTTCTACCAGATTCTATCAGCCGAAGCAAGTCTCTCAAGATCAGCTCAGATTTGCGGAATGGGGAGTCTACCACTTGCAAGAAGGAGAGCTAAAATTTTGTGGCCAGGTTTTTCAATCTACCACGTGGCTTATTATCTAGGAGAGAGTTATTAGGATATTTGGGGCTGGGAAGGGTGGCACTATCTGGGTTTGTGGCTTAGAGATAGTTACCAACTCAGACAGTTGTTCCTAAAGTGGAGTGTGTATGAGAGTAGCTCGATGTGTACATGTGTGCTTCTATAATTGTATTCCAAAGTCAATCCATATTATACTAGTTTGGTAAATTGCCTAAAGTCTCATTTCCTCATCTTTAAAATGTGAATAGTAATAGTGCCTCTCACATAAATTGTGAGGATTAAATGAGAGAGATAATAAGTGGACAGTGCTTTGTACAGTTCCTGGCACATGGTAGGTATTCAAAGGAGTGATAGCTAATTTTACTTTTTAATTTTTAAATTTTAAATCCTTAGCTATTTTTGTTTGTTTGCTTTACATTCCTTGTAGGAAAATAAAAAAATCTAGAAAAGCGAAAAAGAGGAAAAAATATTTCAATTTACACAATAGCTTACCACCCAGACTAACTGCTATCAATCTTTTGGTGAAATTCATCAATGCATGTGTACATATGAATAAGTATGTGTTAGAGAGAGAAAGAGAGAGACAGAGACAGAGAGTGAGACAGAGATTTGTGTGTATTTCTAGTTAGATATAAATAGGAAATTTTAAAACCACAGAAATACCTGTTACTTTTTATTGTTTGTAACCTTCTGAACCTAGCATGCATGTAGGGCAGGAAGACTGCAGTGTTAAGTAATAAAGTAGTCCCCCTTATCTGCAGTTTTCCTTTCCCAGAGTTCAGCTACCTGCAGTCAACCGTGGTCCAAAAATATTAAGTGGAAAATTCCAGAAATAAATAATTCGTAAGTTTCAAATCATGCGCTATTCTGAGTAGTGTGCTGAAATCTTGAGCCATCCTACCCCAGGACATGACACATCCCTTTGTCCAGCGTAACAACACTGTACACACTTCCTCCCATTAGTCACTTAGTAGCCATCTTGGTTATTAGATTGACTGTCGCGGTATCACAGTGCTTGTGTTCAAATAACCCTTATTTTACCTAATATTGGCCTAAAATCACAAGAATAGTGATGCTGGCAATTCGGATATGCCAAAGAGAAGCTGTAAAGTGTTTTGTTACATATAGTATGGTCAGAAGGTCAATAGTAGCCTAATGCTACATCACTCACCTCACTTCATCTCATCACATAGGCATTGTATAATCTCACATCATCACTAGAGAAAGGGCAAGTACAGTACAATAAGATATTTTGAGAGAGAAGGAGACTACATTCAGATAACTTTTCATTACAGTATATTGTTTTGATTTTTCTATTATTAGTTATTGTTCTTAATCTTTTACTGTGCCTAGTTTATAAACTGAACTTTATCGTTGGTACGTATTATAGGAAAAAACACTATATGTATGTATATATATATATACACATATATAAATACATACAGGTATACAGATATACATATATACATACGTGTGCGTGTGTATATATATATATATATACACACATATATATACATGTTATGTATTATAGGAAAAACACTATATGTATGTATATATATATAC